>NC_087487.1:7562500-8187500 GCF_036417665.1 Passer domesticus | reverse complement strand
GAGGGTGAGAAGTCAAAAGCTGTCATATGTTGCAACTAAAGAGGCATAATTAAAATGATAAGTGTCATGTGATTATAACCCTTGAAGAATTAATCTAGCATGAAACAACAATGGTATAAATACAACAGCATATGTTCCAAAAATTAATTTCACATAAGAGGTAGCTGATGTAAGCATTTAGACCCAATTATGTATGGTCATACAATAGCAGCTGATGCATGGAAAATCCCTTCTATAGTATATACTAGAATAATCCCATTATAAATGAATGAATGGAAAGACTCCTTTAGAGTCTTTGCACTAGTGTGTACTTACAGACAAATCAGAATTTATGGAAATATTATGTAGCTTTGACTTTACCACTAATTTGTTTTCAAGGTTTAATTTTCAAACTAGATATTTCTTCCCCAGCATCTCGGACCTTTTGCTGTTATGCAGAAGGAGGATTTGTGGTGACAGCAGTTGCAACCTACATATTAGTTTAGCCTCAATTTTAAACAATTTAAGCAAAATAATTTCCTAATTTCTACTTTACACAAATTAGACTTCATTCCTAATATTGTTGTACTTGATTCTCCCCCTGAAGTTGAATCAAACAGAATACTGCAAACTGGAGAAGTCAGAATTGAAGAGACTAACAACCAATGAATGTTATAGGCTAAATCTTGAATATGTTTGCTGCACTTATATTAACATTTGCTTTAATGCTATGATGAGGATTTTTCCTCATAGTGAAAGTGTAAACAGTTTATACACAAACCAAGCATGTTTGTGTTTCAGTTTACACTGGTCGTGTGCACATGGGCTTTGCTGTTTCTCTGTTGACCTCAGCTCTGCTTGCGTGCAATGCAATGTCGCATCCCAAGTTTCAGCTTGAGAGCACAATGTGCATCCAAAGTTTTAAACCTGGAAGCACTAATAAGAATTCAGATGCACACAGATTACCTCCTGACAATGACAGAAATAAACTTATTCTAGAGAGAAACTGACTTTATTGATTAAGTTTTGGCCCTGAAATCACTTTGGATGCTTGTAAGGTCAATCACAATGACCTACCATATGTTTCAATAGCCTTCTGTTCTCCTTCAAATTACACAACTTTTAGTTACGAAGCTGTGAACATTTCTACTACTACCACTGACCAATGACACTTCATATGTTTCTGCTTAGAAAAGCTAGAAGCAAATTACATTCACTGTCTCTAGAGTAATATATTAAACAAGAGAAGAAACAATGGAAGTATTATAGCACTGTGACAAGTAAACAATGTTATCTGCTCCCTGGAATTAATGTTGAACTGTAAAGCAACAGTAGTCTGGGTGTCATGACAGGCAAAAAAATTCAGACGTAGAAACAGACATAGAATTATCCATTCAGCTGACCACATAAAAGTGTATCTGACAAATAAAGAAAAAGACAACACTTAATGAATGAAGTCTTCAGTAAAGAGGAAAAAATTTTACAACTTGTCTCCAAGAATTCATTTGCAATGTATGCTAATAGTTGTTTTCACTTGGATACATATTTTGTTCTTTCAGTGTGCTGAAGAATGAATACATACAGGTCATTAAGCTGATTATTATCACTGTTCTTAGGGACTAAAAACACAACTGGACTTTAAATAGAAGCAGCAAGACATGGCCAAGATTAACAGCAAACTATTTTTTTAGTAGACAAACTCAATGACAGAACTGCAAGTCCTTTTTGGGAAAGTAAATAAAGTGTTAAATCTCTGGGGAAAGCAACATTTTGTTGGCATCAGTAAATTTCCAGGTGGAAGCTGCAGCCAGGACCCAGGTATGCTTTCATCTGTTACCTAAGTAGAGCTAACCCTAAAAGTTTCATAATGAGGAAGCAACAGACTTACACTCAGGGGGGTGCACTGAACCACAGGGAAGTGACACTATTTTGGAGACTGGTGTTATGAAAGTGAAATGAGCAAAATGAAACAATCCACAGAAGTACCACAGCTTTAAGAAAAACCAACCAACCAAACAAATCCCAAAAAACACAAAAAAACCCAACAACAAACCAACAAAAACCACCAAAATTTCACCATTTCCTATCTGTCAGAAGAGGAAAAATAATTAAAAAAACCCCTCATATGAGGGGGAAATAAAATCATTTGAGAGAAAAACAAAATCAGAGAAGGCCAGCCACTAATTTTTTACGACTAGGAAAGGAGAGCTTCTGTTTAAAGTTAATGCATTTACCCAGATTTTGAAATTTCACTTGACATTTAATTCCAGCCATTTGTAAACTATTGATTAAATTAAGATTCTAAAAACTTTGACAAAGGCAAATGACACAATACTACTTTAAGACACTACTAGTCACAAAACCAGCCTTGCTTCCAGAAGGCAACTGTTAGCACTAACTTTTCTTGGGCAAATACACTAAAAATGACACTTGTCTCCAATATAAGTGTTTCAACACATTGCTCCTGGCAAACTGTGCAAGCTGTGCTGAGGCAAAAAGCCACAGACAGGCACACAGGGTATGCACCTCAAGGCAAGGGGCTCACAAGGGCAGATCTTTAAGACATCATCTCTGCGCAGAACAGGTAAGACAGCTCCCAACGCACACCCACCAGGCTGCTGGGCTCTGCAACTGCATAAACCACCAGATGAACCAGGGAATTGGTCCAAATACACCAACTGGACTGGTGCTGTGGGGACCATTCTGCCAGGAAGGGATAATTGGACTTTGCTTATATCCTTTCTACTCCTGGACTTCTACTTTTAAAGAGAAAACCTCTACAAGGGCACATGTACTAATACAGACATGGGTCCTATTCCTGTGTAGAGAGAAATTCATGCAAGTCCCCATGAATGGGATAAGAAAATTCCCTTCAGCCAAGGATCCATTCTAACTCTTTCAATTTTCAGCTATTTTTTTTTTCAATAGACATAAAATAGCTCATTACCAGAGGGTAAAGGGAGTTTTTCCTTTTCTGCCCTGCCCTGCTCGGATTTGATGCATGTGATGGAGCACTGGGGGCTGTGTGTGAATGGTCAGTACAACTGACCTGGCAAAGGATTCGATCATTTATTTCAGCCTCAAAGTTAAGGAGACAATGCACATAGGTATTCCTGAATGAAATCTTTATCAAACAAGGCCACACATTTGGACCTGGAACTAGTAACAGCTGTACCTAAGCGAGTGTTATTAAGAAAGGAAATAACGAATTGGGAAGTATTTGAAGTTCTGACCTTTCACCCCCAGCTCTATGATTCAAGCTAACCCTGCAGACCTGACTATGATCTATCAATGATTTCTGGTTTAGATCCCCAATAGTTAATTTGTTTCACGCTGGGAGAAGGGGCTTGATATGGTTTAAAAACTGGACTATTAGTAACGGCACATTACCTATTTGTGCAAAATCATGCACACGAGCTTGCATTAAGCCCTGAATAAAACAGCAATATGTACAAGACTGTGGAAATACTAAATTGAAAAACAGATGTGAATTGTGAGAATATGAGTTAGATTAAATTAATTTTTTTTTTCAGTAGAAAAGTATTCAGTGAATTAGCAACAAAGGATGACTGGACTTCATGCCATTAAAATTAAAGTAATATCTAATGAATTTACAAGTAGTGGACACTTCAAAGGCCACTTTATTACATCTTTCAAAAATATTGCTCCATTAGAGATTGATTTTATCAGTTAGAAGGGTGACATTACTCAGTATTAATGAAATACAGCAGAACACTTGAGGATGTACATATTTAATTTTAAATGAAATAATTTTTTATGTTTTCATGGATAATAAAGAACACTCCTTCTGAGTGGGGAAAAATGCTAAGGAGCCAGAGGTTATGGGAGAATCATTTAGTGATGTTGTAAAATTCTGGCAGCACCAAAGTGGTAATAAGTATTACATGTTCCCTTCTTAATAATTGTAGAAAGACTACACACACGAGCTTTATTCATGCAGTTCACTTGATCCCCATTTAAACTGAACAGATTTTTTTCCTTGCTTCTCCTCAAATTTTAACGTTAACTAAATACTCAAATTTTGATTTGTCTATATCATATAAACTTCACAAGTTATCTAAATAAGTAGCCAAGATGAAGGGATAATGTTTTATCAGCAGCTTTCACCCTCTTAACTGTTGCTTAAGAAGAATTCTGAGATAAAAAGGAAAGGTTATTACACTTGGACAACCTTAATTCTTTAGGGAAAGATGCAGAGTTTAATAACAGCAGTCAGCCATCTGCTACTCCCAAGGTTTGCATGCAGATGGAGCAGCCTTGCAATTGTGTCAGCTCAGAGGCAGCAGATCTCCCTTCCAGGACTGTGAAAAAGCCCTGCCAGGACATAATCCCCTCTCACCAGCAGTCCAGACTCAGGGAGCACTGGGACACTGAGTGCCACTGCTGAGAACCCCTAATCTTCCCTTCACTAATATGGCTGCATCAAGGCTGTAATCTCACATTCTAAAGGATGGAATAAGTTGGATTCTCATTTTACTGCTATGAGTTTAAAGAAAAGTTAACAGATTAAAGGTTCTTATTAGCTTCTTAAGTGTAGCAAGTAACTGTCCACATGGCACAGATAATGACATTTGGGAATGGGATGTTGTAGGAGACACATGGACCAACTTTCCTACAATTTTGTTGGTTGTTATAAGGAAAGGAGGAGGCAGGCTGGAAGCCCAGACTTGGGGTGTAGGCACAGATCGTGGCCAAGGGTCCAGGAATTGACAAGTTTACACTGCAAAGAGACATGGATACATTGGAGATAGTCCAACAAAGGGTCTTGAAGGAAATTGAAATATAGAGAGGCCAGCACCTCTTCTCTAAGTAAAGGCTGAGAGATCTGGGGCTGTTTAACCTAGGGAAGAGCAGGGCTGGGGGGAGGTTATCAATGGATACAATACCAGAAGGAACTGTGCAAGCAGGACTGAGACAGGCTCTTTCCAATGGTGCCCAGTGACAGGACATGAGGCAATGGACAAAAACGGAAACACAGGAGGTTCTGTATGAACATCAGAAAATACCTCTTTACTGTGAGGGTGACCAAACACTGGCACAGATTGCTCAGGGGGTTTTGGGATATCCATTCATGGAGCTATTTCAAAGCCACCTGGACACTGTCCTGGGAAGCTGGCTCTAGATGGCCTTGCCTGAGCAGGGTGATTGGACAAGAACATCTCCAGAGGCCCCTTTCAATCTGAACTATTCTAGGATTCCAAGATTAATAAAGCTTGATTAAAAATTTGATATAAATTTATATTCTTTGGGAATTCAGTTCTCAGTCCTACACACTGGATGACCATTTCAGAAAGTGCTTTATCCAAGGAGGCATTACACATTTACTCATACAGAGCTTTTTGATATCAATATTTCCAGCAAAGAAATCTCTGTAGACCATGAATAGAAAGAGGTGGAAATGTTTTTCTCCTGAAAGTTCTCTGCTGGAGGAAGTATGTATTTCTGAGAACATTAAGCTGAAGGTCACAGTGGTGGTCTATTTCCCTTTCCCACAGAAATACTGTAAACATTTTTTTCTTCAGGTTTACACATAGTGTGAACTCTGTCAGAGCATCACCTAAAATGACCAATGCAGTGTGAGAAACTGGAGCCAAGTCTATCCCTTTTCTTATGGAGCTGCCACAGCAACTGTTTTTTTCTTTTTTTTCCATCAGCAACAACACTGCTGGGGATACTAAGGGAGCAATAAGGAACTTTCTGGTTTTTTACACCTTTGCATCAGTACAAATAACCCTCTGTACTCTATAATTCAAAGGCAAAGAAACTCAGGAATGTCAAACTTCCAGGGACAACTCATAGGATAAGAGGGAAAAAAAAAAGTTATTTTCATCCTTTAATTTTTTCACTAGCTAACATCAAATAAAGATTACCATAGCAATGCAGAATTTGAATATGAGTTGACCAAGGCAACAATAAGAACCTATGATATTTGAACTTGAGTTTTTCTAAGGTTTGCTCTAAGCCACACTGGTATTCTGTAAAGAGGATTTGGAACATCCTATTGCATTTTCACTTGCTGTTTGAAATAAAAAGACATAAGTGAATGTCCCTTTTCAAGTGTGGATGCCAACACAAAATCTCACACTGCAACAGATTAAAAACCAATTGCTGTATACAACACTAAAAAGATTTATTTTTCAATACTGAGACAGAAATTGTGATCCTAGACACTTAGGGAACAGCAAGCACAGGGTTTCAGGAGTAACAGAAGCTAGTGAAAGAGTTGCAATTAAGTATTTCCCCAAACCCTTGACAAAACACTGAGGCAGCCCCCTCCTGTAGATTTGGGAAAGGAGTAAATAAAATCTCTATTAATTTTGTGCTGTTGGCCTACGAAGTGCAGATGATTACCATTGCCTTCTGTAAGCCAGAGAGATATGAAGTTCAGCTGACATTCTGAGATAGTTTAAGTCAATATTATCATTGAATGAGACCCATTGATCAACCAAGTGAAGCAGCAAAAAAATGGATTCCAGCTTTAGCAAAAATTCGCTTGGGAATCTGCAAGCCTGTCTTGACTTGGCAAAACTGAATTTTTTGTGCATTGACCGAGTTATAACTGCAGCCTGCATAGCCAAATGCAGACAACTACAGCCTAGATTTAGAAGCATGCTGCAGTTAAAATAGCTTCCTGACCAAGATTTCACTCTGTGAGGTCAGTAGTTGAAGCTTGACCTGGCTTGAGTGGACTGAGCCAATAATAAGGTTTGATACAGTTATGTGGTCAGACAAAACACTAATTAATTACAGCCCTGCCAGAAGCTTGACTTTCTAATGGGAGGTTGGTTGCAGCATTACTGTTTCCCTAATCTCTCTTGCTTTTTAGTTTATCACACTTTAATAGAGAAGAAAAATAGAAGTAAGGAGAGGAAAGCGAATGAAGCAAAGGACGGAACTGAATCCCAGCTGGTCCAGAGAGCTCACAGTGGTAGAAGTACCTTCTAAAACAAGAGCTGCTCTTTGTACTGACTGCCCAGATCTGCCTCACAGACAACACTGTAAAGCTTTTTATAATACCTTTATGGTACACAGATGGCTTATTCCTTGAAGCAGCAGGGAAAAAGGCCTATCATAAATCATCACACAAGGCTCCTTTAAGGTATGTGATAAGTATGGTGAGCTAGGACTGACTTCTGGATAATAGTAGTGAGCCAGGAAACAAAAATAATGGTTACATATCTCAAATTAATGTATCCCTTACTGTAACCAAGAGTGCACTATGATAATTCATTAGAAACATGGATATTTCATTTAATTTCTTTCCTGCTGCACCTATGGAGATGACTACTATTGATCAAGAGCTGTCCTCAAGTAAAGCTATTTATTTGTGTCCCACTAAAAAAATACTGTGAACTGTTTATTACCAGTTAAACAAATTTTGTAACTTTCATAAACTTCCAGTAACTTTATCCCCACCTAAAATAAGTGATCTATTTTCAGCTTTCATTTGATTTTGTTGAACAGCAGAGGGAGATTTCAAGCATTATCAATAGTGTAGGTCCCTAGCTGTAACAAATAACTACCACCAAGAAAGCTATTTTTATACAACAGGCACTGGACTAGAGGTGTTTTTTCCATTTGGTACAGGTTATATATTTCCTTCATTACCACAGCATCCAGGCAGCTTTTATGAAAACATGAACTAACATTACTAACTTGCTGCATGCAGTTGGCTCCTCTGAGCATCTCCCAGGAGAAAATTGTGTATTCAACATGTGCATGCAACATGAGGTTTTTTTTGTTCATTATTGACTCTCTTTACCAAGACTGTAACCATAATCTATCAGCCCGCAATCTTAAATATTCATAATCAAGTGTTTTACCACAATTGTATCCCATTACAATCCTAGCTTTAGAAACAGAAAGAAAACTCAATCACATGTTCTAATCATGCCCACTGTTTAAAGAAATTCCCCAAAAATTTAACTTGCTCCTCAGAGTCAGCTGACATGTCCTAGACTCATCTTCAGATGTTCCTTGTACTGCAATAACTGCAGCAACAATCTCTACAGAGAAGAGAGCCCATTATTCACATTTACAGGCTATTTAAACATTGTCAGCATTAGATAAATGACAGCATGTGCTTGCTGCTGTGCATGAGCCTCAGTCCTGCATCAGGGGCCCAAGTCTCACTCTCTGACTCTGCTTCAAGTCAAAGCACTGACTTAATCCAGAAAAATATTTAAAATGTTCATTTCAATTTTGGGCACTTTATTCAAATCTGAAGGCAACTAGTGACAGAAACACCCTAGAAGATTGATACGGTTTGAAGCATGTTATGTATGGCTTTGCTCTTCAACTTGCAAGTAATTTGTAAAGCGGGTCTGTCCTGACTATGAAACATTGTATCAGTGTGATTGGAATCAATAGTTCCTGCACTGTCATTTGTCACATATTTACAAGCCTGAAAAATAGTTCATTTTGTCCTGATCCTATAACTCAAAAGATTGAATCAGAACCCTGGAGGGATCTTGAGTACGACACATTCATTACTGGTCACTAGTCTTTGGTGACGCTGCGATCACCGCCGCACCAGAGAGGGAGCACGACTTAAAACTGAAGCAGGGACATGCATGTATGTGTTATATCTTCTAACACACTAAAAATCTGTTGTTAGGTTGTATCTCTACTGTTCTGTTGTGGTAAACTTAAAAAACAAACTTATTTGTACTGTACATTGCTTTTTAACTTTTAATTGCCCCTTTTAGAAGAGCTTTCAGAATTTTTGCTTCAGCTTTTTACCTTATTCCAGCTCCTGCAATACTTTCAGGAACAAGCCCAAGCCATGACATAATCAAACTCATTTACAATTTCTCTTTAAGCTTACTTTGCACTCTTTCAACAGTTTTTATGGAAAAATTTTTGTTTGAAACTTTCTCTTGAAAGGTTTTTACCTCTCACTCTACGTCTCCCCCTAATGCTGTACTTTGAAAGCCTGGCCCAGCAGCTGAACTCCCCCTTCAATCTCAAAGGCTAAAAAAGTAATTTATAGACCTTAAGACAGTGTGGTGCAAGTTAGCAGTTCACTGCCATGAGGTAACGCTCACTTTGCCACAGAACAACCTCAGATTCACTGTCACAGATCACCTCCATGTTCTGAGAGCTGCCAGGATCTGATCTCTGTGCTGTAACTCTGAATAGGAGGCAGAGAGATTCTGTACCAACCTTATGTTAAAATGTGACCCCTGATCCCCTTTGGGATACCTCATCCACCTCCTGCTGCTCAGCCTGGAAGCCACCCTCTGCCCTGTTCTAGCCACAGAACAGGAGGGATCACTAAGTGGTGCTCCATGCAGATGGGGAAAGCTTCTCATATTTTTACAGCTAAACCAGCATCCAAGGAGCACAATTCCATCTCCCCAGTCCTCTCTCTGCATATTTGGCAAATTATTGCTTATTTGGGAAGAAAAGCCCTTAGTAAAAAATGTGAATATCAAGGTTATCAAAGTATGAAAGGCAATACTGAGAGCTGTGCTCAATTATTGGATACACATATGGTCTGCAAATACACATGTGGCCTAGGGTGATAACATCTCATTGTTGTGTAGTTTTCTGATCAACTACATTTTCTGATAAAATGGCAATTTTAAAATATTCCATCAGATCTAGTAACTTAAGTGTAATGTAGTAAGACCAAGTGCCACCTACACCTAGGGAAAAAAATGCAGAGTATTTCAGATCAGATCTAAAAAAGAGAGTCCAACTCTGTATCAACACAGAATTCAGTCACCACTTCAGCAAAAACTTCTCTTGAAGTTATTATCTCTGCAAATAAACAAAACCATCAGAGTAATTTTTCAGAGTATGCAGCATGAGACTGTAAGAACCTCAGTTACAGTAATTCTGCTTCCCAGTTAATACATCACAAAGACATGAGAAGAGGCAGTATCTGGAGAGGCTGGATTAACAGAACCTAAAATACAATTTCAGTAGCAAGAGGAAAGATTTACCAAAAATTGTTTCAGAAAAAGCATTGCTTCACTTCTGACACCTATCAGACCATCTTCAAAAGTGAAGCAACCATTCCTGGTTTCTCAGGAAAAAAAACCCTCTAATCAGAACTGTGAGCCAGGATTCCCTGTATGGATTTTGCTGTTGCCCTCTCAAGTTAGGATATACCAGAAGGAAAAGAGCCCTTTATTTCTCCACCATAAAATATGTTGATAACAGCAGTACTTACATCGTTACTACTGAATTCTCAAAACTATTTGAGGCAATCACTTCAGATTTCAACTTTTATTTGTTGTAATCAAAAAACAAGGGTGTATAAGGCTGTACAACATATTTTTACAGTATTCTATAGCCCTGTAGTAGTATTTTGAGTACAAAAAGAAGAGTAAGCAGAAGTTGCCACATGAAAGGTACACCTTTGATGGCTCACACAAATTTGATTCACTTTGCATTTCACAGATACAAAAAGACTTGTCAGGTATGTTGGGGGCACTAAGCAAATATAAAGAAGTCAGAATAAACACACAACTAAGAAAAGAACAGGAAGAAGCGAATGCAATCCCTGGTCCCTTACCAAGTAAGGCAGACTATCCAGACTTGAAATGAAGTAGAGAAAGAAACCATAATGAAAACCAGGTTTACAATTTTACTCCATTTTTCCTCCCATAAGGATAGGGGAGGGTGGTGACAACCTCTCCTCTTCCCTCAGCATTTCACCTTGCCTTGGTGGTGTTCATTCTTTCACCACAATAGCATTCAACAACCCAGAATTTACTGCATCTCCAGCCCTGCCATGGGGCTTCCCCATTTCCCTACCAGTGCCAGCCAGCTCTACACTGGCACCAACTCCTTCCCACTTCCTTCACAATACTTGCCAGCTCCCTATTTGCAGCTGCCTCTCTTACCTTTACAGTCTTTTAACTCCAGGCTTGGTGAGGAGTAGATGAAATTCCTCTTGCCACATACCTTCTGCTTCTCTCCTCTCCTTTATTTCAGCCTTTTTATCTCCAAGCACATGGGCTTAACCCTTCTTCCTCCCCCAAAACTTCCAAAAACCTTTTTCTTTCAGCCCTTCTATTTTCTGTTAGGTTTCAAACACAGTCCTCTTAGCATCTCCCCCACCCTTGAAGCCATCTGTATGGGTCAGCCTGCTCCTTTTGTTTTTCTCCCAGATGTGATAGAGCAGGTCCCAGAAAAAAAGACAAGGTGGCTTTTACAAAATATTAATTGTAAGATTTCTCAGGTATTAAGATGCTTTTAGCTCAAGAGGTAAAACTATGGGTTTCAAACATAGAAATCTTCATATTTCTGCTAATTCTGTAAAACTTCTGCCATAGTTTTATATTTTACACTGACAGTAACCATTTCCTCAAAATCCCGTATGCCCACAACAAAAGCCCTTTTTCTTGCAGCTGAAGTAATAACAGAGTTGCCTGGATAAGGTCTATTTGTTATGTATAAACCAAATGACCCAGGTTTGCCTTTCAAGTCTGACTTGTGCAGTTTAGTCAAACAGGTAACAATGCAGAGTGCTTCTCAGTACCATGCAGCCAGTGCTAGACATGTACCAAACAAATTCAGAGCTAATAGGTCACAGAAAGAGGGTAAATTAGAGGTACGTAAAGAGCTGGGAGTTTGTTAAAGTTAACTTTATCCTTGCAATGGTGTTCAGAGCCCAAAATCAAACCAAGCCTTGCTCTACCTGTTTCCAGAGGCAGTTTCACCTGTTTCCAAGGTTTTCCTCACCCCTTCAAACCACATTTATGCATATACTTCTTGTATCCCTTGTCATTTGTCAAAAACATTAATAGGATTTAGAGCCTGTAAGCTTTTCTTAATCATCACTCGTGTTAATCTGCACACTTCCTAATTCTTCATCTGTTACCCTTAAATATCTGATGCAGTCTAAGTAAATCTCCACCATCTTCATTTGTAACACCAGATGAAAAACAGTTAATAACTCTGCTGTTTAATATCTTATCCCTTAATCTGTGCTATAGCATCAACCCCTAAGAAGATCAGGTTTTTTAATGTTTGTCTCCTGACTTTACAGCAAACAAGAACTCTAGCAACAGGTGAAACGCCTTGCTTTAATTACACTCCATTGCTTCTGAATTCCTAAGCCTTTACTTTTCATAAGAAACATTCAAGTATATAAAATGAAGAAACCAAAGCAGGAGAAGGGTACTGCAGCCAGGGATGTGGCAACACAATCCTGTTCCCTATATTTCCCCTACATTCTCTGTATTCTTAAATATTTTCTGTCATCAATTGCCTCACTCTTTTTCATCATGGAGCTGCACGCTCCTTCAGTCCAGGAGGATTCAATTATATGAACCAAATCAGGGGTGAGCACCCACAGCACCCAACAGATCTCTTACCTGTGTCTCAGTCACTCTCCTCAGACAGCTCAGCAGGCACCGCACACCACTCTGGCTTTCAAGTGTCCTTATGCAGTCTTCCATGGAAAGGCATATGATGCCTTTTATCCATCCTCCTTTGTCAGTACAGCTCCTTGAAGTATTTCTTTTTCTGTCCCAGAGTCATTATGGCCACTAAGCTCATAAGCTACACAGAGAGAGCTCTGCCTGGAGAATGGAGGAGACAAGAGGCTGCTGCTCACTTCAGTCGTGATGGCCTTGGAGTCAGATGAAGAGCCTCAGCCATGGTGCAGCCCCATGGCCTGGCAGAAACAGCCAGGAAAAGCTGGACTTGTGTAGTCCTCCGTAGCAAAACATTTCTCTTATTCACGCCAGGACACAGCAGCCACTCCTCACTTTGGGACCCACTGAGGCCAGTCCCACACAGCCGCAGCAGCCCTACTGTGTGAGGTGGCTGCATGCTGCATACACAACCCATTCCTGCAGAGCATGGCAGCAGCTCTCTGACCACAGAGAGGAACGCAGAACTTTCCCAGGCATTGTCCTGAGGAAGGCTGTGAGAAGATCAAAGAAAAGTTTGAGAAACAATTCTTACTGCTACTTGCTGCACCTGTTGTTGTGAACATGTGGAATGTGTTATGGAGATTTGTTTACCAAAGAAGGGTTTCTTGATTGGCCACTGGTGATGGTGTTTAGTTTGAAGGACCAATTGGATCCACCTGTATCCAATTGGGTCCACCTGCATCCAATTGCATCCACCTGTATCCAACTGGTCCTTCAATCTCAACACCATTACCAGTGGCCAATTAAGAAACCACCCTTTGGCAAACAAATCTCCATAACACATTCCACATGTTCACAACAACAGGTGCAGCAAGTAAAGATAAGAATTGTTTATCTATTCTTATTGATGTCTGTAAGGGTGATGGGTTTCTTAATAAGTATAGTATAATAAAGTGATTGATCAGCCTTCTGAGAATCATGGAGTCAATGCTAATTAATATCTGGCTGGGGGCCTGCAGTGACACACAAGCTCTAAGCAAGTAGAAAAAAATATTAGTATTGTCTGAAATTGTCAAGCATCATGAAGGTTCTTGACATGAGAAGTAGTCTAATAGAGATATACACACATATCCCCACAGAAAAATGTCACCAATTCCTGACACTAGACAGGAAATATTAATACCTTTAGCAAAAAAAAAAAAAAAAATGCTTCTCAGAGTTATTACAGACATAGAAGTGACCTAGTAACTTTTTTCCCAATTGCAAAGTGTTTTCAGTCTGATCTTATATTTTGGACAGAAGATGCTTGCACTGGGGAAAAAACCTAGCAATGATGTCCCATGGCACTGATGTATCTGCATAAAACCTCATTTCATGGAGAAATAGAGCACTCAATTAATCAAATCACAAACAGTTGACCAGTCCTAACAATGACAATCATACAGCCAAACAGCCAGAAATTCAACACCCCTCCAAACAAGCTGACACCAACGCATGAGTAAGATGCATTTCTCTCAGTGTGAACTATTTTGTTTTACTAGCTTTAGCCGTGATTTCCTGTTTTTCATGTCTGTGGAAGATTTTATAGACTATTTAATGAAACCAGAAGCAGTGGAACTGCTGTCCCATGTCCACACTTATTCTGTGTGGGGAGGGATGTTTTGATGAACCTGGAATGATGGGAGGAGGCTGTGACCACTCCTTCACTGCAGTCCTTCCTGACTTTAGATTCTGGTCACAAGCAGACCCTCAAGGGTGCCAGCAAGGGGTATTTTGCTTGCACTTACTGAACCTCCATTATTTTCTTGTGACCACAGTGATAAAGCTATGATCACTGTCATCATGGTATAATTACAAATGACATGACGCTTGCTATGGGATGCCTAGTATTTGCAGAAGTAAAAAAGGGGTTTTTTTCAGATGACCAGATAGGCTAAAACCAGTCAGGTTTTTTTTTTCTTTCCTCACAACTTCAATAAAAACAGAGCCAAGGGGATTAAAACCCCAAATTCTGTAATGTGTCCCAACTGAATGAATAAAGGTCATTTTCAGTAACAAAGGTCAACATTGTGGAGTGGCCTATGGCCACCTGGGTAGGTAAGGAGCTGTGGTCAAGGACCATGGCCACAGTGCAAATGTGAGTGTAAACCTTGAGGTTTGGGAAAATGGCTCGGCAGCTTCAAGACTGTGTCTATCCATGGTCAGAAAATGCCATAACCTGCTAAATTCAGCAAGCCTACAGAGGAGTGGTACTTGCTGAGATATGAGGAGCATCTTTTACACATATCTGACTTCCAAAGCCAAGTGTCATGGCAAAGCCTCACACTACATGTTGCACCTAACAAATTCCCAGTCACAGTTTCCCAGTTATGAATTTAGATAGAAAATTTAACAAGCCAGTGGAGGGAGAGGCCATTCTCTCTCAGGTTTTGGTAGCAGGATGGGAGGTGACTGGATGTATGAATGTCAGGACTCAGAAAGCAATTTCTTTTCATATGCAGTAAACGAGATAGGAAAACCCCCCAGGGGACAAAGCAAGCAGGAGTGTACTCCTCACATTGAGTGATGTGTACAACACCTTGGAAAGAAAAACAGGTATGCCACCTCCTGATCATCACTCAGTCTCACAAACACACTGCATCAGGCAGGAGAGAGACGAGCTGACAGCACAATGGTCACCAACAGAGAAAGGGAAAGAAGAGCTTATCACGGCTAGGGCACAGCACAGAACCTCACAGGTTGTGGTTGAAACCAGTGTGCCTATAACCCCACCCAGCTTCCATTCTGCTATTTGTGAAACAGAGACTTTCTTAGCTTAAACAGTGATTTCTCAGAAAGTTTTTATACGGAAGGCTCTTCAAAAGAAGTAAACAGAAAAGAGAAGATAGGAAGAAGCAAGGATTAATGCCCAATTCTATTAAAGGAGCTGAATGGAAGTTGGACAAATCTTTGTCAAGTGACACAATAATTCCTTCCCTTCATTACTCCAGTATTATCTGAGCATTGCTACATTGTATTTTGAATTGGGAAAAAGGAACTCCCTATGCTCTATAGGTTTATACTAACTCCCAGTCCTCAGGAGTAAGTTGCGACAGAGCCAGCATTCACATCAAGGCTTGCTTAGCTCCCAGGAAATGGCTTCTTCTCAGGATTGTGTTTCTAGTGCCAGTGAAGGAAGCAAACCTGATACTTATCTTCCTGTCTCCCTCTGCTTTGCAGCCTTCTTTGGGAGCTTGCATTTCTCATGTAATCACATCAGTTGCACAGTAGTTTGCATTTTGTACAGCAGGGAGAGATTCAAACTTTTCACAGTGCTGGCCATCTGTTAGTGAAACTGCCTCTCTGAGTCAGAACCTGCTGACCATGGGGTGTTTGCTGCTGCTGAGATGCTCTTCACCTCATGACTTGATCCATGACAAAGGTGAGAGAGATCCTTGGGTTGTATAGTCAGTAATGTGAATGAACCTTTAGATGCAGGAGTTCATGGATTAGTTTTTATGTAGCGCTCATGCACCTGCAATACCAGGACATTTAATAATAACATGTTGTTATGTTTCTCCTGAGTAAATAACATAGGAAAGAGATGAGGTATACCTTGCCCTCCACGAGGTAGATCTTCCACCTACACTCCATTTAACATTTTCCAAACGCATTCAAAGGGGCCTAGTACTCCTGTTTATACATGGTTCCCCACTTTAATATTTGTCACTTGACTATTCACAGCGGGGATTTTGATACAAATAGCAATGCTAAACAACACACGTGTTTTAAATAGAGACTTGCTCCCAACAGAGTTGCAGCTAGGAAACTGCAGAGAGCATGTTAACTGAATTTTTATAAGCATACATCTCAGCTCAACAAAAACACAAGGTCAGTTATCTACTGTTTCTGTATGTCCTCAGTCTTCAAGTTAGCCACTTACTGTTCAGATCACAAATGCAGTGGCAGCATCTGCATGCACCGGTGCTCTCTCTCTCCTCGTGGATCAGACTTCAGTGCACTGTTTTTCAGCCAACTATATTTTTTCACATGAAAGCAGACTAAACATTCTAATAAAAATATTCTTTCTCCCAAACGTATGTGAAGAATTTAAAGAATTTATAATAATTATGACTAATGATTTGGAAAATAATAGTTTTTGTAAAAATTAAAATGCTAAAACCCCTTAAAGACAATTGCTTCAGTTTAGACCAAAAGAGCAATCTTCACCATGCAGAAAAGTGTCAAAAGCCTCTAAATCTCTTGGATAAAATCTGCGTCCTCACTTTGACCAAAAAATGCCATGTCCAAACCAGTTTAACTTTTTCATCCCAACCTTTGTTTTGTTGTCTCCAATCTGCAGTGATATATGCTTCAGCGTCCCAGCTCAGGCCTGGGCCTCGCCTAATAGGAGCTGCCAAATATGCCAAATAGTGGCAATTACCTGATGGCTTTGTGATGTGGACCATTGCCCATTAGGGACTCATCTTTGACAACCAAACTGATTTAATTTAAAATGTGAGGATGGATTATACAGAGCTTCCAAACACAAAGGTCTCTGCTGTTAAGACAGTTTAATTGCTGTCATAAACATAAATACAAGCTCAAAATTATGTTTTCTTATGGCTGATTTACAGGATGCAAAATATCTTGAATATCATGTCTATTGGCTTAAACTTGCAAAAACCCCCAAATGATATTTAATGTTAACATTTTTTAATATTTACTATCTAATGGAAAAAAAATTAATTGGGTAAGATATTTACTACTTGCCCTCTTTATTCAATGTGTTATTTAGCTAAAGACATATTCTGTCCTCACTTGCAGAACCCCTGAACATGCCAGCACACAGCCATGGACTGCTAGGATGATGTTCCTCACAGAATGCACCCTGGGTTTTCTAGTTGTCGCATATGTTTAATTTAATTACAATTAATGAGTTACAATTTACCCTAAGGGAAAACTAGCTTTTGTTGACAAAGAGGTGTTTAGTAAATGGCATTCAAATTCTTGACCTAGACCTCAAATTAACAGGCTGTCCATTAAGAATGCATGAGTAGCTTTAAAGACTGCATTTATCTGTCATAGTCCTTTAAGTCCTCTGCGATGTCTTAAAAAAAAAGACAATTGTAACTGTGCAGTACTATTAAAAAAGATTAAAACTTTACTTTTGATGGTACTTTTTTCACTGCAGAACATTATTGAGTTATACTGAATTACAGTCCATAAAGACACCAGAATGAATTAAGTTCTTACTTTTAAACTCTGTTCTGTTTCTATTGCTGCATATCTAAATACTGATGCCACTTTCCTTCATGCAAGAAATAAAAGACAAGGACTCCAGTGAAGCAAATTATCAGCCACACTCTTGTCTATTACCTAAGCAGTGGGGAACTGCACTGATGTGTTTTGAAGAGGAAGTGTGGGCTCAAGTGCAATAAAAAGGTGGGTCAAATTTCACAGCTAAGTTAAGCAAACAATGAAAATTACATATCCTCAGAGATTCTCATTCTAACTACTGTATCAGAAAACTATTTTCTAATCTATTTTTAAGATGTTAACTGGGTATAAAAGAATACCAATTCCACATGAAAGGGGATTTTTTAAATGGCATTTCAGAAATCTATGTGGTCAAATAACAATATTCAAGGGTGTATGTGATGCAGTAGAAGATACAGCCTAGTTCAGCTTACATTTAGCTAAACAATGCCTGTTTATGCATGTTACATTCATGTATTATTTTCTTCTTTCAGGGTGAAACAATATATAGGATCACATTCAGTCTAAGGAAAGCACACATAGATGAAGGTACCCTAAAACTGCATAGACAACTTCGTAAAATCTTCTGTATTAAGGTGCAGGAAACACTAGATTCAGGCACTAAAATGTAGATTTATGAGATTTAACAGTGACTGCAGAATCAGTGCAAAATGGCTGCCTATGCACCATTGCTGTTTTTGTCTCCCAAGACTGTCTAGGGCTGCTATATAACATTAAGTTTCTCAGAAGCAAGTGTTCCTGATTTAAAAAAAAAAAAAAAAAAAAGTTTATTAGGTCATGCTATTAAGTGGATTCTCAGAGCCATAACTTCTGACAAATTTCTCCTTCATTTTGTCTCTTTCTGCTCATTGAAACACACTAAATCATTAACACAACACAAACATGTATGTAGAGTCAAGCTGCTAATGTGTTATGTGAAATTAATATTTCATTGTTGCTGAATTTGACAAAACTTGCCTGAAATTCCTGAAAGCATATTCTGTACCCTGCTGGTGTGGTTATTTGATTATTAGGAAGCTAGAAAGTTAAATATTGTCATGAGTAAGGTTTCCAGGGAAGAGCCATGGAGCATTATTAGCACAATTGGGAAGGGCCCTTTTGTTAGAATGCTACAGAACTGCCATGAGAACAGTTCCTACCTGGACAAACTGAGAAAGGCTTTGCATTTTGTTTCAGCTCTTTCAGAGGATTCAGGTCTAGCTGATGCTGGTACTTGTGTGGGAGCTGGCAAGGACAGGCGTGTGCACAGGTGAGGGCAGGAGGAATTATCAGGAGTTGTGTGCTGACCTCGTCTTTCTCAGAGTGGGGTTCTGGCTGCACACAACTCATCATCTAGACAGAGATCATGGGAGTCTTGGTCATGGGATTTCTGCAATTCAGTGCCAGCAGTTGTACACACAAAATCAGCTTGATTTTTCCAGATACAAAGGTGATCCTGAATTTTTAGAAAAGAAAAAAAAAGTTTTGGGAAGCAGATGGATCTTTTCACTAGTAGTGAAATTCCTTTCAACCTGAATAATTTCAAAGCTTTTACAATTTAGAAAGCTATAATGAAACTCAGATATATTCAAGTCAAATTTTCCAAAGAATTAAAGCTGAGATGTTTTTATATCAAGTGCTCAGCATACAGTATTTTTGCTCCAATATTTATTCATAAGTATCCATATTTTTCCTTTATTTTGAAATTACTGTGAGTTAACAGTATTAAATCTAAGTTAGTTTTTGGTGGTAAAAATCAGGCCAATATTGGATGAAAGTAAGAATCCAGACACTTGAAAAAGATGGCAAAGTATAAATCATTATGAGTAGAGTACAGATCTTCTACCAATATATAGATGTTCAAGTACTCTCTTAAGCCTGTGTGAATGGAAAGTAATAATAATGCAGGAAAAGGAAATTCTAATCACCCTGGGCTAACTGAAAAGAGCCAGACAAGAAAGCAGGGGAATTTGTGATGTACAGCAGGCAGGACTTTATGTTCATTAAACTCCTATACTTGATAGGCCACATCTTTCCCACATTGTTTAGCTGGGAATTATCTCATTTTTCATTGGCTTTTTAAAATACATCATCTCATTTGGATATTGCAGAGTATTTGGTAAGAGAGATATAGGGAACAAAATTCCATCAGTTCACCCTTATTTCCTGCATAGTGATGCTTAGAGCACTTCAGATTAAAAAGGAAGTTCAGGAATTGTTCAGTGTGAATTCACCAATCTGTGAGAGTGCATTGTGTTTTTAGCTTACACACGTACAAAGCTGCTGGCTATATTGGGGAGCCATTCTGAGAAAGCTCAGGTTAGCTGTTCTCTCAAGATATCCACTAAGAATCTCTAAGTGTCTGAATGGGAGCCCCTTGCTATTTAGATAGTGAGAGATAAGATTTCTTCTTTAAATATTAGCTGTCAAACTGTGTTATGTCTTATTATGTTTCATCAGATTGGCATTCAGCATGATGAGGTTTAACAGCACGTGCTGATAACGCACAAATAGTGTAACATAACTTAGGAATAAAATTAAAGGGCAGAAGAGTATTTTCAGCTCAGACACCTGCTTATCCGTGCTTCGAGAGAGAACACCATTCAACCACAATAGGAAATTTAATTCATGTTCACAAAATTGGCAAGTTCTACTTTCTCTCCAGCCAGGTAATTTTGAATGGTACCCATACAGACTATACTGGGATTTGTGAATATTTTCAATCAGCACAGTATTTGCACAGTATTGTCAAGGTGTGTATGTTCTGTAGCTCCCAGAAGAAAATATTGCCAGCTGAGATGGATTCTTTAGGTCACATGTTTTGGGTGAGTACTTAAGGGATGTGTTCTATGTCCAGTACAAATAACAACAGTTTGAGAAGAAGAGAAGTTTCTAAAAAGTTCAAACAGCCTACACAGTCTCTCTTTTATTCTCCATTCTATGTCCCACAGATCATACAGCTATAAAACCTTTTTGTCAAGAAGGAAGGTTAGCAGTCCACAGACATAACCTTTGAAAGTGAAAGAGACAAGACGGCTGATTTTAATAGGTTACTCGAGTCTGTAGTCAAATTCTTCTCCTAAACCTTGTTTCAGAGTTGTAAGAACTCAGTTGGGTAAGAAATTGTTAGAACTCAGTTTTTACTATGCTACTTCCATGCTAAATTTTATTTTCTTCTAGTTTTGACTGCTAATTTATTAATGTCAGATTTTTTTTTTATCACCCTCCCTTTCTCCCCTAAACCTCAATTACAGGTTGCATTCCAAAAGATGAATATTTGTGCATGGTTGGGAATTAAAACGCTGACCTTCAGTATACTTTTTTTCCCTCAGTGTTTTTCCGAGTATCTGCTCTGTACCTGACAAATGAGGCAGTGAGGACCCTCCATATTCTGTTTGGGGTCTATTGGCTGAGGAACTCTTGGTCATCCTACCTGCCTGACGTCTAGGATCATGATGAATTGTCTCCAACTCCAGCCTCAGATTGTTTTTTAACATTTAATTTAGTTTCTTCCTGTGCTTGGATGAACATGGCCATGTTATGGATTTCTGCTCTAATGTACACCAGCAGGTTGGAAGAACAAGCCTCAGCAAGCTGTGGAAATAAGAGAGGCTGGATCAATAGTCAAGGTCACGACCCTGGCTCTGATTCTGTACACTGTCCTGAGATTTTCTCCCCTTAAAAGCCTCTGACTGCTTCTAATGTGGATCCAAGTGCATATTGAAAGAAAAATTCTTAAAAATCAACCCCCCCAAAAGGTAGGTGTAGCAGGATCCTCTTGCCTTCTGTATCTTACACACAGAGCTGACAAGGAGTGTCTCTCTGAATGTGGTCTAAAAATAATGCCTCATTTTAAAATATCTTCTCATGCAATCATTTTGATAAAAAGATTTGCAAATTTTGTCATCTGGTGCTGTAAAAATATTCATTCATTCATGGAGTGATTCTGATCCTACTAGAAACAATTTCAGATGGATATTAACGATGACATTTCAATGCAGATGCATAAATATTATATAAAATAAAGAGCAAAAAATACTCTTTTCACAAACGTACACATGTACAAGGTGCAAATGTACCTTGACTCGTACCAAGCAGAAAATGCTGGCATAAAGTGTTGTGATAAAGGACCAAAGATGCTAAGTCATTTGTTGAACCTGCCTTTGTACTGCAGATAGAGCTTTGAGTCTTCAAATATACAACCGTAATGCAGCAAGGCACATTTCTGAATGGTAGTAATTTTCCACTGCAGGATATAGTCATGCTGAGATTTAGTGCTTAAAAAAAAGAGAGAGAGAAAGAAAGACAGAAAGAAAAAAAAAAAAGATTGCAAAGGTATTTAATGTATCACAACAGCATCCCACCCCCCAGCCTTGATACAGATAAATTGTCATATCTGTTAAAACCCAGCCCACAATGATGGGCAGTCAATACAATAAACAATTCAGTCTCCAGTAGAGATGAGCAAGAGAATTTCTCATCTACAGAAGCAACCTTTTTGTTGCTTCTGCAAAAGAGTGAAAAGAATTACATTTCAGTTGGCCCCTGTTGCTGACTTTCACTTAGAACAGAAAGCTGTATATCTCCACGGAGGGGGAAGGCTGAAGGTCAGTCAAGAAATTCAGCTTGTTGCATCACACTGCCCTGGTCTGAATCTGATCCGCATGCTCAGCAGCAGGGTGACTGCGGAGAACTGCAACCAATATTCAAAAAAAACCCCAAAAAACAAAGAAGAAAGCATTTCTTGGAAAGGTTTCCCATAATAGCTGGAAATTGTTTACATGTAACCTTGCCATCCTAATCAAGGGAACAAGAATTCATTATGATTCACATAGTAAAAATCAGGAGTTTGCTCAATGTGAGAAATAGGAAGATAAGTGATTTATGAATTGGCACAGTAAGGTTGTCCAGAGGTATTTAGGTGTCTCATGGGATTTTCAGTCAATGTAAATTAGATGTGTAATGGTTTTGAAAAATCTCACTCTATGCCTATTGCATGTTGAAGTGCCAAATCACTTCTAATAATAGTCACTGAGGCCTGTTACCCATTAAAAAGGAAAGGTAGAGGACTCTGCTTGAGCTTTGGAATTGTCTGTTTGGTTCCAACCTCCAACTGTAAATTTAGGAATTTCTTTTCTAATATGTTGCAGAGTAAGTAAATTAGACTTGTCTCTTGAGTGAGACTTTGTACCTATATCCCTGATGGTGGGACCACCAGTCTGTGCTCCTTAAGCAATAATTTAACATTTTACTAGCCCAAATTGCTTCATCTCTATCTGCAGTCTATAGTATAAGTATGAAGTAGTATTCACCAAATCTCATGTTACAAGATTATGAGATATATCTGGATGAGGAGACTGAGGAGAAACATGGAGAAATCTATTAAAAATCATGAAAGAAATGAAGCCTTATTCTTATAAAAGGTACCAAATTCTGCACTATTTAAAATAGAAAGAGTATAGAGTCTGCAATATTCTGGCGGGATACAAAGACGGCTACATTGTTACTGCTATGGAGTTCAAGTGTCTCCTCCACTGTGTCCCAATTACTCTGCTCCATCAGCAGACAAGGCTTAGTAACCTCCCAGATATGGTAAGAACTCATTTACATGGATTTAATATGGGTGAGTAATGCAAGTTCTGCGCTGGACCTGTGTCAGACATGCAGCACCCTTCTGCAGCAAAGGACACCCCTGGAAGGGATCTGGAATAAACTTTGTTCCAGTAATTCAAATGTTTTCTCAGGTGTCTCTTGATTCTTACCTTGGCTGTGCCAACCACCTCCCCACCATTGCTCAGGGCAGCTCTTGTCTGCCTTGTGACTTGTCTCTCATTTGCCAATGTATCTTGTTTCCCTGATTCACTTGGCTGCTAAGAGAAATATGTTTTTGTAACACTATCCTGTACGGGCAAACTGCCCACTAGGAAATACATCTGGAAGAGCTGAGCATCAAATAGGAACAGTTTTGTTCCTTGATTCTGGCTTGGATGATCTATATTTTAGTCAGACTCAAATTTTCATAAGCAACCCTGTTGGGTGGGTCTTAGTTTTGCATATTCTGTGTTTGAACTTCCCGGACTTGATTTTCTACCATTCTTGAAAACCTGAAAATATCTGCAGATGTTTGTAAGGCAGCATCATCCATGTCTCCTCATGGGATTCTCAAATTATCACCATGTAGGTGTGGATTAGATCCTTAAGAAATAGCATTTTTGATAATGAAAAAAGTATCTGAGAGAAAAAAATTAGGATCTAACAAATTCTAAATCTGTAGAGATCCAGGGAAATACAAAGGAAGGGAGAAGGAAGGACAAATAACCCTAGTCTAATAGAAACAATCAATAATTAGAGAATGCAGATTCCCTAAGGAAAATAACAAGCAAATATTAAGGATGACAATGGCAAATATTTTCACCTTTCTTTACAGACATAGTATAGAATGTGCACTCAAGTATAGTAAAGCAGCACTTTCACAAGCATTTTTTGCATGAGCATTTATCAAAATGTTTTTTACTTTTCCAGAATGTCAGTTTCTTACCCTTTCAATTCAGTCTTTCTTTTCAATGCATTTTGTCCTACTTTGACTATGAATACCAGTTATTTATATCTCAGTTTTATTCAAAGAAACAATGCCTTTTGAAAAACATTTGCTGCTTGAAATTTTCCTCCTGTAAGAGCTGTTGTAATTTGGTCAGACAAACCTGGAATCTAGGTGATTTAAGATGATTTATTTGAGAATTAGGAATATGCAATAGTAATGTTATTATTTAATAAGGTACATATTCATCAGGTTTTTTTCTTTAAAATCTGCCTGCTGGGTGAAGCTGAGTAGTCCCCAGCACTCCAAGGAACCCTGAAGAGCTGCACTTTAACAACTGCATTTCCTGTCTTTTTGAAAAATCTTGAAGAAATTGTTTCATGTGGAAATGTTCTGTTAAAGAGCCAGAGGCCAAGTGGATCACAAACATGTTTATTGATTTGCATACCTGAGATGGTGCAGGTTCCTTTCTCAGTTACTGGTGGGTGAGCTCTCTGAACAGAATTGCTCAGATGCAGCTCCTGGTAGAACCTGCCCTACTCAGTCCTGAGAACAACTGCACAATGCTACATACTGCCCCAAAGTGGTTTTGCATTTACACAGCCATACAAGATGCTGAAGAGCCTCCCTTGAGAAGTTCTGGGAATAGGAGCACAGGGAGGGTGTATGATGCATAACCTACCCTAAGATTTCCAAGCACATCTAGCTCCCAGGTACTTTTTTTCTTGTCATTTCAGCATCCCAGCAGACACAGCTCCTCTTTGCTATCCCATTTCCCATCACCTACTCTCAGCTGTAGTGAATGATGGCCCCCAGTGTTCCATAAACCCCAATTCCAAATTCCAAACACTTTACAAAGGTTTGCAAAATACAGTGCATGTAAAACATGGTTGGTTGTCAGTCTCCAAGATCAAACCAGGTATTGGCTGTCCAGGAATTTCAGTGTTTGAGTTCCTCCTTTTGCTCAGAGAGGACAGCAAAAAGCACCAATAATGTCACTCCTGGTATCAATGTCACCTCAGAGCCAAACTTTTTTCATTCTTATACTATTCTCTGAATCAATATTAAAGATGAGAGCACAGAAGTGTGTCTATTCTAGGAGGAAAAAGAAAAGCCCCATTCTAGCATCTGCTTCTGTCTCTCAAGTTCTTTTTATGTTACAGAGCTGGTTCTATCTGATGAGACATAATGTCATAATAAATCCATCTACCTCTCACTCACTCCACCAGAAAGTAGATCTTACTTTTTATTGTGTGTGTTCTTTCCACTTTTGTGCGTGCCTTTTTTCCAACACTTCTAAGCAAAGTGCAGAAGTCCTTTTGTTCTCAAGGTGTACTTCCCTTGACATTAGTTCTGCCTGTGAATATCATGCACAGTGGAACTTGTGTGCTGTACCTCAATTAAAAAAACCCCAAAATCAGCAGTAACCTCAGAAAATTTGTCCAATCTATTCTCTCCTATACCATGGAGAGGACACAAAATGCAAAATTCCGCTTATAACTAAAGCCCTTCCAATATCAGTTGTGCAAAAGGCATGGCCTTCTTTTTGCTGCAATCTAATACTCTGAAGTGAAAAACAAATATTAAAATGATGGTTTTATAATTATGGTATTAATAAAAAAATACCTTCCAAGTAAAAAGGGAAGAATTGCCTTTCTTGGCTTCGGGAAAACTACTGTTTCAGAAAAAGCTTTTGTGATTTTTTTTTTCAACATTATCCTTGTTTCATGACTTTCTGCCTCCTGTTTATGTCCCTGGTGAAACAATCAGAACCCAGGCATCTGAACTGACCTCCATCTCTCTCCTCTCTTGAGTACAGATGAAATAAGAAAAGAGATCACAAGATTATCTCTTCTGTCAAATGCACATCTTCTGGATGTTGTGAACAATATATACATAACATGCAAGGCACTTCTAAATCACTACTCTATTTTGCTGTTAACATCATCTCAGCATCTTAATTTAACTTTGCACTCGCATATTCCTTAAGTGCTGAGTTCCTGTAACATTTCCCTATTTATAAGCAAAGTCAGGAAAAAAGCCATATATGAAGAAGTGCAACCAAGGAAAAACCATCAAGCCATCAAACTGAGTAAACTCTGTCTCACTTTAATAAAAGAGAAAACTTCTTATTTACCTGACACTTTATTTCTGTCAAAATAACAGCCATTCTTTATGTCTGTCTTCAGGTACCAAACTTAGATCAGACTCTTAGGGAAAAAACTGTTCATGCTTTTTCTCTAGCTCCTTGCCTCTTTCACTGTAAATTCTGGAAACATAACTTTGATTGGGCACAATTCCCTGGCCACTCCACAAACCAAACTGAGATGAGGCCAATTATGGGAGTCTTTCATCTTGTAGAAGTGAGATATCAAAGAGTGTAGTTTGATAGAGGCAAAAACTTCCAGTGAGATATTATCACATGCATTACACTCACGCTTGGGACTGTGGACATAAAAGATCAATGCAGAAAAGTACCAAAAGGTCAGTTTTCAAGATTTCTTGAATATTCAAGGATTCAGCATAGATTTCTTTCTGACTATTGAACAAAAGCAATTTAAAAGAAAAACTCTGCTTGTGGATTGCCGGTCAACCTTCCAGACCTTCCATACTTGCTATTGTAGAGAGTCAAAACAAAACAAACATTTTAAAAATGTCAATTATATATTTAAATAATTTTCAAACAGAAGAATAAGCCTTAAGTAGATTTTCTAATTAGACAATAGTTTCTGCATTTTCCCTGAAGTGATAATTTAATAAACATAGCTACAGGATTGTTTAAGGGTAAAAGAGATCCTCTTTCAAAAAAACCAACAAAACAACAAAACCAGAACCCCAACAAAACAACAAACAAATAAACAAGCAAACAAAACCCTCCAAAAAACCCAACCCAACCAAACCAAAAAAACCCCCAAAAAATCCACAGAAAAAAGTACCAAAAACCAAAAAAAACCACCAAACCATAGATCCTTTTTAAGGGACAAAAAAAAGCTCTTTTTTTTTTTTTTTTTTTTTTGGGACAGGGGTCTCCTGTGATTGTAGTCTCTTAAGAAATGTAAATTTTTGCAAGTTTAGTTATATAAATAATTCCCAAACCTATTTTTCAAAGTCACACAAGAAAATTAGGCAGTCATACATAGGAACAGGTGATTGTGAAGTGTGGCTTTACCTAGAGTAATTTTTGGAAAAGGAGAAGCCTGACTGAAAGCTAGAAATAGAGTCCTAAATTTTCCCAGAGCAAACAAACAGTTGTCTCCAGGAAAAATTTGCAGATTTGCAGAACTTCTTAAAGCAACTTCAGTCTTTCCAAAAGCTTCTTTTTGCCTCCTTTCTCTCTCCTTTTCTCACCCAGAAACACATATACACACAGAGCAGACTGGCAGATGTTTGTGAAAACTGCAGTTTCCGCAATCAAAAGTACAACATTTACTATGGCTTTTATCAAAGATTTCAATTCCCTCATCTTAAGGAAAATGACCCTTTTATTTTGTTGTGGACATAAAATTATGGCTCAGGGAAAATTGGAAGCATTTCTGTTGAGGGAAATCAATTTTCTCACTGCCATATATGATCAACATGTCACAGCCATCACCTAGATAATAATAGTAAAGTACAAGTAAAATGGCTGGTAATACTGGCTTCAGGGGAAAAAAAAAAAGAGCAAGATAACACCTTTTTTTCCCCCCAACATGTTTTCAATAAAAAAAATATAAGAAAGAACGCAAAGGTTTCTCCTGTGATCATAGCCTTTCAGAACGAGAATGGGGTTTTTTTTGTTTATTGATAGTCTGAAGTGTTGATGAATCTGATGAGAAATTTGGTCTTCCTGGAAAATAGTCAGCGCTTTGTGTAAGCTGTGCTGGGCTCTTTTCAATCAGCTTGTTAATGGGTGGCTAATGGTGAGGAGAAGTGACCAGCCTGAGATTACCCAGGAGTATGTTTATGTAGAGGCAACACTCAGAGCAGAGAAGCATCTTCTTAATTTGGATACTACAAACAAAGGAAACATCAAATTTGACCTTGCTGGGGAAATGTTAATGGCTTCTGCTCATCCTCCTTCTGCCACTTAGCATCTCTTGTGCCCCACCTTGGGAAGCTTCCCGGCAGAATCGTGCATTAGCAGAACTCTACCCTTACAAAACACAGGCCTAGGCAAGGAAAAAAACCATTACAAGTGATTAAATGGTCTTTTGATGTTCACTTCAACAGATGTAACAGGTCACCACAGTTAAGCACATCTTCAGTGATACCATAATAGTATATACAAGGTAAATCAGAACTCTGTAAACAAAAGGAAATAGTTTCATGTTTCAGGCTGAATTTTCAATGTTGTCAAGTAAAAATCAAGAAACTACAGCTGCAAAAGTTAAGGGCTGCAACACTGGAAATGAGAATACATACCAACACTAATTTTAATTCATTGAAGAAATGTAAATGTGACAGAATCCTTCAAACCCTGTGGTAACTGAGGGTAAATAATTTTTAGAACATGAAATAATAATCATCTCTGCTCTTCCATCTCTGTTGTACTTTGAGCTTCACAAAATTTAAAGAGAGATGATGTCATTCATACCATGCTTCACAAATGGCAGTGGGCTTACAGAACAAGCTGAAAAATTAGTGCAATAAGGTTTGTCTTAAGATAGAAAGGGAACAAAGAAGAAAATTAGGGCTAATCCATCTCCCAGAGTTTTTGTTGATGATTCTGGACTTTGCTCCTGTTCCTACTGCTAAATCCTGAAAGAACATTCATATTAACCAGTTGCCTTAACATCTGCAGCTGGATGTAATTGGGTTTTACCTTTGAAAATGGAGTAGGTTATACATTCCTAGGAACTTATATGGGATCCAAGAGCAAAACCAGTGACATCAGATCATCAAATGAGTTGGGGTCCTTGAAGAAAGGTATCAGCAAACTAGCCTCTAGGTATTTAGCACCAGTTAAGCACTGTTTGGTAGAGTGCACAGATGAATAATAAGTGATTTTCCTTGGTTGTGCTCGATCCATGCCCTCAAACTACCCCGTCCAAATGTGTCTGAAGTAGTATCATTATGTAGGACGGTGTAAACTATTATATGATTATTATATATACATATAGAAATTACAGCAGCAGACTGTGGTCACTTTAAAGTATAGCTTTTCCTGACATATCTTTGTCAACAGTTTCTTTTAGAGAAGCCCCCGTTTCCACTCAACACAAGTGATACTTGTGCTTTGGCTGCCAGATTCCCATGAGAATTCTTGGGAGAGGTAGTCAGAGAAAAGACCTTATTTATGTTCTTATTAATGGCAAAAGTGAAGGAAGAGACTTTCTACTTGGGTTTTCAGAAGGCAAAACCATCTGATTTTAACACTCTGGTAGTTGCATTCTTGACTAAACTGCATAAAACAAAGCATATATTTATATTTTCTGAAGGACTTAGTGTGAATTGCATGAAAGTCCACTGTGTCCTTGATTTGACAAAATGTTTAAGAATAAAACTAGTATGACTCCTAAATACTTCAAATCAAGCATCTGCTTACTTAGGTGAGGAGCTGTGTGTAACAATTGATGAAGGTTAAATATTAAATCTTCCAAGTCTATCTGATCATTCTAAGAATGTGCAATGTCATGACATGCTTCAAATTTAAATACAGTCTGGAAGTGTGTGTCTAAGGAGTAAAAAGTAAAACTGAAATGTGCTAAAAATATGGTGAAGACCTTTCAAATCCTTTTTTAGCCTTTAATCCATTATTTAGCACTTCATTCTTTAAAAGAAACCTGCAGAGCTATATCCTCAGAAGCACAACCTTGAAACAAAGTGTTTTTAGACATGCACAGAAAGCATTAGCAGCTTTCATTGCAAAATGACACCTGTGTGCCCGTATGTCCTGATCCCTGAAGTCATACTTCACAGTATAGACTTATTCATTCAAAAACACTTCATCTGATTTATATCAAAGTACCTGCTCCTGTCTACACAGACTAAGTAAATGTCCAGCTCAGACAGCAAACATTATTGTCTTGAAATCTTTCATTCTGGTGTATTATCATACATTTATCATTATGGTGTTTCATACCCACATACCCATAAATATTTGGTTTTGGTTGTAGGCAGACCTGAGTGTCATGGAAAGCTGACCTGCAAGTAAGTAAGAGAAAAATCTTATCTGTGGCCTTGGAGAAAAGGAGATAAAAATGAAGGGAAAGTTTGAGTAGTGTGAGCAAAACTTTTTTTAAAGGTAAATTAAGTAAATGTCCTGTAGTCAGTTATTAACTTCACATGGTTAATGCTGCTATTTGGTCTAGGAAGGTTATCTGCTCTAACATTTCTTAACATTTTCATAATGTTATCAAGAATTAAAAAGGTAACATTTATCAAACATTCACAGTGTCTGTGAGCCAGAACAAAGAGCAGCCACACAGTTGTGATAACGTCCGGCTGTCAGTTAGAAGCGAGTCCAAATACCTTGGAGATATTTGCTTTTGGATGATGCATTCTCTGTCATGTAAAAATGTAACTTTTCAAAGTACACATGTTACTGATTAAGTTAAAGTCAGAAAATCTTATTTCCTTCTAATTACTTGTAAAGCCATATGCAAAAGGCATATGGAGAAGGAGAAGGATAATCAACGGGATGATCCAGATAAAGGAGCCTTAACATGAAGAGAAATCAAAGGGCCCAATCCTCCAAATCCTTCTATGATTAGTCTTTAATCTGCAGTGAGATTGCTCATGTGAAACAGAAGTTACAGGACCAGATCTTAAGTCTCCCAACTGCATCTTCCTAAGAAAAGAGGTGGATTAAAATCCAGACCTAATGTCTCATTGTGTCTGGCAGAATCAGAGAAACAATGGCAGCAGCCAGTGAGTCTAAAAAGACTTGTACCATTCCAGCAGGATTTGATTTGGACAGCTAGAACAAATCCTCAATGCTGAGAAGGGAAAATTTTGATTACAGCACTTTGTGTTAAAATGCTTGCCAACGAAGCAATTGAACCCATGCAAGTGATCATGCCAAAGGCATCCAAAAAGCTAGGACTCACAAAACTTTTCACTACAGCAGAGCATAATCTCTGATTGAGAAGCTTACTACCATTTCAAAAGAAGTGAAAGGAAAAAAAAAGCTAGTTGCTCTGCCTTCTTTTTCTAACATTTCCATCCATGGAAATTGCTGCCAGAGTGTTGGATGTGTCTAGGGGCTTAGGCTAAGACATTGTGTGCTGATTTACATTTTACATTAACAATTATAGATGTGGAGGCTATTCCAAGAGACAGCAACGTGCAAATTAGGGAATGGAGAGGCTTGAAAACATGGAACTAAACAGCCTTGAGTACAACTCAGATCTGTTTTAGGCTCACCTCCAACCATTTATTCGCCTGTTCAGGTCTGGGCAGATCCTGGCTCTTCTGTATTAACAGCTCTCATCCAGACCTATTTCTGGTCAATAATAAATAACTTGGGAAGAGTAAATAGGTGAATAGGATTGCTAGTTACAATCTCTAACAAATTAAAAGGCATCAAATCAATATCATGTTTCAGCGGAACTCCACACTTTCCAATTCACTCGATACTTCCTAAAATTATAATTTCACTAGTTAATCAGGGATTATTTAAATTATGTGTTAACAGTGGCCTTTCTGTCAGTGTGTCTCCCAATATGCCCAGTAAATCTTGCATCAGGAAGAGGGACTAGAAGAGGCATTCCTCAGTGTGCAGGTACACACAAAGGCTGGATTCTTCACATTTCTCCTTGGCTGGCAGCTCCTCTTATGGCAGGAGCCAGCAAACAGGCTGGCTCTGCTTCTGCCTCAGGACAGGGGACATGGACAAAGGGAGCAGCACAGGACAGATCCTATTACTTCTAGCTGTAGTGCACCCTAGGATGCACAAATGCCTCCACTTCCTGGGAAAAATGTACTTCTTCCCTACATTTTTATGATTTCCCAGTTTTGCTAAAATTTTAATGTAAAATACATCAAAATTATAGATGGGTCAGTGTCTTCTTTCAAGATATTACCAAGGTTTCCTGATATTCTGACCCTTCTGTGGAATATAACAGGTCTTAGGATAAACCTATTACTCAGATCTGTAGGTATCACCAATTCTGGTTCCATTTCTGATAAGCATGACACAAAATCCCTGTTAAAAATAAATTGTGGGTTTTGTAGCAAAATGCAAAATTAGTAGAACAATCTTATGACTTCATTGGGTTTTCTAACTAGGGAGTAGAAAATATTTGCTATTTTATTTAATATTTGGTATTAATTACAACCATCTATATTCTCCTTTGAGAGATGCTAGTCCAAGATGAACATCAATTCCAGGCCAAATTCTGATCCAGGTTATAACCAGCAAGTACAGGATGATATTTTTATTTCAGTGACACTGCTCTAGATTTACTCTAATCAAACCAAGATCATTGCCAGGCTTTCTTTAAAGACATTGTTCTCTCAGATGCCTTTCCAGATTAATTGGCACAATTACATCCTTCTTTCTCTCTTCCCCCTCAGGTCGATCTATATGTCAGAGGGCTACAAGCTCTGTTGATTCAGAGCTGAATGAGTCCTGTAGGGAAATGAGTTACAATGATCCTCCTCATCTCTAAAGGCCCAAACTCTTTTGGTTTTGATGGAGCAGTCACAAAAATACAGTAATCTTTCATTCACCCAGACTTCCTTTTCTTCATTTGAAGGGTAAGGGACACTTCCAGGATGCAATGGGCTGTCTGCTCACATGTGAAGCACTTCATGAAACCCTTATATGCTCTTACTACTTCAGCTTCCAGAGTAAAAAGACTATTGGCATTTACAGTCAGAAAGTAATTTTTCAATGGGAGAATTGCTAGGCCAGAGGGGATAGCTTAGTGATCTGAACATCGAGGATCAAATTAAGCCTTGGTGCAAAAGAAAGAAACTTCAATGGAACTGAGCACATTTACATCAGAGGTGAATTTTGTCCTGAGAGTCTGCATGGGAGCAGAGACTCAAATCCCAGCAGCCACAGATAAGGGAGGAGTGGATTGTCAACTCAGCAACAAGAGAGAAGATTTCTTACAAATGCCAGCTTAAGAATGGCTCCTGTGAATAGAAGGGGAATCCTTTTGTGAAAGATATGGCACACCCAGCAATGAAGAAGGCTTGGCTTGGAAATGTTTACAAATACATGGCATATCATACAGGAAAAGAAATCCCTCCCCCTTTCCTTTCAAAATTTCTCATTACTTTATTTCCTTCAAATATTAATTGAAGATATCAAGATATTTTCCAAATGTTTATTAAGACATCTTACCAAAATGTATTCAAATAGGGGTTTCCCTTATATAAAAAGTTATTTTATCTAGTAAAAAGTCTCAACAACAAAGCAACATGATATAGAGACATTTACAGTTTGCCATGTATTTACCTAAGTCTAAATAACAGCAACCAGAAAGACCTCTATTAACTTTTCCTGAACTTTGTGATAATAGTTTTTCCTCTTCTATTTTATCATTCAAACTCATTGGCTAAATAGGTGACAAATTTTCATCAGAAGAGAATACTGCTAGATGTATTTCAATTGACCATCCCAGGTGGACGGTGAATAATGTAAATTAAAAATCCATTAAATAAGCATTTCTGAATGTCCCCCACTTTTATGCACAATTTTTCTCCTGTTGTTTCCATTATGTTAAAATATTAAATAAAATAATCTTTTATACCACAAGGGAGCAATTAATACTGTTTTTTCTTTTTTTTTTCACTGCTGTTTGACTGTATTCATTATTTCATCAAGGCTAAGTAATCAATATTTTCATTTAAAAATAAAGACAAAAATCTTTTTATTAAGAACATAAATGCCATTTTCAGACCTGCTGTATCAGATATTCTTAGGGAAAGCAGGAGAAATCAACGACAGCTCCTATTCTCTCCTCTGCTGTTTAAATTTCCAGGGGAAAAGGCTGTGGGTTAGTAGTATTCAAAGACAATGTTCCAATATTAGAAATCTCCCAACCAGAAAGTTGCATTTTGGGCTTGTGTTTCCCAGACCTCTGCAGCAGCAAAATCCCTCATTGCTCTTGGATGGCAATTACACTTTAAGCAAAAAGATATTGCAGATCATTGATTCCTGCAAATCTCTTCCCCTTTGAAGTAGCAGCACTTGCTTATGAATGAAGATACACACACTTTCACCTTGAAATCACATCAGCCTATTTTCTCTATTTAGTCCTGGAAGCACATGAATTAGATGTGCCAAATTGGATACATCTCATCAGAAGAAAAGAGGTTTGGTCCTGAGAGGCTCCCTTTAAGAAGGTAAGATACTTGCCTGAGGAGTCTTAGCAGTATGACTGACACTATTTGTGGGTGCGAGAGTTACCAACAGGAAGCTTGTCTTGGACCTGAACACTCCCAGCTCCACTCAGGTGAGGAAGATCCAAGTCCTGCTGAAGCTTCGTGTCTGAATGTTTGTGTGTGCAAGGATTCCTTGCAGGAGGAAGGCTTGCACAGCTCCACTGGGTGAAACTACACAGTTGACTGACAGAGAAAAAATAGTTGAATTAAGCTCTTCTTTGATTTTACGGAACATTGACTTCTGCAAATGTGACCTTAAATTCAAATTGATTTGATCTTAAATGCAGGAGATTTCATCTACCTTCCAGGCAAATATGCTCCATATGTTAAATACCAGTAAATATAGTTAAGTTCTCCATTGTCTATGAATGGAATACAGAACAGATTTCTGTAAAGACCAGATTCTCCCTTAGCAGCAGAAGATTTAAAAGGTCAGAACTGGTAATGATCAGCTGAAAACAAGGGCTTGCCTGAAAGCTGTTAGAGTTTGCATTTCCAGTAGGTCCTAAAGACCAGTGCTTGACAGTCCTTATAGAAAAAATCAGGTGAAATAGCACCTTGTGGATTATTTTTTTTTTTTTTTTTTTTTTTTTTTTTTTTTTTTGTCCTGGTGATGATTCTTTCTTCTTTACCTTCTGATGGTGAACAAGAAAACTTAAATGCTCTTTTCAGGGCATATAATCAAAATTCAGGTATTTCCTCTCAGAAACTGCCACAGGTTCAGTATTTAAACTGACCACTACTGCAAGGGGTAAGAAAATAACTTTTAATTAGTTATCTCCTAATTGCTTCCTGTAAGGTTTTGTAATTTTTCTTAAGGGTATTGTACTTCTTGACACCACAAGAAGATTTTTTTCAACAATTTTGGCTACTTATTTGATATGCAGCCCTCTCATATCGTTCTGGATAGCCTCTATTTTTAGCTCTTGGATCATACATCCTGGGGAAGGAGAGTGATTCTATTCTCTATCCCAAAGACAGATTGCCCCTGAGTGCCAAAAGCTGGCAATGGAAAAAAACAAAAACAGCAGCAAAGTGCTCATGGCAGAAGGCTTGATGGAAGCTTTAGGGGACTAATTCTGATATGTTTACTTTATTTTCTTTTTAATGGGTTGTCAGCTGAGGAGAACAAACAGCTCTTCCTGCATCCAGACGCATAAGCATTTATTGGTCCAGATAAAGCACAGAGAAGAAAAATTGTTCAGGGTGTACTATAAGTCATCACCATGTCTCTTCAGGTAAAAAGCCAAAGTATTTCTGCTATACAGTTTTCACTGAGCTGCTCTGTGCAGCACAGATTGGAACCAGAATGTACCATGGCCATTGGAACAATGCAGAGTTGAATATTGAATATAACCTCTGAACCTCACCCTGCAAGAGCCACTCAGGTGAAAGCATTGCTGATATCATTAACAGGAAAAGCAGTTCCCTTAGGAATGATATGTGTGTACTTTCAGGAGAAGGATGCACACTCCTATGCACATTCAGGGCCCTCCTGAAGCTGGGAGGGATTTGGGAAGGTTTGAAGAGTCAAGGATTGCAGTGTCCCAACTTTGACAGACCTGTACTGGGAAGCCCTACTGTCTTCATGCTGTTAAAGCAGTACCTGTGCAAAAGGAACTTGCTATATTTTCCTCTTCATGACCCATATCACCAGTAAAGCCTTGATTTTTTACATTGGCACTGGATCAAGCAAAGGGTACACATGGAAATTACTTTCCTAACTTTTCAGGATAAGGACCTTAGTAAAAACATAGGGAATTGTTTTCAAAATGCCTGTGAAAGAAAAATCACATTGATACTGTTTAGCTGTGTTTCAGAATGTTGTCAGTAAAAGTGCAAAATTACATTTCCCCATGCCCACACTGGAGGTGTCTGGTAAATGTACTGCTGAGCTGACATTCAGTGTCCTTGTAATGAATCAAGTCTATGTCTTTACAGAACCTGGGGTTTACAGCAGTGCTCTGAGTTTATAGCTGAGAGTAGTCTTAAAGATCCATGTTTCCTTTATGTATTTCAAATTGATTTGAACCATAAGCCTTTCTTTGCAAAGAATTCTCTAAAAAGTAACCCTTCTAATCACCTTGTATATTCTGGACTAGGACCTCAGCTACCTCAACAGATTCTATTACAACTGCACCGGTGTTGCTGTGTAAAACTGCCCAGAGGGAGACCAGAATGGCAAATACATCTCATTTCCCAAATGACTGTTCTTCTGGTCAGCTTTGGTATGTTTCTCTTGAACTGGCCAGTCTTGAAAATTGTGGACACTGGTTCTCTTTATGACCACCAGTATTGTGCATGCCAACGAGTCCAAAACTCTGAGCAGCCTTTAAGCAGCCTGATGTGCCTTTGTGGTGACAATGACATTACCCTCAAAGGAACCTCAGGGGCATTCCCAGACTGAGCAAACAAGTTTTGGTGGTAGCTTAAACACATGATGGTGCCAGGCTCTCAGAAGGAGCAATGGAGATGTATACAGGGAATCCAGGGAACTGTCAGACACAAGGAGAACATGGCCAACAGGGATCAGCAAAACCAAGAACTGGCTGGGTAGCTCTTGAATTCCACTGTTTTAGGGATATGAGAAAGGTATGGTTGCCATTTCATCAACAGCATGTCCAATAATTCCAGTCTCAATTTCTGCTCGGGCATAATCATTCATCTATATCTGTTAATGACAATTTAATTGCATATCCTTATCTCATAAATACAGATGTATTTGTGTATAGTAATATGTGCTAAAGAACACATTGAACTTCAGTTTGCCATCAATTTCAGTTTGCTATTTATATACAGCATATGGATTTCAAGTTTTCCCTTGACACTGGCATTGTTGAAACAACCACTTGATCTATTAAATTTTTGAGTAGCTTTTTAAATTATAAATAGTGCCCAGTTGTTTATTTCAAGTGCTTTCAATACTCCAAATGTGGTTTAATTGTATTTGAAAACTGCCAAATATCAATGGAGATCAATCCCGTCCCATTGATCTGTTTATGCAGTTAAACATGTAGAATATCAGATTCAGGCTCTAACATATTTAAATACTCTTCTATTGATCAGATTCTGCCATGATCCAGCACAGATGATGGCATAGATGATTACAGGAAACTGCCTGCTCTGGTTTACTCAACTGATACCTCCAACTTTCAAAAGACATCATGGAAAAACTGACCCACAGCTCAAAAGCAGAGGGTGAGTCAGATGGACGCATGAGCTTGCCATATAAAAATGTTTAATATCCATGGAAAGATTTTAGCATCTCATGTGGGAAAAAAAACACATACTGAAAAGCAGAGTACATTAAAATCCTGAACCTTTCTGCCTTAATGGGACAAGAGATGAGTTAGGGACATCAAATAATCTTTGTTCCTTCCCAAAAGCAAACTAATACCCTCTTAGGCTGCTTGTCCATCTACAGGACAAAGGTTTAAACTTATGATGTAGAACTGTCTTCTTTAGAACATATGGCAGAAAAATGCAGTAAGGCCAGATCTGGCAATGATGGTACTTCAGTGATTTGGATGAGTATGTGATCCTGATTAGAGAGCTGTACAAGCAAGGGAAAAGACTTTGCTTCAACCCAAAACACTTAGGAAAATATTTTCTAGAGCTAAGTAAAGGTCCCTTTTATTTGTTAGCTATTTTAATTATCCATGAAAAGGCTGACCAGGAAACACTGACCTTTGTATTTGTAGTTCAGAACTAACAGGGCACAGAGAGAATGAATGGGTATTAGTTCCCAATATCATGTACTGATCAGGGCCAGGTATCAGAGGAAAATCACTCTCTGGCCAGTGATGAGGCTACAGTGGAGTAGTCAGTTCTGTGTTGGTGTCTCTCAGTCAGCAGAGGGGAAAGAGCCTCACATATTCCTCAGACATTCACAGAGCTAAATGAAGGTTGCAAAAGGCAGAGGAACATGAGGGTTTAGATCTTGGGAAAAAAGTGGGATGGATTAAAGAGCAAAATTGCTCTAAGGGATTTGCAGAGCCTTTCTAGGTAAGAAGAAGAAAGGAATGTCATTTATAGTTCCATAAAGTGCCCCATGTATGTGACAATATTTGAGAGAGTGGAGTGATGCAAGGAAGCGACAGGAGTGTGGTCCTCCCATTCCTAAGCACAGGCCCTCAGAAGAAAACCAGCATTGCTGTGGATGAATGAGCAGAGTTCAGGCAGTTCAATAGCTCTCTGAGATCTGAATGCTTTATTTCTTGGATTTCTTTTGAAATTTCAGCTAGCTGTGTAATACTATGGTGAGAGCAAAAAACAAACATATGTAAATTGCTCTGTGGTATTTCAGGTGAGTGAAATGCTTGGAATGCACCCACTCATCATTATTAGTATTGTGCTTTGTCTGGGAGTTAAGGTAAGTAAGAAATCATCCTTGTCAAGTTTTCTTCAAACTGACCCTTGCTTCAGGCCTTAAGTAAACAGCCTTCTCTGGGAAAACTGCATGTGGTACTGTCGTTATCAGATAGGTACTTTTTCCTGATTTATATACCAGACAGTGTTTGAACAAAGTCTAAATGTTTTCCAACTTCTCTTCATAGCACAAAATAAGACTAAATCTAGTTAAAGGTAACTTACATACCCATTATGACATCCTATTAACTGGTCCTGAAGCTAATTCATATGGTTTCAGATATGAATTAAAATACTTTTTTGTTATTAGAGAGAATTATTGCTTTGTTTACAATAAGTTTTGAAGACACTACTGCATCTGCTTTAGACACAGGACTCCACAGCTTATGACTCTCTTTGGCAGGATTTAAATATTTCAGCAGCTGCTGAAAATGAATTTATCAGAGATACAACACCAAAAGTGTTTTCCACATTAAAATATGGAAAAAGGAAAAGTAAGATTGTGTTGAGTTCAGAAGACTTCCTTCTTATCAGGAGTCGAGCATTGCAGGCAATACACTGCTGGTAGCAACAACTTGAACCAGCACTCATCAATATTTCTAAATTACTAAGAAGAATTCAGTTAATCATTTGTTTCTTTACACCTTCTGGCAACTTGCAAAGATTGCTATGAGTTAATATAAATCCCATAAAGTTCAAAAATGTCCTCTGAGTACTGGAACTTTGTGGGAAACACTAATAACCAACCCAGGGGTTACACTACAGAACGTTTGTTGAAGGCACCTTGATATCTGCTGTGACTGACAGGGTGATGAATGATGATTGCTGGGCTGGCTTTGAACAAGCGTTCTTCCTCCAGCAAAGTCAAACAGACCTTGCAGAGGAAGTTATGGAATTTGCTTTCTGTTAAGGCAACTCAGAGATTAAAATCCGTATGCCAAACTTGAAAATTTGGAATCCAGCTTCAGGAGTGGATGATTCTTCTCAAAAGAATCTCCCTGGAGCTCTCTTGTCACTGCTGTAATAGCTAAAGTCTCTGATACCCCAGTGCTCACCAGCAGAGCCCAACGCAGTATTCAGAGGAGAGATGCTGCCCTATCCTATCTGCCAGGCAAATGCAAAATACCTGCCCAGGATTGATATAAATAATATTTGACTCTGTGGGCTCAGCAGATTCTTTGCTGGGAGCTTCAAAGTGGGCAGAGGAAGCAGTAATTGTTGTCTTTACATGTGTGAATTTGAAAGCCTCAGTTAAAATTCACCATTTATGTTTAAAGGCTTAACATTCACATGATCCCTCTTCTTAACATAGCTAATACACACCATAGCATTCATTCATAAATGCAAGCAAACAGTCACAGAAACTGAAAAAAATAAGGATGGAAGAGGGTAAAATATGCAGGAAGCTATCCTATCCCCCTATGGCCTGAAATTTGCTCAGGGTATTATACATGTGATTAGCAACTGTCTGTCAACGAAAGGAAAAAAACTTGGGAAATTTAAGGAGGATATGGCTCTTAGTGAAGATGCAGAAGTAAAATAATAATGAAATATAAAAGCCAGCATTGTAAATTTCAGCCTGAAAGGTGAAGTCTTTGAAGACAGAGAAAATAAGTGGTAAGATTCTTCTATCTTTTGTTTATTGGCATGTTTGCCTCATAATAGGGTAACATTTCAAATGTGAAGCCAAGTCTATCATTTGTATTGTTGTAGTCTGATTGCCAGGACCAAAATTTATCTTTAAAATACCTCTAAGAGTACCTCTAAAATACCTCTAAACATATGTGTGTACATAAAAGTATAGAAGAGTTTGATGAGGCAATGGTATTGATTACGAATGCACATGGGCTAATAGACATAAAGACTGGTGTGCAATACACACGTGCAGAGGGAAGAGTTAAGCATTGCCACAACCATTCTTTCTGCAGTCCTAGAGCTGACATGTCCTGATATAACTGAAATCTCCACGTTCATAATTAAAATAGGACTAAATATGGAATATACAGCAGTGGATACAAATAAATACACAAGCTGTACATGTACCCAAGGCTTGACTGAAAATACTTTGGAATCAGTACATCTGTTTTAGTGGGGTCACAGCAGATAAATGTGATATTCTTAATATAAATTTACAACTTTGAATTTTAATGCATTTTAAAAACCTAGTAAACATTTTAATTTAGATCTCTAATAGGAGATATTTTACACCTTCACATGTAAGTTTCATAAACCAGACATTCATCATAAGCATGTATAATTTTGTCTCTCTGTCCACAGGATTTTCTGGATTTATGATGGGATAAACTCTGATAGTCTATTCACACCCTGCATCCTTAAGATGCCACTCAGAATATCTCATAGTGGATTCACAGTTACTGCTGTTTCTTTAGGCTTCACTCCACAGTTTATTTCAAAAGTACTATGAAACTTGGGAGAGGGAAAAATTACATTTAATCTCTTAATACCATGACCAGGTATATGAATCCGTTTACCTGAATTTGTTCCATTAAAGCAATATAACAGCTTAGTTTCAAAAGGTCAGTGACTTCTGCAACATTCTTGTTTCTCTTTCCTGTCTGTAGCCGAGAAGGAGCAGAGACCACTCTATTCTCAGCAGTAAAGTGGTTCTGTCTACTTAGCTAATTTCCCCACACACTTTGTAGTTTACTGGTGACATATGTCCAATGCTTCCCCAGGTCTTAAAGAAAAGGAACTCACATTTTGCCAAAGAAAAGCCAAGACCACAAAGGAGATGAAATACAAGATAAAGTAGTAACACTGCAGTGGAGTGAACCCAAATGGGACCTGGATTTTTTTAAAGTGACATATTACAGACATAAACTCGAGTTGGAGAGATCAAATCTATATCAACAGCAAGAGCTAAGCTCTCCAAAATTTAGCAGGGCTCAGATCTCCTGGCTGGGCTTGCTCCCATCCTTCTGTGAGATGAAAATGTAATAGGAAACTCTAGCAAGAACATGTATTTTCAGCTCCGTGATTTGATTAATATTGGTAGAGCACTTTCAAGATTACTCATATTGCATACCATGTATATCTCTTGAAGAGGATCCAATCCACTTTTATCACATTCAGGAATGTACAAATACTATGCTTTACATGCATCTCATCTCCTGTGCATACCCTGTGTATATATATCTCTGTAATAGCAATGTTCCTCAGTTAGTTTTCCAGCAATAAAGCCAACTATCAGGAGAACTGAAAGTAAGTTTGAGTGAAAAATTATTATACCCCCCAGAAAAGCAGGGGCATGTTCAAACACTTCCTATCAGGCATGCTCATCAGGAGTTGTTGTAGGTCAAGAGCATGGACATCATTCCATCATTTTATCAATTTTTGTAATTTTCCATACCTGAGAATGTTACCTCACTCTAATTTACCAGCACAGATACAGCACCTGTTTCTACAGTTAACTTACAGTGAGTCATACCAGCTGGTATAAATACATAGCTACAGTACTGAAACCATGGAAAAGAACATAAATACCTCATAAGGAAAAATAGATTAGTACTTAATTTCACAGTGTTGGGCTCAATAGACCAAGGCTGTCAGAGAAGCACAGTTATGGATTAGTTACGCCCATTTTCATCCTATAAAATTTTAAGCATTTTATTTTCATTATTACTTACTTTCTAAAATAACTCCAGATACCCAGGTTTACTAGTGTGATTTCATTAGTAGAATTTCATTCATTGGTAGCATTTCAACTGATAGGTCTGAGAACAGAAAGAGAATAGAAATGCTCTTGCTGGGAAGGAAGTGTCTGAGGGCAGAGGAGGATCTGCTTTGTTTTTCTCTGGATACCACTGCAAAGTTTTAGCCGTGGACTGCCACAGAGGACCTTATGATAGCTTTCACAAGAACAGTTCAATGCATTTCACTTAGTTGTCACTTTTTTAAAAAACACCGTTGTGCAATGGCAGTGGTGTGGAATAGAAGTTGAATTTCACTGTAGAGTTAGCTACATTTCAGTGGTGGGTGAAGTGATCCCAGCAGACTTTGTAAAGTACTTTGGGATTCTTACAGATGAAAGGTGCTATATAAATGTCAGGTATTGTTATACACCACTTAGGAAAAATGTTCCCATTTATTCCTCTGGATTTACTGTTGAGCATTTAGAGATAATAGTCATTGCTGATAATAATAGCAAGAATAGTATCTTGAACACTGCAGACTGTGCAGATTGTTCTGTATTCTGCTTGTCTGTAGCAGGAGGTCGCATACTGATAAGGAGGAATTTTTTGACAATGTGATTATAGAGAACAAGCTATTTTTCATATTATATGGTCAAAGTGCAACTGTCAGAGTTATTTACATGGCTGCATCATTTACAGCCCAGGATTATTGAAAAGATTCAGCTGAAAGGTAAGCTGCTTTCATGACGATATTCAAAACAGCATAGTACAACAGCTCCCTGTAGTAGGGCTATTTGTTTTACTGTATTACCTCTCTATACTTGTCTAAGTTCTACTCATTCATTTTATTAACAGAATTTATTTAAATGCATGACAGATGTTTCTAACAATGCTTACCCAAGCACTGATTAGAATTTGTTAGAAGGATTCCAGTGTTTATCCTAACATGAGCACCTTTGAATTTCGGTGTTTTGTTTAGAGTTGGGGGGGGGGGCACTTCTTTTTAGCATAACAGAGTTTCAAATGGAGTTCAGTATTGATTTTAACAGGAGTGTAAAAGGCAGACGGCTTTTGCCAGGTAGATGAGTAATTTCAGCAGTGCACTAACAGATCAAACGGTCTTTATAGTACTGGAAAACAATCCTGCCCCAGCAATTCTCTCAAGTGAGTAACACCTGAATATAAAGAAACTCACATTTCCCCTTCCTCTTCTGCTTCCTCGTCTCTCCTCTCAGATTTCTGTCTTCCAGTTGGGGTATCTCATTAACCTGCAGGCTCTTTCCCTGCCTCATTATCTTCTCCTGAACATCTGAGGGAGGCAGAAGTGAAGCTGTATTAACCCACTGATTGCTGCTGACCGAGCGATGCCCCTGAGCCCTTTTGGAAGCAGCTTTGACTGAATAAAAGCTGCTGGAGGATGTGGTCCAGGAGTGACTACTGGATAAGTATAGGAGTAATCTACAGTGGGGATTCCTTTTATTAAAACCTTGGCAAAACCTTTGTGGAAGGGAAGCTGAGTCTATCTCTGAGGAAGGTGTTCAATGTCTTTTAGTACAGAAGCTGTAAAAGCATTAAAATGTACAGAACAACCTCCTCTCCTTCCTGCTAGCAGCAAGGGCACTTTCCCATCTAATCCAGAAAAATTACCCCCTGGAGAAAGACTAAATGCTAAAGAAAACTTAATGTTGCTGAGATTCCTTTTACAGTCCCATACCCCTATCAAAAATGCCACATGAGAGCTCAGTGTTCCCATCAGCATGAGTACTAACCCAGTACCTGCAGGATTGTAGTTATGGATCCATGTATCCCATGCAAATTCACAAAAATTTCAAGTCTTCCTAGAGTATTGACATTTACACTCACCTTCAGAGCACTGCTCAGAATTATCATAAAGGATCAGAGTGCAGCTTGGAGGCCAGTGTAATCATAATTTGACCATGCTGATAATAGAGTTTATTTCCTCTTATTTTTCCTTTTTGCTGCTTTTACCTTAATCTCTCCCTGTGGAAGTTTAACCACTGACCACCATGGGAGGAAGAAAAAAACCTCAAAATTCTGGAAAAAGTGTGATAGATTTTTCCCACACACAAAGGAAAACCAGCCAAATAGCAGGAACAGAGATTAGCATTTATAGATTAAGGGGGATAACACAGGATGCTACATGTTCCATGGGCTAAGCAAAAATTTAACACCAATTATATGTGCTTAAAGGACTTACATAAGAGAAGGCATTTTTAAATGAAAAATCTAGAATGAAACCTGTGAAGTACTTATGCAGTTAGTCAGACATGATTCAAGATATGAGGAAAGACATTTCTAAAATCTCATATAAAAAAAAAACCACACAAAGCTTAAGGTTTATTCCAACAGTATCATAAATTCTCCTCACACACAGGGTTAGTACAGGAGAAACCAAAAGGATGGACTGTCTTTCAAATATTGACTCTTTTCAGGTGAAGCAATATTCTTAAGTATTTTGTCAAATAAACATGTACACAGACTAGGACACATGCTCATCATATGGTAGGTGGTAGATCCATCTAACTCTTCCCAGAAATTTCTTTATGGAAACCACCAAAGAACCTCTGTAATTTAATCACTGGCTGCTGCAACTGGCTGCCTGCCTGTTAATTGCTTGGACAATACCCAAATTGTCAGACCAAAAGACCACCCAGTGATTCATTGGGCTGTCACTTCATATAACCAAGGCAGCAAATATAAGAAAGAGTGCCTGAAATAAGTCTTTGCTTGTGATGTTTTCTCTGATACTTACTCAGTATCTAATCCATTACAATTGTTCATCCCCTTCTTTAAAAAGCTTGAAATGTTATTGCTGCAAATCTCAAATTCCTAAGGAGCAGTTATACTTCAAAGTGATTCTGCAAAAATATCTCTAAGGAAAGCCTGTTTGGTAGTTTTAAGAGTTTCTATCTTGTATTACTCAGGTGATTTTGCTGCTTAAACCTAGTAAGTTTGGGCAGGGCTAACAAAAATCTACCAACATTTACATTTTTATTATAGAATTTTGCTTTTGTATTAACTTGCAAAATACCATGACCATCTTTTATATATCCTTACAAAACTATTCCAATGTGCTACACAGAGATAACACAAACATGGTGACAGTTATTTCAAGTTGCTAGGAGCTTTTAAAATACATTTTCATTATAGGTCATGAATAATCAGCACTGATATGAATTCTAAATGTATGCTTGGTTGCAATGCATAGAACACTCCAATAACTACACTGAGTATATTACCAGTGAGGTAGAGGGAAGGTGAAAAGATATTTTTTATTACTTAAGCAGTGGCATAATTTTGAAAGTATAGGAGAAAAAAGGTGGATTTGGAAGACCTTGAAGCAGCTTTTTGACAAATATCTGCTCAACGAAATGAAATCTAAGATTGATTTAATGGATGCTATGAAGTGAGAAGGAAAACCCATATAATCTTCAAACTATATACTAAAAGCAGCAAAAACATATTTGCTCTCAGCATGCATTAGTCTGGAAGACATTTAAGAAGAGCAGTGCTTTTCCCATTACCGATGTCCAAGGCACTGTACTCAACAAGTGTAGGACAGACAAAAGCTGCCTACCCCAGTGCTTTGATGCAACATGTGTCCAGTTGCTGCTCTTTTCTCATCACTCATCTACTTTTACTCTTGTCACACATTTTATCAGCCAAGAATTTCTGCTTTCCCTTTGTAAATCCTTTGCCTGAAGCAGTAGTTAAGGAGTGCTGTCACTCCAGGATATGTGTCATGACATCTGTACCATGTTTTTGGTCACAGACATTAGAGGACTATTTGGTCAGAGCCCATCCACTGAGTGCAGTGTGAAGCTGTGACAGATCCTCCCATGTGGAATCCTGGCCTCTGCAGATTGCCTGACAAACAGCTGGTTTTCCTGACAAACAGCTGGATGATCCCCTGTGCCAAGGGTTTCTATTTCACACTACACAGTGAAGGCATAGAGGGTTATCAGTTCCCATTTCTCTCCCAGCTTCTGCAGGGGGCTAGAACAGACCTGCCCAAACCTGCAGCTGTGGCAGCTGGATGAGGATGGCTCAATGCCACAGTCTGCCCACTTTCCCAGTTACTTCAGCAGATCCCAGAGTCAATGTGGCTTAAACCCCCATCCAGTGCATTCTCAGACAGGATCCTGTGGAATGAGATGTGCTGTCCATGGGATATTTCATCTCCCTCTTCAGCTGCCACTGGTTTAGAAGTATTGAGGGAGCTAGTGCTGATCTGCTTCATATGAGAGCTCCCTGTAGCACTACTGTTTGCCCCCAGCATTTAAACAGTATTTTCCAGTTCAAGGCACTAACATCATCATGCCTTCTTGTGCTAATTTTCCCTCTGTGCACAGTTACACATATAACACCTGCTTTTATCTCTGAGGGGCTGGAGATGGTCCCACAAAGTCTCCCTGAGGTTTCAGCTGACACTGCAGAGACTAAGACTACTAGACAACTTTGATTCTGAGTCTCAGTTTTGTTGCTTCTCTTTCAAAATCTCTCTACTTAGCCAAAGTAAACGTCAGTGCAGACAGTTCTACACTATGCAAAGATAAAGATATTTGGACCTTCAAAATGTTTTTTTTCCAGATAATTCAGATTTTCTATAAAACACTCCAATTAGTAGAACCCCTAGCACAAAATTCTACACTGTGTATCCCACTACCTTTATCTGTCCTTCCTCTTTGTTTCTTTGACAAGGATGTCCACAGTCAACAGCTTTCCTGCCAGGGCTGCTGCTCATTCTGCAAGGAAATAAATTTTTGAACTTTCAAAAACATCCTGTGTGTCTTGCAACCTAGTGCAGTAGGAAGAATTCTAGAAATGTAATACACAGGTTAAAAAAAAATAACAGCGGCAATTATGTTAATACAGACTGATATGACTTACTGTCTTTTAAACACTCATATTACAAAGTTAAAAGCTTCTTTACAGGCACATGTTACTAAACTAATATCCATATTTAAAGTAATCAGGCTTTCAGTTCAGTCTCAGCAATAATATTCCTAAACATGTTTTTTTCAAACAAACTCAAGAAAAAGCTGGAGTGAATTTCAAGGCTTGAGTGCTGCTGCCATCTACATGGCAGGAAGACTATAAACCAAAACAAACAACAAAAACCTGTATGTTACATTTACTGGTCAGAGCTGTAAGTCTGCATATCAGTGTGATGATAGAAAATACAGTTCTGAAACTGAACAGAATCTTTTACTGCCCTGAGTTTCTGTGTGGAAAATTCACTGTGATTTAGGGTAGGATGTATGATTTCCCTACATCCTTATTATCAAAAAGATCATACATTATTTAGATAAATTTAAGAATAAATAATGAAAATAATCACTATTTTACTACTTTTGAATATTGTTAATATTTTTCTGATGAGCATTATTTTTTCAAATCCCTCCCCCCCCACATAAAATGAAAGAAAACTGCCAGCTGATGTAAAACTGGAGGCACCAATGTACTTAATGAAACAACATATACTTACATATACTACTTTCTTCAGTAAGGCTATTTTTCACAACTGTCTTATTGAGAGTACTGCAGAGGAAGAAAACCAGGTTTTATTGCTGTATTTGCATGGCACAATGTAAATTCTGTCAGCATAACTCTGTATTCTGAAGCTAAACCTTGACTTACATGAAAGAAAAACAAAAATGTAATTGAACTTGTACCACTAAGAAATTTTGTCAAATGCACAGTTTGCTCTAAAAAAACTTTGCAGACATTTGCTTAGTTTCAGAATCTTTGACACTGTTTAGGAACTCACACTGCTTCACCCTGGCAGCTCTGTTTGTACTCACCCACCACAGCCACATCCATCAGAAGACAGGGAAAGTGTTCTTGCTGTGATGTGCCTCTGTCTCACAGCACAGCTCTCAGACACACTTTAGACCTTCCAGCAGGTGTCATTCGAAAAACAAACTTCCCATGGGCCCCAAGAAGACAATCTCAGGTTATTGTGTGAATTTTATGTTGCATCCCAGTTCTGAACTACTTCTCCAAAAGTAAAATTGATGAATTTTCAGTTTGGGGATCTACGAATTCAAACAATATCCCAACTCAAATGCTAACAGTAATTCTAACAGCTTTGTCTAGCAGTTCAGACTACATATTCAATGAGGAAGAAAAATGGGGAAGAACAGTCCTTGAACTTCCTTTGCATCCTTTTCTCTTCCAAGAAGTGTGGCCTGCAAAATCCAGCAGAAATCTCCAATACAAGAAGGGTTCTTTATCTTCACAGATGCCCCATCATGGATGTGGATGCAATGCTCTTCAGCACTGGGGCAATGACTCTGGGATTTGTGCTGGAGCTCACTGTCCTGTCTGCCTTCAGAGAACTTGTTCTTTCAAAAGAGCAAAATCCTGGGCAAAGGTAATGCTGCTCACTGAACTGTCTCCTTCTTTTCTGAATTTTCAACACTTCAGCTCAGCCAGACTTGTAAAACCATTTCCCTTGTTAATCTGCTGCTGTTTGGAGCTTGTAGTCCTATTGCATAGTGTTTTTGTTAAATCATCTCTTTATTTCAAACACTGAATCTCATCAAGTCCCACGCCAATGTACTTTGAAAACATCTTTCATTGGATTAGGGAAGGGCATTTCTCCACAAAATACAACCCCAAAATGGAAGCAGTTTATTACAATGAATAAATTCAAAGCATGTAAATGGCACAAGAGATTTCAAAATATAATGTTTGGATTTGGAGACATAAATGAACAGCTCAAACTTTAGGGAGGTTTCCATACAGGAATCTAAATCAGTGCCCATTCAGTATGATCAGTCAGACCAAGTATGAATCATTTGGAATACTCAAAATTCCTCAAATAAAAGAGATGCTGAAAAGTTTTGATTTTGTCTTATACTAAAAGCAATAAGTGTCCTTTTTTTAAAAATAATATAATGAATTATATGTGTAATGTAAAAAAATGCTTATAGGATTTGAAAGCCAAAAGGCTATGTTTAAGTAAGACCTCGCACATAGCACTCTAAACTTCCATTTCATGCTCATTTCTGTGTGAACTGTCCCACACTTCCACTCTGGATTGCTTGGTCCTCCTCTGGTCTTTGCACTGAGGCCAGTTCTTGCCTTGGCACAGCCTGGGCACACAAGCAGTAGTGCAAACATAAGTGAGGAGACACAGAAGCCTGAGGCTGGAGTGGGTCTGACTGTGAAACCACACCTTGGGCTGTACAGGTCACTGGACCCTGTGAATTCTGTATGAAAAATAATCCAAACAAACCAAAACACCAAATTCCTCAAGGAGTTTAAGTATTCATGAATTTTCCACCCTATATATAAAATTTAAACAACTATTCAAAAGTATTAGCATACCATTCCTTTTGACAGGAGTCCTTCAGAGTAACACAATGGAAAATTGCCTTGGGACTTTGTTGTAAACTCCATCTCCATAAGCATGAATGCAGTCATACATCAGACCACACTCACAGAAAATGCTTCTTTAGTTTGATTTTCAAGAAACTATTGCAGGAAGTTCATCTGTGTTTGTGTATTCAGCTCTGAAATTGCCACTTTGTTGCAAAAAGATTTTTCCGAGTGAGTTCACTGCGAGCACATATTATAAAGTTGGTTGTTTGAAAGACATCCAGAAGACAAGGGGAATATATTTGCTTTACTGGGAAATAAATGTACCTAATAAAAAAGTTCCTGCCTTACCTTACTGATCCTGTAATGATAATTAGCAGAAAGCACGCACAAGCATGTGCCAAACACCGATCATCACTGCACAAACCATTCCAGAGGGCTGGCTCTATCGGCAGGCTGCTGATGTGCACTGCTTTGCAGAATTAAAGACAAGCAATCAAATATCATGTTGCACAAATGTAATTGCTACTACAGCAGTAGTGGGTGTTATGGCCATTGCCAATTCCTTGAGTTATGAGACCTCCTTGAACACATGCATTTTTGAAATATCTAGATGAAAGAGTTTTCAAAAGAGTTGTAATCCTGGCCCAAGTGAGCAGATGCTGATGCAAAGCAGTGATGCTTGTTGTGAACAGACTTTTTAATGTCCATGGAAGAGACTGCTGCAACAACTGGATGTCGTTGTTCATATGGAAGAGGAGCAAAGGAGGGAGATGGGTCCATCCTTTGTTTGCAATTTGTTCTACTGTCTGCAAGGTTCCTGTAGGGCTACTAAGTTCTGTAGGTATATTTACAATTTTATTTTTACCTCCTTGATGTTTACAACTCTCATTCAGCCACAAAAGTTAAGAGGAGGATATATGTTAGCTAAAGGCATGTTCTGCTCTCAGTTGTGTTGTGCAAGTATAAATGCATCAATGATATTATTCCACATATCTAGCACAAGAAATGCAAGAATGAAGCCACAGCACACAAGTAAAAAAGGTATAGCTGCTTTTCCCAACGAGCACAAATTGATATTAAGTGAAGTATATAATTTCAGAAGAGGACCCCAATGGGCTACTCCAGTTCCATACTGGTACTACCTTTCTACAGATGATGGCAATGGCAGTTTTTAGAGAAAAGGAAAATTTACATCCTAGACATGGCCAGATTTGTTATCAATTTCCCATTGTCTCAGAATGGGAAATTGATAACAAATGCACAGAATAATATCAATTGAAATTGATAACAAGTGCACAGAATACTCTTTGTTTTTTAGTTCTAAACATTCCATGTTTAATTCAAACTGTGAATTTCTATTTTCAGTAAAAATAAATTTTCTGATTATTTGAAAGGCATTTGGTTTCACTCAGTGTTAAAATGCTATTGATAAGAAAAGTCATAAGGAAAGAGGAAGAAAAATTTAAATTTTATGTATGTAAAACAATACTAAAATTGATATAATTGTTTAATGGCAATCAAAGTTCTAAAGATCACTACATGAACAAATGAATGATATCCAAAAATGAAGAGTTGATATTTTCTATATTAAAACTACTCAAATTTATGTAAATATGTATGTAAATCTATTAGCAACAGGAGTGTGAATTGAAGACAATAAATCAGCCAAAAGAAGCTGATCTTATGGAAGGTATTTTTTCTGAAAATGGATTGTTAAAGATACCATAATAAATACAAAAAGCCATTTCATGTCCACCGCACCATATATGTCCTATTTCTTGGTTGTCCTTCTACATCTTCCAATTCTTTCATCTCAGTGTTTTTCTTCTAGCACACCTTACAGGAGCACACCTTAGATATCCAGGGATGTTGCTTCATGTCATCTGGAAAAGAAATGCATGATTTCTTAATGATTTACAATTTGAGGTTCAATGATTTTACAATATGAGGTAATAGCTGAAACTTTGTTACTAAAATATAGGTTATTTTACAGTCTTTTTATAGAGTAACAAAGTCTATAATTTTTGTAATGGAATAAAAACTTTCAGCCCCCTCATATTAGTGTTAAAAGGTGCAGAAATCAACCTTCAGAAGACTGTTCACATTATATTTCATATACCACAGGAAGCAATATGGAGCCTGAAACAGCTCAATAGAATGTATGGCATTCCTCAAAACTCTTCTCCTGCACAGACTTCTGCTTCTTCCTTTCGTTTTAAAGGAAAGTGCTCCAGTGGATCAGAAGAAAGATAATTTCTGTTTTGAATTAATAGGGTTTTACATTTCCTATGCAAAATTGTCAAATGATATATATTTTCTCTTAGCAGAAATAATCCTACAATAGCTGTAAACAGCAGCAATGTCATATTTTATTTTAATCCTGTCAAGGTATTTTAGAATTCCACAGAAAAGCTTTCAATCACCAATTTTTATCCTCATAATTTCTTTTCATTTGAGGTACGGTAGTATTTGCAACCTGAATTTTAAATATTATTTGCATTAGAAACACTGCTCAAACAGGTACCAGCACACCTCTCATGACTATATGAACACTGGGAAAGCAGCACACATTCTTTTATTCCCATCTAAGGACTATCTTGTAAATTTATCATATTATCTGTGATCTTTCTGTCTATCTGTATCATAGACACAGAGAGGCATTTTCTTGATGACTATTAGGCAGTCCTCTGAGTCTACAGTTTAATTTACTATTAAAAAAAAACCAAAACCAAAAGCAAACAAAAACAAATCACAAATCAAACCAAAACATACGAGCCATAATTCGAGTAACTCAGAACACTGATAGGATACGATACTACATCTGTTGCAGTGAAATGATGATTAATTCATCCATTCCTATGCTGGAAATTCTAGAACTTCTTTCTGGAATAATTCCTCGGCACTGACATTTCATACACAGTCCCTGAACCAGCAGTGCCTGTGACCAATGGACTGCCCCTACATTGCACCTTCTTCCTCCTCCAGCATCTTCACCAGCAACAGCCTCCACAGGTCAGTCCTCATTTACTGGCTTCTGCTTTTCATGAGCATGCAAACACAGAAAATCATTACTTTCTAGGGTGCTTTGTACCTGGAAATTTACTGAATATTTACTTTTACATTCTGCCTGTGTTCTGATCAACAGCCATAGATAAAATCAGCAACAATGCTGATTTAAAAAACACTCTACAGTGGATGGAACTTGGAGCTGGTAAGTGAATATTTGATGCAGTAATTATAACTTGTTTGATAACAAGATAGTCACATATTTTAGTGCTATATTTTTAAGCACAGTATGACTAATAACACATTTTTTTTCTATTTGCTGCAGTTCTGCCTCTCAGACACTATTTCTGGGACAGTCAGAGACCTTTCCCATTTTTGTGCCAAGGTCTCTAAATAGGATAAGCAATTAAGCAAGACTGTGAAAACTGCTTGGATTTTCCCTATTATCTGTTATGCACCCAGGATTATATTCTGTCCCGAAAAGTGAAAGATTGAAGACAGAAAATTTATTATGTGCAATGGTTTTGGAATGAAGGGATGGGAGAGATCATGAGCTGCAGAAGGGACCAGGCAGAGACTGTTTGATACTACAGGCCATAAGCATACATGGGTTTTACCATTTACATGGTTTCTATCCAAAAGATGGAAAACACTATACTTTCCATCTACAGCTTCCAATTCAATCTTCCATTAGTGAGGCTCATTTTCCCTCTATTACCAAGTGAAGTAATAGTCTATTTCCTACTCTACTGCAATGTGTCTTTTGGGGAAAATAAGAGGGAAGAGGCATCTGTGTCTACATGGTTTCTTGTGACTTCAGCTCAAATCTATTCCTTTTTCCCACAGGAGCTGCACTTGCAGAACTGTCCTTAGTGGGACTGCCCCAGATATGAAAGCTAAGACATCTCAAGCTGTGTTTAGTCCTGCTACAGTCCTCCTAGAAAAAATCCTCTAACAAAATTCAGAGCATTTTCAACCCCCTCAGGAACCATTTCAAGCAACTCCCTTTGGACAAGATGATCTTCATCTGGGATGTAAATTTTCTACCACTGTTTCTACAAGAAAATTCAGGTGAATAGCTCAGACCTAGAAGTCTAACTAACACATCCACGGACACTCACTTTCAGCTTCTTTTTCAGTTTCCTTAAATGTGGAAAATTCTTATTGTAAAATGGAAAACTGCTGGGAATATTTATTTAAAGAAAGAAGTACTTTAAGGGATAGTGAATTCTTTAGGGAAGATTGATATGACTAAAAGTCAAGTTCTACAGAAAACTGTTGCAATTCTTATCTGATTATTATGTTCAAGGCCAGAGCAGAGACAAATTTGAAAAGCCAAGGCTTTGCATGTCAAACAGGAGTAGTCCTCAGCATGTGGGGAAAAATGGCAGTGATAAACCTACTATTAGGCATCTGGGAGAGAAGCCCAGCATCTCCTCTGTGTGGGGCCTAAAATAGACAGGAACCACTATCACAGATAATGGCAGCCTGTAGCCACATGAAGGGAGAAACTAAAATCCATTTCACTTAGACAAGAAACTGCAGTCTGATATTTACCTGTGTCCATCACTTGTGAAAAGTGTTTACTGTGAATTATCCAAGAGAAAAGTGCAGGTTGAGGGGTTTCATTACCTATCTGAGAGTAGTTCAGATCACACATTAAACATAAGAAATCACAGGTAAATCTTGGATTGGTGTCATGGGTAGTCAAATGGATTCCTGCGATTCATTTGAGTATCTGCCTCCTACAATTTCTGGAGACCAATGCACAGAGCAGTGAGAACGCGTGCAGACAAAGAAAATTGGAAAGTAAAACGGAGCAAGCTTCATGTGATTTTTGAAAACAAAGATCACTTTGGAAATAAAACTCCTTCTAATGTCAATGACAGAGACTGCACCTTTCACCACCAAAAACCACAGTGTACAGATGTGTTAATGGCTGCTCTACAGCCTTCCTGAATCTAGAAGCAGTAATAAAGAACTCTTTCTAGCAATTGTTGGAATTCCTTCCAGATATATTGTTATATTTTTATATTTTCACCTTTTCCTCATCAGAAGAGATAATAAAATAAATATGTTTCTTAACATCACTCTTGCACCTATGACAATACCTTTTAAGTGAAGCACAAGAGACTCTTTATAGATTTATTAATAAAAACTTGTAAGTTTGTAAGTTTGCCCAGACTTTGAATATGTGTAAGAAAGATTCTTAAGTCACAAGTTACACCAACGAAATGCTGACCTCCCAAGCGCTCTCAGGTTCCATGATTCAAAGGTAAAGCACCTGAGAAAATCACAGCCAACTGAATGTCATATTATTGTTTCAATGTTTGCTACTAAAAGTAAATGGTAAGCTTTAAGTAAATGTATTGTGTTACCAAATCTTTCCTTTCAAACAAGCACTTCTGTCAGAAGTGTCTTAATTTCTTATCACAGAATTTCATCCGCACAAGGAGCAATAAATAATTCATGTTCCTAGCTCTTTGTTGTGTGTCCCTGAACTGCACAGAGCTGGAAGGCTGACAGCTGTGTCAGGACAAGCACCAAAGATCTGACATGACAAGTGACTAACAAGTTTCTTTCAGTCTATAGTGAAAGAAGACAATGGCATAAAGTGCAAAAACGAAATCCTGAAACAAAATGAAACTGTTTCTTTCTCTTTACCTAAGTGTTTGCTATGAGCTTATTTCCGACCCATAACCTCTGGTCATTTTATAGTACTGCCCAACCCCCTTTACTCCTCACATTCGCCTGGCCATTTACGCCTGTCCACGGATCAATATGAGCAATTCTTGGAGAAATACGATGTCTCCATGACAACCAAGCCACAAATTCTCAGTGGAAAGCAGTGAGACCAGTAGTGAAATCTCCTGAGGTTTTCAGACCTATAAGACAAGATGTCTTAAAATGCAGGAATGGACAGAAACAAAAGCCAGAGTAATTCATTGTTTATTACTAGTTTAATGATGTCAGATGGACCGACTGGAACTCAGTATTTAAGTTTGGATGCTTTATCAACATGAATTTTTGCCAGTCAATATTCACCTCCTGAAAGGCTTTTATTCTTTCCATTGCTTCATATAGATATGCAGAGTGAGGAATTGGATATGTATGTTCCCATCCAAACAGGCACACTTTGCCAGAGAGAATTAATTTAAGGTTAAAATTAGTGTTATCTTTAAGGTACATTAATTCTCCCCTGAACCCTGTAGTGCTACCTTGCTTTAATCCTTTCTCACTTCAAAACTGATCAAATCTTGGACAATCCATAATTCAGCCCATAATTGTTGTTGAAGTGACTACAGATGGTTTCTTAAGGAGATACTAAACACCACAGATTGTCAAACCTGTCTCCTTTCTGAGTAGATTACCTATTTCTTTCTAAATCTCATGCTGGTTTCTGCTGGACAACATTGAGTCCAAGTCTATGTGGTTTTAAAATGAATAGAGATTTACAATTCATTGGTTTCAATTATTGTAACATATACTGGTGTTCATTTCTCTGGAAAAGATGAGAAGGGAATGTAGTTCAAATCAGGTATATGACAGTAGTTGAACTCCCAAGGAATCTTGGAAGAGTGGAGTGTGCTGAAATATAATCCCCCAGACATGGGTCCTATCCGGGTTCTGAGATGACTTAGGGGACCTGACATGGATTTCAGACTGCACCCTTTGACTGAAAATTAAATCTCAGCAGTGTTCCTTGGGGAAGGATCAGGGGACTGTTGGCAGCTGCCCCCTGTCAGCACAGGCTGCAAGATTTGGAAATCTCTTAACTAAGCTGACAGGCCGCAGAGACGATGAATCAAAAATATGATACACGGATCAGCACACAAAGATGCAGGAGGGTACAGAGAAACCAGATAAAACAGGAAGGAAAATACCAAGTGAAGAAAGATGTTTAACTCTTTCACTAATAAGGACTGTGTGCAGGTTATGTGTGTGGTGTATATGGGTCAAGCTCACAGTTTGCTTAAAAGATCTTGGTATTTAGTCACACAGAATATTTTTAATCAGCTGTGACTCGATACAATTTATATTTAATTGTTTCCTTTTGGGATTCATTTAATAAATTTTGTAGATGTTCCATAACGAGAAAGATAATGAAACTACATGAAGATAAATCTTTCGGTTACCAAAAAGGATGCACTTTATGGATGTTCCTGTATTTAGCTGAATCAATGTTAAGAGTCATTAAAATGAAATAATGATTGTGAGCTGATTTAAAGGAAAGAATCAAGCTATTTAATGCCACCAATTTGCTTTCCTCCAGAGATACGGTGTTTGAGTGTCCACTGCTGCATTCAGCTGCAGTATATACAGTACTTCTAATTTTTCATAATCTCACGCTACCTTCAAAGGGTCAGACATTGTACATATATTAAGTAAGCAGTGTAGTCCAAAAGTAATTATAATGAACTAGTAGTGTCAGCTTTCTTTTTGGTCATAAAGCCTTTATCCTTTTTCAGACCTGAACTCCTGATGAAAGCGGAAAGGATAACAGCTCCACACTGTGACCCCTGGAGGTGACCATTAATTTGACATTGCAGCTGCTAAAAAGGAAACAGCATTACAATCTGCTTTTTTTACAGACCCAAAAGCTGTGTCAGATTTATCACTTGATACTTGGTAGTTGTCTTTAAATGCCTCTCACCTGGACTCTCAGACTCTTCCAAGACACATCTGTCAGACGTATCCTCCACATCTTGGAAGTTTGCCGACTTGGAGCTCTTGTCATGCTTCAGCACACTGACTGGAGCAATAAGAATAAAACACAGGGAGGGAGAAACATAATGTATGCAGAAATCAGCACTTCCTGGCTTTCTGCAGAGCCTTCAATGCTGAAGACGTAATTTGTAAACACAAATAACAGATTGAAAAAAGACCCCAGAAACACTAACTACTTATATGCAACCACAGGACAGTTGAAAAATCCAGAGACAAGAATGTATGCAGGGTGAAGTTTGAGGCATCAGCCTAAAAGGAGCTCCTTTTGAAGTTGTAAACCAGTTTTTTCTTACAGAATCCTAAAATAATGAAATTATTTAGACGTAATAAAAAACGCTTGTCCGTTTCACCAAAGAAGCCAGTAAACCACATAAAAGATCAATCAGATGGTTTTGTACTTACTGGAGTCATTCAGCAGGGAGAGAAATGGTGTATATTTGAAGATGAAAATATGTTGAATACAACAAGCTGGAATTTGTAAGAAAAATTACTCATAATTCCAAAATGCAGTGAAACCCAGACTGAGTTGCAGTTTAAGGATTACCAAATTTGGTTACATGTTTTACTTAACTGCTAAAAACATTTCCATTTCTGAGCATACAAATATTTTTACGGAAACAATTACCAGTCTATATATGACTTTTAAATTCACTTGGCTTTTGAACAAATCCCACATAACTTTTCTTGAGGAGAAGAGAGGTGCTTCCCTTGCCAAAGTCCATTTTCCTCTCTTCGGCTACATATCTCTACAAGGAGCCACAAATAGAGCTTGAAGATGAAGTACAATTATAAGTGGTATATTATAGATTAATAGCACAGTAAGGACTAGTTCTTGATTTTTCTGTCCTGTTAAAACTCTCAGCTGATCCTATTTCCTAAGATAAGTAGCTAGAAATTTTTTTTGTAATATCTAGAAAACTAAGCAAAGTTCCAAACTTCTAGGGGATGGGGATACCAATGCCTATGCACAATCTCCATGTTCTTCTGTCTTCTTTTCAAAAGAGAAATTCCTTCCCTTATAAATTTTGATAGATTTTTTTTTTTTTAGACCAAATGAATATTTGCTGAAGGATTATGTAATTCGAACACCTATTTAAATTTTCCAGGATTATGAGTGAATCAACAAGGCCTCAGGGCAGTATGCAGACATGAGGAACTCAAAAGACACATATTCCACTTCAGTGCTCTCTGCTTTCCATGGGTTTGCAGCTATTGATCCCAGGTCACCAAAAGGTTCCATCATTCTTGATTCTCGCAGCTACACTGAGTCTGTTTGAAGCAATCAGGGCTTCAATACTATTGTGGAATTAGAACCTTGAAAATGTAATATTAAAACATAATATATAATAAAATCTATGATAGTGACATCATGCATTTCACCTGAAAAAACAAAAAACCAGAAAATTTTGCTTAAAAGGTTTGCCTTGGATAGCAACAAATCAGTATTTAAAACCCTGCCCAAGTAAAGCAGGAAGTGTTGACATGATAATCTGCATGGGGTGAGTTGACACTGAAGAACAATTACAGTAACAAATAACAAATGTTCTTTTTCACACATAAAAAACCTATCATATGTAAAGGAAGAAATATCTTTAAAGATATCTGTGCTTTTCTCTTTTCACAAAATTTAAATAATTTTCAAATACACTAAGTGAATATTTCCCCCTCAAAAGAAAAACTAGAATATACAAGTATTCATATTATATTTAAAAACAAAAGAATTTTATGCCAAATTTTTAGAACACTTTTTTCTAAAACAGTTCTTCATACAGTGGAGTCAGCTGCACTGTGCTGACACATTGAGTCGTTACAGCAGCATGAATTTAAAAGTCAGAACTACTCTGAAGTAGAACAATAGGAAAATTTCCTGTGATGAGAGAGAGAAAACAAAAAGTACAGCTATGCCTTTGGAGAGAAAGGAAAAAACCACAAGACCTGTCTGTTTTGGTCTGATAGTGATCACCAAAAATTCAGAATCAGCCTTTCAAAATGAATTGTGTATTTTTCCCCACTCAAGATGTTGCATAGTGAACCAAAGAGGAAAGACACATCCACAGTCCCAAGCAGGAGCTGGCAGAGACTTCTCTTACTGGAAGGCTGTGCTGCAACTGCCTTGTATGGGACTAAAATAAACCTGCTCAAGTGCTCTGCTCTTTCCCAGGCCATGTCAGCACAAGCCAGATAATTTCAACTGACCAGACAACACAGTACTGAACAGTGTTCTTAGTGAAGATACCAGATTTAGCTGAGAGATAACTCAGAGCATAACAAATAAATCCCAACTAGAAGCAGATCCATACACAGATGAGATACCTCACAAGGAAGGTGTGAAATGAACAAGAAAGAAACCAAGACAGGACAGCAAGATACTTGGACAAAGCAGGAGGATTTCCAGTCGGTGTATCTGAGTTGATACTGCAGAGATTTGGAGAAATCTGGGAGAGGATGGAGAAAAAAGCCAAGAAATAAGAAAATAAGAAAAGGAATGACAGGCAGAGCTCAGACAGCTGAAAAATGCCAAAAAGCATGAAAACACGTGCAGTAATAGCTGGTCATTAGGAACAGTTTAAAGGGAGTGGGAAACAGGGGTGGAAAGGGTTTTCATGGGGACAGAGAGACAGAATTCTGGACAACTTGTGCAAAAACAGCTGCCAAAGAAGGTAGTTCAGCAAGTGTGAGTGAAAGGAGGGGAGTGCTTGTTTCAGAAAACCAGGAGACAGGCTGGGATTGGGTCCCTGGTGCAAGGAAGGGAAGTCTCCCTCAGCCCTGTCACCTGCTCAGAAGTGCACACACCTTCCTAGGCAAAACCAGGCAAATAAACTTCACAAGACCCTGGTTTATGAAGTTACATAATAAGTGCATGCAGTGAGCAAGAAAGGAACCAAGGCAGAGACCTTCAGATCTTTCTTTTCTGAAACATCACGTTATATGCTCAACCGGGAAAAAAAATTAAAAAAAAGAAAAAAGGTTTCTTAAAAATATCATAGAAGAACAAAGGGAATTGAAAAGTTAAAAATAAGTGAAGTACAGTCTGGCCCAAATAAAGAGTGAAAGTAAAAATGGCATTATATAATCAAGGAAAAATATAAAAAAAAAATCTCAGCACTAACACCTACTTTACTGCACGTTCTCTTAGGAGAATAGGATTTTATGTATAAATATCAATAGGAGAGTGTCTGAATTGCTTATACTGAGGATGCTGATGGAATTTAAGTTATTTAAACATAAACAGTGTCATCTTTATTCAGAAGACACTCTGTCCTACTTTGGGTTTAAATGGACCTTAAAATTACTTTTGCTTCCTTCTGAAAGGTAATCTGTGTCGTCAAAGTGACATAAATAGAGTATAAACGAGCCCCAAATCTATACGAGTCCTAAGCAGGTTAAAAACTATTTCTGATATTATAACTCCAATAACATTTTCTTTCTATTCAGTGCAGTGTCATTTCCATTGTCACATGGGCAGTAGAGATTACCTTTGTTCGCATGGAAATAAGGTAAAAGCACATATTTCATCAAAGCAAATGACCTTGAACTTAGCATATAAAGATGACATAAATCTTCATTGCACAGGATCAATCTTGAGAATTGTAGTACTTTTTTCTGATGCTTCTTATTGAGCTCTTAGAATTTGTTTACTGAACTTGATACCCATTTTCTTACATTATTAAAACAGAAAAAGTCATTAATATAGATATGGGATTTAGAATAGTAAAGCAATGTCATAAGATAGTAGCATTTAATGAAACATTTATGTATCTAGTTTCAAAATATTTCAAACAATGCCACACAATAAAAGCAAATAATTTCCAAAAAGATACTGGTGATGGGTCTTTAAAGAACAGTCTTTGATCAAACTATTGAAACTGTTCTTTGTGAACACAGCCTAATCATGAAATACAGCAACAACTCACCATAATCATTCATTTCTACATGTTTAGTTGAAACTCTGAGAAGTCTGGTTCCACTCTGTAACTATCCTACACTAAAGTTTAAAAAACATGCTCTGCATACCAATTTTTAGACAGCATACACACTGGAGAAAGAAGTTTGTATAACTCAGGCAAATAAAACATTTAGCATTTTCTGATAAGACGCCTGTGTTATTGATAAGGTGGATTAGTGACTTAAAGACAGTCTGTCTGCAGGGAAAACAAGAACTTATTTGTCATTCAAAATAACTGGATAGGGCAACAAAAATTATTTTTCATTCGAAGACGTTAGGCAAGAGAGGATAGAGGTGATAAATATACTTAAGGTTCAATAGGAATACAAAGCAACCTGAATCTAAATAAAAGCGCATGGAAAAAAAAGTTGTAAAGGGAAATACAATGGTGGCATTTTTCTATTTTTGTAAATGGATAAAACAATTGTGCTGCAATGTCACTTCTGAACTGTTTGGCTTCTAAAGGCACTTACTGTATTATACCTAAGAAGTTTGATGGAGCAATGAATGTTTTAAATACTATCTTAAAAGCACATTTCATAGACATCATAAAAATGTAACGAAAAGTTTAAGAACAGCCATATTTGCTGAGACTAAAAATTATCAGTTTAAGAGTCCAACAACCATAAAATAATACTTTATCAGAAATTTCTCCTAAAGTCCAATCTGAAACTCAAGGAATTACAAAGAATTTTTTCCCCTCCTGTAATAACTCACAGTAGATATGTTTCACAAATTTCTTCAGTTTTTCTTCAAATGTGTAAAGAATGTTCTGCATCCTTTACATCCTACACCCTAACTCCCTTTGACATGGCAAACTCCATAGTTTTCTCACACAGGGAGCCACCTCATTTTGTCGGCCTGCCTATTCCCTGTTGGCTTAATATGCAACTTCTTGATTGAGAAAAGGCACAGGTATGAGCCCAGGACACTCTTTGCATAACCCCTGTGGCCGAAATACTTTGTTTTCTCTCTTTTCCAGACTGGCGGTTCCTAATCTACTTTGCTTTCTCCACGTATTTCCAACCAAAATAAAAGGGTAAGATTATTTCACAAATACTACAAGAAAAGCAGAACATATCCATGGGCTGCCAAGAGAACTATCAGCAGAAGCTCTGCAGTCCCAGAGGCACAGGAGAGGCAGACACGGAGGTGCCACCGCAGATGGAGCTGCCCCTGTGGTGGGTGACACTCCTGCCCAGCAGGGTCCCAGCAGGCAGGAGTCTGCCTGGGTGGGGCTGTGCCCCTGGTGGCACTGATGCTGAGAACAGCTCAAGGATCACTCACAGGTTTGCCAGGTGACACTCCCTGGTATGGTGCTTGCCTTTGTTTCCACACCAGGAATGCTGTCTCAGCTTGTGATCCAGATTCATTCCTGAGAAATTGTTATCTTGCTTTTTTTTCCCCCCATCCTTCTTTGCAGAAGATTAATCCTACTCAATCTAGATTCCTGTCCTCATCCTTATTGAATTGAACCATATTTTCTTTCTAGGCCATTTCTCAGGCTCCACAAACCAAAAATTCATTTCACTGACAGAAGACATCAGATGCCGGTCATTTCATAAATTTTAGTGTAATTTGAAAAAACCTGCACAGATGTATGTTTTGTCATTTAATAGAAAATGGATGGTTGTTATCATCTGATGATTAAATTTCACATTGGCTCAGTTTCCATTACATTTTAATTAAAAAAAAAAAGAATATATTAACCTAGAGAAACACATTATTATTCTGAAGTGAATGCTGCAGTACATGGAAGTTGAAATAAGCCAGTATGGAACCAGCCAAACTTGAAGGTCCTGTAACTTGAATCCATTACAATGAATGCAGAAGTAAGATCTGATGGCAGAGCTCAGTTTGCAGAACAACCAACCTATGTGCCTGGGAAGCCTGAGCTGGCTCTTGCACTTCAAAAGCACCTGCAAACAGCTTGTGCCACTTGCCAAATGAATTGCAACTAAAGAACATTTTTTCTTCTGTATGTGAGAAAGGTTTTAATACATAAAAAACCCCTCAAAAGTCCATTTTCCTCTCTCCCTCTGTCTATGAGGGCAGCATTCCTCCAAACAGAAAAATTGAAAATTTCAGTGATTCTTTCCCAATATACCTTGAAGTTTTATTCACCCTGAGGGACTTCTCTACTTCTCTCAACTAAAATATAATGGCATGTAACAAATTATGCTCTCAAAGGACATCCCATTTTTGTTTCATTAGTGCAATGAAACATTCACTCAATTTTAAAGCAGTTGTCTTGATCTTAGTTGTGATTTATAGCAGATTCTGTCCATGTATTCTGTGTAGTATATATTATAAAACACCTAACTAGTTAAATTTGTCTCTGCGGGTTCTGCTGCAAGAAATAAAATACTTTCCCATAAAATTCCACACAGCATCTACTGCACAGCTCTGAAGCACAAGCTTCTGTGAAACTTAGGAGGATTTTAGAAAGGAAAATGCAACCCCAAACTGCCTTTTATTAATTCTTCTGTTGTTATATACTGTTTCTTCTCAATGTCCTCTCTGGATAGAAAGCCTAAATTTCTCTTTTCCAATTTCCCTAAGTGTGTCATTTAATCAAACATGATGTAAGACTGAATTATTTGATTAACATTGTTTATCCCTCTCTCATTTTTTTTCCAACCAGTAATTGGGAGACAATAGGGAAGAAAAAATGGTTACAGAATTAGTAAAGAAAGCCAAAAACTGCTAGTTACTAGATAATCAGTCTCTTTTTAAATTAAAGTATAAAGCATTTCCTCACCTATGCAAATTTCTAAAAATATCACAGAATATGTTGAGATCAAAGGGACCCACAAGGGTCATCAAGTCCAACTCCTGGCCCTGCATTGCACCATGCCCAAGAATCCCACCCTGTGTCTGACAGCATTATTCAAACTCTTCTTGAGCTGTTTGGGGCTGTGCCCACATCCCTGGGGAGTCTGTTCCAGTGCCTGGCCACCAATCACCAAGGATAAAGAACTTTTTTCTACAGAAATACAGAAAAATTCTCCCGTTTCTGTAATTTAGACCAATGGTGCTGCAGAGTACACAGTGCAGATGCGAATCCTAGCACTGTGTCAGTAGCACCTGCAAAACCAACAAAGAAATACTTTCTATTTTTAAAATTGCATACTTGACATTATTATTTTCATGATAGTAGATTGATTTGGTATTCAAATATAAAATCATTAATCAGGAAGCTTGCAGAGGATTCTGGTTTAGTTCCTTTCTACAGAGAAATTCTTGCTATAGATTGCATCAATTTGCTTTTAAAACCAAAACTAAATGAATGTGTGCAGCACAGTTATGACACTGACACATCCCTGTGCATAATATGAGTGTTACAGCTTTTATAGTTTTCCCATCTCTCGATCAAAGCTGTCGAAATAGCTTAATCCATGAAAAAAAAAAATACACAGAGCCTCTTTATTAACCTCTTCTGGCCAGATTATTGTTATTCTTTTGCATTATGGCCTTGGAGATGTATTACTGATAGGGAGGTAAAGCCAACTGCAGCACAGCATGACTCTGCTGAATGGCTGCTGTAGGAAAGTGGAAGTACTTATTTCCAAGACATTTCTGTGATGCTCCCTACTGTTAAAATGTTATCTGACTTTAAAAGATTTTCAGTTCAATTGTAAGCAATAAGTAAACTCAAGCAGTACAGAACTGTATACTGAAGAGTTTCACTAGCTGGTCAAACAGGCATTATTCCAAGAAACTAATGTTGTATAGGACTGCTTCCTGGTGGCTGAGACCTCTGATTGGCAAAAGACAGTGGACTTTTCAGTCAGCAAGCTAGTTACCCATGGATGTGGCTCAAGGCTGACACACAGATTGACTGGTTCACACTAATTTACTTCACACAGATTCCATTTATCTCCTAGAAGATCCCCTGGCAGCAGCTTATAATGGCATATCCTAGGATGCCTGCCTGCATGAGTTTTTAAAGCGGCAGAGCTTGATGAATCTAAGTCCAGAAAACAGTTCACAGATTGAGGACTAGGTGCAATCAAAAAACATCAAGTAGCACAGCTGGGACTTGCTAGCTTGCTTGACTGGTTTGAGCAGCTGAGCATTAACTACGCTTGCTTTCCTGCTGGCAGCCCTGTGTCACTAGGACAAATCGGAGCACTACCCGACAGAGGAGGAGAAAAGAGAAGGAAAAAAATGGAAAGGAAAAAAATGGAAAGGAAAAAAATGGAAAGGAAAGGAAAGGAAAGGAAAGGAAAGGAAAGGAAAGGAAAGGAAAGGAAAGGAAAGGAAAGGAAAGGAAAGGAAAGGAAAGGAAAGGAAAGGAAAGGAAAGGAAAGGAAAGGAAAGGAAAGGAAAGGAAAGGAAAGGAAAGGAAAGGAAAGGAAAGGAAAGGAAAGGAAAGGAAAGGAGCACAGATAATTGTATTGCTACTATTTATAGATGCAGGAATAACTCATTAGAAGATTTAATCTCTTTCCAAACCTAGGATTATTAAAGTAAATGTTACAAAATAATGCATGTTTTGAGGCTGTAAATTTGGAAAATTTTCTTTTGGTCATGGGGACAGTTCCTAGGAAATAGACCTGAATGAAACTAAAGTTGTTCTCATTTCTTCCTTATTGAAAACAAAATATATTCATTTACATTGAAAAATAGTTACCAATATAGTTGATTATTCATTACAGCAATGTGAGCAACATGTCAATGCATTGCCTTGCCCCCATGGAGAACAATAGACTTCAATAAATGCAAGCTTATAAGCAGTATTTTTAAAAGGACTAAAAGCAAAAGGACTGAAGATACAGTCTTACACTAACTCTCCAAACTCAGATAGACAGAGCCTATTCTAAAAAAACTTTTTAGAAAGGAAGCAAAAATTAATATTATCAGAGAATAACATTTGACAGCAAATGTACTGTGAGAGATCCAAAGCACATTTAGTACTTAGAAGGTTAAAGACTCAGCTGTAGCGCTAGTTGATGAAAAAGTAGGATTAAGGCTTTAGTATGAGTCTTGACATGATCATGTTGTCTGCCTGCTGTCTTAAGCTTTGAAAAACAGCTGGGATCATCTTCTTATAAGCTCAAACTCAAAGATGTTTAAGCAGTTCCAAATCCAATTAAAAGGAGGTAAATATAAGGAAGGGCCCTACTGAGCCAAATAATCTTATTTTTTTAATGAAAACCAGCATAATTGCAGGTTACACAACTCCTTAATCTCACTTTAAACCTAACAGACTGCTGCCTTACAATGCACATGGCAAGTCCAGTTAACCCAAGCATTCTGTATTGGTGTGCTTAATTTTTGATCATTATCCTTTATTATGTTACTTGTAATCCTAAAAGCCTGTGATGGTGTCCAGATATTTGGCAAGGATTGTACCTGGATATACAGGGATTCCTCTTCTAAGAGTAATGGATTAATTGGATAGCGCTGTATGACTAGTAGATGGTTTGCAGTGAAACTACTGTGCAGTTTTTAAATTTGTGAACTCCACTTCCTTCTCCTTCTGTGTCCATCCTTTAAACAAATTGCCTTTTTGAACATTAGCAGTATTGCTGGAGTAGCCTGTCTAGTCTCACCCCTAAGGTGACAATGGATTAGCAATAACACTGCCCTTTGGAGTGGGCTGCTTACTAAAATCCTCTTCATAAAAATTAATGGAAGATATGGAAATTGTATTTTTCACAGGGAATTGCATATTCAATTTAAAAGTAGCTATCTTATGAACATGACCTAATCAGACTATGATTACTTAAAGGCTTAGAGCATTATACCCTTTATTTTTCATAGAGTCAAAAGATTTTTGAGGTGATCATACTGTACCAAGGTATGTATTTCTTACATTAATACATTTAATACCCTAAAAGCAAAAAACACACATAGATAATCCTTCTACTTTGTCCTATAAATATGTACAAGGACATTCTCCAAGGATGAAAAGGCAAAATCTCATCAGGGACTACTTCAAATACAAGCTCCTCATGTCGGTAAGAGCAAGAAGGAAATTTAAATGATCAGTAGCGAACTGTTTGCAGTAGTTGTGTTACATTATGCATGATTCTTGGCTGCACAGGATTTAATTAATGATTTCCAGTTACATGGCAAAGATTTGTAGTGAATTAGTGTTTAGGGCAGCAAACTAACATCTCACACCATAACTTTGTGATTTTTTCCAAACACCAGTTACTATGGGTTGCTGTCCCCTTTGTTATTTTCTAGCTGGAAATCAGCTTTGTATATATGGGCAATAATTCTGGGCTCTGTTACAGAAGCATGAGTTTAGATTAATTTCAAGGCAGTTATTCTCCTGATGCAACTTAGAACAAAATTTGGACTTTTCTATTCTCTCAATTAATGAGCAAATCTGTTGCTATGTGTAAATATCAGAAAGATGCTTTTTGAACTGTCAGGTGATACATAAAAATATTAGTAATGAATGTGGATCATCTGCTGCGTTACCACAAAGCAGACACAGGTTTGGGAAACAGGCTATCCACTTCAAGCACCACTGGATGTATCTCTGGAAAATGAATATGGCACTCCCTCAAATGAACAGATAAGCAAGAATCTGTGAAGTACTTAATGGTAAAAGATGACTGCTGCCAAATACTGCTCCTTCATCTACACTCAGCCCTATTCTTCAGGCCATCAGCAAGACCTACCTGTAAGGGAACAAAAGAGCCTGGAGCCTCCCCTTTGAGACAGGTAATGAAGAGGCAAGATAGACACTACAGGCACTTCCAAGAAGCTGGACATCTAAGGAGGTGACTGACAACTGTCTCTGTGCTCCAGAGGTTGTGTGAGACCATATGTGCAAAGAACTGAAAAGAATGGGTCCAAAAAGAGAGCTGATCTGCCTTGCCAGGTAAGACTACATGCTTATCGGAGTTAGGGACCATGGTGGGATAAAGAGCAAAGGAGTAACATAAGTGTAAGCTTTTCCACGAGCTTTTTTATGCATTTAAGTGTTATGTATATGTGAGGCAGAAATTATCTAGATGGAGAAGTGGCAAGATATTTTAAAATGTCAAACTCACTGCACTTTGCTTAAATAAGATTGGTAAAATGTAACAGGAAGATGCTGCTCAATGCTGCCAAAGTCTGTAATCAGTTTTGGTATGGCTCACTTTCAGCACAGAACTCAAGTCTCCAGAGGTAGGAGGTTTAAAACAAAAACAAAACAGAAGAAGAAGAAAAGTTTTCTTTAGGTTCTTTTTTCACCTGTTTTTTAAGTGTTAGCTTTTTTGGCAGTTGAGCCTTTATTCCTCAGGAAGAATAATTTCTGTATAGCAATAACTGCCCATTATCACTTTGCCATATGAACTGGAACTTTTAGAAGAGAAACACACAAAATACCATAAGATTTACCATAAAGTTATGAGGGTTGGTGAAACATTACATTCACTGGCTGCATTTATATTACCGTAGTAGCCAAACCATTAATTAGAATTTGTTTTTTCATTAATGTCTGATCATTAGTTTCTTGTTAGTTCTGAAAATAAACATTTCTATTGCTTTTTTTTTATTACACCTTGTCAAAAATATCTGTAATATCTTTATTTAGGTGTTCTGGAACTTACGTCTACTAGGGTGCTGTTTATTTGTCCACATCTATATTCCAATTCTGAATAGGAAAGGTAGGTATACACTGACTATTGGGGAATTATCCAGTTCTCCACGAGAAATTCCATATGGAAGTGTCCTACCAATCTGCTGCAGATACTTCAAATTGTATTGCTGGAATTCTTCTTTTACTGTTTGATTTGTTTCTGTTTCTATTTCCTTTCAACTACCAACACGTCTGCACTTTCAGAGGTGAATCAAGGGACAGTCATATATATCCTTGTTCATATGGAAGGATAAAAACAAATTTAGTGTTTCAGGATACAAAACTGCCAGTTCAGGAGACCACTGAAGGTTGCACTCCAGCTTGTAAGATGAGTGAAGTGGAAATGCCAAAAGGGTTCCTGCACAAAAAAGGTACAAATGTGCAGCAGGACCCTGACTGAGGCTTCAAAAGCACTGTGCAATGGCTGTAGCATAATTAACAGAAAGCACAGCAGTCTTGTAAAATAAATCACAGAATGCTCACTCCCTTCTTCACCTCTGTGTTGACTAGGTGCACTTTTATAAAAAGCAATAGAGCTGCTCTTGATTTAGCACAATCTGAGTTTGGCCAAGGTGACCGAGATGAAGCAAGCAGAGTAGAAATTCTAATGGATATGTGAAAAGGATTAGAACAGATACTGTAAAAGTAAGACAACTTTCCATAAGTACATTCAGAAGAACAGAAGGCAAGTTCACTTATAAATGACACTCAGGAATCTGCTTAACCTTTTCCAAAATAACCCAAGTAAATTCTGAGCTTTGAAACAGCTTCAGACTTATTCCATTGATTTGAAACTGCAGAGCTGTAGCACCACAGTGTAACTGCTTTCAATTGTTAATTAAATGCACAGAGCCCACTGAAATTCACAGGCACCCCATCTTTGCACACCTTTTATCACAAATGACAAATGCAGGTGAGCCTTTAGCCATAAACTGCTCCCACAGCCCAAAGCTTTTTCCAGTGGAGAATAGCCTACCTCTGGCAAGAGAGCTCCACATTTTTACATTGCTACAGAATCACAAGAACTCTTGTGGCAGTCTGTGAAAAAATACCTACAGTGCATGTGGCCTGTTGGACTTCAAGAGGGTGGAAACAGATCTACAGCTGTTTAAGGCATTACTACCTAGGGGTATTAACTTAGAGATACAATTTTTCCTAGAAAATATGAAAGGCTAAAAACTACTTAATATTTCCCATTTAAGTAGTTCTTACAATGGGAAATATTAAATTCAGTATTAAAAAATTGGGACCAGCAGTATTTACCATACTGTATTGTTATAAAAAACATTACCTCTATCTACCTGACACTTTTATAGTTGCATACACAGCTGCCACTTCCGGTTCTATTCCCAGGGAATTACTCATTCAGAGCTAAAGGAAAGTGAAAATGTGGTTTAGAAGAACAAATTACTTGATATATTTCAGCTCATGAAGACAGCTACAGAGTGTAAATGAATAGGTAGGGCTCACTTTCCTTCTTGTCTTATTTTTGATTCTAACAATGTCACCTCCTGAAAAGCAGATTTTTTTTTAATTGGTTTTTTTGAGACTGCACTCTCTTTTGGATACATATTTATTTTCTTTACTTTTGATTTTTAGGGAGCTTCACTTACTACTCAAAGTAAAGACAGTAGAGGGGTTCTCCTTTCTCTTTGTTTGTTTGTTTGGTACTTGTAAAGACAGGTCAATCTCTGCCCAGTTAAATGTTAAAAGAAGAAGATGAAATTTATTTTTTCATTAATCTGATAAGTACTGTTTTCTATGTATTTTTCTGCTCATTGTATGACAGCAAGTTATTACTGTTGAGTTGCTTTTCACTTTTAACTGGCAGCATTACTTTTATCCAGCAATTGGATGGCATTCTCCACATTTCCTGAATCTAAATTTTAGCACCTTTGAAGCATTTTTATGACACTATGAAATCTAACTTTGGTTCCTTCTGTACACAAATTTGCAAATTATCTTTCATGGACATGTAGCATTCATAATATGCATAAGGAGGAATGATGAATGACAGAAGGAAAATGTCTTCTTTCACTTTCTAAAGTGAAAAACACTAAGATATGTACTAGAGCATTTCACAAATGTTAAGACAGTGTTTGTCAAACAAACTGTGAATATTTATTGCACCATGATTTTTTTGTTTTGTTTTGTATGATAATAAAGGCCAGAGTAGGACCCAGGGTCAACTCTCATATGGCAGCACATGGCCATGTTTCTAGAAGATTCAGGGGGAACACTGAGAACTCTCCGCACAGCTCATCTGCACTAAAAATATGTTACTTGTTTGGGAGCACACTGTGTAGGCAGAAGCAAACAAATATGGTATATAAAATTACAGAATACCTGCAAGATACAGACATTATTTATGAACAAGGGAAACTCTGCACTTCAAACAGTCACAGGGCTAAATCCTGCATTTCATTAATACCAAATGGCTTTGAGTTTAAAGCAACCCAACCACAAAAACCCTAAATGTGCCATCAAGACTGCAATAAGTACAAGACTGTTCTTAAAGCTAAGGAATTTGTTAAAAGGAATACTGCACCCTGTTACAACTCTCCCCACAACAAGCAGACTTTCAGCTTACGATATTTACAAGAAAACACTTCATTCCAACCAAACAATTGTGCACACCTTGACACCTTACTAGTATACATTTTTTCTCTCCTACTAGAAATACCAAAAGAGGAGGACTGATAACCTTACCAAATACTAATGGGTGACAGAGCTGCACTTACAAATGTGACTGACTACAGGTATGTGAAACACTAGAAATACAGTATTTGCAACATTTGAATATCTAGACGAATACAGATGTTCAGGGTTTTTTAATACAATTTTATCACTACTTTTTCATAGCAATTTTCATCATTTATGTACATATGATTGGTCATATTTAAGATAGGTACAAATACTATTATTTAAAGAATTTATTTTACAGCCACATTTAAGAAACCATAAATTTATGACAGCGTTACTAGAGGAAATCCATTTCTATGAAAGCTGTATATTTGCAGTACATTGTTGAAGTATATATTGCATTAATACTTCACTGTGCTTCTAAGCGTTAATATAGGTTATTTGTTTATTACTACGTCAAGGTTATTCATCATATGCAGTGTCAGAAAGCACAAGCTGACATCTCATATTGTCTGCTTCAAGGGCAAGACCAATGTGACCTTTGGCTCCTTCTTTTAAAAAGGATGAAATCATTCCAGAGGGATAATGCTGAACTGCACAGCTCCCTTTAAGAATCAATCTGCCATTTATAGTTTCCAATTTTCCATACTGTAGTATGGCTTGTTAAGATCTCATGGCTAATTTTCTCTTCAAAGTTTAGTGTTCTAAAATACCCCAAATATGTTTCTTACTGCAATGTCACTTATGCTTACTATTTTAATCATAATAGAATTAAAATTTCAGATTATCAATTCTTTTTAATTTTGCTAGTGTGCTTCTGGATTCTGTTTGGTCTAAACTCATGCTGGCCAGTGACTTCCTAGATCTAGATCACACCTTGAATCAAAAAATATTTTAGACTCAATGTTTTTTCTCTCCGGATTCTGTTAAAATCTCCAAGAAAAAGTCTTCATATTTATTGACTTTTCTTGCTTTACTGTTCTTCTAAGCTCTCCTATATTCAACTGACACAGGTGTGCAACTGATGACAGAAGATACAGTTACTAGTGAAAATACATCAGAAAGAGAAACGGTTCATAGGTAACTGTGCAAAAATATGGGAGTGATAAAAATGAGAGGTCATCTGTTAACTATGGAGCTCTGCCTTCAGCTGCCTCTGTACCACACCAGGGGAAAGCAGATGCACAATCAAATCATGAGCTAGATGCGAAGCTACGTGTGTTGTTTCATAAGGATGACAAGGTGCCTCCATGATCTTGAAACAGACATATTTGTACAGGCAACTCTTCCAACTTCATCAACCTCAAAGTGAGTACATTTTTGGAGAGAGAGGGATGAGATTAACATGTATTGGTAATTTTATTATCTGTATGTGATACTGATTTCACTATAAAATTCAACCAAGGAGAATGCAGCATTCTTTGACCTAGCTGATAAAAGGTCAGAAAGCAATTTTGAATAATAAATGAGACCTGCTGACCTCATGACCCAAGTCTGGCAGGGTCAGCAGCAGCCCTCTCACCAGATGCTGATGGCAGATATACAAACGCAGACAGCTCAACTAATGAGCTTCCCGGATAAAGGTTTTAGATCCAGTGACATTTAAGTGCTATGCAGTATATAAAATAAACTTACAAATAATCTGTGCCATAAAAAATTAAAGTGATATTTACAGTGAGGTGCAATATGACATACTTTGTAATCTTCGCTACAATGATTATTTTACAGCTTCTCCTAGGTGGCCATTAACCAGAAAATATAATACCTGACTAACATTTCCTCTAAGGTCTTTTCACGCTTATATGGTTTCCATTCAGTGGATGTACTTTGAAAAGACAGACTTTGATAGTGCATTTTCTTGGCACCTCATTCAATAAAAGTCAACAAAAATTACTTTCAAGACAAGTTTGAATTTATTTTATTTAAATTCAAACCAACATATTTCTTCCTAGTGAGTAAAAGACAGGTTTAGGGTATGTAAGACTATTTTCTTCTCATTGCTTCATGAACATTTCCACACAGAAATTAGTTACACAGCACATGGTTCATGGAGAGGTAAGTGTGCTAAAATTCATTCTCTCCCTACTTTCTATTTCACTCTGCAAATGTCTTATTCCATTCCAGACCTCAGAAGCTCTGAGTTTCAACTTCACCCTGGGTGCTGGGTCTGAGTTCCACGAGCTGTCATCTAATTCCTCAGACATGTTACCACTGCTAGGAATATAACTATATATTTATGTTCTGCATGAATTAGCAGTATAAGGCCAAATTTCTAAATATCATTTTTGAGATCCGATTTATAAGGAAAGGTAATTGATTATATTATCTTCATCTGCAAATAATTCACTACAGCAACCACAAAAATTAGCTTTTCTGTCTTTTAAAAGATTATTATTATTAATTCTACGGAAGATGTCATTTAGCCACTTACTGAACTCTAGAGACTACATTAAAAATGCTACAGAAAAAATGTTGTGCTCTATTCAATTCTGTGTTCCTTTACATAACTAGTTTTAACTTATACAACAACTGGTGTTTAAGAACTTGGAAAAATTAAAACACTAGCTGGAGATGGAAGAAAAAATACTGTCCCATTTCATTGAAGGGGAATCTGAGACACTAGGTTACATGAAAAATATTTTCTTTTAAACTTTCCAAAGTTTCAGCCTTTCAATTTAATTGCATTCCTGCATGGTCTTGAATTGTGAAAAAGGATAAAGAATGATTAGTCAATTTAACTTTGTCAAACAATATGTATACTTCTACAATGTTATTTCACATTTATCTCCTCTTTCAGCTAACCAGCTTTTAAAATTACATTTATGTTGTAAGGTGTCCTCTATTTAGGCCATAGCTTTTCAGAGTCAGTAAAAAAGAACATGACCTCTCCAAAAGGCCTCCCAATCAATGTACATAATAAATTTGTAATATTTGCAGTGTTATTTACATTCTTATATCTTCACAGTACATCAGCTCTTCTGAGTGCCACTGTACAACTTTTGACTGAAATGTTACCCCTGACATTTATAGATGGAATTTACCTACAGAATGGTGACTGGCATACCACTAGGGAGAGAGCATCTGTATCCTTCTGATCCAGGGGCTGCCAGGAGCCATTTAGATCTTTTTAATCAGTGCTGATTAAGGCAAGTCAGATGACTACCCTCAAATTTATCACTGCTTCTAAAGACCTTGGAGCTGCCAGTAGCTTGGGTAGTGCATGCAAGGGATTGTCTTGGCCACTCGCCTTCCCTCTGCACTTGTGAGGACTTTGCAAGGGGAATTACACACTGTCTCTACATAATCTATCCCAATTTTTCACTGAGTCAAGTGTGTGCCCAGAATACAATTTTGGGACTTCAGTACTGTGTGTAGATACCAATTAAACTCATTGTTAGTGAACCCAGCTTCTAAATCTTAGTGGATTCATTTAGGGAACCAGTAACAGTAACTAGCTCCTGCATTCTCAGCCTGCACGCAATTGAAATAGAATTTGATTATAAATCTATTAAATTATAAAAGTTGCTCAAAAATCTGCCTGTGGCTTTGCCTCATGTATTTAAAACAGCAATAGCTTCCACTATGAAGAAAGGTTTTCTTACTGCATCTAGTGCATCAGTAAAATGTACTCAGTCTTGCTGCTTGGATTTCTGTCTTGCCACTAGACAATTATGTGTATTGTACGTCTGCTAGATTTCGCTAGACATTACATTCAATCTGCCTTAAAATGGCTTCTCCATTTCATGGCTATGAGAGCACAAGAAATTTTGGAAGTCAAGAGCTGTTCACAGTAGCTTCATACCCATTTTCCCCCAACAAGACACTACAAAGCTGTGCATCAGCAGAACCTTCTGCCTAGCAGAGTAAATCTTTCATTACATAAATCAGCTGGACTCACGTTAATTATTTACTGGTGAAATAGTGCAAAGTAGAACGGTGTAATCTGGAATTAGATTCAGGGTTTGGAGATACATCTCTTAATGAACACCTGAAAATGTAATTGAAGAGAGAGAGGAGGACTCAAGAGATCCACCCAGTGGGATCATCTATGAGCAGAAATTCCATTTAGCCTTGTTCAGCAAGAGAAAGCAAATGCAAATAACAGAGTGGATGGCACTATAGGCTTGCAAGGATATATGTAGGGAAAGGAGAATCAGAAAAATGACTCTACCCAACTGGTACTGTAATAACAGAAAACTATTCTACAGAAAACCATCCTAGATAGGTAATACACACTAAAACTGTTAAACAAATCTAGCTGTGTTTTGATGTACCCTCTGCCCCTGCACCATTGTAGTGACAGCTAATATATGATGGGCTGCTCTTTTCTACTGCTTGTCCTGCTTTTCACGCAATACAACACCACCATCCCATTTCATTTTTTATTCCGCACATTTATGCTGTGACTACGTCCACCAAAAGATCCATTTTACTTCTGTACTCTAAATGAAGAATGTGTAAATTAGTACTGTTCACTAAAAATCAACACACTTTTCAGAGTGTACAATATTTATTCTTCTTAACCTGGAATAGCTTATTCCCAAAAGCAATTAACATGCCTCATGCTCTTTCCCCTCCTCCTCCTAAAATCACTACAAAGAAAACTAGAAATTAGATCTTCATCTTGGTACATTTTCCATTCAAATACAGGCCAAAAATCAAAGCCCTAGTTGCCAGGTTTCTAGCAAAATTACGCTTGAGAAGAGCCATGTTCACATATTCCAGAACAGTTTCTGCTATCTGTGGCTTTCATTTTCTTTTAAATAATTACATATGCCACTTTTCCTTGATAAGATTGCTTTATTCTGATTCTGAATGTGTACTACAGTTTTCCAACTTGAATGAACTAATCAGCTGTGAATTTTCAAAGTAGAACTTGCACATTATCACAGTAATAAACATACTGCAATCTTCTTTTTTTTAATTTCAAAGAAACAGTTTCTCTGCATATAAGCTCCAAGATGCCTAACAACCCAAAACATAAAGCTTTTACTTGTATTCTTGTTTAGGATCTTAATTAATATGACAGATTTTAGAAGAGCTTTGTCATAAGTCACCATATTTTCTCAATCCTTAAACTGCACTTAATTTTAGTCTTCTCTTCTGAATTTCACTTAGAACTGGCTCACAAATCACAGACAAGGAAACATTGGTCTTCATACATACTTGTCTAAAAAAAGCATTAGAGATTTATACTTCTTGTTCATACAGATTCCCTTTAATTTTTTTCTTTATACTAGGCAGCTTATTCACTGAGTAAAATTTAGTTTTCTAGGAGTCCATTGTATGTAGGGAAGCTTTCAAATGTTACCATTGCCATAGGATAATAGAAAAAAAAAAAAGAGATAATCAGAGCCTCTGGAATAATAATGGTTAAAAAAAAAATGTTTCTGATGAAAACAATTAGTTACAAGCACTACGAGTTGAAATTCAGCTCAGTGTTAAAGAGACAGTTTAGAAGCACATGGTACATTTATCACAGCTCCACAGACAAGTTATTGAGCTGTCTGTGAAAAACAGAGCCAAACAGGAAAGCTTTCAGCAGAAGGCAGTGGTTGAGGTCCTTGATTGATAGAGTTAGATGATGCAAAGCTGTCTGATGGCCTTTCTGCAAAATAAAGTGAAGGAACTCAAGGTCTTTCATGACGATCTCTGACCACAGATGAACAGCTACTTTATTACAGCACAGATTGAGGTTGCACCTTAGTCCATATTCTGCCACTTTTGGATGCACACGGTTAACTTTACCAACAATCCACTGTGTTTAACATAAGTGTCTGCCATCTTTATACGATTTTAAAAAGGACAGCAGATTGCAGTAGTTAAAAGCTTAACCTCTCTTCTGTTTAACTGTGCTGATTGAAAAAATATAATCAGTTTTATCACAGGGTTCTTATTGCAGTGATAGGGCTGATTGTTCACAGGGAAGTGCCTCATTTGAAAGATACAGATAAATCCCTGCTATGCATAAGAGCCAAAATCTACTTGTGCTTCCTCCCTCAGAAAGGAGCTAATTTACTTTTTCCAAAATGTAAATCCAATCTTCCTAATGACTTGGGGGTGGTTTCATTCTTCACTGATGTGATGCTACAGATATCATAAAACACATCTTTGCAAAGCCTGAGGACAATTAGAGCACATTTACTTTTAGCAGAAATGGAATACTTATCTCCATGTTTGTGATATCTAACAAACATCATTTTTTAGGAGAAGATACTACACTACCTGAACAATATTAAGTACTTACAGACACCTAAACAATCCTGACTTGTGGAGCACAATTCAGACAAGAGCAGTGACTTCTCTTCACAGTACAAATTGAGGATATTTTGTCTGGGGTTCTCCCAGCTGCCTGTAATTCACACTGGCTAAGGCTGTACTGCCTCTTTCATTTCAAAGTCCAACCTGGAGACAAATACTATGACCCAGTCACTTCTACATTTCCCACATTGACTGACACTTCTGATTTTAGGAAAGCAAAAAATTCCACAAAGGATTTTTAGAGTACATGAGTTTGACTCTGGGCTATATTTTAATTTAGCTTAATTAGCTAATGGGGTCGCTAAAGCAACTTTCCAGAAGTTACTCTCATTCACTCTCTTCAAATGTCCTTTGAAGAAAAATATGTTTTCAGATATTTAAAGTCCTTTCTCCTTAATTATAGGTCTTTTTCCCTCATTGACAAGGCCAAAGTAGTGTTCTGGACTAAACAGTTGTTGTAAGCCTCTTCCAAATGAACTATTCCAGTCTAGTGCAATTTATATTTGAAATGCTTCAATTTGTCCACGCATTCATTTGTAGACTTTGTTCTGGGTTACTCTCTCAGCTCTAGTGTTCCATTGTGAGCATCCCCAGAGCAGAATAAGTTACAGAAAAGCAGTAAACATCTCTCCCCAGGAAGTGTCTCAGTAAGCAACCCAAGTGTCATTGACAGCAAAAGCCTCAGTTCTAACAAGGACAGGTTCATATATTCAGACACTGTCTACAAGAATTACTCAGTTTTCTAACATTTTCTGTTCTGCAGTGATGAGTCTTGCTAATACCAACACATCTACACCCCATGTCTTTGACAGCCTTGCTTTTAAAGTCAGTGTTAATCACTACTCCCCAAGCTCTTTTCCTCAGAATAGCTTTTTCTTTCCATTACCTTAGTTTAATATTTACTTTAGAGGCTGCTGCCTAAATTGTCTGGTTATGGAATTCAGTGCGTCATCTATCAAAGGATTGACAAGAGGAAGTCTGCCCTGAAATTCTGACTTTTGAATTCACAGAACTGCCTTTTACATGGTTGAAGTGGCATACAGATACTGTGACCTATGTACAGTTTCAACTCAGTTATTCTACCATTTTTACAATAACATAGACCAGTAGCAGTTTTAAATAATAAAATTTTAAACACCTTACTTGATATTATTTGGTTGGATCTATTCTGACTGCTGAAACAAATGCTGCAAATCTTACAGGATTTTTATGCATAATCACTTTTAGAGTATTATCTAGGCTTTTCCTCCTGTATCATATAAAGACTCCTCAGCACAGTGCCACCTAAAACTTCCTAAAAAGGAAGATGCTCTCAATTTCCTGGGTTTGATACTAGTCCAACAGAGTTGAGGAAAATAAAAACAACACTGAGTGCTGTCAGTAGAGACAGGCATTATGAAATAAAAAAAATATTTCAGTTTTAAACTGTAAACTGATGTTACATGTTTCTACCCACAAAACTGTAAACAACTTCTAAAGCATTTAAGATTATCTCAAAGTACTCTTTCTCTCTGATGAAGATTAGGAACACTATATTTTGACATACTAGAGGCTGTACTATGAAAAGGATTGCTTTATTATACCTTGGTCGCATAAGTTCAATCTTGAAATAAAAAACCCTTTAAAAACAAAACACCATGTCTGGTTCATATAAATAAAGGTGTTTTAAAAACATGTATTGACTTTTCCATGTTATTAAGCTTTTTAGATGAATCCAGTTGTTAAATGGTTGTTCTAGTAACTGGCCTGTCATCTGGAAATGTTCTTAGATTGTTTTTTTGACACAATGTCCCTGCAGAAAGTTGGGCAGTGTGACACAGAGAGCACAGGTTTGCCTATCACACTGATTACTTGATGTAATAGTAAGCAAGCTTAAGTGAACTGTGTGTCTTCAATCTTTCCAATCACTTAGGGATGGGCACCAGAGGATACCATCCATCATCCATGGCCTGAAACATATGGTGCATCAGCAATCTTAGGCTGACCTAAATGATAGTAAAAGCTGCTATGCTGTTCACAATAAGGAATTGTTGTCCACTGAATTACAGGATTGTGATTAGATTGCTAACATGGTCAACTTGATGTATAAGTGAAGTGTCCAGGAAAGATATTCCCTAGGATCCTTTGAAGATTAATTTATACCCTTGAAATGTGCACCAATCACAGAATGAAAAAATATGTCAAGGTATTTTTCTTGTGAACAAAAAAAGCACTGCAGTGGTAACAGCTATTAATTTATTTTTGGCAGTTTTAGCCAACAGAATTCAATAAACAAGGTTCTTAAAGGTTTTTGTTTTGTTGCAAGGTTTTTACTGCTTGACTCCTGAAAGCACTGAGTTCTACAATATCTTTTATAAAGCGGTCAGTTCCCCCTCACATTCTATTCTAAAGTCTCATAAAGAATTTTAAGTATTACACAAAGGCAGAAAGAAAGACTGAAAATTCTTTGTTTTGTACTGTTGTATTACTATGTAATGGGCATGTAAATATACTGCAATATCATGTATCTATTTTGAAGATAAAAAACATACACATCTGACCACTGATCCCAAAATTATCAATTTTGTCTCCCCATAAATTAGATTATGCTTGTCATGTTATTCATTCATCAATTTAGGAAAAAAATAACCCACATCACAGAGCTAAGGCTTCAACTGCAGTATCAACTTTGGTGTGACTTGGAGCAGGGGGCAACAAGGAAAGGGGGATTTATTATTCAAGAGTAGCTCTATCCCTTAAATCCTCTTTAGATAGTAAAACAGACATAGTGAAAAGCACATTTTAGGAAGCACAGGCAAAGAGCGAAAAAGAACATTACCTTATAATACCTATGAGCTGTACTGGAACATAACTAAAAACCAGCATACATTTGTGCTGACCATCCAAGACCATTCAAAAACCAGCTTACTCCAGGCTGAAGGAAATTACTCCCTTATAAGATATGGAACTGTAAAGAAATTGTTTTGCAAGTCTATCTACTAGATGCAAATATGAGAAGACTGGAAACAATGGTCTTCTCTGCCCTATCTGCCAGTCTATGTTTCTTTTGGTGACTTGCTTTGCTTTTCCTGGAACATGTGAGGCAGATGTGCCTGCTGTGCCTGTTAGCTCAGACCTTCTGCTGGTGCTTTTACTTTATTTCTAATGTGCTTGCCATCAGTGTAAGTTCTTAACCACATACAAGTCCTATTTTAAAACATTCCTAACCATGCAACTAAAAATTTCATTACATAAAAGCACAGGTTTAAAGTCATGGACTTTTTTTTTTACTATTCCCCAATATAATCTGCTGACAGAAGCGTAATTCATATAATACACTATATATCACACCTTGACACAGACAACAATGGTCACTAGTAAAAGGGGGCCCTATTGAACCTTTCAAGGGGACATACTAATTAAATAATAAATTCTTTCCTGTGCATTGAGAAAGGCCTTAATCTGCTCAAAATACCTGAGACACACCTATTAGAACGATTTGCCTAAAATATCAAAATGCTACTTTTCACTGAAAACAAAGCTAGGATCAGTGTCTGCTTAACTTATATAAAAAAAATAGATTCTCTTTTCAGTCAAGACAAAGACTTACGTTCATTGCCAGCATTAAACTTGACAGTTTGGGGAAATGCAAAACCCCGAAAGCACTTAATGTCCAAAAGAAACAGAATAATTTTAGCATTAGCATATTATTAGTACATTAAATTGAGCTTGCATGCTTTAATTATGTTAGATAGGTTTTGCTTCTCTCTTTTTACACTTCTGAAGAGAAAAAAGGGAAAAAAGAAATCCAAAACCTATTCAGACAAATGAGTGCTAGAGAGGCACTTGCTACTACAGGCAAGGTAGTAATTATTCTACAGGACATACTTCCTGGATTCAGGTTCCTGCTTCACCCTCTTCACTAGGCTATCTGAGCATCTCCTAGTAGTGCAGCAGGTGATGTGACTAACATCCATCATATAAGAACAATACTGGCACCTGGTCTTTAGAGAATTAGTGATACATATCTTAAGTGTGATTTAAGTTGGATTTTTCCAAGAGTAGGAAGAAAAAATTCTTCTGCTGAAACACTTGGAATTTGACAAAAAAATTCCTCAGATATACCAAAAAAGTTTCTGTAGTCTTTAATTCTTACTTCATTACTAGCAATGTAATTGAAGAACTAAAACATGATGCTGAAGCAAGATAGGATACTTGGTGAACATAATTTTGGTCCTCAAAATAAAGCATACAATGAAACATTAAATATGAACCTGCCATGAGATAATACTGAACAACTTAAGTTTCAGAATGTGGAAGTCATTGTGTGCTGATTGGTTATGTGCACCATGGAAATATTAAATACTATTTCTATTAATGATGCTCATTTGCTTTGAAACAGCATCAAGTCTACTTTTCTATAACAAAGAGAAATAGATTCTGTACACAAGACATGAAATACAAATAGATGCATTAAGCCTTCTAAAAATGTGTACAGGTGCAGAAGTGCACCCAGAGATGAACACACAGTCCATCCTGAAATTTAACAGTTCTGTCGAGGTACATTCTAGTGGTGGTGGATATATATGTACCTCCAACTGATTCAATTTTTTTTTATAAGCTTGGTAGGCAAGAAAGGCTTCTTTTGAGCTATTTCCATTTTTTGTTTGCTGAGACAGATGCCTTGATCTCATTATTACAGACAAGCACAGTTCAGTTGTGTTAATCTGCTGTGTGTTAGCTGGGAATCTCTACTTCCATACTAATAATGACTTGTATAAATAAAGTAGTTTTACCTTTCAGCACGTTTTTCACAAAACACATATGAAAAATTTCCACCTTACTGAAAACTTAGGAACAGATTGATTTTTCTTTCTGCAAGATTTTTCTTTAACAAACAAAACTATTAAACCATTTAACTTGTCTTACTGCCAGATAATATTAGTAATTCTGTTGGTTCAATATTTGTATGATTAATTTTAAAATTTCATTCCCAATAAGGTAGGTGAGTCTGTTATTCTGGAATTCAAGGACAGAAACATTTCAAATATATATATTATAGACCAGGTTCAGGAACTCATTCTGTATCTCCTAAAAGTACAAAAAATATAAGATGTAAAATTCAAAGGTACCTTGCTTCATATATCACTAAAAAGAATCCCTTCAATAAATTTTATTTCAATTACATGACAGAAAACTAACTAAAGCATGACAAAAATTGCTAACTGCAAACTGCAGATTGTTCTGCCTTCCTAACTGCCCAGTAGAAGCCATAGGTAACTGTAGTCAAAATGTCTCAAAGATTTTATTCCCCATAATAAGGAAAATTCAAACAGAGCCCAAAGAAAATATTGCCAAACTCTTGCAAGCCTTTTTCAAGCATGGCAGCAATATAATCATATATTGTTGAGAAGAGAACTTCTGCGTGGGCGTCATCCCTTTATCCATGCTGTTCTGAACCACTCCTTTCTCAGAAAGGCATCCTACTCTACAATCTTCCCAGGGTAGAACCTATTTAAGTCTTTCCTGCCCTGCATAGTATCATGCATGAATATCGAACAGCAAAAAAAATAATAAAAATAGTATCAGGAGACTACAAAACATAATACAGCACAAAAAAACTCTAGATGGTGCCTTATAAATCTGAACAAGATATTCTGATACTGTGTTATCTATGGTTGTTAGCACAGAGCTCAGCTTCAGTGTTAATTATGAACTCTACACAGTAGTACTTTTTCTCCCACCTCAGCCTGCTTCTCATAATAGACCCATCTGTAAAATCTCCAGCTTTGCAAGAACTATTTGCACAAAAAAATTCTAGGGGAAGTGCTAGAATTTAAGTAATCTATTTTTGCTATTTTATTCACAAGATTTTACAGAAGCTGGGTGAGCAAAAAACCACAGAGAAATAGGGAAGCATTTCTAAGGCCTATGTGCTCTTAAACAGTGTGGACAATAGAGGACAGAGTCTGAGCAGTTATAGATTTAATACAGTTACAGATTGAAGTTAAAATAGTAGAAGGACAAACTTCAAAATAACCTAGGTGAAAACCTTCAGGTTTTGTTCTTTCTACCTTTGTGAATAAAATTAACATTATGTTATACAGACACAAATTGATAAAAAAGGAGAGTATGACACACAAAAAATTAAAACATTACTTTGTAACTTAAACGCTTATTTCTTATTGTATGTTCACATGTCTTCCAGTTGTAAGGGTTTATTTGACCCATGGCTCTGTGTACTAAATTACTCACAAGAAGTCCAAGGCTCCAGCAAGGATTACAGGTTATATACTATTAGCAAGTCTGAACACTGCATTCGACTAAGAACAACCATATAGGCAATGAGACATTCAGACTAAGGAAACAAGATGTGACAAGGAGCGGGTCCTTAAAAAAACCCCAAACTAAACAAACCCAAAACCCAACCAAAGAACAAAAACAAACCAACAAAAAAACAGTAGAAGACAGTCTTAGAGGAGACTAAGCAAGTAACAGGGAGTATTTGCAGTTCCTTCACTCATTTTTTTAAAGCCCCAAGTCAGAACTGTGAAATCTTTCTAAGATTAATGTTGCACTTTGCCTCACCAAATGAACTTCTAAATAAACAGAAGAGACTAAAAATGAACCAATGATCATTTTCTAAGTCTGTATTAACAACTCCTTCCCTCCCAAAGCTCTTACCTTTAAAGATTTAAATACAGCATTATAGATTCTTTGCATTCAGTAAACACTGAAAAAGTACATAGAAACCAAAACTGACTGAAGTTTATTGTGCATTTGAATTTAGAATATATGTTAACCTCATGCCTCCTTGACCAGTGAACTCTATCTATCCTAATGTTTTGTAGGAGTCTGAGATGGCGCCTTTTGAATTTGATTTTGTGTAAAAATACACACCAAATCTGATTTCTGCTACATTAAGGAGTCCTCTGGTAAAATATATGATGCATGGAATGAAATAAGCTGCAGTTCTAGAATGAGTCTTTAAGCTTACTTCCTTTAGTACTTGACCACTAATATTAAAGACTACTGGATCAAACTACAGTTTTAATTGGATATATAGGACATGATACAGTGGTATAGTTAAACTGCAAGTTAGATGCTAAAACACAGCATTGATTCGTATTCTTTTACTGGAAATATTTGTAATATGAAACTAGGATACAATATACTCATTTTTAATGCATATTCTGTACAGAGCAAAGCTACGGCTGTCACCAGGTTATGCCCAAAGCACATTCTTCAAATAAAAGATTAATTGGTTTGCTGTTTCTCAGTCTAAAATGAGATTAAAGATGAATCTAATTCACATTAATAGTGATGAAATGTTGATTATACAATTCTTACACTGCTTATTGCTAATGCACACGCACAAAACTGGCCTGCCATATCATTTTTCAAAATAGCCTGATGTCTAATAATTTAATGAATTGTTACGTATAGGAACTTGCCCAAGAGCACAAAAAACCAGCTCTACCTAAAAACTTTGTTTTATTGGATGAAATAAGATCAGAAAAAGAAATTTCATATTGGAGATAATATACTGATTCCTCAGTTGGAGTTTTCTGGACATTTAGTATCTCACCAGAACACAAGCAATATAAATTATATTAATGTGTTTATAGTTAAAATGTATTAATGCATTTATATCCCAAAAAGTTACTTCCCCAGCAGTCAGGCAACAGAAGTTTTCATTAAAATATTTTGTAACTTTTGTTGGCATCAGTGATCCAAATAGGCTAATGCTCCAAGTCAGGATTATCTTTTGGGTCTTTGATTGTTCAAATACAGAGTCAGAATGCATATCTGGACTAATATGAAAACGCAGTAGGTTATAACAAAACGACCATGTGAAAGATGTATCAGAGACAGAACAGCCCTTCTCTTTGGCTGCACTTCCTTGACAAAACCTTGAGACAAAAAGCAGGCGAGGAGTTTCATTTGCTATACAGAAAGACAGACACAGAATTATTTCCTAACAGCTGACATAAAAAAGTAATCTGCAACTGGACAGATTTCTGAAATGCTGACAATGGAAGTGTTTAAAGCCCTGTGCTGCAGGTCACTATTCCTCTCTAGTGAACAGGAGCTGTTATATCCCACCTTGCATTGATTTACCATTACTGCATGGATTCCTCATTTTAACAAAACATATCGTTAGATTCTAGGTAAGTCTTTGACAATTCCTTACACTGGCCTATGGAATTCAATTGCCACCATTAATTTCACTCTGGTATTTATCAGCAGAAGCTTTTTTCCTGCATGAACCAATTTATTTAATTGAATAGTTTAAAGGGCTCCAAAACCACATACAAAAGATGAGGTTATAGCTAACAGCTTTCAAATATACTTAAAAGCTTGAATCATTAGCAGTTGCTTAAACTAAGAATTTTTAAGTGCAAGTCAGAATTTATTGCAAACTAGTCTTAGTATTGTGATTTTTCACATTTCATTTTTTCACAAATACAGCAGGCAGTTAAAATATTGTGCTGTATTTAGGAATAAAGCCTTTACTTTGCTGTCCTTCCACTTTTCCAGTTTTTGGCATTCCTGGAATATTACATGTATCATTTCCTCAATTCATTATCTGAGTATTAAATTGTTAAACACATTTATCCCCACAATTCTCTTAAATGGTAAATAAATCCAGTTCCTCAAATCCCACAAAATCCTGAGGCACACAATTCCAGAAGAACTGGAATGCTGCAATGCCGCTCCAGATAAGCAATTTTTGGCTCCCTATGCATTAGAAGTAACAAGAATCAAAGGATGGCACATGGGAAACTCCTTCAGTGCAGTAGCTATTGGGAGATTGCAGCCCTACACACAAAATGTACCTGGAGGTGAGAGAATCGTGTTTCTAGCCCTTAACCATGCAAATATTTTGATATTCCCACAAAAAAAGGAAAAAAATTCTGTAGATGGCTCACTGCTGAATGCCCTGAGGATAAGCAATGAGTTGCCACTGAGCAAGATGCAGGTTCAGATCTACTCCAGGAGGGAATATCCAATTTCTTTGTGTCCAATCAGTGGGCTAGGGAATGACAACAGTGGTATTATCCCCACACTTCCTCTGATCAAAGAAGTTCTGCACGTGACTTGGTATGGATTAGGTATGTATGTCATAAAATCAAACGCTACAAATGAAAAATGAATGCCAGCATAGTTCCTCTTAGCTTCGTGCGATGGGGATATAAAAGTGGATAAATTAATTTTCAAGACCTGAAAATCACTGCCTGTGACTCACATAAGAGTGGAAAACCACACCACACTGACAACCCGTTAAATGGTACTATTAACCTGAGATTATCCCTTCTTGCCTTTTCTATACAACAATAAAGTCCAATATACTTTTCAAGATTATGATGAATGTCAAAAAAATTAGGGAAAACCTAAGCTTCTTTGAAGAACTGAAGAAAATCCTGCAGAAATCAATAGTAAGATTGCTATCAATATGTTTGGAACAGGCCCAAAATGATTATCTCTGACATTAACATAAAGAAATTGCAGTTCTTGTATTTATAATTCCTTTTAGCAACAGTGGACAAATGTACTAGGACAGAACAGAGTTAACCCTTTCTCTGGCATGCTTTACATGCACAGTTTGGGTTTTTAAAATTCCTTATCTTGGTTTCTAGAAAAATATGAGTTTGGTGACTTGGGTGACCAATTCTTTTGCTGTGGTTTTTGTTTGTTTGGAGTTTTTTATTCAAATAAGCAATTCTGCCTGTATGTAACGACAGAGAAATATGGCATTATAAATTATTCATCAAGTTAAGTGGTTGTCTACATTTGATCACCCTTAACTATGAAGTAAGGATGCAGGAGCTTCAAAGGAATAAGTACCTTTCTGAAAAAAAAAAAAAAGAAGCCCCAATTATATAATATACTATGAACTTCAAAGATTAAAAATGAATGGCAAATTCTGAAAGTTTGTATTAAAAAAACCCAAACCAACAAACTTCTATTCACTTCAGTGGAAATTTGTTGAGTTAAATAAGATTAAAGATCTCTAGATCTAACCTATTAATTCCAAGTAAAGAAAAATGCAATGCAATACAGTTCAATGACGATGGTAGCCAAGAGTCAGATTCTTTTACTTTGGATCAGAGGGAACAAAGTTAGTCTTGATCTATAACTTAAAAACCCAAAACAATATTTAACCTTTACCTTGATATTGCACAAGATGCCAACTACTGCACAGCCCATAAATACAGAGTATTTAATAAAATATTACATACCTATCAGATAAATTACTAAATCCAGACATACTTACTTGTTTTAACAATTACACTGATTGTGGACTTACTCCTGCATGGGTTTTTAATAATTTCTGCATACCATTACAAGACACAAATAATTATAATCTTTCATATATTAGAAATCATAAAATTATTTGTTCAGTTTCCTATGAACTCATCATGTTTTACAATAAATATGACAAAATCCTACAAGTAAAAATAAGAATACTTCTGCTATTTACATATTATGATAAATAATACAACAAACATAAGTGGAAATGAGAACGAAAAGAAATCTAATATAATATTAAATACAGTGAAAAATCTCTTTTGCAATCATTCTGTATGTTTCTGCCTCTTTCAGACTACATTAAATTCTAAATATGTAGAGACATCCACTCTTCTTTACAGCATGTATTTATGTAGTTCATATCATGGAGTATGAAAAATTCATAGCCAGTACGAATGCTTATGCATATTTTTCTCCTAGCAAAGAAGTTTTCTAGTTGTTTTTTGAATAACCATCAAATAATTAGGTTAGGAATGAAATGACAGAAAAAACTATCTGTTACTAGACCTACAAAAAAATGTCCTTTTCAGAGAGTGGAAGTAACTCCCCTGAATTCATAACTTGTTTGATATTTAATTAGAATTAAACATCAGTTGACTACTAGAATCATACCAGCACTTTTTTACGTAACAGAAGTGTTCTTTTCATCTAGTACAGAAAGTTTTGAAATAAACCCAAGGATCTAAACATGTTTGGAGACATCTGCATTTGCAACTTGCAGTTAGTTCCATTTTAGCTGTAAATCTGTCAAAATACTTCATTGAAACACACCCTGAAAATTCAGGAAATTGGAAATTAAGTCCATACATGAACTTTACAGCTGGGGCTTCTTTAGTTACAATGCAGCTTGAGCCAAACCACATAAACAAAATTATTTGAAACAATATTCTATGTAAGCAAAGCATAAACTCATATATGACAATCACTGAAAGTGTTTTTCATTTCAAAATTATAGCGACAACTCTTTGTATTGTGGCCTGAAGCAAGTATCACTGATCATTTTCAGTATGCTGGAACAAGGATATTGGTAACAAATTTTCATGACAGACACACACACTCAATGAGATAATAAATTAGTTTCCCAAGTGAAGGCTCACTAATAAGATTGGATCTAAAATTTAGGTCACTTAATTTTAAGACTCAGCTAATGGGCTAAAAAAAAAAAGAGTATAACTTCATAACATAAATTCAGGTCCAATCTTTTTTACCATAAACATTAGCACCATTGTAAAGTTGCAAAGAGTAAGCTTCTTGTAAAATGAAATGATCTAATTGTAAAACGCGTTTGATATCTCCTTGCATGGAGGTTATTTCTAAAAGAAAAATAAAATATTCTGTATTACATTATGAAGTTATAAAATTTAAGCAATTAATTTTTAGTGCTGTGTAAGGTCTGATGTCACTGGAAAGATAAATTTGTAAAACTTCTTTCCAATATGATTTATTGATTCTATTTCAAATACAGTGCTTCTTTTATTTGCAAATATCAGGCCTATCATACAATCAAAAAAACTTTACCTTTTCTTCCTTAGTATTCAGAGGTGATGAGAGTGTGAAAGTCCTTTAACTCCTTGACAATGTTATGAGAAAACTCCTAGCCTGATAAAGTTAGAAATAGGCCATTTGGCTTGTCTCACACAGAAATAAAGTGTTGTGAACTGTACTCCCAGCTTGCTCTGATTTCTAGAGGAAGTTCTTTTAAAATAATATACAAACAAATTTTCCCCTTATAAAGAAAATAAAATTTTCTGAGACAAACATTTTACAAGGTTGTGTAGTGACAGAACAAGGGGCAACGTATTTAAAGTGAAATTGGATAGATTTAGCTTAAACGTAAGGAAGAAATTATTTATTGTGGTGAGGTACTGGAGCAGGCTGCCTGAAGTTGAGGATGACCCATCCTTGGGAGAGTTCAAGAGTGAACAAAGCCTTAAGCATCTTGGTCAAGTGGAAGGTGTCCCTGCCCGTGGCAGGCAGTTGGAACTGGATGATTTCTAAGGTCCTTTCCAACCCAAACCACTCTATTATTTTTAATGTATTGCAAATTCCTCTCTCAGTCTTTGGGAGAGTCCAAAACTTACCATTTCCATTCTCTATTCTGGCCAATGGCTCTCTGCAAATTGCTGTCTTTCTCAAGGGATTAATAGTCCTTTGAACTTCTGCCAGCAGCACTGCTTGCATTGCCTCAACAATCTGTCATAAATGCAGATTATTATTGGATGATATCAGTACCTCAATTATTTATCAAAGTATTTGACAATTTTAACCAACTTGCACAAAATCTGGAGACTGTCCTGGTGAATGTCATTAGAAAAATAAGTCTTTCACACAGTGATAATCATATGTCTCTACATACACACTGAGAAAAAAAGGTTAACTAGATAGCAATAAAATAGTGTAAGTTACCAGTCAGGACTGCTTCCCAAAAAGCATTCATTTTCTTTAATGTGAAATCTAGAATCAGTCACCTACTGTCTCCTTGATTTCAAGGATAAGCAATTACTAACAAAATATACTAGTAAAACACAAGGTGATAACAGCCAATAAGTATTTTCATTCTTTTTTTCTGAGGTGTGCAAAAGTGCTTGACAGACTGAATAACGACCTTGTTGTCTTGGGGTGACTTGGTTTTGACTATTTTAGAATATCTGGCATCTAATCTCTCTGATAAAATTAAAGAATGTTTTGTTATTAGTAGTGATGCTCTATTCCTCTAGCTCAAATATACTACCCCCAAATTTTTTGTCTAACACAGAGAGAAATATCATTCCTCCAATACCTCTTATGGAAAAGAAACATCCACTGGAGTTGTGAGCAGCCTGTAAATAGCACTTGCAGTAGCTGATGTACCTCATGTGGGCATTAGGACAATGCAGTGTGGAGACTGTCTGACAGAGTTAATACTTTCCTTCTCTTTAGCAAAAGGATGCTGTAAGAACTAAGGACATTTTAAGATGTAAAGACACTCATAAAGCACATCAAGACCTTAGACAAAATACCTCAAACCTTTGTAATTCTTAGTCTAAATTTCAGTATGATGTACCTTCTCTGCATCTGGTATTTCCTTCAGAAAAGGAATACAATTTTTCCCATTTGGGAAGTTATTCATTCTCAAGTACAAGAAATTTCCTGAAAAACAGGGTGAATCTAAGGTTTCAACCTCAGCTTAAATATGAATTTAAATGGAATACAAAAACTTTAAGTTCAATATATGTTATTATAAACATTTTAAGCTTAAATGCTACTTATAAAAAAGCTATTAAAATTATTTAAGTTTCATATGGATAAAAGTTGATATGCAGGATCCTTCAAAATGCCTGGAAGAGAGATCAACTCACTAATCAATTACTTGTCCTCAAAAATATCTATAACTGCTCTTGTAAATTCAAATCATTAAGTGAAACAAAGGCTGATGGTGTCCTTTGTGACAAAATCTTTTATTGTAGACAAATATACTATAGTCAGGTCCACAATGTAAAAGTTCACTGCAAGTGAACCCAGCCCTATGTGATTCAACATAGCACAAACCTTCATCTTGTTATAATAGAACTTTATTTTACAGGGGACACCAAAGTCATTTTCCAGTTCCTCACATCTATACTGCCCTGAGCTTTGGGGATTACAGATCCTGACTTCGCAGCAGACTCTTACAATATATCTATAATAATTAAGAAAGAGAAAGAAACACGGACACGTTTTCATTGTCCTGGGGAAATTTTTGACAAAACAATTCTTACAGAGGTACACAAAAGAGATCTGCTAAGAACCTGTCACTAATCTGGATCAGATGCTCTTTACTTGTACCACTGCTGTGCATGCCAGGCAGCATCTTAAAGCAAAAAACTGTAACAAATGGCACAACATGATGTTATTGTAGAGGCATCTGTAGCTGTCTCTGCGTGTTACTTGACTGTGCCTGTATCCGCATTTCCACAGTGCTTGGTGTGGTCTCATGTTTATAGTTTTTTCTTCTCATGGAATCTTACTCCAAAATTTATATACCTCATCTACCCTTATCACCAAGTTTAACCATCTCCAGTACCATTTCGTGTTTCTAACATGTAACAAATCTACATGAGTACCTTTCATTTTCTCTGGTCACTTCCACTTTATCTTTAGTGTCCTTCTAGATATAAATTAGCTACCTTATTGACTATATATGCTTTCATTTTTCTCCCCATAATTGCAATTGCTGTTGAAAATACAATGTGTTTTTTAGTTTGGATTGTTAAATGTGACAAATGATGCTGCTTCTTTGACTGAGGAAGTATAAATAGCATATGTCAACCTATAAATACTGATATTAAAAGTGAAAGATAATTGTTTGACTCTGAAGCAGCAATAATACAGAGTAATTAAAAAAGACAAGTGAACAATAGTTGAGATAAGTTGTACTGTTACATCCATACTGAATTATCCTGGCTTTCCTTTCTACACTTTATCAATTACTTGCATCTTTGTGATGAGTGTGTTTAAGGAGAGAAGTCAATAGATACCACTCCTGGTTATTGCTCAGGCCATAACCTCTAGAGGTGTGAGCCTTGCAGAAACTGCCTCCCAGGTGCCTCCATAACAGAGTCACATCATGGGGCAAAAATACACATTGGAACATCAACTTGAATGACCCAGTCTTCTTCAGTCTAATTCTGCACAGTAATTGTCAGGACAGTTGTCCAGATACTTCTACTGAACTATATATTTTTCTTCATATGCCTATCTGGAAACATGAACACACAAGTCATTCTTGGGTGGGATGGGAATGTGGCAAGGAATAGTGGTATTTTATCTGAAAGAACAACAACAGATGAAGATGACCTTTCCTTTCAAATCATCTGGGGGAAAGAAAATACTAAAAAAATATTTTAAAAACATACACATTTTTAACATTTGATTCCATAAAGGACCTCCCTACAGCCTTCAATGAGTCTGTAGACCCTAAATAAAAAATTAGCAGCAGGTTTTTTCAGTTTTCTTTGTTTGCACAGGATCTGTTACAGTGCTGTAAGGTGATGAGGAAATAATTGGTAACTCCATTGGGTCATGTCTGGGAGTCAGTATCGTTCATGGAAGATCACAATAGAAAAAAGTTTTTAAAAACAGACTAAATAGTGATGTTTTTGGTAAACGTACATGAGTGCTTAATCAGGCTGCTCAGAATTAATAAATTGGGCATTAAACTGTGATAGCACAAAAAGTTTTAACAAAACCATCTTATTGTCAACAAAAACAATAATTTCACATAAACTACTGGTCACTAAATCTCATACCTACTGCCAACTTTTTTTTTTCATCTTAAATGTTTTATGGCACTTTGGTGGCAAGCAATCTAAAATCTGTGCTACTAAGTGAGTTATCAAAGCTTAGTGTTGCTACAATGCTGTAGCTGAGTATGTTAAAATTTGAGAAGTATTGAGAGCATGATATTTGCAGTGCTCGACAATTTCAGTGTCTTACATTTAAAGTATTTTCAGATGAAAAAGTGTGAGACAGCTTATTCTATACCTTGTATTTCCGCACACTAACCTCCTGTGCTACATGAGACCAGTATCATTGTGTACACTGATCAGTTGCTAAATGGATTCAAAAATACAAATAACTAGATCTCACATAATCAGTTATGCTACAAACACAACTTCATAAACATATTAACTACTCTCTGAAGAGTTCCAGTGGCTGACCAGGTCAGTAGGAGATTTTACGCATTCCACATGACAACTGCAGTTATTGAGGTTTGAAAAGGAAAGGAAAAAACACTTATTGTAAGAGAAAGGGGAATGAAAAAGAATTCAGAAGTAATATGGAAGATGTGCAGAGAGTAGGAATATAATAAACAACTGATAAGCTCAAGATGAAATGCTGGAATCAATTGAATGTGAATATTTGCAGAAACTATTTTTGTCTAACAGAACAGGGGACTATTACTGAAGCACCCCTGCAAAACTCAGCTCTGGAAAATATGCTTTGCATTTGAAGTAGCAGAGAGTTGCATTCAATTTCAAAAGTAATATCATAAACTAGATTTGTAACAGGTATTTCCCCTTTCTGGAATGAAATCCATTGTTGTCAGAGTATAACATCTTGAGTTTTGTATCCCTGAATATTAACTCACTCAAACAACAACACAGCTTTATTTAAATGTATATTTCCAAAATGAAAAATGGTCTCTAGATTTCACTGCTTAGATTGTTTCACTGCTGCCTGTCAACTCTCAAAAAGTTATTTATCTCTCAAGACTTCAGATTCTTCACTAATAATAGGCATGAGAATCATCTGACTTGAAGAACCCATAATTACATGAATTGCAAGTTGTTCTTAAAAACTGTTGTAATAATTAAAGACTCAGGATTTTTGCTCTTCACTAAGGCATTTTCAGTTTCTTTTACAATAATACATTAATAAAGGACACTGTCCTTACTTTGGCCTTTTGTTTTCCTGGAGCCAAAAATGGCATTTTTGATGTAAGTTACATATGGTTGCTAGAGAAAAAATAACTCATTTCTTAAATAAATGCTATGAATAAGAGCACCTAGATGAAAGATTAGTATGAGAGTTACTTTATCACATCTAAACATTTACTTTAAGGCATACTTCATACTATAATAATAATCTGCTTTCCACAGACCTGAATGGCATGACTTATGTGATAGTTTCCCCATAAATTATAACTATTAGGTCACATTACTGATTCCAAATACTAAATTACAGCAAATGGCACTTAAGGATAACATTGCTACAACTGACACAGGCTATTTCCTACCTTTACAGATTGGTCATTCCAACAACAAATGAGTTTCAGCAATGAAATGCTCCCAAAGTCTGGGGAATGATGTCTACTCTTATCTGAAAAACACAGTTTATAAACTGACAATATATAGAGAAGCACACAAACAAAAAAATATTTTAACATTTTTAAATTTTCAGCAACATACCTGAAAAGAGTGGAAAACACGTAATTTCTTAGAACTTGCTCTCATCCAATACAATAAGCACAAGGTGTTCAAACAACCTATTGCTTTAACATTTATTCTCATCCCAAATTAAATTAGTGTTGGCTTTTTGGGGTTTTTTTCTGGTTTTGTTTTCTTTGATTGGTTTGGGGTTTTTTTGGTTTTTTTTTGTTTGTTTGGGTTTTTTTGTGGGTTTTGGTTTTTTTGGGTTTTTTTTTTTTTTGGTTGATGGTTTTTTTAAAACAGAATTGATATCCCATGGAGCATTCTTTACTCACAACTTTCTAAATATATTAAGAATACTTTCTGTTTTGGACTACTTAACTATGAATTCCCTGCTCTGCTGTCCAGTCTGTCCTTGACGCTAAAGAACAGATTGTTCCTAGAATCTCTGCTATATGCAAGTTTCAGATCAGATTTTAATTTGTAAATCTGAACAACTGTATGAACTAGGAGATATGGCATATGAGTTAGATTACCTTAGAATTTTTAGGTTACTCGGTAAATCTATTTTTATACAAATGAACATTTTAGTCACCATTTCCACACGTTTCCTCTACTTATTTTCTGTGGTCACTTGATTTTATGTTCCATCTCTTTTTTCCAATAGACATTTCTGCTGTCATTGCAAGTTCTACAGTTGTGGTGCATATTAGACTCACAGAAGAAAAGGTACCTAATTTCTGATGGGGATATTAAGGTTTACCTACACAGCACAGCATCAAGATTTGATGTAAAAGAATTTGTGTTTTCAGTCTAAACATAGCTTATTCTGTATATTCTGTATTTTTCAGGTAATATGTACTGAAAAATGTCCATATTCTGTTTAGGTTTTTATTTAAATGTTCTTTGGTTAGTTACAATCTGCAAACAAACCAAGGCTGGCTTGCAAAGCCAAGATTGACGAGCGATGGCCTGTGGGACATTAACAGGAACAGATTACTTTATTCTGCCCTGAGCCAGAAGTCTAAAGGCATTATTGAACAGTCAGGATGGCTCTTGTATTACTAAGGCAACAGTTTGCTTGGAGGGCTGTATATATTATTGGGTGGGCACGTAATGGTGATGAGGGAGATGGGGGAAGGGGGTGAGGGCAGTGTTTGTCTTATTACATTGCTGTTTTTCTGATTGCTGGAAAGTGTCTTTAGAAACTCAACTAAACATCTTGTCATAACAGGAAAAATATCATTGATTCCAGTTAACACTTTGTTTACGCATTTTTCACGACATTCACAAAAGAAACAGAGTAATTCAGTTTCTCTTATCGTAGACTGGACAGCATAAAGAACAACATTTTTTTATCATTATTGAAATTCAATTCCATATTTTAGCAACAAAAAGCATGCAAAACGAGAACACTTAAAAGTTAATACCACCAACTGACATACTTACTGCTTGGTAATTCTGCATAAAAATTGGGGCATGAAAGTGTTATGTCTTCCACATTTCGCCATTTGTCATGTACAGATTCTGGTTTCTGTGGACTTAAAGAATATGAAACTGTTAAACAAAACCTGAACATGCATACGAGAAATCTTATGTATTAAGGTAGGGTTGGGGTTTTTTACAGTAGGTACTCTGATATCAATCACTATCAACCCCAATTAAGTTTCTCCTCAGAAGAATTCACTCTCATTCTCACTTGCATTCTTTTGTCTACAACTTGGGATTGAAACATTCACAAATATAAAACACTGAAAAGTCCCATCCAAATGCAGGAACTTAAGCCTAATAAACTTTGAGCCAAATGTGAAGCTTTATTTTGCAATAAAGAAACAAATTTATATGTAAAGAACTGAATCAAAATACCATTTTCACAAAAGAATTTGTTTGTGTTTTTTCCTAATACACAGGACAAAAGTTCAAGGAAAACTAAAAGCATCTTTTTATAGGTTTCCCTTTTTTTTCCTCAGTGGTAAATAATTTAGAGTATCATTACAATATTTGGGATTTCAGTGGATGGCTACAATTTAAGAGACTAGAGTGTACACATGCTTTCTCTGAGTCACTAACTCAGCAACCTAACCCTTGAAAACAATAGATGTGGATGGCAGAGAAAGTAAGAAAAAAAACCACTCAAAACCCTCGCACAATTTAGAAATATTTCTTTAAAAAAATCTCTCTAGTGACCTGCAAAAACTACATTTATGTGTCATTTTTAAACTAAAAAATTTGTCTTTCAAATTCACTACAACGAACAGTGAGTCAAGCCATTTCAAAAGACCTTGCAATACCAAACAACTCTGAAAGCTTGCAGCTTGAGAGCTGTAAGTTCAAGGCACAAATGTTAAAAAGCAGGAGGAAACAAATTCGTTGAAGATATTTTCTTCCCAGCTTCTTCCTCTCTCTGTCCCACTTTGATGATCTGACACATTTTGCTGCAGGTTCCTTTATTTTCATAGGGTGCAAAATAACAACAGATAGACAAACACCAGAAGCCATGCAAGCTGTGAGAGCTGTCCTACTAACTGCTTCTGCAAATACTGTGGTGAATTTGAATTCAGTATGTAGATTTCTTTTCCCTTGAGCAGACTGCAGTTTTAGATAAAGCAACCATCCAAAGAGGTTTGGCTACATACTGTACTTTTTGAAGGAAAACTCATCAAAATAACATTTGTAAAGATTTATATATTTACGTATCCTACTTAGAAGTATACACCACTGTTCAGAGGGGAGGTGGTGGGGTGGGTGGGGGAGGCTTTTTTGGTTTTTTTCCTTGCAGCAACTTTAATATCTATAATTTTACAGGATATATGTCCCAAAGCCAGGATATGCATGTCTGGGAAAAATGTTTGATTTTGGTATGGTTGTTAATTTCAGTTACATCAAGTCTTTCCAAAACAGTGCTTTCCAAAAGGCCAGCATAAAGTAGTTTTTTGCATAGAAAGGAATTCATGTTCAAGATGGATTCCTGAAACAAGTATTCATGTAAGAATTTGTATTGAATATGGACCAATGGGCAACACAATTAGCAGCAAAAGTAAATGAGAAATGTGCATTTGTCCTGCAGGATGGTGCACATGTCTTGAGAGAGGCTGAGTGCCTAGAGCTTTGTGGGATATTTGCTGCAAGATCAATATTTTCTGGCCTTTCTTCTTGCCTTGGGGCCATAGCATCACCAACACTGAAGTTAATTGTCCCTAAAAAACTAAATACAGACCATCACTATGTTTGCCAAACAACAAAAAATTCATGGACAATATCCATTGCCTGATTAGCATGCTCTATTTGGCTTGGTCAAATAATGTTGAGCATGTTATTTCTCCTTTAATGCTGAAAAAGCATTTAGTCAATAAATTTGCTTTGAGTAACATAAATGCTATTTGAGATGGTTCTCACAACATAAGGGCTGATGAGGCATTCATTCCCAGGAGCTGCCATCATTACTGGAGGCATTGTACTTCAGATAGTATAACTAGGGCAGACTATTCTTCCCTCTTATGTTTTATTTATCTGCAAAGTCAAGGGTTCCATGGCAAAGGAAGTATATTGCTTATAGGGAGTGGAAGTTTAAATAGCACAAATGTGCTTAATGTGCATCTCACTATGTGCCTAAAGAGACCTCATTATTCTACTTAGTTTGAACTGCAAGGGAAAGAGTGATCTCTGGAAAACCTGGGTGTGAAGCTGGATAATTCAAGTTCTTGCTCTTATGAAAAAAATCTTGCATCTGTTCTCATCTGCTGAACAGAAAAATGTAAAGACAATTATATCTCAATCTCCTTTTCTTCAAACAATATCTGTGGAAAAAGTCCTACAGAAAGAACATAAGCTTCATTTAAGAAGTATATATTTAAGAAAAGTTTGTTTCATTTTTCATGACTACAAAGGAAGAGAAGACTCAGACTATTCTTAGCTGTAAGGGACCCAGAAGGACCATCAAGCCCACCTCTTAAGCGAATGGCCTATACAGGGACTGGACCCAGAACCTCAGCAATATTAGCACTGTGCTCTAACCAACTGAGCTAATCTCAGAGTCCTACAGAAGGAGTGCAGAGTCTGAAAATATGGAGACATACTTGTTGAAGATACTCTTCCCAAAAGGTACATGGCTCTGTGTGTTACCTAGTAAGCTTTTCAGAGGTAAGGTTTGGGGTAGGAATAATACCAATTCAATAATTTATGTTTAGAGATTACTTTGCTGTGATTTGTTCTTTGAAATCAACATATCGGCTTGGTGTTTTATTTTAAGGCATGTGTTTTGGGACAGAAAAGTATAATCAAGTGCATTAGTGGGACATGGAGGAATTGGGTTTGAATGTAGAGACATTAGAGAACATAATCCACTCATAATAATAATCCACTCACCTTTCAATTTCATCTGTAACTGATGAAGGTGTGTTAATTATCCTGCTGATTAATGCTATTCTGCTAAATAAGAAAAATACTGTTTCCAAGTCCCTTGTTGCATAATCATTATTCTCAGGTCCATCTTTCTTTCCAAATTGTCCTTCAGTAGCAGCAAGGTATTTGTTTGATAAATCAAGGACTCTTTTTGAAAACAAATTGAAAACTCCATGTTCTCCTAACCCATCACAATCAGTGCATTTCCATCCTGGCAACATCAGTGAGAGGTGGCTTTCATCTGACACAAGTCCAAAAGAAACAGGACACTGAAGCCTCAAGATGTTCAGGTGACTTGCACAGAGATTGTCTATTTCTTTATCTACACCCCATGGTAGGAGACATGATAAAAGCAGTTTAGCTGTATCGGTTGCAGTGTTCATATCGATGTTTCCTGATGGCTGCATTCTGATCTTTCTTGAACTCTTCATTTTTTTCCATCTTTTTATGCCACCACCTTCTTCCATAGGCCTAGCTGGATAATTATCTTTGTGAACTTGGTCTGAACAAACAGTCTCTTCCTGCCCATCTACTTGAGGTACAAAGGCAGCAGTTTTATTTCTTTTTAATGTCAGTGCCCTTTTCTCAGTAGTACTTTTAGCTCTGTCTAGAGTGTATTGGTTGTGGAATGATTTTGATGACTTCAATCCATTGAGTTGAGATGAGAGAAGTTCCTCAAGTTTTTCCAGGTCAAATAAGAGAATATGAAAGTTGGCATTGTTCCATTTTGTCTTAGCTGGTAAAATAGTAAAGGGCTGTTGGATGCAGCTGGTATCAGTCAACTGAAAGAAAAATATTGCATGTCTAAACAAAAATCCAACAGTTCTTTGTAATTTTCAAGATATCAGCATAGAATTTCTTATGGAATAGAGAAACTCTATTAATTCCATTACATTAAATTAAAATATATTTATTCAGTTTTGATTAAGTAAAAAAGATTTGCTTAAGATACACAGAGACATCAGCGTGTAAGTACTATAAAACAGGCTCCTTCAATTACACAGCCATACTGCAGATAGTAGCATGTATCTTTGCAAAAAAATCTAGGCTGGTATTTCTTCTGCTAAGTCTCATTTCAAGTTAAAAGGATTTTTGGAAAATTTTAAAACATAAAACCTTTGTTTTTTCAAAATAAAGCTAGAGAAGCAAATGCTACAATGCTGCAAGATTCTTGCAAACCCTGAATGTCTGTATGTGTCTGCATGCCTTTTTACAATTTGCTATATAGGAGATATATATATATAGGGGATTTGTATGGGATAAAGACTACACATTTTGCTATTTCAAAACATGCAAAGCTACCTCCTTTTGAGATAAGTCACAAAGCAAGAACAATAAGGAAGCTAGGTTAAATATATCTCCACACACACAATTAATTACCTTAGCAGAAAATAATTAAGAGAAAAAGGCTACTACAATGTCTGTGAACATCTGACTATCTTGTGCCACCCTATTTCCTACCTGCATCTTTTCTAGAATTCTCCATAATTTTCCCCCCAACTTTGAAGCCCATTCACAATAATGGCCATTTATAAAGCATAATTTCAATTCTACATACTAACATAATAAATACACATAGCTAATTACTGTTGTTAATAAATGAACTAAGGACATAGTTTTTGAAACCAGAAGATTTGAGAAGAGCTACAGCTGCTCTCAGCTTTAGAATCACATGTTAAACTGTAGAACTAACTTAATGATGATGGTGAACAGTCAGCTGAACATAAGGAAATGTTCAAAATCATCTTCACAAAAAAAAAAAAATTACTCCATTTTAGCCTTGCAGTTTCATTATTTAAATGAGAAAATGTCATTAAGAAGAAAAATTTACATCTTTTCTTTTACCACTGCCCTTGGCACAGGGTGGACACTATGCTGTAACAAACTCCAGTGGAAGGGATGTCTTTGAAAATGACCTGATGAGTTCACACAGTGACACAACATCTTACATCATAATCCTGCAGCACCTACCAAAGAAGTGTGTTTCACCTTCAGGGAAACACCAGAAGAGAGGGAATATAAACTCCCTGTTGACACTTCTGCCCTTTCCTTTAAGCATTTACGACTGGTATGTTTTTATTGTCCTGAACAAGCTTATGCTCTCAGCACCATGCTCAGCCTTCACAAGCAGAAAGACACATCAAGAAGCAACTTTTCATCTCAGTAATACTTTTGCAAACCATAATGCCAGCTTCCATATCACAAATGATACAGAATTTTCCAGACCACTCTTAATTTTCTTTTGACAATCTGAAGCATTCCACTAATGCAAAGAACTTTGTTAACATAGTTATATCTCAAAATAAACCATCAAGTGTTAGTAAACAGAGCAGAAACCAGCTCTTGCTGGAATGCAACATTGTTTACCTCATCTTTCTCATGACCACCTTACCTAACTCCTTTTACATTACAAACTATGATTTTATAGGATTAGCTATTTTAAAACTGTTAATATTTTAGTACAAATAACACGAGGGAAAAAACTGACTGCAAAAAATCTATGACGTGACTATTTAGTTTTGGGCAGTAATACAATTTGGTTTTTTGTAATTTAGGGAATGATGCTCCCAACCAGATGAGAATGCACTCTAAATACATAATCTCATTTAAAGATCTCCATAGGGAGTCATAAGTAAGAGATTATAATTGTTTGTTCAGGTTTTTTATCCCTTTCCTTTAAAAAAAAATAATACATTGTATTTAAGTTCTAAGATTAAAATAATCTTTAATTATGATGTTTCCTAATATATAGGGAGAACCCCATGAAATGCAAACACTGGAATTCACAGGCTAGCTTTGACATTAATTGAAATCATTATTATTTAGCCTATCATTTTCTCTTTCTATACTTATATTTGCTTGATTAACATTTAGAAACCTTTAGTGAAATCAGCATCCAAACAAAGGAAAACACAGTGACAATGTCAATCCATTGAGATATTTGGTGACGCTACTACATGTGAAGTCACAATAAACATTCATGTTCTATTGGCAATATGAAAGCTTATTGACATTGATCCTAAAACTGTCTGCCAAGTTATCTTAGCTCTCTGCAGCAGGCATTTCATTCCAATGAAAGACGGTGGGCATCCAAAGCTTTAGACATAAAATGCCATTTAGGATCTATGGGCAAGCTATTCTCTGTAGTAGAAGATTACAGAGAATGGAGACACCCATAAAACTAATTACAAACTAGAGAGCTGGAAACTGCTTTTGTTGAGTATTGAAAAACATATTAACAGATATTTACATTATATATTTTACCTTTTCTAGTTTTAAAGTTAATCTTTGACATGGACAGCCTACTGTTAGTTTTAAAGAAGCAAAAAGTCTGACTACAAACTAATATTATATCCTAAGACTTCTGAAACTCATTGACCCACAGCAGAAATTGCTTTCTATATCCAGGAAAGAGCAAGATTCAGGGAGGCTTTGAAAAGCCAAACTATTTTCCATGCATGGCCAGTATCCCCTGACATCTCTCCAGCTTGCCACTGAAGATGTTTGAGCCAGAATCAGACAAGAGCTGGAATAAACCATTTTAGTTGAAAGGGAACTACAAGGATCATTTAGTCCATCTAGGCTCTCCAAATGCCCCTTAAACACTCACTGGCTTGGGGCATTGTACACATCTCTCAGAAGCCTGTTCCAGTTTTTTGGCATGCAATTCATCACTGCTCCACAAATTACAACCCTATTCCTCTACATCTTTCCCCCTTTACTCATTTTCAGCATCCAAGGAAAAGTTTTCCTGTGACTATGGGAAGGGGGCAGCAGGGGGCTGTACTTACTGTGGCCCCCAACTGCATCAATACATGCCATTATCTTTAACAGATTTAGGACAGACATAGCACATAAAAATTTCATGGGAAGTACAATTCAAGTGTTATTTTACCTAGCTGCATTCTCATCTCTAAAGGCCTTTTTCCACTGGGATCCAACTTGTTCTGGGAATGATATTCCACTTAAAATATACACTTCCATTAGCTGACAGGGATTCCCATACTTTTTCAGCTCCTTATATGCATGCACTTTCTCCACGTATCTGCTTTCTTTACCAGAAACATTCTATTGTGGGTTTTGTACTAAAACCAGATTTGACAGGAATGTTCTTGACATTCATTTTACATAAAGGAAATAAAGGGGCAAAAAATCACAAGACAGAAATTTTAGAAAGCAAAATACCAGCACCAGCATTCAAAATATACTTAGACACTGGTTTGGTACCACTGAATAGAAGTTGCTCAGTTCCCATAGCACAAGTAGCATCCAATCCTATGCCAAGCAAGTCCTGAAGTACTAAATGTGACTTATCTTCTAGACTTATGGCCTTCTTTATTCATTGCACTCTCGCTTTATCCCAAAACATAGCAGGATAAAAGTGGCAGAAAATTGGTCCCAAAGTTCCCAGTGCCTGCAGAATGAATCACGATGTACAAACCCTAAGTGGGAGCTATCCTGTTGATAGCTCATAAATAAGTTTTTTAAATTATGCAATATTTAAGGGGTCTAATTCTGTTCCTTTGACCTTTCCCCTTTGAAATAACACATTTTGATTCACTAACACTGAACAGGTTCAATCCCCTCCTTTATCCATTGCTGCCACCTGCAAAGGCTCAGGAAAATATTAGATGCAGTTGAACAACTTTAATGGGAATTTTTAGGCAGATTAGGCAGGGGGAGATTGGAGAGATGTGTGGAGCTTACCTGAAATTATGCCATAGAGACTGAAAGGTTGTTTCATTCATAGAAGGCACACTGCTGTTTTATTTTTCTTGGGGTTAGGAATTTTCTATTTCTGATTTCCTTGAGAGTTTGAGGTTTTTTTAATATATGTACCTTTATATTTTGACAGCAAATAGGCCATTGCCTTTTAATACAGATACAACAGCTCACTGAATGTCATGATAAAAGAGTAAGTCTTACCTGATAGACTTTAAGAGAGTAATTCTTTCCTTATTAAATATACTTACTATTAATAAATTAATGCAAACAATAATTAAAATACCAGCACCCTACTGTTTGCTCAGTGAAGATGTTCTGTGAATATCCAATAGTATGATATATTTTCAAACAAGATTTTTTAAACAAAACCCAATACCAAATCATCAAAACCACCATATTTGTAGGCTCTAGGAAGTATTTTGACATGACAATTTTTGAAATATGACAATGTTTGATAATATCAATATGCTTATTTCAATGAAGTTAACAACAGCTTTTGTCATTAACAGTACACATATTGCTTTTAAAAAACTAAATTGTGGAGAACGTGCTACAGAAATGAAAGAGGATGTAGCAGAATTTGTCAAACAAATTTGTTGATGGGTGAGAATTTTCTGTCTTGATCAGGCCAGTCACTGGATTGTCAACAGAAGTTCAGAGGCCATAACTTCTCAGAATCACATCTCATCACTGATCTGGCTCTAGGCTCACAAAAAATAAGTACATCACACGTCTGCTTGTAAAAGCTATTTTAGGTACTCCTACCCTCCTGTTACATTTGCAGTTTGTGGAAATTGAAGAACTGTTAACTGAAGCATGGTCACCACACCTAAGGGTCTTATACATTAAATTATACTACCAATGACCACTCTATTTTATTCTACATTATGTTTTATTCTTGCTGGTAGGAAAGAATACCTGTGTTAGCTTTTGTTGGATTTGGGTTTGCATTTTTCATCCATCTTTAACTACTGAATAGGTACAAAATCATCTTTTCTTGCAAAATATTTTTCTCTTCAACCTTTTTAATGAAAATAGTAGCATGAAAGAGAGTACCTGCAAATGTGTCCCCAAAACATAAATCTACGTCATACATAGTTTTGCAAAATAAGAAACTTGTAACTGTCTCTTGAATTGTCACAGCAAACAAATACATAAACAATGCACAAAATGGCTGGCACAGTGTAAATTAAAGCATTACATTTATTTCTAAATCCTCTGAGCCCTCAGTTGCTAGAGATGGTAGTCGATAGGAGTAAAAAAAATTGCCTCCTTGAAATGTGCTTGGTGAACAGCAGCTTGATGATTGGCAGCACAAATAGAAGACAAACGAGAAAGCCTTCAATCTGCAGCTGATGCACAGGAAGAACATGGGGAGCTGAGTTTACAATAGAGAAAACATTACCAAGCTAATGGCACAGGCAATCGTTTGACCACCATGCATCTCTGATAGCAGCAGGGCATCCATTTTCAGTTAAGTGTTAGAGTACCTTTTTGCTTTCTCTGACCACTGCAGGGGTAAAACAACCCAGTGCGTGAAACCCACTGACTGGTAATAAATTACTATATTGGATACTTTTTGTTTTCTTTCAGCAATGACTTTACTGTGTATTCTTGCCATCATTACCAATTAAAGTGGAGCTCACGTTAGCAAGCTGTATCTAACTGTATATCAGTCCTACGCTCCAATTGCTTTGGCAAGAACCACAGGGTCAAGAGGCTCCTTTGACCTTTAGCAGCTATGTCTCTCTGACCACTCACTATTTGAAGCAATCTCGACTGAACAGATGGACACTTCTGCAGACTCTATAAAGCTTAGAATATAAAGATAAATGAAATTGTGTTTGGGGCTTCAAACTGGTTTATGAGCATAAAATATAGTTAGCAAATTCCACAAAAACCTCAGATTTCAAATAGCACATCTTAAACCTATGCCACGAAAGGAACACCTCTTTATCTACTGGGAAATTGTATCTTTTGGATGTGTATTCTACATATAAAATCAAAAGCTTGATATAACTTATGTATCTACTTAGCATTAAGTCACTTCCAAATTTAGGAAGTCTAATTTACTTTGATCACTAAAAGACGAGCAAGAAGAAAAGCTAGTATAACCTTTTCCCATGACAGCACAGCAATAAGCACACGATCAAACATCATTCAGTGGAACAGTACTAAGACACAGAGTGAACACCACTCATCTATTATATGACTAGAATTTTGATGTAATAATTTAAAAAGCAAGGGCTTTAAGAAATGTAAGAAAGATAAATATGAAATCGGCGTCCAAGTTTACCCTAAAAGAAACTTCAAATTCTCAAGGTCATGATTGAAGAACTGTTAACAATTAGATAGAAATATGGTCTTTCAATCCCATTTAGGTATTTGCAACTTAAAAATAATCTAAGCATTGAATGATGTCTTATTTCAGGTAAATCCTATCAGCAAAACTGCTTTCTTGAGTTCACAACCTTTCTGCTAATACACAGCGATCTTATTTTCTTGCTCTGCTGAAAGGACAAGCAATCTAGGATATGTGCAAAGATGCATTTATTCAAAAATAGTTACAAGCAGCAGGTATATAATTGAAATAGCACTTAAACATACACCATACACCATCTCTAAAATAACCTGCTGAGGAAGAAAGGATGCAAATTATTGGCTACACTTTCATCTCCACATAAAAACCATATGCACTTCCTAATCCAATATTAGCTCCTATCAGCAGTCCACATATCACACCCTTGTCCAACTCTGCCCTCCTCCTGAGCTTCAATTTTAGGGAGCATGTGAAGAGTTTGTCACTAAGAGTATCAATGGTCTCCCAAAGTGTACAAAGAGGCCAGCCTACCTGCCAGAAAGCAATGCCAGCCTCTTGCATAGGGTAAGCATCACAGTTACAGTGTCACTATCCCAAGGTCATTAATATTCCTTACCTTCAGACACCTCACCTAGTCATAGGACAGAGGTTCTTTTGATGGGGGCATTCAGAACTTTTTTCTTATTCACTTACCCTTTTATAGCTCAGTACTCACATATAAAGGACTATCTGTAACAAGCCTGGAGTCAGTAGTAGTGCCCCAGTTTGCTTTCACATGCAATTTATGCTTGACCTGAGACTTCATCATTTGGACAATGCACACTTGAACAAATGTGTCAATTCATGATGAATTTTCTTATATGAACTAGTATAAACAAGCTGTTTTGAACTTGCCTTGCATTACTTTTATTATGCTATTCATTACAACTCTGGTTGTATTACTGAGGATGCCCAGATCCTCCTACGAATCCACCTCCCATGAAGAAAAGGCTACAGTATTTTTGGAGTTCGCACCAGTGTTTATCTATCAACTTAATTGCAACATAAGTGGAGTCACCCTCTTTCCTCCCAACACTGTAATCTTTCTTTTTTCTTTTGTTAAGTCCCAGTGGAAGGCTTGACTACCCTCACAGCACTCTGAACAGCAACTGTAGCATCTCTGCTGATGCATCTGTGGCACAATGTAAGTAATTAAGCCAAGGAGTCTTCAGACTCAAGCTGTGTGATGAATAGTCTAAGCAACTGAATAAACCCTCTTTTTGTCATGTATGGAAGGCCACTGTCAGGCAGATTGTAGTCCAGATGGATCTACTGGGCACAAAAATTTCAATTGTTCACCAAGAATTGCTAACACATCTATTGAATTGCTCAATGTGGAGGTCTGGTATGAAAATTTAATGTTTCACATATTTTGTTTTCAAGTTAACACTCTCTCTCGCTGTAACACTCATCTTAGACTTTTCTATTGGATTTAATTAAAGGGTAAAAATAAAAGTGATTCTAGAGACAAATCTTTAAAAGATATCAAAGAATAACAGGCAAGTAAAATTAATATCCTGAATATCCTTTACAACTTTTCAACACTAGGAAACAAGTCTATCCTTTCTTTTTCAGAAAAATATTTGAAGAAATGCATGACTTTTTTACAGACGACTTTTGCTTTGCTCTGGAATTTATATCTCTGGCTGTCTGGGAACATTATCAGGCAATTCTAAATACAACACTTTTGACAAAACCTTGTCTAATAACTTTCTCATAGAAAGAATATAAAAGTGAACTGTAAATCCACTCATCTCTAATATCCATTTCTGACATGGACAGTCTCAGCTGTGAAAAGTTTAGGTACAAAGAAGGAATAAGATGGTGTTTAAAATTAAGTATTATTTATACACTCAATATTCAAATACTCTGCCTACAACTTAATATATTAATTATTTTGAATGTAAAAGTAAATTTCCCAACCATATCTTTAGAAATATGTACAGCTTAGTGCTGTGTAGTAGTGAAAAATTTCCATCCTCACTCAGCACTTTAGAAAAAAAGATGGAACATCTCCAAAATTTTCTGTATCATCAACTGGACAAGAAATGCTACAGCAATCCAAAGCCACAGACTGCTGGCTCAAGATTTAGGAATTATCATATTGAACCATTTACTGGATGAATGAGCATCCTAATATCTGTGAGATATAATGCTGAACATAGAGATACTGCCAACAGGACCTTTGCAGAAGCTTGAGAATTTGCTTTGTCCTAAGAAGGAGTGATGTATATAAAAATTAAGTTAGCAATATATATCTGAGTGCTGACTCCAACTGAAACAACATTTTCCCTGGGCTGTTCTGAGTGCATTTCCCATCTTGAATTATAAGAGTCCCACCCAGAAAATTTACCTACTTAAAAGTTCTAGATCAAATCATAAGCAAGTGACTTTCTACTAAAGAAAAAGAACCAAAACCCAAAAATCCTACGTATTCTAGAAAGTGCCATTCTTGAGATTTTAAGAATAGGCAAGCTGGATTTTCTTCACATCCTTTAGCATTCTGAGATGCATCAGGATGGCAGCTAAGTTTCTGTACCCATAGACTTCATACTGTTCTTTCCTTGCAAGCTGTTCAGTCTTTCTGCAGAGGCTTCCAAAATAACAGGTTTTGGAAACAAACATTCTCAAGTGTCTGCTCTCCTAATTCATCCTTTCCCATAAGTATTGCAAGAACCAAACCTGACTACTGGAATAAATTAGAGTATTAATATACCAAAACATATATGAAGACAATAGACGTATAACCACTGCTGTTGCTTTGTTTGTTTGAAATCAAACCACAGGTTAGCCAAAGATTTTATTTCTGCTCTATAACTGAGATAAGAGTTTCAATTAGCTAGCAGAAGGAAGCTAGCAGATAACAAGTCTTTCTTTTACAGCATAAGGTTTGTTTGCTGCAATTCCCATTTCTAAGTTGCATGTAAGATGTTGATACACTTCTGAAAAAGTCGCTGCCTTTATTTTAAAATAGATGTGTGAGGAGGAAACCTAGCAAAAAGTCTCACACTGAATTCACTCTGAATTCTTGCTAGTATTTTTCTTCACTAAAATAATACTAATTGAACTATAAGAGGCCAGGGAATTAATGTTTAGAATAGAAAAAGTGATTATCAGAACTGTAAAGATTCCACCATATCAATAAAATTAATAATGAAGAATTTAAAGAACACCATTGAACAACATGAAAATATAAAGGTTAAAACAAAGATCATGTGATTTATTTTAGAATTAGGCAGAGCACTTGGAAGGAAAACCAATTAGGTTGATCTACAGAGCAAGTCACACCTTTTAGACTACAAAAGTAGTAAAGGTAAAATCCAAGATAGGAAAACTCAAAGTGTGCGTAGCTCCAGACCTAAAAGAAACAGTCCTAAGTGGCAAATATGACATCATGAACACCAATTCCATAAGAGAGAATTATAAGTATAAATCCATAACCAAAATGTAATCTTTGCAAAAGATTCCAAGAGACAGAAGGGAATTGCAGCATGGCAGAGGTATAGGAAAAGAAAAAGACAGCAATAGTTGGGTTAATAACTATAAATAAATCATCCTTCAACATGAAATACTTCACAAGGACTGTTGATATTGACCTTAGATTTATTTCCAGTAGGATACTATAGCAGCCTCTTTAGCTTTATCATACAGTCCCAGTAGCTGTCTAGGAAGGGAAAGAAGTTTTAATTCAGTCACTTTCCATATAGTCACAGAGTAGAAACGAATCAGTGTCAGAAGCACTGAAATAAGTAGTTAAGACTTATTATTAGATTTATGAGGCCCTGTGTTAATTGCTATCCACACGTGTAAAATTAAAATGTGCTACAATATCACAATGGCAACTTTTTGGTTTCATTTTGCTTTGAAGCAATCAATGGAGAAAACACAAATCATCAAAATTCTTGACTTGGTGTGCCAATTTAAAAACTACAGTAACTTCCATAAAAGATGGCATGTGGTCAAAGCTATCAATATCCCTCAGGATCATGGTTCTTTTTAACTGCTCCCCATTTAATCTCATAACTCCCAAGTTATTACTTCACTGTAGTTATGTTGCTACCGTGGTCCCTTGATAAAATACTTCATTGTAAAATTTCACAGGAAATGTAGTACTAAAATATTTTGCAACTCAATTACAGAGAAAAAAAACCACCTGTATATATTGAGTTCTTTTTTCTTCACTCATTTTCCTATTATGCTGATTTAATAAACTACTAAATATAACTAGTGAACACTAGTTTCAGGAAAAAATACCCAACAAAACCCTTGCAGCATCAATGTGCTGTTACTAACTTTAGGGAGAAATACTCTACTACTTTCTATTTTGCTTTTTCCTTAATAATCCACATAAGTCACCAAGACCTGTAATTCCCCATAATAATGCTCTAAATATTATAAAAGGAAAGAAATTAAAGGAATCCATGTCTGTGACACCATTGTTTATGGTACCACTCCTGATTTCCTATTTGCTAAGTATTATTTTGTATTTGTGGTTGTATCTTATTTCCATTTTTCTATCAATTTTTCCATCAGTAAGATTTAACTAGCAGTGATTTTCCAGACTTCCAATAACAATTTTATTTTCAAATTGCTTCCCTTGCTATACTAAAACAAATAGCTGCTATTATCCTACAGTCTTCATTTGCCTCTTACTTATTATGTGCAGCAACAAAGGAGATATTTCTTTTATTATTTGTAACTTCTGGACATTTTTGCCTTTACATATTCTTGTTCAGAGCAGAATATGTATAATACTATGTAAGTGGATATCAAGTTCCAAAGGACTCCTATTACAACATATTTTAAGAAATGCTGAATTAATATATCAAAAAATACATATACAAGTCCACATACAAATGAATGTTTCTCTCCCCCATCTTTGCCTTATCTCATATGCACAGTAAAACAATCTCTTTTCTAATTTAGATTTTCAGTAGTATAATTTATGAGTTCAAGCTTCAGCACCCATTGCACAGATTCTATCATCTTCTTTTCCCTCCACTGTTTTTACCCAGACCATTCTAATTACTGAAATCACTAGAAACATTAGTGCATCATTAACACAGGCTTATATACAAAATATTGAAGTTGAAAAGGTAGGAAACTTTCCAACATGAAGGGTTTCTGGAACATCAGGAAAACAATTCCCAGACACATCCACCTTTTTATGTGCATCAATGAAATCTTCATATGATGCACTGGAGCATTTCAATTTTTTTTTTTTTTAAATCAGTTTTTCACAGAGCTCCAATTTCCAAGCAGAACTATGACTTAAAGCTATAATGAGAGCTAGTTCCATATGAACACCATAAGCACAGTCTAGTGTGTATTCTGTTGTAATTAAGAGCAGTGATTCAATACCTATTGCTACTGGCTGGGTATCATAGCAACCTTGTGTCACTGAATACTGCTGGAAAACTGTTCAGCACTAGCAAGACCATGCTTCAGGAAAATCTACAATGGCACTACAGATTGTCAACATCTGTGGGGGTTGTTACAGGGAGAGCAACAAAGAAACCTGCTTTAAAAAACCCTATACTTAGAAAATTGACAGGGATTCTACAGTAGCAGTACAAAAAGAAAAAAAAAAAACAACAGAGGAAGGAAAGAACATTTTTTTTGTCATTAGTTACACAACTTATGCACCCACATCCTAACATCTACCCCTATAAATAGAGTTGCAATAATGCTGCATCATCACATCGTTTATGTATATCCACAAAGCACTGCCTTTTACTTTTTAACTAAACACAAGCATCATTCACCACCAACATTAATCTGGAAAGAAAACAGCCTTACTTTCAGAATAATATTTAAACTTTCACAAATGAACTCTAGATAGTCTTGTATAAATCTGAAAAAAAAAAAAAAAGAGAGAAAACAGGTTACTATGAACAAGAACCCAATATTGATTTTTCTGCGGTGCAGTAAAGCATCTCCATTCTATTTGGCTGCTGTCAAAGCCACTCTTTAACAGCTGGAGTCAAATTGCACTATTTACAGCAAGAGCCCTTGTCAAGTGGACCATAAGTATTCTAACAATACACTATTCAAATGGCACTTTGCCACACAAATTGCTGACTTGATGAATACCCTATGTCAATGACTAAGGCCAATATAAAAGTTTCATTTTTATGAGAGGTTTTACATTCACATATTAAGTAAAGCTTTCTTGAAGAACTATTAAGCTATATATTTTGGGTCTTTTGACATTAAAAATAATTAAAATCTGTTTAAATATATCAAGGGGATTTGACAACATTAATATGGATCTTGTGTTAACTGCATTTGTCACAGTCATCTGTTATTGGTACTCCCACTGGCACGTGCAGCACAATAAAAGAATTAAAATGGTCAAAACACCATGAAATCAAAACATTCTGCTTTTGTATCCGTGATTTACATGACGGCAAAAGTTTTGAAAGAAAGCCTTTGGAGCTGGACTACTATGTGAGGATATTTATAGTTTTTAGGATGGAGGAAAGACAGACCATTATTTTGAAAACTTTCTTTCATCTTAAATATAATATGAAGGATAAAACAATTTAATAATGGCAAGAATAAATGCTGAATTTTACTTGCAATCTTCATGTGGATCACTCCTTGTACAAAAGGATCACTCTCAATTACAATATCAACAGGACAGAATAGCTACCCACTCATTTTTCCTGTCACATAAATCTTCTGAAATTGAGTTCCTTAATATATGCTAAAATTGATGATGGGGTTTTTTGATAGAAAAGTTATTAACAATTTAGTATGTTGTTAAATTTCTAATACACAATTTGCTAAGGAAGGAAATTGATAATGAAACACTCATTCTATATTAAAACCCTCTAATAATTGTGATATTTTTACATGTGTAAGAATTACATGCTTTAATTAATAGGGGATGGAATGTTGAAGTCTGATAACCACAGTCCTCTCACTAATTAAATGGGATCTGAATTTCTAGAATATTTCAAGATGCTAAAATACAGTGATACAAAAGAGTCAAGAGTAATTTTTTGAAAAACCTAACAAAAATTTTTCTGCACAAAACTTAAGAAAAACAGCAGACTTCATAACAAGCCATCAATTTAGCAATAACAGAACGGTGTTAAAAAAGCTGCAGAGTTCCACACTCCTTTTGTGTAGCCAGCACTGGGCTTCTGTAATAGCATTAAGGGGACTTCCATTGTTATGTTTTTCCCAGGTTTAGCTACACTAAATACATTTAGGCTCCAACTTCTCCCACACCAATCTACAGAACCCTCTCCAATGCAGATGCAAGTGGGAAGAAGTTCTAAATGTACTGGACAGCATATGTCTGATGGATGAAAAGTGTTTTCCCAAATACAGAATTTAATTTATTATGAATTTAGACAAACCTAACAGGTCTGTAGTGACAAAAAAGAACATGAAACTAACAAAAGAGATTTTGACATAAAAAGTCTAAGAGACATCAGTAGTATTCTTAATAAGTTTACATTTGGACAAGAATATTAGTGAGAAATATTTAAACATGACAATAGAATATTATTTTGATAAATCAGATTGACAAGATGTATATCAAATCGAGCACTACAAATCTCATGCTACATTTCCATGGTTTCTTGTTGTGATATTTCTGCCAATTTAAGATCATAATTCCCAAAGCACGTTAAACTCCACATTTTAAAGTTTACAAAAAACTCTTCCCATATTCCATAATCAGCACATTTTCTTTCCTCCCACCTTGTTAAATCCATGCAATTTTCAATTTAATAGACATACCTAAAACTACTTACCAAAGAACTACCAAAACTTTTTTTCTTTTGTTCCCATTTAAGAAGGCAAGAAGAAACTATTCCTTTTAACAAACTAACAGGGAGATCAGATTCTGTGTCAATGGCCAACTAGTGCACCATCTGCCCCACAACATGCTCAGCAGGATTACGCGCTAATAAGACTTTTCAGAAAATGGGATCAAAAAGAACTTTAGAAATCAGACTAAGGTTAGTAAAAGGTCAAAGAAAAATATTAAGAGTTAAACTACAATCATTAGAAACTCAATGTTATATGTAAATTTGAAAATACAATGAAGAAAAGAACATAAAATTCTGAGTGAGGACTTGGATCAAGCTGTACTTTATCAGTTTTGTAATACCTGCTACTTCATCTCCTATAATTAATAAAGCCACAAAAAAGGCCAGAGACCATTCTGAAGGTTGGTTCCATGTGTGATTGAGGGAAAGCATTTTTTACTCTCAATACTTGTGGTAAAATACGTTCCATGTACATTGAGGGTTGAGGAATAGCAGCCATGACTTCTGTTTATTGCAGAGAACAGAATTCCCAAAACCTATTAATTAACAAGTGGTAAGCAAGAACAAACTACATAAAAACCCTATCCTTAAGATATACCTTAATCAAGAGTTCAGTGAATATATTATCTCCTGGTGCATAAATAGGGTTTAATAAAATTGGTTTGTACCATTTTTTGCCTACATGAAAAAGGCAATATCCATCTCATTGAATTTGAGATAGTATTAGAGACAGTTATAACAATCAGTTTTAACATTAGCAAATACTATATTAATTTTTAAATATCCACAAATAACTGATAAAAGTATAGATTTATCTAGGCCACAAGAAAATAGAATGACTATTACATTTTTAATCTTCTCATTATTTGATATCTCAGTACTCATTTTCTCAGTTTTAACATCACACTAACGCTACTTTAAGCATATTATTTCCTTCTATTACTTATTCAAAACAAAAAGAAGGGGCACAGCTTCTCCATCAGTCTCAATTAGTTGGTTTAATGATTTTGGTAGGAAGATATTTCTACATAAAGAATCTCTCCGTGGCCAAATCTTTCCTGAAGATGATCATACTTTCTTGCAGTGCAGTACCTCACATGAGTACTGATTTGATCACACCAATAAAAAAATAAGGCACTTGCAGTGTATTCTGTGATGATGCTAAGAGAAAACACACACCCAATAAAAACTATCTCAAAATGACAAGAGGAATCTTTGGTCTCATTAGAAGAGCAATAAGAGAAAGACCAACAGCATGGGATCTCTGTGTGCTTGTTCTCAAGAAACACATTTGAATGGGTGTAAGGTGTATTCAGCTGTTCTCAGGGTACTACTGACAGGAGCAGTCACAAGCTAGAGGCATGAGGAAACAGGATCTAACTACAGGTAATAAGGGCTGAGAAAATCCTTTAGAGATTAGCTACTAATGACCTTGCATAAGGCACTCTGCCAATTTTCCTCATTTATCTATGAAATGGGGTTGAAGGCATAAAACCTGGGCCAGCCAGAAGAAGCCTTTATAAACTTAAAACCAAGCAACTATCCCATTTACTCATCAGTGGGTGACAGAGCAAAGAATCGGAATCACCACTAATTGCTCTGCAAAAACGCTCTACTCTTCACTCTTACCTTATCTGAAGACTTCTCTGTATGAGCAGGATAAGGGCCTATGCCATGCTTGTATGAGCTGGAGTGTTTGTACCCAGAATTCTTGTTTCGTTTTGACTCCTGAGACACGGGAAGTAGAGCACCTGCCACTAAGTATTCTGAATCTTCAATAGCAGTAAGAATTGCTCTTGCTGTGTCACCAGTTTCATGTCGTTCCAGTGTGCCTAGAGAAACACAACAGAAGTTGTAACTTTTTCAATGAGCTGTACTATCACATCTCTATCATAGTATTAATATAGTACACAACATGTGAGCAAAAAAAAATAAATCACAAAATATTTACAGATGAAGCAAATGACTCCTCTTTTTAAAATTAAAAATGTATTATACACTATTACTATAAAAAAATAAAGCTTAATTTCTAAAGAAATCACTACAGCAAGTAACTTTGTCTCAGACCACAAGCAGCTCCAGATATTTTGTATGTTTGGAGTGAAATGCGGTTTTCAAAGGGAGCCAAAAATATTCCTGAAAATATCACCTGCCTTAACTATTCAAAACAGAAATTTGTTTTCTCCTCACAAACCCCTCACAGAGCGTCTATGTCATTAACAGTGTAAACAACAACACATTTATGTAATATTTTAGTGCTGTCCTCTAGTGTTCTGGATTACAAATAGCAAGAGATAGCTCAATTTTTTTTCATTCCATTCCTAAAAATTGTCAGACATAAAGAAGGTTTATATATGAATATCTGTGTGGCTTAGTCATCAGGGATATATGAATGTGATGTTTCATAGACTATTTCATCACTTGTGTGACTCTCTGAAATCTAAATCCTCTAGATGTTATACCCAGTTATATTTAGTAAAAACTTTATCCAGTAATTTTAGTAATACTATTTCAATTATAAGTAACATTAAAACTATCAAAACTGAGCTGAAATGTACTTGAAATGAGCTACTATTATATACTACACATTTCCTATAGGAATTAAAAGAAATTGCTGAAATAGCATGTTTCCTATAAATATCAGAGATAAAATACATCTGAAGGGTTTTTCAAGTATTAAATATCAGCTATAAAATGAAATGTTTTTCCCTTAAGTTTGAATTCTTTCTACCCTCAAGTAATACAACATGAATTTCCCCTTTCACTGCTACAAGAAAAAAAATGTGTAACATTGAAGTTCTATCAGTAACACCTGCTAAAAATATTGGACTGGGATTGAGGGATCTCATACAATAAGTGTTTGTGTGTATATGTGTGTATAAAATCTCTTTATCTGAAATTATTTCTCTGAAACTCATCCATTTCTTTTCACTGCAGTATCACCTCTACTACTCATACAACAAAGTCGCTGAATTCAGAGCAGAAGAAAATAGAGCACCTGATTCTCTGTCCCCTATAAAAATCAGTTGGACACCACAGATGACTGTAATATTACACTGAAAGAAATAAGAATCAGCCCCAATTGTTTTTAATGTGCCATTTTCTTAATTCTTCCCCAGGACTTGAAGCCAGTGCCAGGGACCACTACAGAGCAGGATAGTTTCTGAAAGGAAAGTAAGACCCAAAAGGTCTTCATAGTTAGACTGTCTACAGAGCTCCCAGCACTGACATTTCAGGAACAAAAGACCATGTATACAGATGCCTACAAAGGATGATTGTACAGTTCACGTTGGACATGAGCAAACATTCTTAAAAGCACTACAGCACTGGCAAAGTGAAGTTTGGAAATAATACAGTCACTCAGCTAATATTATTTTGGCTTAATATATGTAAAGTAGCCTTTCAAACTACAAACATGCCACAGAATTATGTGAATTATTCAGAGCACAACATGAGCAAAATTCAAATAAATAATTGTTCTTCCTACTTTTAAATGAAGGGGCTGAAGCTTTCTCTACCCCCTTCTGTGGCAAGTCCACTACACAATGAATATATACACATACATCAAACCTTGTTTTCTCTAACACTTTTTTCAGTGCAATTCACTGCTGGAGTCCTCAATATTATCATAATATCTCTGTGAAATTATTAGGTATCATGTTCCTTTTAAGAAAAATAAGTTTTTAATAAATCCAAGACTTCTGGGGGCATGGTATGAAATTTCAACAATCTAACCACGCATAGTCTTTGGTATTACACAGAACTTCCAAACATATCTCAGTAGCACCAGATGCAAATGAGTGCTTCAGCAGCAGTCATTCTCTAGAGTCAGACCATTCTGTGGGATAACCTAGTGGATATAAAATAGAATATAATTTAGTGAAGGCTATCATACTACAGACAGACTTGGGTTATTTTCTGTATATCAGAGGGGTTTTTTCCGGCAACAGCTTCAGAGGCAATTTTTCAACTTCTGGTTGAAGAAAAAAATTTCAGTTGACAGAAAAAGAAACATACCAGAAGTAGTAAAAGGTACAGAAAATCTGACAGCAGAATTTAACCTTGGGAGGCAATGGCCTGAAGGGAATATACAGGTATTCTCAATGTACATTAACGCAAAATCATGTTTTATGAATTTAACACACATTTTCTTTTAAACAGATGACATATATGCTCCTATATATTATAGACTTACCAGATGCAAAGTGAGAAGCCACCAACAGGTTGTTGCGTTACTGAACATTTCTGCTGCTAACAAACTTCTCTAAGTGCATCAGAACAATACCATTGCAAGCATACCATTTTCGAGTAGTTAGGAGAAGAGAAAATTAACATATTATCAACTGAAAAAAGCCATTTTGGGTTTACACTAATCAAGAAACAGGGCTTGGCTTCTCACATAGAGAACCTACAATTGATTTGGTTTTTAATTTTCATTTTTAATACCCATTTATAGAGAGGAGCATTGAATAGAAAATGCCCTGGACAACAAGTTTATTTTCTTATTAACAGAACATTATGACAACCTAAAATCAATTTGAAAAGCTCCTGTTACATCTTTAAATTATTTATATATCTCTCATAACAAATCTCAAATCCTGTTTAAGTAGCACCTTCCAGAAGTTGTCTAGTTTCTTAAAAAATACCCATCCTTTCTTGCATATACTACCCAATCCTGTTCCCTATTATTAACATTTGTATGTACAGGTTTGTGTGCACAGCTGGAGCTGCAACAAAATGGCATGAAGTGCATAGGAAAATGTGATCGTGAAAGTGTTATTTATGTTATATGCTTAACTTTACTCTTCTGACTAGCCCAAAACACTAATTTACAGAGCAAATAGCTGGCAGAGACAAAATGAAGAAAGACTTATATTCTGTGATGCCTGAATACACCTGAGAAAAAACAGAGGATGAGGGGAAAGATTTAGAAACCTGTATATATGACAAAGACTTTCTGACAGCTGCAAACAGGCAAAATAATACTGAGGCAGGGTGCTTATTGTTCAGAAACTGTCATTTTTTAGGAATATGCTAAAAGGAAAATAAAAAAGAGTAAGAAAAGACAAAGCTTGTAGATGAGAGTACAGGAAGGAGGGCAGAAATAAAATTCACTGTCAAACCTGAAGTATTTAAATATGAATAAGCCTAAAGGATTTCGATTGAAGAGCATAAAAAAACAATGGATGAACAGGAAGAGATAGGGGTGTCTATACAGCAACAACACCACTGCTATGACCCCCTACTATACATACAAAATACAGGAAAAGAAAGTCTTTATCTCTCTAAAGCTGTGACCATGGCAACCAAGTCTCAGGAACACACAAGAGTGGAGTATTTCACTCTCCTGGGCAGCTCTGGACCACCAGATGTGACTGGCTAGAGACTGCTACAACATCTTATTCTTCCTGTGGACCAAGTACTACAAATTGTGTCTCTTGGTGTTAGTGCTGTCCATACAGTTCTCTGGGTTCTGCATACTGAAGGAGGCATTTTTACTGGAGAGGTCACGCAAATCTTCCTGCCTCAAGACGAGGCATTCTCTGCCATCACATGACCTGTCATATCATCAGGCTCCAGTGCTCTCTGTGTTTGCTGTCACAGCTAAAGTATCGAAAATCCTCAATATTGCACTGCTGCTGTGACCTAGTAACTCAGATGACTCTTACAGCATACTAGTGCTCTGTGCATGAGAAATTATTTCAGAATTGATTTTATTTAAAAACAGCATGTGGTCAAGAACAAATCCTTTTCTTTGCTAGTAAGTCAAAACAGAAAACCCAGCATTCAGAACAAGTACTATCTGTAACATTAGTTGCTTTATTTTCTGTTAAGATCATTTGTTCTGAAAAAACCCCTCCCAACACATTTCCTTCTGTGATGGTAGAGTAAGGCATACAGAAATTTTATGTTCCTTGCTACAAAAATGCTTGAATTTTACAATACTACAATCTTGCTCCAAGACAGTAGGCAAGCACTTTGCTTGAAAAATTTCTCCTTATTGCTAGTGCTATCATTCCAATATCAATTGGCTCAAAAGAGATGGAATAAACATTGCATTAAGAATATATATTCCAAGCAATACCAAGACAAAAGTAAATGCCATCTAGCAAATAGAAATGGGATAGATTACACAAAATCCAGCCAAATAATCTAATATTTTAAAAGCTATTTTACTTTAAGGATGAGATTAAAAATGGAGATGTGTCTTTGCAGACCTTCCTTCCTAATTTTTGCATTTGGAAGATTTCTGATATGTCCAGCTCTGTGTTATTGACATTTTTCTGAATACACACTTTCAGAAGAGCATTAGCAAACTACTGTCAATATCCTTCAGCTGAAAAAAAGCAATGAACATCAACACAAAGAAAACCACTGATATATAATGTTAGTTTATATATGTGGTAAAAAGAGCAATTCCCCAATACAGCCAGTCCTTATGTCAGGATTTCTGATGCAGGCACAAGACCCCAAAAGTAAGGACACTCCCCTGTTCTCTCCCTGAGTCCATCTGAACTATTCCAAACAGTAAAGGACAATGATATTTTGAATGAATTGTTAAGACACAATATATGTGCTAAACTGGGCTGAATGGAAAAAGTTACCAGCTCTGAAATTGGAAGATATGCAAGTCGTTTCCATCTACTCCTTTATCACAAACAAAGATGGAATGAGAATCTGTCCCTTAGTGTCTGGAATGAAACCCCTCCCTGGCAGGCACTCTTCTGACTGCACTGGATCATAGCAGTTTTCAGTTACACTTCTTATATATACACACACATATAAAATCTTATTTATTAATAATAAGAATGAAGATAAATTGTCAACTGGAAAGAACAGCTACATACAGCTAAATTCCACACAAGTGCCACCAAGTATACATAAATTACAAAAACATACATGGATATGCATACATATAAATATACAGATAGACTCATGTATACTGGCAAGAGTGAGGCATTCTCAGCTTCTGCAAACTGAGGAGAAGATGACACTGTCTTTTTTTTTTACCCTGAGTGTTTCCCAAGCTCCACTACCCTTTATTATGCTACATCAATAAGTATTTACTGAACGATGACTCAAATTTAGAGAGCTATGAAATATTCAAGTACAAGCTACAGACTGACCCGAGGCTTACACATATAAAATATAAGATGCAATAAAAATAAGACAAAACATTAGTTAAGTTTTACCTTAAGACTGACAAATTAAATGAAAAAAAGCCCCAAACCCAAATGCTAAATTCCACAAGGCATATATATTCATTTTAAAATCTTATTTTGAGATTTGCAGGTCTTTAGGCTATGCAAAATTCATTTAAAAAGAAACAAGAAGGTAGTGACTGCTGTGACTTTGACCCTACATCATGGCCTCCAGCAGACGAAACACAACCACAGGATTTATCAGTGAGGCCACAATCACCCACTCAGATCTAATTCTGACCAATGACCTGAAGAGAAAAAGAGAAAAATGGGGAGACAGGGAAAATGAAAAAGATATCAAAAGAGACTCTAAATCACTAAATTTTACAAGGACAAAAAGTCACAAAAAAAAGTAATTATTCTTGGTTCTCCAATTATCTTGGCATAAATCTTAGTAATGACCAAATTTACTCTGATTGAGTTAAGATTCATTAAAACTCTACAACTTATTTTATCACAGCCACCTCATGAAATCTAAGCTTTAACTTTCTAAGCAGTTTAATCCCTGATTTCTATGCAGGATGAGAAAAGCTATATGATGTATTAAATAAAGGTCTACTTAGAAAAAAAAAAAGCCAGCCAAACAACCCAAACCCCACCCCTCATATTCTTCAACTCATGTGATACTTGCTGTTTACTACAGGTTTATAAGTCTCATTGTTGGCACCAATTACAAAAAATATTACAGCATATATAACTATTTAAAATTATCTTTAAACAGTGTTTGAAAACCTTCCAGCGTGGTTGACCATCAATATGATCAAAGGCTTGATCCATAACATCGTATCTGCAGAATAATTTCATTTTCTCTATGGCAAGTGCACTTCTGAAACAGCAGAGGTTTTATGCAGCATTTAAGTTTATCGATGTGGCATAAACACAACAAGAATTATTTTCAGAGTATTTCTGAACTCTTCTATTTTTCATAAGGTTTTTTATGATCATAGAGATGGATTTGACTAATGTTAGACACTGCATATTTTATTAGGTCTGAGAAACTCATTAAAAGGCTGGTTTATTTTATTGATACCTGTGTAGCTTTTAAATGCTTGAGGTAAAATTTTCTATGATTGACAGCTATCTTAAGGTGGTATGATTTTTTTTTTCTTTCTCAGCAGAAATGTCTCAAGCCATTAATCATTCTTGTTAAAGTCATCAAACACAAGTGTTTCAGAAAAACTTCATGCCTTAAAGTATGGACTCAAAGCTGAACATTCACCTTCTGCGAACTGAACCTCCAAGCCAATGCCTTGCTCCCACCTCAGTGACAGCATTGCTTGAAGCACTGCTGCTTTTCCTGCCTGCTCAAGGACGAGAGGTCCATGCAGAACATTCCACATGGTGACAAAGATTCTCCTTACAGTGAACGGACTTACCTCTACCAAAAACCCTGAGATAAAATACATCAGTATCACCCTGATACTACATTTGCAAAATCAAGTAGAAATAGCAAAGAAAACCTCTGAATTAAGGTAGCGGGTACTTCTATGTATATCTTTGGTACACTCAATACATTGAAAAATGAGGGGTTTAAAATTACATACCAGCTAGTGTTCTCCGAATAATTCTATATAAAACTGTCATTCTTAGGATTTCTGGTTTGTTTAGATGCAGATGTTAGAAGCCAAGACAACTGTAACAATTCTGCACTTAGTCAGAAAATGGCAGAACTATTGTTACCAAGCACTCAGATACTGTGATAACACACATGTCAAAATACAAGGAAAAGTATTCTATTCAGAAAATTATTCAGGTAGAGCACAAATAGGGAAAGCGATACACAAATAGTGTGGATAAAACAAAATGTTGCATATTTGGTTATTGTCTATAACTTATTGATGATTTTTGACCTTTTCTAATAAGGATTGTAAGCAGAGTTAGTTTTGACTATTCAGGAGATCTGACCTCATAAAAATATTTTTAGGCATATGTTTCAATCTTTTTTTGGAGCTAGTAGCATGTAAGAAAGCTCTAAAAATTTGCACTCCCTGGGGGAGTATGAAAAAACCACAACACAGCCAGTGTAAAGCTAAAAATGTAGGATGAGAGCTGAACAATAAATTGAACTTTTATTAAGTGATGTTATTCTATCTTTAAACTCAAACTAAACATATCCTTAATAAAACAGAGGCTTGCAAGGCAAAATAAAGTAACAAGAAATTAGTAAATTATTAATTCTGCAAGTATTATGAATTCAAGGAATAAATTCACTCTAAACTCATACTAATTGAAAAACAATTTATCACTGATAAATGAAGATTATTAACTCTGAGCAAGGAATATTGCTATTTAAGTCCCACCCATTCATTCCTCACTCTTAATACACATTGGATCTAAAGGCAGCTTGGTAGACATGTTGCCATATGCTGTACACAGCAAGTAAAAATCCTTTCATCCTTTTATTACTGTATTTTGTTGTAATGATATTTACTTTTCTAAAAAAGCAAAGATACCAACTGGTTAGGAAAATGTAAAAGCAATACAGATAACAGCTAATTTCCTTATTGAAGGGGTTTTCAAGTGGTGGTTATTGGAAGAAATATTCTGCACTTTAATTAGAATAAAATTTGTTATTGATTTTCATATTTGTCTTCTAGCACACAAGTTTGGAGAATATCCTGTACACATACTATATTAATATTCCAAATGTATGATTAGATCAATATTCATTGTCATGGAAAGATATTCCACTGTAATGGAAAGTTGCCGTATCCATATATTAAAATTTAGGTAAAATACATTAAATTACACAGATATTATTCCATGGCCTCTGTGCTGTTTTCTATATCACTACCCACATGCAGGTGCAATATCAACATTTAAACTTAGAATCATTTCACTTTACTCTGTAAATCAAGGGAATTAAGGATATAAATAAATTTATCTAATTCTAGACCTGTAAGAGCAACAGGCAGTTATCTCTTTTTTATCTCCCATCTTTTTTAGACTTGTCTTTAGTCAGTGGGGAAGAGATACATACTTAAATTACACTTGAAGTCAACTATACTCCTGTTATTTACCATTTCAGCATAAGCTATGCTGAAAGCCTATTTATTTAGAATATATGTAGACAATTGTACTCAGAAACTTCCCAGTGATCATGTAAAATAAGGTAATTTTTGTAAATCTCATGAAAAGAGAGTACAACAAGTTGTATACGAAGTAGCACTAGTTTAGAGTTTAACCTAGGACAAAGTTTCTTCTGCCTCAGCCTCATAAAGTGATAATTATGAAAGCATCTTGAAACAAACATTTTCAGGTCCTTTGGAATACTTTCTGTACAAGTGTGTCAACCTCTGTCAACAGGAAACTGCACAATGAAATCTTGCATCTGCTCTAGGGATCACCCTATTAATTACCTGATGGAAGAACCATTCTAGAGTCAAAGTGGTGCTAAGTCTCTAAACTTTTCTAAAGTCACCTGTCAAATTCAACAGAATTATTGCTGACTCTACAACAGTGTAAATACTGAAATATTCATAGAAATTTCTTAATCCACAGCCTGCAATTCTATACAGACTGGCTGTTTTCCCAGCTATCCATTACTTTAGCACAGGAACACTGTTCAGATGCATTTTTTTAACTGCAAACAGTGATATATGAGTCTGACACAATACTCCACTGACTTTAACTTAGAGGCAAAGCTCAAGTCATGAAGCTAACTGCATAGCCAGAAGAAATATAAACACTTTTTGACTGTAGAAGCAATAAAAGCTATCTTATGTCCCTTCCTATAACAGAACTCAAGCACGAGACTACTGCTCAGATTTTATCCTATTTAACTGAGCTAGAGGATATGTTCAGAGGTAACTGTGTAGGCAAGTGGGACTGTGTGTGGTTGCCCATTTATTTGCCAACAGATGAAATCCTAATGAAAGGTGCTGTGTTCCTGCAGAAGTGCCTCAGTGATGCTGTGGCATCTCTGTCACACATCTGAACAATGCTTTGTCTGTCTGAGTGCCACTGAAGTATCTACATAGCTCTTGATCTAGGTCAGGCCAATTTCAAGGATCAACGCCATGACCTCTTGTGTTCTGCTGCAATACAGATGTAATTCAACATTAAAGCAACTACAGTATATCCTACTGGGCTTTCTCAGGTATTGACCCTAGATGGCACCTTTTAGTCAGCAATGCATAACAGGAGCACCAACAAAAAAGATTTGTTAATTGCTACTGTAGAGCAAATAAGAGTATCTTTTCCTGTGGTGAGGTGGTGACTGTTACACTCATTCTTCTGTGATACTCATAACAAAAACCACACTTTTAGCCATCTGTACCCTTGTCTGAATATGTAATATGCATGAGCAATAGTATCAATTTTATTTCCTCTTTAATCTTGAAACAGGCAATGGTTTTATGAGTGAAGGAAGGACAGGTCAAATATACTCTGATTTTTCCTGTTTTGTCTAAAGCAAACAGTGTAGATAGTGTGTTGTAATAACCTGTAAAATAAATTGTGATCTCAGGGCTCAGTTAGTAAAATTGGGTTTTGATACAGTTTTATCATGCTGTGAATTTCAGTAGCTCTGGACTCAATGCATCTTCCTCCTCTCAGGACACACAGCTCTGAATTGCCTGGACACTCTTAGTGTCTAATAACATTATAACCCCTAATAATCCTGTCTGTCCAAGCTCAAATAAGTACATTTATTACCCATATGAATCAGCATTGCATTCTCAAATCACCTGGGAATTTACAGTTTATCCTGAAAACACTCCAGTTTTGCTGTCTACACAGTCATGAGCTTTGCAATTATCTTCTACTGTTAACTGACTAGCAATTAAATAACAATATCTCAGATCATGAATTTTTGGAATAAATAATAATTTTGTATTCCAAATTGGGACAGTTTAGACTGAAATCATCAGTCCTTTTAATAAGTTTGATTTTTTACTTATAGCTCCCAGGTGAATTCTACTCAATTCACTGCTATGTCAGCTAAACTCCTGATCAGCAGGATGGGACTTAAGCCATTCTATTTTACTAGTGGCATACAATGAACTGTAAGAATTTTTTTTTTCTTGCTTATACAAACACTGAAACTTTCCCATTCACATAATCAATGTGTTCACATTTCTACTAATGTTTTTGCCTTCTATAAATAACACCATGTGACAGAAAAACATTCAGGAAAGTGACCAAAACATCAAAACAAACAGGATGACCCCTTTGTGTTATTACCTGTTTCAATTTCCCAAATGTAAACTGAATTGTCTTCACATCCAACAATTAGCACATTCTCAAGAGGGTCAAATTTTATCTTCTTCACAGGAAACAGATGCTTTCTAGCATGTAAGAGACATTCTCTCTTCTGGAGGTGCAGAATTGCTACTGAGTGGTCGCTGCACACACAGCACACTATACTCTGGTCTCTTAACTGCAAAACAGAAAACTCCAGTTTCAACACTGTAACCACTGTAATTCATAAGCACATCATTTTAGCAGGCCTACGAAGAGTATTCCACTGATTTCCTTCCCAGAACATACTCATTTTAGAAAATTATATTTTATGTCAGCCAACATCTTCAACTTGTTTTCAGCAAGTGTTGACTATACAACTCATTTTGTGTTGACTACACAACTGATTTCCTGACAGGAAAACATACCTTCATCTTTGTTTTTCCAGTATTTTAACTACAGTAATTTTAATTCCATTTATTCACAATTTTTAGCATACCAAAGCAGTGATTATATAACCAACTACACAGTAGCAGTTGTCCTAGAAGAGAAAGTAGTAAAAAAATTACCTTAAACCAAACTGGTGTTCATGTAATATAAAATTTTATCAGGTCTAAAAAGCCAAGGGTAATGTATTTCTAACAAAAAAACTAAGTTACAAATTCATTTCACGCTCTGTGGATCTGATACTGTAAAACCTTCCCTTCCTGCAAGTAATTTTTGGTGACACACAGAGGAATATCCCCATAGAACAATTCAGCTCTGTAAACAAGACAAACACAAGCCAGGCAGGCATTAAATCCTACTCAGTTTTCAGAATAAAGATGAAAAGGAGTCTTACAAATATTAAAAACTTATTATTGCAAACAATTTTTTTTACTATTTTATTTTGGCATGTAAGTGGACTGCAAGTCATTAATAAGTATCAAATCTGTCTTTGCAGGCTTTGTAAGAGGAAAAATGGAAATCCCAGCTTCACAGAATATATAGTTCAAAAGTTACATCGAACATTCAGTACAGTAAATTTCCACCTAAACTTAACTCTAGAATTTAATTAATTAGAACACAACTTTAAATTATTCTAAATATCATAAAATGCAAAAAACATACACACAAAGGACCAAAAAGATGTGTCAGGAACCAAAATAAAGTATATATCTTTTGGAACAATAGAGAAGATTAAAATAGTATGTTCAAGCTCCTAGCCTCACTGAGTAATTTTTTTTAAATTTCAGGAGGAGTTAATCAGATTGACATAAGTTAATAATCATGATAATAAAAATGGTGACTAGAATGTTAAGAGCTTCAATTTAATATATTACAAACTCAAAAACTCAACTCCCTGCAATTAAAAGCAACTTTCAAAGACAACAATTAAATTAAGGTAAATTAAGCATAAAGTGGCGTGGGTAAAGCACAGCTAGATAATGTTTTATTTTCTCTTGTATATAAATATATACATATATACATATTTTATGCTTTTACTTACTCTGTAGTGTTCTGGGGATCGCAAGAGCTCTGTCACTGCACCAGACTGCAGATTAAACTGCTGTAGGATGCCTCCAGTAAATAAATCCCAGCAGATCACAACAGAATCCTGGCCCCCTGATAACAGCCAGCTGGGATCAAATCTTACTGATTTGTCATGTGGATAAAGTAAGCAAGTGACTCTGCTACTGTGACCATTCAGAACCTTATAAGGTAGATTATCTGAAACAAGATTACACGTTATTTTCGCTGTTTAAGACTAGGAGTTCCATGTTTTACAGCACATTTCCTGAAAGTCAGGATAAATATAACCAGCCCTTATACAGTGTCAAAGAATTTTGGACCTGTTCGTAAAAGATAGAACAAAGGTCTGCACGCTGAGCTTCAGTACTGAGATGTACCCTTTATGTTTCCTTCAGTGGAATGATCTTTTAGAGAGCAAATCAAATAGGAAACTGCCAATACAGTGATATGCCACACATCTCACTTCTAGGGGCTATCCAATCCCATAGCCATGCCCAGATTCCCACTACTGGAAAGCACCTTGTTAGTACTAAGCTGTGATCCAATAGATCAGCTATGGAAGGAAAGATCATCATAAACATCCATTTCCCTCATCCCATTCCAGCCCTACTTTTCAGAGAATTTTTACAAAGATCACTAGAAGTGATGCCAGAATTATGAAGTCTTCTGTGTTTGACCAAGATGAATCTGAACTAATTGTTAAAACTTACCTTCAAGAAAAGATATGTTTTCTAAAAGTCTTGCTCTTGCAGTTTCTAAACCTAATGTCACAAAAATTTTCCCATTTTCACATCCACATACAAGCTTATCAAGACCAGGTATGTACACAGAGGAACTGACAACTGTGCTTCCAAATCCATCTTCAGATCCACAAAGTTGATCAATAATGCCCTCTGACATGGAATGATGTTTATCAAAATTATCCTGAAGAGTCCACATGGTTGTAATTGGGATCTCTAGAGGGTGGGGCAAGACAGTATTTTGTTTATGCAAAACAAAGTATAAAAAGTCAAAGTAAACAAAACACACCTTTTCATCTCTTGATCACTTCCCTTAACTTATTCTTTCTGTGGTCCAGGATTGGACAGTCAGCAGTTGCTATTCCTCCTAACTACAAGCAATCACCACACAATGAATAAATAAGCACCACTTTTCAGCATGAAAAGTTTTTATGAGAATTTTGATTTTCAGTAAAATTGACTCCAAGACATAAGGAAAAATATGGTAGTAAGGTGCCAGAAGTGCCAAACCTTTTGGAGAACCATCAAACGTTGACACAGGAACATCAGGAACATGCCACAAAGTGATCCGTCCTGAAGCTTCACCAGAAAAAAGAACCTTGTAGAAAGGCTCCTTTCTTTCATTCATGAAGCCCATGACAAAAGGAAGACTCTGTGAAAAGGAACAGTAAGTCAATACTCAGAAAGGAAACAGATAAAATAATGCAATAATTAATTGTAAATGTGAAGGGTTGTTTTTTTTCATCGAAAGATGTAAAAATACAGAACAAGCCACAGTTGTTTCCTTATCTGCCACTAAATCCTGCTCAGACCAAGTCTACTCTGCCTGGTATGAACCTCTCAAGGATCACCCCTGCTTTGCAAGTATCCTTGGCTAAACCCACATCCCAAATGGAAACGTAGACTGGGAGGTCTCCCTGGGTTTATAGATTCACCAACATAAGGACCAAGGTCAGGCTGAAAAAACAATGCAGTAAAATATTGATAATTTTTGCATCAAAACAAATCCATTAAAGCTTCAGTCATGTCAAGCTTGCAAGTCATCACAGTTCGCATGACTACAAATAATGAAAGGTAAGAATTATGCTTTTACACAGGTAATAACCCATAACACCATCATTCAGTCTTGAGGTGGTGGAGCATTTCCAAAGAGCAATGAAGCTGCTGAAGGGTGTAGAGCACAATTCTCATGGGGAGCAGCTGGGGGAGCTGGGATTGTTTACTCTAGAAAAAAGGAGGCTCAGGAGACAGCTTATCACTTTCTACAATTACCTCTTATGTTAGATATACTTATTTATGACAAAGTTTGAGAACCAGTTTCAAAATAATTAACTGTCCTGTAAAATGGTTTGTTTATAGTCTCAAAATGGAGTTCAAAACAGATTATCATACAGGTGATTTGGTTGTCTCACAAATCTGCTATAAAAACGATTCAATCAGTAAGGCAAGTATTAAAGCAAAAATATTTTAGAAGAGAGAGTCATTATTTTTTTAAAAGCATATATTTGGGGGGAAGCATATGTGAGTTTTCTACCACCACCGTAACCCTATTATTTGCTAAGCCATGTGTTTTGGCTATTTCTTTTCCCTCACCTTTTCTGACCTTTTAGCATCCTTCAGCAGTTATCCTATCTGATTTTTAGATCACAGCATTTGGGGAAAAGCTGAATGGCTTATGCTATTTCCCTTCCACTGAAAATTAAATCTGTCAGGCTTCACAGGATTATGCAACAAGCATGCTTTCTAAAAGCCTACGTTTGTCAACAGAAAACACTAGAAAACAAAACACAGGTATATATTTAGCAATGTTTCTAGTCAGCTACAAATAAAAATAAGTTTCATATTTTCTGTTGCATATTTTCAGAAACTGCTTAACAACCTGCTTGAGCTGTTGCACAAAAACTCAAACTAAAGCAATTTCAAGCAGGAATTAAACCCACATCTTCCAACAATTACAACAGCATTAGCAATCAGCATTACTAAAAAAAACCAACCAACCAAAAAAAACAAAAAAAAAAAAAACCAAAAAAACAAACCAAAAACAAAACAAAAAAAACCCCCAAAGCCACACAGAATTATCCTTTCTATTTGCTCTGGTTCATTTTTTGCCCAAGTAAGAAGGCGTTCCACATATCTTTCCTGTCCCCCATTCCCCAGCTTCCTAATTATAATGAATTTTCTTCTTTTCAAATCATCTGTGTTTCCTTATTTGTGATCACACAAAACACAACATTAAGAGTGAAGATGTAGGTTTCCAACACAGCTGTGTCCATTTGAGATACATGTCTACACAGTAACTTCAAATTTGACATTGGTGTGACATGCTGTACTAAATATAAATTCTCAAACAAAAGTGTAGAGATCAGCTACTTTTCCATCTTCCTCTTAACATCAGAGGCTTCTTCAATCCAAGGCCATGGATCTGAAGAGAGTCATATGTGTCTCATTTTATGCATTCTGGGTACATCAGTCTGCTCACAGTGCAAGAAAGTTCTGCATGTGATTATGCCTCTGAAGGCTCAAGCCAGCAGTATTCTGGATAAAATGCCACAGATTCAGACTCCTTCCATTTCAGGTGGATACAAAACCTATTTGTATAGTTACAATGAAACATACATATATTCCTTAATAAAACAAGAAGTAACTTGCTCACATTTTGCTCATGGGTTGCCTTTTTTGATTTTGGTTTTATGGCATGGTTGTATTTGTTGGGAGATTTTATTTTTATTAATTTTTTACAGATTTGAAAAGTAGAAGCTTCTAAAAATACTTTAGACCACATCTTTTTTAAAAATATTTTTCTTTTTGCCAAAATTAGAGAAAATAAACAAGAACCAGTCTATCTACAGTTGAAGATAAAGGCATTTTTCCACTGGGAAAAAAGCCTAAATATAGGCAAAAATCAGACAAAATACATTACGAGCCTTCTCAAGTTTGTAAGTAACAATTTTAACATGAAGGAATAAATATTATTCCTTGTTTTTGTAGAACAATTGAATCTGTTGATGAATTCACATGTTCTTTGGGGATTATTCAGGTTATTGCAAACAGACAAACTTTCAGACCCTTATGAATTTACCTTATTTTCCTTCATGCCAGTAAAGCTGAGTAAATGAGGATAAACTGTTTCCTTCAGCACCTTCCCATCAGCAGGGTACATGCTTTTAGAAAGGCCACTGTATAATTAAACAAGCAATTTTAAACATACAAGCTTTAGAAAGTCATTTTTTTAGAAAGCGGAACAGTAACATCCAAGATTCACAAGTTCAATTAAAGGTAACCAAATAAGTAATTACAGGAGACTTTTTGAAATCACAGCACCAGCTGCCCAAGTTCTACATGGCTAATCTTATTCCTATGTCCCCTGCTGTGTCAAACAAAGACTGAGGGCTGTCAAACTCAGGGTAAATCTTTGAGTGCCAAAGTGGTTTTGTTCTGGTTTTTGATCATTTGCAACATGCAGAGATTTTCCATAGTAACCCTCCCAAAGTTCATCTTGTACCTGAACTTTTTGTGTGAATTTCCCATCTGAGCCCACCTGTTTAGCAGCTGGTAGATGTAACTGTGGCCATCTTCTGTCCAGATGATAAGTCTGTAAGCTGCCAGCACTTCCCCACCAGCAAGGCACTGACCACTCTTACAGAACTCAGTACAAAGCAAGGAGAAATCACAATAATCATAGACCTAAGTTCAGAAGAACAACAAAACAAATAGTATTGGCAAATTAATTTTAACCTAAACTAGGTTTGGACAGAGAATCAGAAGTAGAACATGAGTTCAACTCTTTGTAGTTGAACAAATATTGTTAAAGCCTAACATGTTTTGATAAACTACTGCAAAGTCGGAGTCAAACCATACAGTCCAAAGTTAAAGAAACTGACAGTTAAAAAAAAACCCAACCAAAGAGTAGCATTAGGACCTTATAGTCTCATTATAGAAATTAATAGAAATCCATGCATATTACAGATATTTTTCCACAAAAAGTGGAAAAATCCATTCTACACATGAACTTTATAAATGCTTTTGTATGGAATTTAAGTAGCCCAAGAGACATCTCAAGGATACAACTACATTATTTGAAGTTGACCCAGGTACATATAAAATTTTTTGACACATTCCTGTCCCCACAGAGATTTTGGAATCAGGTATAAATATTAAAATAATAGTGAGTGATTAATGTAAGAGAATTTTTTTTTGCACTGGAAAATAAAAATATAAATTTTTTACAATAAGTTTCAGTTTAAATACATTGTGTTCTCTAAAACTTTTTTTTAAATTTTTAGTTACAATATTATAGCTACAAAAAAACCAATATAGCCTGGGTCTTTAGTTTTGCTGCTGCTATCAACAAACAAAGGTCCCTGACTACTGAGGACTTGCCAACTGTGAGTACTTCTGTCATACTTAAACAGGAATTTTTATTCTTTGTCTCCCTTTCAAATGCACTGTGGAGAGGACTATAATGCACTCACAGTGCTCTAAAACTGTCTAATACTTAAATCCCCCTTCTATCCAGCCAATTCGGAGTTAAAGTTTTAAAGAGGAAATACATTCATAAAAAATAAAAGCTTCATCTCTTTCCCACAGTTAAGCAAAGTAGTGTTGCAGGCATAATCATATCTGAGAATTTGTGAATGCTTTCTTTAAACTAAGGAGATAAACAAGTATCTGCATGTAAAAATCATATTTGCTTTTCAAAATTACCAACATTAAAAAGGAAGTGTAATTCTCAATAATGTACCTGCCAGCACATGGAGGACACAACAAGAAGGAGCCTTTCCGTGTAAGTACAAAATCTTACTGCTTGACAGTTTACACAGTCCAGAGATTTTGATTCCTTCTCGCACACACTTTGTTTCTCCTTTACAGCACAGAGGGGAAAAAAGGCTATAAAATTTGTTTCAGATATCTGAGCTTTTAGGATAGAAACAACACACTGAAAATAACTTTCTATTAATAGACTTTCAAAATTCAAAGCAATGTATAATTCTTAATTAACAATAGAAAGGCAACAGGTACACAACTAACATGTAAACAGAAGAATATAAATGTTCTGTATGGCTCAGACTGTGATCTCACTTAAAGAAATGATAATGAATATAGAGAAGGACCAAAGGCAGGCCATAAATAGATACCACTGTAATGAGTATCTGCCAGGCATTCTTCAGTGAAAAAATACCTATAACACCTATAAAACAGAGCATCAGATTCAGAAAAGCTGATGAATATTTTATTTTCCCGCTCATTCTTGTTGCAAGCAGGACAGTTTGAGATGCTGGTGTCTTGTTTGCTCTTAACACCTTTAAAGGTAGCGTAAAAGTAATTAGTTTTCTTAGCTTTGTATTGCTAAATGTACTGTTAAAAACAATGTATGTATTTTCACACTTTTTGTGGTAATATCAGGCATATTAAAGTCATCACACTAAAAATGATTCTATTGGAATTATATTTATTAATTATTAATTAAATCACTTTAAATTGATGTTATCTGTTTAAGATACCAACAGTCTCAAAACCTCTCAGAGAAGGGCTATATGTGCTTGAATCATGGCTATAAAACTGAAAGCCATTTTCTTACATCTTGCAGCTTCAGTTAATTCCAAGTAGATCCAACAATATTTATTAAAATACTGCTCTTTAGAATTTAGCCGGATTGTTATGAACTCTGCAGCAGTCCCTCCACAAAAGGTGCCCCCAGGCAGTAAAAAGACTGCACCACACCATATGTTCCTCCGACATCTGTAATCAGTTGTTAGAACCCTCAGAATTTTTAAAACACAGCAGTAGGGTTTGCTCTAGGAATGTTGAAAAGATGCACCCACCCCAAAACACCACAGATAAATCAAAAACACGAGGATGGTACCAAACTTGACAGACTCTCCTCAGGAGACTGATTCTTCCCAAGAACAGGTATTGCTGCCCACACCCTGGTTTGTCCAGCCAGGCAGGGGTGACTTACCAACATTCAGAGAAGTCTGTTGATATTTTGCCATTTCTGTCTCACTGTTGAAGTCCCTTTGTGAATGTAGCTTTTAGAGTATAAATAAAACACAAAAATTGCATCCCAATTCTAACACTTGTTCATGGAAGGTGACAGCTGCTGAGAATATTAACTCGAAACGAGTGAGTTTGAAGGTAGAAAAATAGGACACTTGACACAGCAAGAGTCTTTTCCAAGTAAAGACAGCATTGTGAAAAGCAGACTGAGGAAAACAAAATCCAAAGGACCTTTTTGAAGAGAGTAACAAGGGTGAAGAGGGAGTACAAAGGCCAATATTGAAGAGCTTTGAGTTTAAAGGACAGTGAAGGGGTTCAAAGACATTATCAGGATGGCAGGAAAGCATTGCAACTTAAGCATCTTGGAATATGAAAAGACAAGAACCCTGGCCAAAATGTAATACAGTTGTCAAGGCAAGAGCTGTTCAATGGCCCAATTTTAAATAATGCTACGCAGAGGTGTTTTCAGAATTTTGTAACATAAGTAATAAACTCTATTTAATATACATCCAGAAGATGCACATTTATTCATATTCTGCTTCAATGTAGCCTTTACTTGAAAACATTCATGTTAACACTGACCTGAATGCTATTCAGAGATGAAGACAGGTCCCATACTTTGAGAACTCCAGCTACAGACACTGCAACTAAAGAGTCTTCTGCAAAAAGTTAACAGTCAAATAGTCAACTTGAAGCTGAGTTCAAACAGTCCCTATCTATTCAGCACTAAAACAAGGATTCTGCAGGACACTGCTCAGATGAAATATCAGTTTTACACCAAAAAATAAAAGTAAATTATGTACAGAAATACAAAACATGAAAGCAAGCAGTGAATAATGTATTAACAGAAGGCACAGAACTGTAGTATTGTGCCTTTAATTTATCTGATATTACAAAACTTATTTATATTTCAATCCAAGAACTGAGCTCTTTACAGCCAGTATAGGTAGTTTTTTCTCTATAAACATATTAAATAAAACAGGAGCCTTAAAACCCCCTTGTGCTATCAATAAAACATTAACATCATCTACATATCAGCTCTGTGAAATGATTTGATATTAAATCAAGTAGGAACATACCATCGATGCATAAATATTTTATCACAATTTAATTTACCTACATAAATACATGTAAAACATGTACCTTGAATTCTTGCAGAGTGTACAATACACATACAATTTATCCAATCAGAAGACTGAGATGATGATAAAGTGTGAAGAACATCCAAAGTTTTAGCATCAATAATAAGAACATCTTGATATTCTCCACAACAAAGAAGCCAGCCTTCACCTGTCATTCGGAATGAGCAATGGTAATACTGTCCAAGTGGAAAGCAGAGAATCAGCACAGATACACAAATGGCATGAAGATTTTCACACTGAACATGTCATAATCAACACTTGTAGCATCACTTAAAAATCTAAGGCATATGTGAAACCGTACCCAATATTACTAATGACACTAGCAGGACACACAGCTTAGTAAAAGGTGTTTCAGACTGGAAGCAGCATCTGTCCTTCCCAAATATTAGGATTTTTGTAATTTTTGGAACAAAGTCACTTGTTAATTTTCCCTATAAATTGCTAAGGAGTTTGGGACTTGTTTCTGTGAGAGGCCCCTCCAAACCTTTCATAAAGCTCCTGTCATCAAGAGTTGTATGAAAAGGAAAAATCAGGTGAACGTGCAGAATATTTGTAATTAAATTTTTCATAATTAATTACTGATTACTTTCCAGGAAGGATTTCTGCTCCATAGGATATTCTTCATTCTGACATTGAACACCCTAGTGTTCAGAAGATTCTTTCTCAGCAATTACAACAGGGAAAAAACCAACAGACACAAGGCAAAGGAACAGAGTGACTATGAGGATTTTTTTTTTTTGCTAGGTGTTTTATATGTGCAAGGACAACTGCATTACATGTCTAGCTGTAATTGTAGCAAATTTCTATAAATGCATAAGCAGCCACCTCAAAGCAGATTTACACTTATTGCTAACCTTAAAGGGAACAATAATCTAGTCAGACAAAAATATCAGACAACCCAAAAAACGGCACCTCATCTATAAATTTTCTGTACAGTTTTGGTTGTATAATAATTGTTTTTCAGTAAACTAACTGAACTGTGTAGTAAAAATAACTGGAAATAGGATAAATAGTACTATAGATATTATGAATAAACATAGGCAGAAATGCTAGTCTTTACAATTACTGTTACCATTAAATTAGGCTTGAAATAGAGGATATTTATAGTCAGTAATTCCTCTGAGAAAATTCCACACTGGTTAAGAGCCACAAATGTTTAAGTGTTGACCCTGGAGTTGAATTTCATTTCAAATGGCAAATATTCAGTTTGTACTACTTGACATCTGCCATTCATAGCTAAATGATCTACACTGAACAAAAGGAACCTACTAGAGCAGATAGGTTAGTAGTTCAATTAAAACCAAACATTAACTACAGCACAAGCAACCATTCCCCGTGGAACAAGGAAAAAATCGACAACAAAACACACAGAAAAACAATTTATGATAGTTATCTGAAGGCTGCATTTTAAGAATTGTTTCCCCTCCCAGAAACACCTACTTGTCCTAGGAAAGCTTTCCTGTTAGATGTTCCTATTTTCCTTCAACTGTCTTGCCCAAGTTATTAAACAAACATAATTATTAGCCACAATTCAGTTTAGCTCATTTCTAATAGAGAGGAACTACCTATTTTCTACAAGTATTTGCTACACCTGCTTGGAGGGTAAGAGTGAATATTCTCTCTGATCTCCACAAAAAATGTACAGATTGTCAGCTAATCAGCTAGGCCAGATTTGCCTACTTCCCTGCAGAACTTGTCTGTAACTTCATCTATTAAAATCTAATTAAGCACAAGAACATAGCAGGTCAAATTATAATTTTAGGAGCAATGTAAGTATTGTTTTGTGTACATAAATCCATTTAAGGAATATGAACACTTTAAGCACATGCACAAATAAAAGTGTAGAATAATTCTTAATTTATACAGTTTTTATACATATACATAGATGTAGAAAAAAAATTAACAAATTAATCTTCCATAATTTTTGTTGGCAATATATCCAAGCTTTTTCCTCTTCCCTTTACAATTAACAACTGTATTTTAACTCCTCATCTCAACCAAAGATGTGTCAGGAAAAACATTTTCTTCTGGAAGTGTTAAAAATTTTGGATTCCAAATTGGCTGTGCTTTGGAGTTACATGAAGGCTTGGATATCCATCATTTGGAGCCTTAATTCCAGCTTAGACTTCCTCACTGAAGAAGACCAGCATTTTAACTAACACAGGAACCCTGAGCTTCTCCTCTACTAACATATCCAGAAATAAGCCATGTCCCAGAATCAAACCCATAGACACTGGGCCCCTCAAATCTCACTCACGTACATTTCAAACACTCCCAACACTCCAAAATCTAGATACTTATTTTACCTGGATACAGTAAACAACCAGACACACTAAATTATCTGAAGCAATATTGAAATTCTCTGAAAATAAGGGATTTGTCCCAAAGTTCTGCAATAAAGGAACATGTATTTTTGAAAATGGGGTGAACTCTTTTGAGGTCAGGAGTTCAGCACCAAAACCATTCAAAAGCTTAAAAATAAGTCTTTCAGCAGATTGTCTCAGTGTTTGGCCAGATTACTCGTACTTTTAAAATGTCATGAAAAAGCCAATATCAAACTTGAAGCGTCCATGCAATTTTAACAAGACAAGAGCAAAGATTAAGACCATTTCACTTGGCTACCTGATGCACAAACAGTAAGTTAATCAATATTGCACTTCAAATATTTGCAGCTTAAAAGTAATCAGTCTGATTTGATTAAGGAATGCAGAGGAACGTAAAAGTCTCAATTCTTTTCTGAGAAGAAAAAAACCTGAAAAACCCTTATTTTGTGACAGGGTCTTTTTTCCTATGTCACAAGCTATACATTTCAAACTGTTTCTGAAAAATATCAAGTTAATAAAGGAAAACTCTTGCAATGAACAGAGCCCCATGAAAAGCTGCTATACTTACATGGATTGCTGTATGCCTATAAGGAAGCTTTGCGTTCTCAATGCACTGTCCACTAGTGACATTCCAAACACACATCTCCCTGCCAAAGATAACTTCATATTATTCTCTGTCATTTCCACTCAATTGGCTGGAATAATTTTGTGCCACCAAGTTTTTCTTTAGTGCTGTATTTAAGTGTAGTCTGGTCATTTATAAAGCTTTTTGTTACAGATTGCTGGGTAAGAAAATGTAGTCATTAGCAGGGGATGACATACAGTGTCTGTTTCTTTTTGTTTTGGTAATTACACCCTGCTGCCTTGCAACCAACCTGACTTTAAGACCAACTCTGGTCTTCAACAAATTGTAGGTATACTGCCATTACAGCTCGTCAACATGTCACTGTAACTATCTGTCACTGGAACTACATCCTCCTGAAAATGATTCATTTCACTGAACTTAAACCACACGTTTCGAAAAGCATCATGCATCTTCTCCCACATCAGACTTCAATTCTTGAGAGGAACAAGGTTTGTTAAGAAGAAACAGTGCCATCATGAGGCTGTTCTCAAAATCCGCTTTCAATACACAACCACCTGACTACCTGTGCAACACTACAGCTACGCTTGGACACATTTAAGGTTGTTTGAGAGAGACTTTGGCACACATTCCTTATCTACACATTATTTAACACGCAGTGGGACTGGATTACAAGAGACAATCAAATTAAATGTTGTAAATGAGGCTGTATGAGCTATTATAGCTCAGCAAATGAATGTTAAAATTTCATGCTTTTAGATTTTATTTAAAAAACAAACATTACTTCCAAAACTAAAACATTCATTTCATTATTTCTCACATTACATTGTAAGAAATTTTATGTATCAAGACTTAAAGAATACATTGGGGACAGCATTTTATCATATAAGAAATACTACTTAGTGATTTGCATTTTAACCTACCTACTTTCGCATTTGATGCTAAAATCAAAGCATTATTTCTTAATATTTTTTAGCTGAGAAATAGCAGCATCAAAGTTGGTAGATCCAACGTCAGAAATAAAGTGAAAGCTTTATACTGTTTGTGAAACCATCCAGAGCAATGATTTTCTCCTTGTTTGTATCAGAACTTTACTCCTTTAGCTACATTACTGTGACAGATACATACCTAGAAGCATGCACAAATGAGACCAGAATCTCAGAATGCAACTTCAGCTTTTGGATGATGTGTTCAATTTACTGTGTGTACTAATAAGGAGTGAGCCATATCACACATTCCATACAGCATGTGCTGTAGGACAGGTTTGTCACTCAGGACATCAGTGAGAACTCATGAATCATTAGAGATTCCTTTATAAACTTTCATATTAGATGTACAAAAAATATTGTTCCATGCACGTTCTTCTGGGATTAGCCAGTTATAGAAACTCTGAAACTGATCTGGAGTGGAACAGGGAAGCTTATCATAGAATCATCTTACGTAAGACTTCCATCCTCACTACAAGAAGATGGAAGCTTGAAAATGGCAAAAGTGAATTATCCACAAGCCAGAAAATGCATTTTGGCAAACCCTCCACCTCCTGAAAACAAGGATTCCTATCTGTAATTACCTCACCTTCATGTTGCAACCTTACAGAGATCAGTGATGGATGCTTTGCACTTATGTCATACAGATGGGAAGTCAGCAGTAATTTGATAAAAGTGAACATTTAAAGGGGCCAGAAGACAATTCAATCCTACCTATACACATTCCAAACAAGTGTAATGATCCCTTCAGAGCTAAAATCTTTAGGATGTGAGCATGCCTGTATGTTATATCTGCAGCAATATCCTGATTTGTTTCTTAACACTTTCCATCCCAGTTTTGTTTTGTTTTTTTTTTTAAGTACTGCGTCTTTGCTCCCAGTATGATCTGGAAGCAGTATTGCACTAACAGAACTTCAGAACTGGGAAGAAAAGCAGCTTCTTCTCAGAACCCTTGAACAGAACTATAGAAGGGCAATACAAAACTGGTTGTAGGTTTCTCACCCTCTCTGCACCTAAACAGTAACATTTACCACTGCCTGTCCAGTGAGGTTGTCTAATCTTTCAAGATTAAGAAGCCTGAAATAGTATTTTTTGCAGGTTATCCCTTTGTAGTATACTCATGATTGAATGAGAGAAACAGCCAGGGATCCTAGCAGCCAGAAAGAATAAATAAACTACTCAGGGAGAAACCAGTAGCCTTAAGGTGCTGGAAGGTATAGCTTGAAGGATAATTGACAGCTAGTCTTCATGGAAAGCCATTTTAACAGCGCTGTCCTGTTAATTAGAAACTACAAACCCAAAAAAAACAGGGAATATAATTAAGCAGTGAGACAAAATTGCTTAAGAAAGCCCTTAAGGAAGTAAGCAGCTAGCCCTAAGTGTTTTCAACAGATGAAATCCAAACAGGTCTTCAAACCCCAGCTGAAAATGTTATCAAAGGTTCTTAAGTGTAACCTAGCAGAAATGCAGGAAGTAGTTTGACTCAAGTGACAGGCTATGTCATAACACACACATAGCAGAAAAGCTGCAAGATAAGGGTCCTCTGAAAGGATATTCTCCAAAACAGCACATCAGATTTAAATACAGAAAAGGAGCACATATGCCTTTAATTCATGCCTATTCTGTTTCTATACAAACTGACTGAGGAACCATAAACCATATAAGCAGATATTAGCCTCTTTTACTGGTTCAGTTCTCAAGTCTGTGCTCAGGAAGAAACAAACACCATGATATTCAAATGCTGTTCAATTGCTGATGTCCCCCAATAAACCATTAATTTCTTCTTAAATAGGGTCTAGTCAACCCCTTTAATAATTCCTTTTTTCTGTCTACTAAATGGATATGTGAATCTTCCAAACCTTTCTGCTGTCCATGGGACAAGCTCTTAGTTGGACCGTTGAATATTAACAATGTAGTCACTATCCTAAGTAGCTGCTATCATTTTAATATCATGGAGGCAGACTGAAACATTTCTGCAAATGCATAATCTGACCTACACTTGACAGACATTTAATGATTTAAAAAATTAATTATTGAATATTCAGTTACCTACCCATTTTCAGTAGCACTTACTACGTATGGCTGTTTCTCAAACTCTCTTGCTTTTGCCAAACAAGTTACAGAAGCAGTATGGCCAAACAGAATTTCTTTAGATGAAATCTAGGAGAATAATACAATGATTTATCTCAAACAATTTCTGTATAAACTAAGGATATCTAAAACCAAGAGAATATTACTTGTAGACCTATATAATTGTCAACCTGCTTCATATTCTTATATTCTCCCATCATGTTTCTGGAATGCAGAAAGACATGGAAGAACTTTTATGCAGCTTGCATAAAGCTAAGTTTTAGTATTCACTGCATTCATCTTCTGAAGAATATACAGAATATCAAATGTGATAAAACAGGCAATGTGCAGGACATCTCTGGCCTTCACTCTACAGAAAGCACCAAAAGTGGCACAGTAAAGTAGAAACTGATAAACCAAAGCTCTTAAGCATGTGTTTCATACCACATGTTTAAATAACCTGATTATGACTGCATGCAAAGGTCTTAATTGGAAAAGGTAGACTCATAAAAGTGCAAACTTTCAGACTGTGTTTGAGAATAAATGGGGCACCTAAATATAAAAAGAAAGAATAGAAACATAGTTCTAGAAACACAGAATAAAAAACCAGGAACTGTTTTGACTGTGCTCCATTCTGAGGAAAATAAATATTAAATAAAGCAATAACTTGCATCAAAAATAAGTTTCATCTTGCTGCTCCCATCTTGGCAGACAGATTTGGTTTTATAAATACTTTTCCTTTAAATTACAGGTCCTGCTCAGCAATTGATTTACAATAGAAAAAACCCTTCACAAGATACGAATCATGCTAATTGTATATAGTTACTTGATGCCATTGCTCAGAGCACAGCCTCAAATTATAATCCACTGGGCATGCTAATCTATGAAAAATTCTCCAAATTCTGCAAATAACAGGTTGCTTATATAGGCATTTCACTTCCTGCTTCATGAGTTTCCTATAACAAATATCACACTACCTTTAAAAATTCCTCTAAATAACTCTAAGTCTGGATAATCTTATTGTCAATACTAAAAGATAAAACTCCAGTCTATTTGGCAAACTGTAGCACAGTGGACACAAACCTGTAAGTCTGATGAAAGATCCCAGAGACATATTTGTCCTTCTTGGCTCCCTGTAACTATGGTCTGCTGGTCATCTGTGATCATCACAGCAGTGATGCTGTGAGAGGGAGCTGTTCTCCCCCACACGGCCACAGCTGGTACTGATGGCTTCATGGTCAACACCTGAAAACAAACAAGTCATGATGATCCTACGTAGGATTAAACATAAGAAAAAAATCACCTAAAAAAAGGGGGGAATGTAATCAACATCTGGAAAGGGAAGCCATAAAACATTGCTGTAAGACACTGATAAGGTATTGAAACATTTTCTTGCTGCCGCCAACATCACTAACAATTTCAGGGACCGGTACTATCAGAATACTGAATCATCAGCAACAACAGTTTTGTGCTGCCCCACACAACCTGGCTTAGCTCTGATGGGCTCACATTGCTCTCCCCAAATGTGGCTGGTGGAATACACAACACTTCCCCTGTACCCTCCAACCAGCAGCGCTGCTCACTGGCAACAGCAGGAGCCAGCTGCTGGAGCAGAGGTGGCACAAGAGCAGGGTGTCAATAAGGACTCTGTGATTTTTAGAAGGGTAAGACAAGAGAAAGATAATATGGCCAAAAGGAGAGAAGTGGTGGTGGGTCAAGGAGGAAGAGGAAAATGAGGCCCAAGATGGCAAAGCTATATACCTAACTACATACCAACCATTCTGTGGCACATCCTAGAGACAGGAACAACAAGAAAGGCGGCAGCAGAGTTGCAAGCTGGGAAACAGAGAATTAATAGACTTTATTGCTCAAGACATGAGTCCCTTGCCAAAAAAAATTCATCTAATAGATTTGTCCCTACTGAAAAAAAAAAAAATAATGGGGTTGTCCGCCTGGCTGAGAGTAGTTTTGACTCCCACCAGCTGGGCAACAGACAGATTGACAACAGATTGAACAATGTCAAAATTGTTTGTATATGTCAACATGTTATTCTGAAGTGTCAGTGAACAAGAGGGGACAGATTTTAAGCTGTTTCAGATTCACCATTACCTATAGTCTCTTACATAAACATTTTTTCTTTTCAAAAGTACTGTATGTCACCTGTGTCATCTTTCTTTTAATCCAGACAGCAATAATATGATTGAAGACATATTTCAGAGCAACCACTTTGCAGCCACTAAGCAAAATTCACCTTTGTGTGAAGGTGTGGTCCAATTTGTCCTGGACAAAGAAGAGACACCAGAGCCCTTTGTACATCGTTAGGAAAGAGGTTCCAAATGAAAGAAGATACAGTAATGCAACTGGAAGAACTCAGTCAAAAAACATGACAGTAAAGCTGAACTTTTCTGAGGCGAGACGGGAAGTGGGCAGAACAAAATGTATGACAGCCAGTAACAGTGAGTCAAAGGAAATAACACAGGAATCATGAGAAGTGACATGAAGAGCAGTTCCTGTGATAATTCAGAGAAGACCACAGGACAGAAATGGAGCACAGAAGCAGCCTTTTAAGTTATACTTAAGGAAGCTGTAACCCAGCACAACAGCAGTTGAAAGCAGGGACACGGACAAGAGGCATCTTCATGACTATTACTAAAAGCCTAAAGTGATACAGAACTAAAGGAATGGTCTTGCTTCCTGACAAGAAAATGAGATAAAGGGCTCAGCTACTGAGAAAAAGGCTGAAAAGACTGGTATGGCAGACTATTGAGGTCCTGCCATATAACCTTGACAGAATGCTGAGGGCAGAGGAAGAAGAATCTAAGAAAAAATTGAGGTCATGAGTTCATTAGGCTAAATCCCACTTAGTTTCATATAAAAGCTCCTTGTGGATATATAAAAATACTGAGACATTTTATTGTCCTCAGCATTAGAATCTGACTTTTCTAAAACTTTTTTTTTAAATCTCCAGTCATATGAAGTTACTGGTGAACACTGAAATCCTTTTATCTTGCAGTTTGTGCTCTGAAATAAAAGCTGTTCTGGACAATCCTTAATGACACATTTTTACTTATCAGGTAAGCTAAAAAAAGGTTGCCATTTTCATAGAGCTTATAAAGGGATGGCTGCCAAAAGAGTTTGAGGAGCCAAATCCTGCATCTTTAAAATGCATTTGCTTGCAGATCATGTAGTCTTTTATACTTGTACCATGGGAGTGTTCAATTAGTGTAAAACAACACAAGGAAGCACAATTCAGGTTTGTACTGCAGTGAATATTGAATATTAAGTCATAAATTATATTTTCTTATAAGGGGAACATAGAATCAAGCTCAATATTCTTAGCCAAAGACCTACTGCTGAGCAAGTGATGAGCAAGTGATTTGAGAGAACTCAAATCAACAGATGTTAAAAAGAAAACAAGCTGGTAGAATTTGCCCATGTGGAGATGATTTATCTGCAGACTGTTTAGGTACTCATGAGTAACATGAATAAAAAATTAGTGCTACTGACAAAACACTTGCTGTAAGAGAATTAATTTAGACTGAAATGTTACAGGAATATTTTGTATGCTTTCCTTTACATTATGACTGAAGCCCAAGAGAAGGAAAGCAGAAGGTATATTAATTTTTGCATTAATACAGTCCTTAACTTTTTAATCCACTTGCTTCTTGGTTTTTTGAATTAAGATATTTTGATGCACAAGCAGTTTGAATGAAATCTTTGCTTCTTAGTGTAGCATGACTTCATTAGAAATACAGCATATCCACATGGACACATTTTGACAATACTTTACCAAAATTTAGTGATACTGATGGCACCTAAAGCAAACTTTTTGAAATAAAATCAACAGATATTTATCAGACTGTTCCTTTTAAAAAGGTAAAAGCTGTTTTCACAAAGTCAAACATTGCCCAAGGCATATCAGAGCTGCATGTAGCTTATCAGCACGTGTCAAATTCCTCCAGCTCTGCCCACTCAAGCATGTCTGATTTGCAGCATTAACCCATAATTCAACCAGAAATCACGTTTCTCAGTCCTACTGCCCACTTCTCCCTGCTTACAGCCTAATAAGCTTATTTGTGCTGCCCTTATAAGCATACTGCCAAAGAGTGCTCTCTCATTACTGAAAAGCTCTGGTTTTAGTTAAAACTATGCCAGCCCATCTCAACACTAACTTGTTCAATCTCTACTATTCTGTCTCTAGTTCCTTTCACACCGGAAACACACCACAAACCATTGTTAACTTGAAAAATTATCCAAAATCTCAGCTTTAAGGGCTTTGGTTGTACTACTTTAGTAATTTGGACCATTTGTGTAGTATTAAAGCTTAACTTGGAAAGCTGAGTACAACATCTCTTATTCTACAGGAGCCATGAGATATTTAAAAGTCTAATCAAAAGCTTTAAGAGGCCAGAAAACCGAAGGGCTGACCTTGAATGCCTTACTAAGCACATATTTATGCAAGGTCTTTTCCTCATCACTCAGCTTTTTTGACTAGGACTGGTCATGAACTGATGAGAATGAAAGAGGTCAGATTATACCACAAAGAATCAGTGCCATCATAGTTTAACATATATTTTCTCCATATATACTAAGTGTATCTTGACTTTGACTCCTCTACTGACCTTAAAACAAAATGAAATAATTGTTAGCTTCTCTACTGGACTCAACTCAGACTTTCCAATCACTGCTACATAATTACTGCTTAACCTCAGGCACACACCCCTTCCCTGAGCTGTATTTTCTCAAAATAAAAATTATAACATTAAAGCCAGCGGCCTAGGAACATAAAGGGTTAGAAGGGAAGAGTGGCTGAGGTCTCAGGAGTGTGCACACCCATGCACTCAGTGGTGTGAAGTGAGAAATCTGGGTTCTGTTTTGCCCCACTGAAGATGGCAGCACACATTCCCTATTGTTCCTTGCATTTTCAGTGCTCGCTCAAGAGCCAAAAGGAAGCTTTACTGAATGACACATCCTCAAGATATTAAACTATTAGCTACAGTTGTAAGAATGACACTTCTTGATAAAGAAAATAAATATCCTGATCTTTCAATGATTTCAGAAATAACACTTCTGATAAATATAGATACACCAAGGTCCTTAAAATGAGGAGCTAAACTCTCCCCAGGGACCTAATCTCAAACAGTTCACCTTAAAAAACGTTGGTTGCGACAAATTTCTTTCTCATCACTATAACCCATAAAAAACCTACCAAATGCAAATGTATAGTTTATTTATAAAAGGAGAAAGACTTCTTACAACAAAATATCACTTTACAGGTAACAGTTAACCTGCCAAAAAACATTTTTGAATTTATAGTCATACTCATTTCATGTTTCCTACACCTTCCAAGCTGTCAATAGAAGGTCACTTTCTTAAAAGCCCAGTTAAATGTCCGGCAATCAATCCAGGCACAAAACAAAACTGTGCAGAAATTTGCTGTGCTGAAAATATTAAGATAATAGCAGAATTTGGCTGTTTGCATTGGATTCAATGAGTTCCCCCCCACCACCCCATTATATTCATTTTTGTAGTAAAAGAAAACATAGGAAGTAAAATTTAAGTAGAGTCTAAATTTTTTAATGACCAGTTCCTTTGGTTTTTGTGCTTTTCATCTATCTCATTCTCCTGTTCCTGTCTGCTCTTTCATTTAATCTGACATATTCTTTGTTTCTATACAAGAAAATCAAGTTTTATCTATATTGGTTTTACTCTTAGTAAAAAGCTAATCATTTTTCTTCAAAGTTGCTTTGCAGTCTGTTGGTCCATTCTACGCTGCTTTCACAACTTTATTTTATGATGTAAATGTTGCGCTCTCCTTAAGTATGTTGCACACCATTTGTGGTAATTCATTTTAGGATATGATGGGACTTTCCTCAAGACCTGTTGGACTACACCCTAGAGGGCTGGAGTCACTGCTGAGTGACACCCAGAGCTCCCTGGGGATGGGGATGTCCTGCTCCTGCAGTCCAGGAGAGCAGGGCACTGGGACCAGCAATCGATACAACCCATTTTAACTAGCAAGAAGCACCTGGTAATACCTTGTTTGTATTTCTTGAACGAGTGACACAAGAAACACTTATTTCATTCCACACAATAATTCACCACAATCAGAAGGAGCACAGTAAGGGCAACACCATCTCCCAGCTGCTGATTACATCAAAGGTTTGCAGCACAAATTCAATTTTATGATGTTAATCTCAACCTGCCACTCAGAAATTTTCTCTGAGGGATATGACTTTTTTTTCTCTGGATTTCATTTTAAGAATGATTTTCTTCTTCTACAATCAATAAAGATATGTTTTCATCAAAAGACTCTATCTTGGCAGAATTCAATTGGCCATCTCAAAACCTTTTGGTGACACAATATTAATTAAGATAGTTTATGTTGCACCTTAGCTGGAAAATGGGGCAGTTGAAAACACAGCAACTCAACATTTGTGCTTTTCACACTGTCATAAGATACAGTAAAACCATTTTCACTTCCTTGAAGTTCTTTTTTTTACCTCATAAACAGTTACATTATATTAAGCTCCCTAGAAAAATATCACAGCATGCTTTTTTGCTAAGTAGATAAATCAAGTGTGTCCAAAAATATAAATTTCCACTTTCTTCAATGGTCATTAAAGGCTTCAACAACATAATAGCTGTTTAAACATGTTAGACAAAATTTAAGGCATGTGAGCTAACAAATTCCTTTTAAATTCCATATATCAAGGATATCAACTAAGTTTAATAAAAGATATATATTATGCAAACATGCACGTGGAGCTGTAAAAGACATCTTCTCTTTAAGAAAAAAAAAACCCACATTTATTTTACTGTCTGAAATAAGGTGTCTGAATGTCCTATCAGCTACAAGAGTGGATATGTCCAGGAAATGGAACCTTGCCAGAAACACACACATGTGAATTATCTGTCACTCCTACAGCACTGAGCACAGAAAAACTATCACCTTAAGTCATCTCCAGTGGAGTTACATCCAAATGGTGAAATGCTTTGCAGCAGCAGACTTTCCATCAGGTTTTAGGACAATCACACATCAATTCTTACAGGAAAGCACATGTGACAGGAGGGCCATCAGTCTCTGCAGAACGTAAGCTTTGATTTCTATGAAATTGCATCTTATTCAAAGACTTTACCCTCAGTTTTATACATGTTCAGTCATGCCTGGGTTTACTGAAAATAACAGTTTTCCCTCCAAGAAAGTGCTCCATCCTTATGCTAGCAAAGGAACAACTCCTTACATTTTCTTAGTTGTAAATAGTTTTTTGAGCAGAAAAGCATTTATGCCCCTTAAAGAATCAATGACCCCAACAATCCCATGTGAATCAAAGGGCCTGCTAAGGTAATGTCATCTCCAAGTTTATGGCCTCCAAAACTTCAAAAGGGTAGAGAGTGATAAACTTTGAGTTTGTGTCAAAATACCCCACAGAGTCTGTGTCAAAATACCCCACAGATATAAGCAAAATCATTTGTAAATGACAAAAGCTTTGATTAATTTGCATTTTTATGAAATATCACAAATTATGGCTAGTTTATTACAGAACTAGCCATAATGATAAAATTCATCTTTATTTACACTGTTTTAACACAAAAAACATACAATCTGGTGAAGTCACAACACTTGGAAGCTAAAACTAAAACTTACAAGGATCTCAAACTGAAAGGCAGGGAATATGAATTAAAGTTTTAAGTCAATAATTTTGTCTTCCTTAAGTGACCTTGAATTCATTTAAGACAAAAAAACCCCTGATGATCATAGAAAGGTGATGTTTTTGGTTCAGCTACACTGTATTCCAGGATGTTTAAATAACAAACAAAATTGGAATGAGATGGCTAAAATAAAACAACCAGAACATTTCACCAGCCCTTGTTTTTTCAATAATCATGTAATAATCATTAATCAGTGGTGCAAGAAATTGCATCATAGTGAGGATTTCTAAACTCTGACAAGCTACTTTTTTGTCAGTTTTACTCTTTAGACACTCTCAATTAACAAACAGATCTCTCTGCAGTGTTCTTTGCTACAGGTCATGCAGCTGTTTAGTGTAAACAACTCTGAATGACTTGTTATAGACACAGTCGAACCTGCTCAAGGAAAATGACACTGTTTATTAGGAAGCAGGATTGAAGTCCAAAACTTACTCAATGCATTGCAATGCCCAGATTGCAGTTTTCTTGACAGTGAACTTCAAACTCTAGCACTGAAAAGTCTTTAAACAAAAACCCCTTAATGTCACGTAATCAGTCCTACTGACACAAACCTTTTGAGCAGACCTACCCCAGCAGAACAGCCATTTTTGCAATGAGTAGTTCCAAAAAGATCATAGTTCTGTACCAAGGACATCACTGACATTTTAAAATTTCATGGTATATTACAACTACTACTATTTCTAGCACCAACTGGAAAAGTAATCATCACAGAAATGCTCCAAGATTCTAAGTGAGCCATCCTAATTAATTTTTAATTGAGCAAGTAAAAAAAAAAATAAATCCCACCCTTCAACCAGAACCACTCACAAGAGAAAATGAGACTGCTGGGAAAAAAAAAAAAGTGTACCCTAATGCTTTGCATATGCGCAGTAAGGAATACTCAATAATGAATCACCAAAATAGCACAAAAGCATTTTCACACTTCAAGGAGCAAGCATTTTGCACTGTATATGTTCTCACAGAACTAGTTTTCTCTAATAAATCCAGTGAACAGACACATACCAAGGAAACTGACGGATTTTACGTAATTCACTAAACTACCCTGAAAACAGAAGCAACAGACATTCAACATCACATATCAGACTGAAAGTTACAAAGCTCATTCTACACGTGCAGCAGACCAACAAAACCTCCCAGAAACGGATGAAATTTGCCCAAGTAAGAAAGAAAAAACACTGCACCGGCTTAAAAGGCTTCTCATCCACTAAAAAAAAGCTCTGGGGAACTCACTATTGCCAAATCTGACCTTAGGAAACGGAGACTTACGCCGCACAGGGCATCCCCAGGGGGATGGGGCCTGAGGGGCAGCAGCCCCGGCAGAAAAGAGAGGGGATTTGCAGGAGAGAGAGGGGCTGAGGGGCTGCAGTCTCCGGCAGGAAAGAGAAGAGCTGAGGGGCAGCAGCCCCCAGCAATAAAGAGAGGGGATTTGCAGGAAAGAGAGAGGGGATGAGGGGCAGCAGCCCCCGGCAGGAAAGGGAGGAACTGAGGGGCAGCTGCCGGGAGCTGCCCTTACCTCCAGCGGCTCCCAGGCACTGCGTACGGGGCAGCGAGGGTGCTGAAGGGACGAGGAAACAGCGGGACAGGTTTTATCCCGCTCGGGAGCGGTTTTATCCCGCTCGGGAGCGGCAACACCCGGCACGGGCGGGGCGGGCCGGACCCGGCTGGCGCTGCCCAGCGGCACCGCCGCCCTCAGCCCGGCGAGCTCCCGCTGAGGGACGGAGCTGCCGCGGCCGCTCCCTGCCCCGGTTGCTCCGGGAGAAACATGGGCTGCAGAAAAAGAACGTAGGGAAAAGCTGGGCTCTAGCCGCTGCGCTCCCCTCACGGGGCCGCACCCCGCCTGCCGCGGGACAGGCAGAGGGGCCCAGCCCGCTCTTCAAAGCTGCCCCACGGGGCGATGAAGCACAAAAAGTTTCTCCTCTGCCCGCCCTGCCCTAAGTACGGTGAAAAGAACATTTCCGCTGGCAGGAGGCGGGTGGGGTGTGATTTCTCGCAGGTGTGGGAGCGGCAGCAGCTGAGGGAGCTCGAGGGCCGTCACCCAGCGCGCTGCGTGCGCACCTGGTGGCGTGAGGGCTGTGCAGCGGCCAGGATGCTTCTTGTAAGTTTCTGTTTGAAAATAATTCATGAACTGCACTGAATGAATACCGTAAAGACGCGAAACGTGATGTGTGTTCATCTTTTTCTATTTTGCTCAAAGATCAGTCCCGGAGAAGCTCAGATCTGCAGAAGATTCTTGTGGGGAGCGGAGGTGAACGGGCTGTGCGGTGCACAGGTGAGTTCATCTTAACCACAGAATTATTTATTCACAGTCTCATCTAGGGCTGTAAACAACATCATGAGATTCATTATATTAAAAAAAAAAAATGTATTCTCTAAAATCATGTCTTCCTACCTTTGTTTGCCTAAAATCCACAGGGAATTGGAAGGATGTCAAAAGATTTAACTGTATTTTTATTGCCTATGGTTTTCCTATTTTAATATAATAAATGTGGTAGCTAAAGCATGCAATATTTTTATTTTAGTATTACTGAATTCAGATTTACACCAAGATTACTTCCCCAAGATATCTGCCTTGACTTAAATAGTAATGTTCTCAAGTATGCTAATGTGATTACAGTCTGCATCAAGAGGTTATGCTTTATAGGTAAGTGAATGCAATAAATAAAGACAATAGCATGTAAAGTTTGTAATTTGTTGAAACTTATTTCTTGCAAAGTTTTTTTTCCTAGCACTTCTGGAGTTTAGATTTCAAAATATTTTTAATACAATAAAATAAAAAAAACTTTGAAGATGAAATTTCTTAAATCACTTCACCATATTAATCATTTTATGTAGACAAGTTATAAGTTGTGAAAATAGAGCTGTAATGTAAAGGGTGATATTTGATTAAACTGCATCAGGCCAAGTATTGAACACTGAAATATGGTATACCAGTTGAAAACTTTCAAAGGTACCTCTTTTTCTGGGCTTGCTTATGGAAATTTTAGTAACAATCACATTGAAAGCAAAATGAGATGATTCAAGTCAAATTACTTTAGGAACTTTAGTTAATACTCTTTTTTCTCAGAACAGGTGGACACTAGCCCTTTAAAGCCAACAGTGGTAACTGGAACCTCAGCTAAAGTTTTTGTACTCAAAAAATGTTATCAAGAAAGTGAAGTAATTGTATGAGACCAAGTAACCTCTCGGATAAACTAGATATTGCTTGTGCTTTTTGACACTTCATGTGAGTCATGAATTCTGCCTGTGAACTTAAATAAATTATTTTGACAGCTTCTCCTTAATCATTGATACATGGAGGTTTCCATAACACAAACTGTCACATACGTTTTAGCACGATTTGACACAAAGGGAAGGTCACACCAAAGACCTTAATTGCATCTTCTGCTCAGACAGGATCACAAAACTGTGTGATTTCTGTTTTGCCTTTCAGCATGGTAATTGTTGTCTTGGGAAAACAACTCACTCCATAGGAGTAGTACACATTAATACCACAGAAATAAGTTTCATACAATCCTAGAATGGTTGGGGTTGGAAGGAGCCCTAAAGACCATCTAGTTCCAAGCCCCTGTCATAGGCAAGGATGACTTCCACTGGAGCAGGTTGCTCAGAGCCCCTTTCAACTGGGCCTTGAATCCTTTCAGGGATGGGGCATCCACAGCTTCTCTGGGCACCCTCTTCCAGTGTTTCACACCCACATAGAAAAGAATTCTAGTTATTTTCTTAATTTTTGGTCTGCACACCACTTCATCTCATTTTATCCAAACATAATTCTTTGTAACAGAATGTGTAAAATGAAGTTTTGCTTTGGAAAAGTATTTTTCAGATTCTTTTGTTGAAGTTTTATTTTGGCTGGATGAACGACTGCTTGATTTAGAAATGCAGTGTTGCAATGCAGACTTGAGTGTTCTTATACTTGGGAAACACTGTGCAGCATTTGCACATTTGCCCATCAGTGGTTTACTTTTCCCATCTCTAATTTAATAAATTATTATATTTACTTCCATTCTGGAATGTTTTGACAACTATTAATGAAAAGCACTTCAAAACTTTGAAAAATCTGATACAAATATGAAAAACTGGGCCTGTTTCTTATGATCTGGGGTTGTAGGTACCTGTACAAATACTTCTCATAAAAAATAAGGTTCACTCACTATTTTATTAATCATTCAGATGATATATTAATTTCAGTCTCTGTTTTTATTGTCATAATCACCCAGTAATTAATTTCTCTAGTTTTCTTCTCTTCATCTTCTTTTAAAGATTTTTCTCTTTATCTGAATGGGTGGCAAAGCAATTTCAATAACGTGAAATATTTATCTGGCCTCAATTAGCAATCAAGGCATGTTTCTGAGATGAATAAGAGCAATTAGTGGTTAGCAATATTGTTGACAGATATCACATACTGAAATACGAAAAAGCATTAGCTTAGATTGCATTACAGGATAGTTGTCAAGTAGTGAGAATTTATTGTATTATCTTATGTATAATGTGATGAAATATTGATGAAAAAATGTCACATTTCATGTCAATGGAGGTATTGTTTTGCAAAGATAAGCTATGGGTCTGTTCATCATTGGCAAGACTTTTGGATAATGCTGTTGATTAAATCAGCAAACCTTTATGAGAATAAATGTAATTTCACAAATTGCTGTCAGATAAAAGGGTGAGATAAGCCTGTACTTGTTACATTGTGGAAATAAAGCCAGGCAACTTTAGGCAATACAGAATTCAACATCTTAATAATTTTCTTATTGTATTTACAAACTATATTTTTTGTTTGAGTTTTTCCCTGAAAACGATAAAACTGTAGACACTAGATCTGTCAAAGGGGTAGGTTCACAACGTTATTTATTTTAAAATATGAATAATAAATACGGGTTTAATTTAATTACCAAGGTCTGTCATACTCAGTTTTGGCCACGAGAGGGAGCAAAGTGCCAACAAGGAGGAAGGTAAAACCTTAATTAACTCTTTCTGCTCGGCCAGCAAAACGAGACTTGGTATTGTTGAATTGCAGTCTAACGGCATTCGAGCTCTCGGAAGTGACCTCCTTGTTTTGTTCTTCTCGTAAATATTTCTGAGCGCTTTTTCCTTCCTATGCTTCCTCCCTTCACGCTTTTGCTTTTCAATATTGGATGTATAAAATGGAATGGGAAATATTTGGATTTCTTGTCAGTATGTATATAAGGTGGCCTTAGGGTATAAAGTATTTTTTTTAAATAAAAGGCTGAAAAAGCTGAGCTATTATGGGTACTTTAAAATATTAATTTAAACATTTCCTGTGTATTTATTTAACAGATACAGGAAATAAAGAAGCCTCTGATTTTTTTTGATTTTTGCTATGGTTTCATGGCTTCTTTTTAATGTGAATATTTTGAAGTAAGCTGAAGATAGGATTATGATCTCAAAAATGTGGATAGCGAGCTGATGTAGATTAAAAGCATTCATTGAGTGTCCCAGGAATTGAGCTTATTTGAAAGCATTAAGAAAGGTTTGTTCAATTTGCAGCAAATAGTAGACTCATAAGATTATGTGGGTTAACTGGGTTAGAAAAAAATCTGCTAAATATCTGAGTAGTCAAACTCAAACTGTTTGTTTGCTTAGGGACTTTTTTTTTCATTTAAGATTGGAGAGGAAGGAATTACTGAGCCTTACCTAAGTTTTTGGTAGGGGCTTTGTTCTGCCGCCTCTTTTTACATACAGAGCAATACTACTGACACCAAGAGAGCTGGTTGGGTTGAAGCACTCCATTAAATCAAAAGCTGAAAGGAATGTATGCATACAAAGATGCATGGAACAATGAAAAATGGCATCTATCATCTATTTGAGATGTTTAGGACAAGATACAGTGGCCAAAGTAATAAATCTAGTGCACAAGATGAATAAAATTGAAGTTTCTGGAAAAAAATAATTAAGGTACATTTTCTATGGTATGAAAAAGAAATAGACATGTTTACTCCCTGGGTATGGATTTCAAAAAGAATGGATAGGGGGATAAATGTTTTTGTTGTTGTCTTAAACTTTTCATGTGTACCATGAAATACACTTCTGTGTTTTGTAATTTCTTTTATGAAGTTAACTATTTATTATGCTATGGTTTAATAGATAAGTAAGATCTGGAAGCCCACAAAGTTGATTTGGAAATATGAAGTCATTGCTGCTTTCCAGAGCAAATCAGACACAAGCCACTAGGTGTCCCTAAATGTAAAATAAAAGCAGTCAAGAAGGTAGGTGAGGCCATGTGGGTGCACATGGAGCAGCAATGAGAGAGACTGAAAAACATTTCCTTTCAGAACAAACTGACAATCAGTTACTGAGCACAAATGTTTGATTTGGCCTCTGATAAGCTAAGATTCTTTTGAAACTTATTCCTTCTTTATTAATTTAAGTGCAGTTTAATTTTTGTTGTGACAGCAAGCAATTTTACATGCATCATACTAATGACTAACAATGCTAACAACAAAATAAAAACTTCAGAAAATCTTGGTTAACTTAAAATAGATTGTAAAAAAGAAAACACCTATTTTTACAAGATTTATATTCCCTTGCATTATTTAAGATCACTTTTTCTGAGCTGTCTGGCTGCACAAAGGGGTCAGTGCTTTCTGGGCCATGTGAGGTCAGTAGTCCAGATACCTGCATCAGTGATGAGACAGAGGTCGCAGTGGGGGCAGAACTGTCCCCAAATTTAAGGACCATAATCACATACTGTGTGAGTATGTGATCCTCTGCCCAGTTAGTGTAGTGGTACAATGACAGGTTTGTACACATTCAGTTTCTATTCATGCAAAATGTTAAAAATATTTATCTTTCTTTTCAATGCATTCTTGATTAGAAGATCCAAAACCACTGTACAGATACTAATTCCAACACTATTTGTAAAAAACAGATAAGTGGTAGTTTTCTCAGTATTTTTCAAATTTAAGTCAAGGAAGGAGAGATGTGAAGTGACATGCAAAATTTGTACACAAAACTCCTAAGGTTAATAAATGAATAATCTATTTATTTCTAAAGTTTAGGATTAAAATAAAGATAATATGGTCTTCTCAATGCCTCTAAGTATTCAATCATGCAAATTTTTAAATTTGAGGCACTTATTTTTAGTTTGAATACCAATTTTCTGCAATATAGTAACAAACCTGTGAGATAGGTCTATTTTTAGTCTTACACCCTATTGTCTCCTGTGACTATCACAAATATGACAGGTGGAATATGAATCTATGACAAGTTCTTGTATTTTTGTTTGTGTGAAAATTTTGGCATTTTTTATTGCTGTGGCTTGACTTCACTACAGTTTTGGAGATTAATAATAGATACTTCAATAAAATTTATATTCTTGATGTTTAATAACACATAATAATTTGAGGGAGGGCCCTTCATATGTTTCCTCTTGGAAAAGGGTCAATGGGGTGCTTTGAACTCATTTATCAAGGTGATTCTTGTGAAGCCCAGAATACATAGTCATGCCTATCTTTTGGAGGCAAGGACAAAACTGATCTAATTTGTAGTTCCTATCTTCAATATTGCTCATGGTATTTCAGGGTCAGAAATCAACTGATTGATTTTCTGTTTATCCTGTCGCTTTGATGATGTATCTCTTGATAGCATATTTTGTTACAGAGTTCATTATTTCTATCTTTTATCACTTATGAAGTCTACTGAAAATTATAGTATACACCTGGGAATGCAGAATCTATATTTCTGAAGGGTAGAAATGAACTGCCTGGGAAAAGGGGGATTTTTTTGGGTTTTTTTTTTTTGTTTTGGTTTGGGTTTTTTGGGTTTTTTTTTTTTTGCTTTGCTGGTTGAAGTCCTGCTCAGGGGTTTCAGGTTTCTGTGTCATAAGGATCACATAATGATACTATAACTATTTATCTTTGAATTTGATCAGAAGAGTGTGTCATTTTTCCCTCATACTAGACAAAAATCATCTCCCACTAGTTCTTATTTTAAGAACTGGCTTCAAGGGGAATACAAAATCCACTTCATGACCCACTCTTCTCAGGTGACTGGCATATTTCTTCATGGACAAGTGTTAAGGAGGTTCTGATGAATTTTGGTCAGCTGAAAAATTCACCCTCTGAATTAATTTGCAAAGGAGCAAATTTTCTTTCTCCTCAAGGAAAAAATTTCAGAAAAAGATAGTTAAAATATTGGTGTTCCAAAGTCACAAGTTCTTTAAAACCAAACATGGGTCAGCATAGAATTAGCCAAGAAAAGAGAGCTCTACGATGGTCTCAGACAAAAATGTAGGGGATGCAAGGAGACTGTTCGTACACTCTGTTTTTTTAGTAGCAATTGAAATTTGGATTTTTTTTTCTCACCAGGCTTTTTTAAAATATTCTCTTCTATAACTGAAAAATCTTTAAACAACAATAAGCTATGTTTTCATTTTCCTGTGAAAGTTGTGAGGTTGTCTTCCATATTTTTTTGCAATCAGTGTTCAAGTGTGCTCTGTTTTCCTTTTGCAAAATAGCATAGAATAGTATTAGAATCTATGAGTTCATGACTTAATCATTGCATTACAAGTATCCTGCAGAGGAGAAACTTCCTGAAAAGAACAATATGTAGTTTCAATGCCAAATAGGTGAATCATCGGAGTGAAACATCCTAATAACAGACGTCCTTAATAAGAGCATTGTACCTAATTGCTCTCTTCTATGGAATAGTGAACTGAAACTACAAGCAGTTTTGAAATAGCTTAGTTAAAAAATGCAATGTAAACATTTAATTTTGCTCTTTTTTTCAATTTTTTTTCTACATGGTTGATTCTGCATATAGGTCTGTGATGTTGGGACCTTTTAACTGAAGTCAACATATAGGATTGAAGTGTTATATCAGACATTAAATAATAACTGTAATATTGAAAGGGGAAAACCCCGGGGAAAGCATGGCAGAGTGATAGGGTAAGTACTTGAGGTACTGAAGCATGGATTTTGTCCTGCAGCTTCTACTCATGCCCTTTAGCCAAACACCATCTTGACAGCTTGTTCCAGCACAGTGCTCCTCTCTATTCTTTTGTTAAATATAATAAAAGCTTTTTTCCAAATGAAAGAGCATTTGTGCATGCCCTGTTCCCAGTCCACAGTGACCTTCTGCCTATGTTCAGGTATTCTCTTCTTATTTCTTACCATAAAATCATAACATCTTTCTTAATTGCTTATGTAAAAAACAGTCATGGCATCACAGTAAAGTAAATGAACAATAATGGCCACAGCTGCAGCTGCAATCCAAGGAATCAAGGAAGAAATTAGCTTTCCATATGATGGGCACTGGTGTCTGAGAATGGGCATGGAAGAAAGGAAGAACCAGGTTTGCACGGTTCCAGATGGATACAGAGATGCAGCTGTGTAAGTCTGATTCATACTAAGGCTTACTGTAAACTCTACTTACCTAACCTTACTAAGCAGTGATTAGGTTTTTGTTCCAAGTAAATATTGTTTCTGACGGGATCCAAATGCAGCCTTGGCATCAGTGCCTCATCCTGTGTGTACCAGACTAGCTTTGGTAACTTCACTAGAACTCCATTGTTTGTGTAAGGTGGAAACCTGTCTCTTAAGACTATATGTCTGTTGTGGGAGACTTCAGAACAGAACTTAGAAAAGAGATATGCAAATATATTAATCTAAAACACAAGACCAAAATGTAATAGTTTAATAACTTCACATTGTGGCATAGTAGCATGACTCTGAAACACCATAAGTACTTATGACACTTCTATGCAGGGAAAAAACTTACACACATTATGTATAGAGACTGTAGGCTTTCATGATCTCCTGAATTAAATTTACTTCAGTGTCACTCTTAACAATTTTATCTTGAGGACTATCACAGAATCACAAGTAAGGAAACTCTCAATATCATCTAGTCCAACATCCCTGCTTAAAGCAGGGTAAGCAAGAGCAGGTTGCTCAGGATATTTCCAAGGGCAAAAAACTCCACAGCATTTCTGGACAATCTATTTTAGTGCTAAATTACTCTCACAGTAACAAAAAAAGTGTTTTCTGTTTCTGTGAGTATTCAGTTTCTGTGAGTTCAGTGCCTCTGGCCTCTTCACCTGTTATTAGATAATAATTAGAAGAGTCAGTCTTGTTTACACCTCTCATCAGGCTTTTGTAAACATTCATTAAACCTACTCCACCTCCCCAAGCTTTCTCACAGCCTGGTTAAACAATCTCAGCTCTCACCTGTATTTTGAGGTGGGCCATCTTCCAGCCCAGTTTCCTCAAACTGCCGACAGCCAATTCTCCCCTCTGAGCTCCCCTCTGATCCAAGGACACTCCCCTACTTGAATTCAAGACCTCAGCCTTCAATTATAATATGATGGAGACTCAAAAATTTATAAAGTAAAATATTCTGTGTCTGTGGAAATATATATACAGTTAAGCACAACTGGAAACCAAAAAGAAAAAAATGGCAATATCATGTGAACAAGTAGTCATAAACAACACAGTTTTTGTAATAATTTCAGTGTTGTTCAGTTTAATAATTTAAATATTGTTGTAAAATGTTTTAGCATTTCATGGGACTGTTCATTATCTTATGAAGTGCTGAAACAGAATGAGAAATTCATTAAGTATAATAAAATTCAGTTGTTTGTGCAATATTTGTTTATACTATTTTATAAAATTACTTACGCTTAGCTGTAGCATAAAAAGTGTTCTCTGTGGCTCTACAGTAAAAGAAAAAAGCCTTAAACTTTATGTATTCCAAATTGATTGATTTGTAAGTATCAAAATCAGAGCTTAAGAGCTCCAAGAGTATGTTCTTAATAAAATAGTCGCACTGAGTTTGTCACTTCTGGAAAAGATGGCATTCGGAAATGTGCTTAGACTAGAGACAGCTGCATACAGCAGATAGAAGCTGAGGAAATGAGGGTAAGGAAGCAGTTGTAATATTTCTCCTTTCCTCTTCCATGTCTGTGTGTAAAGAGGGAGAAGCAATTTGTCATCTCTGCTCCATCAGTTGGTTGGCTTCCCTCCATGTAAGCCATGGGAGGAGCGTGCTGCAAAAGTGAAACACACATGCAGTGAGGGAGCAGCAGCAGAAGAGTAATTTAATTCAAGGCAAATTATTTATTTTCCTTTTGTATAAAAAAACCCTGAATTTCAATGTGTGGTCTTTAAAATATTTTTCTGCTGGAATGGAACTTCTCTCTGTAAAAGGTAGGTTTTTCTTATCAAGCTCCTTCATCCATGTGACAAGTATTTAGTACGTAGCTATGGGAAGTAACTTCGGAGAGTGGAGTTGTGCGTTGCTCATTTATGTTGATGAGAATATTTCTTGCAGTACTTCCTCCAAGGGAAGTATGTAAATTGTGCTCTCTCATAGAGCAGTTGAATCGCTGCAGTGTTTGGCCTCTGTTTGTAGCCCAGCAACACTTAGGCCCCTCAGCATATGTGTTGAAAATTTCCTCGCGTGAGACATGATGGAATTATGCAGGCTGACATATATTCTGCCAAATGTGGTGCAATTCCATAGAGTTATTAGGAATATTTAGGGAGAGATGAAAGCAAGAATAAGTAATAGGAAAGTACAGGTGATTAAGCAAATGGAAAGGATATTGGAAAACAATGGCAATCTCCTGGGAACCTTTACATCGTAAAGTTGTGGACCCATTGTTTTGTTTTATTAGCAATTACTAGGTCCTAAGTATAGCAATAAGGTATATGATGTATACAAAAATATATACAATATATATATATTAAGTTCCTGTAAAGTACAAAGTTTTCACATATCTTCTTTCCCAAAGAATTCCAAGCAGTCCTATTATCTTCCCACAGTGATACTTTTTTAAGATTACTTGTTTTCTTTTTTGGTTGAGTTTTTTTATACCACATAAATCTCTCAAATTTTATTTTTCATAAAACTTGTTGGAAACACTGTTAAGGTATTATCTGAAACTAACAATATGATTTATCTGATTTTTAATACAGTGAAAAAAGGAAGGTTGGATGAAACAACTGGTAAGTCTGGTTCCCCCTTCAATTTCTGCTTTACATTTTTTTTTCTGAGGCATGGGATTCTGTATTACACTGAAGAATCATTTAAGTTTGGGGCTACTTTGACAAGTTGGATCAACAGTTACAGTCCAAAATAAACAAAATAAACAAACTTTGAGTTGCAAGTTCTCCCAACTATAAAAAAGTTTTGCAACTACAAAAGATTTTGCAAAATTTTTGTTTTGTTTGCCTCAGTTACATAGAATGGTGGTGTGTGAACCATGTCTTGTTGATGCCATTTCTCACACATAAGTCACCGGACTCATATTGACTTTGTCACGTTTTTTCGGTATAAAAACAAAGTCATATTTGAGAAGACTGGTCCACTAAGTTATAGAAAATAAATAGATAACATTGGGCACTGTTGACTTTTTTTATTAAAAAAAAAATTTCCGTTACATGATACCTTTAGTTCTTTGGTCAAATATTATAATTGGTCCTAACAATAAGATCTACATCCAGGATGTACACAGCCAAGGCTTCCCCTTCACACCTTTTGTTAAGTGCAGTGCAATTTGATACAACCTATTCAGTGATCCGTTGTAGACACTGACAGCTTCCCTCCAGCTCTGAGTGTTTGATTGACCTCTGGTAATACAGACAGTTCACAAATTCTCTTCTTGGCTATGTCTTGTATATATGTATTTTGGCAGTGCTTGTATTAAGTCTTTTTTTCAGTCATATGTCAATGTTAATCCTTGCCTAGGATGCTGGAGGGTAGTGAAGGATGTGTTACATGCATGCAAACTAAAAAGCCATGTTCATTGAGGTGATGGAATGTGCCTTTGCAACCTCAGATTCCTGTGTCAGGCCCTACAGGAAAGAGCTTTCCCTCAGTTCTTTTGCTTTTTTTTTTCTGTCAGTGATATTTTCAAGCACTTTGAAATTTTAAAAATTTTATTCTTTTTGCTTATTAGGTCTGATTTTATGAATACTCCACAGTGTCTTTATAGAGGGATTTATAAAAATCCAGGAGTTAATTTGGGACTGCATCTGAAACCCATTTTCCTGCTGCATCTATACACAGAACTCGATTCATGCACAAAGACTGAATTACACGTTGCAAGTCTATGGCCTTGCCTTAATTGGACATAGAAACCTGTTAGCCAGTCCTCAGTATTATCGTATCAATTAAAAGGCAAAAAAACTTCCTAATTTGCAGAAAAGGAGTGTGTACTGGTTTCTTGTGAGAGCTGCCAGAGAAATAGATAAAGAGTAAAAAGCTGTGTCTGGAAGCTGATCTTTAAAATACTCATATTTAGGATTATGTTCTCTCCCACCTGTCATAGTCCTACTAAAACTAATACGAATTTTCTTGTTCACATCCACGTATTTGACCCACACCAGTGAAGGTGTGCATGAGGTATGAGTTAAACCCTTGCTGCGATATGGTTGTGTTTTCATCTTCTGGAAGGAGCTAAAGTCATGTTTAACGTGCTGCTTATTTGTTTTTCAGAAACATCCAAAACATATGTTGTTTTAAAAGTCCAAAATTTAAAAAGCACTACAATAGATAGACGAGGAAGGGAGCCTTGCTGGGAACAAGACTTCATGTTGTAAGTAAAAGGGAATTCTTATCAATTGATTTTGGTGTATCTTTGCTGTATTTGTATAGTATAGAACAATTTAGTACATGTGAGGTCATGTACAGAACACAAAAGCAAGGGATAAGTGTCCAGCTCAGAGAAAAGGTGCCAGGCTAATTCTGCGGAACACAACTAAAGTTAATTTTGCAAGCCACATGACAGATCAAGGCCAGCAGCCAACAAGAGGAAGAATTTGTCTCCAAATTTAATTTCATATAATGTTTTAGGAATACAAGGAATGAGACAATAAAGAACTCAAACCAATCCTCACGTAAATTGTTTTTTGTTCACTCTATTTCATTATGATATTTTCTAATTTTGCACATTAATTTATCTACTTAAATGCCAGTTTAGGTACTTTATTTATCATTGACTTATACTGATTCTCACTTCTGCCTGCAGATCATTGCCCACTTCACTCCACTCTCCATCTTGTTATTCAGTTGTTATTCTCTTTTCTGTAGAGCCTTATATACACCTTAATTTGCAGTGTACTAGTTACCAAAGAATATTAAACCACTTTTGTAGCAATTGCATTACAAGGTTGCTGTAGCTCCATCTGCTGCCTACTCATCTATACAACACAAGACTTTGAAAAGGGATTATAAACAAGCATTTACAAATATATTAATCTAGATTTTGGTAAGTATACCATAGTTCATTATCTTAAGGACTCTCAGTCTATGTCTGCCAGTAAAAACTGTGTTCCATTACTTGCAGATATTACCAGTTTGCATTTTAAAAGTTGCATATTGCCTAACCTTTCAATGTGCAGTTTCAATATACAGTTGTCATTTTAAAGGTTATGGTCGAAAAATACTAAAACATAAAAATTTGCAATTGGTCTTTGGTAACGTATTTATAAAGAGAAAAGCTGACTAAAACAAAAATTCAATGTATGTATTCAATTGCGTAAAGCAAGTACAGCAGAAAATTGGACATTGATGCAGGATGGTTTTTGAGAGCAATGTGATGATTTAAGCAGCTGTCTCAGAGGTGGCACCTGCCATTCTCTGATCTCATTTGTTTTTTTCCTGATGACTTTAAGTACACAGTAATGTTTTGATGTACCCCACCTTCACAAATAAGTTGAAGATAAGTTTTACTATTTAAAATTAATGGAGATTACATCAAATGAATCCAGCAGAGACACCAATACCTACTTTATTATATTGTTCATATTTACAGAACTGGTCCGTAATGGGGAGCATTCCCTGAGGAAATTACCTCTCTCTTAATATTAATTCAGTGTCATGAGGGAGTGATATGGCTTGGTAAAATTTGATTTTGCATTCTTGCAAAATATGGTTGTGGTATGGTATTTTTTTGGTCAAAACCAACTAATAATAAAATGCATGTATCCTTTAGTTACAACTAAAATAGAGTCTGGATCTGCAGCTTTTGAATTTGAGAGATATTTTCCCATTGTTCCAGCAGAACTGTCCTCATCATTTGATAAGGGCAATACTGAACAATAAGACTTGAGAGTCTTGTTCAATCTAACATTTGTGTTCATCCTGCTAGTATGTATTTTACAAGTATACTGAAAAACCCCCAGCTCTGTATCTGCTGTAGGAAGATAAAAATAAATTGCTATGATAGATTTAATAGATTCAATAGATTGCTGAGCAGTTGAGATTACATTTTCATTTTAATGATCTCTGTATTCATTCTTTATAGTGAAATCTGTGCTGATGGAAAGGGCTTCATTATAGAGCTGTGGAAGAAAGGCTTGCTCTGGGACAGCATTTTAGGAGTTTTATGGATTCCCCTTGCCACTGTGGAATATGCAACTGATGTAAGTTGACTTTCCATGGAAATATAAAGCACTGAGTAAAATCCAATAAATTTCCCATTCTCGGACTCCCCAAATACTGTAACAACAGTTGTGATCGATGTATACTTCTAACTCCATTGTTTCAGTTGTAACATTAAGGCTCAATATACATGTGGCTCTCAAAGTGACAATTGGTAGGCATCAGCCATATACCCTGGAGAAATGGCTCAGACCCTGGGCCAGGTATAACAGGTGAGCTAGGTTCAGCAGAACTTAGGAACAATTAAAGAGACAGGCATGTTTGGTTTATATGATTAGAGTGAAAGAATTTTAGATCAAGTTCCTTTGTCTGGATTTTCATTTTGTGACCTTGGGTAAATCTCTATTAAAATGGTCACAATACTGTTGTTCTCTTTATCATGGGAATTGACCATTGTCTCAAAGAGGAAAATAGAAATTTGCCCTGTGGTGCTATAGAAGAAATTAACAGTACAGTGAGGACAAAGAAAAGGGTGAGTGGGAGGTTGAGTCAGTACAGGAGTTATGTATCCACCATAGTCACTTGGCCATCAGAATTACTAGACTTGTTTCCAATAGGGAGTTCTTATTTTATTTAAAAAAAAAAAAAAAGGTTTACGGGAGTAAAATTTTATAAATTTGAAAGAGGTAAGAGGTATCCTGTTCTAATAGTCCCCAATTCTCCCAATCATAAATATGCTTTCATATGCATAGTCCCTGGAGGCTATTTTAAAGAAATAACTGTGAAGTAGAGATTAAATCAATCCTTGCAAATAAAAATTGTTTGCCTTCTTTAATATTTATAAAACATAAAAAAGGCAATTGAAGATGGGGTAAAGGTAAGAAAATCAGAGAATAACTTCATGCAGTATCTCTCATCAGACTCTATAGCCATTTCTTTACAGGAACTAATAAATATTAATATATACATTGAACTGACATTTCAATGATTCTTCTCAGAAAATGGAAACAGAGGAAGAAAGTAATTCCTGCTTAAATTAGAAGAGGCTCTGTATCACAGCTGCCAAGTGCCATTTCAAGCCCCAGGGCAAGTTGTTCTGCTCTGCTGCCCAAGCTGTTGCTGAGTTACAACTTGCTGACACAGAGGTTGTGGCTTGCTTGTAAATACTGAAACTTTAAACAAACAAAGATGCAAGATAAGAGATTGTTTCTTAATTTCTTCAGATCCTCTAAACCTTCATTTATAATTAGTCCACTGTGAAACATTCCTAGTTATTTATCCTCCTGGTCTTAACCCTGCTGTTCTTCTTCTGGGCTTTATAACTCAGAAATAACCTACAAGGGAGTGTTACTTTAGAAGCTCTTTTTTGGCTTGGTTATTAACTTAGATGGATTGTTTCAGTCTTGCTAGAGTGTACTTGTTTGGCACCAGTGCAAAGGGGAACTGGAAAGTCTTTGTTGATAAGAGTAATTTTCAATATTCATATTTGTTGTGTCTTAATAATGTGATACTCTTAATGTCTATTTATCTATATTGTTGTGCAAACATTATATTTTTAATTTGATGACTGAAAAATCTTGAAGTCCTAACTAGTACACGAACAAAAGCTGGAAAATACTAAAATGGTGTTGTAAAGGAGCTCCTACTGACTTGGGGGAAACTTCATTCGGTAAAAAGTGGATAATGCTATAAATATTGCCCAAGTAATTTCCATAACCTGTTTTTCCTAGGAAGGCCCAGGTTCCTGGTGGAGATTGCATTCTGAAGTAATAAAAAATGGAAGTGAGATTCAAGGCACAAAAACACCCACTTCTCATGAGATCTTACTAGATATCTACTTTGCATTACCATTTGGTGAGTTACAGATTAAGGTCCAGCATTCCAGACATTCTATTTCTCAGTAAGTTCCTGTCATTTCACCTACGTTCCTGAAATACAACAACAAATAGAAATTTTTCTATAGAATCCTAAATGCCTATTAATCAATGGAGCATTTTCACAATTGATACTGGTAATTGTTACTGGTAAAGAACCACATCCACAAGGAGCTGGATGAGCAGTTTCAGTAGCTAATGGTGATCCACATATGGATTGCAGAGCTAAAGAAGGAAGTACCTCCTTCAGGGTGAGTACCAGAACCTGTGTGTTACAGCTCTGCAGCACATCAGCTTTGACCAATGCAAAATATAAGTTTTAATAAAATCCAGGCCTAGACAGCATTTTTTACCTTCCTAGAAAAGGTTGTCTGCCTTTATTTTAGTGTGTATGAGGATGGAAACTATTTATATTTCTCTATATATGAATGTAGTTTATATGAAAGCAGAAATGGAAACAGAACTTCAAATAATACATCACCACACATTGCTTCCAGATATAATACATGATTGATCTTACTAAGATTATCAATCCATCTGTATGACATGGTCTATCTCCAAATAAGGTCACAAACATAATTTTGCTTAACATTTTACTCTTTAAATAGTCTAATGAACTGTGTCTGAAAAGATTAATCCTAAAGTTTATGCAAGAAGAAAGTAAAAAAAGTGAAGTGTGAATAAGAAACTATATGAAAAGGAGGACTCGAAGTTATACCATTAAGCTCTTTGATTGTCTAATTTATTTTCAAAATGCATTGTCTTTGATTAACCTTGGTAAATTGTTTTGGGTGTAGTCTTCATGACTACACTCCTGTTAATACATATGGTGGAATCCGTATCTTTTCAGAGAGTGACTGTGGACTGTTTTAGTTTCTTATGAGCTACAATATAGTCTACCTTTTTTTTTCCCTTTCTTTTTCCTTTTCTTTTTTTTTGGCAAAATTTACTTCTTCTTTACTGCTTGACCAAGAAAATGTCAAAATATAACCTCTGCTAATGCACTAATTGCATTCCAAATTTTGTTTGCTTTGTTTTTTTGATAAATCGAATTAGCAGAATGTTTTATGTCCTTACATGATTCTCGTGTCTAGAAAGCTATGTAAATCTGGTATAGGAAGTCTAATTGTGTGTTTACAAGATGTAAATTCAGACTTTTGGTTATTTCAGGCTGCTACTTGGAGAGAGTGTTGGCTTGTATGTTGAAGCTTGTATTCTAATTTCAAACAAATATACTTGAAAAAGTTCCCAAGGCAGGCCCTGGGACTGTAGTCAGAGAGTGCTGTGAAAATCCTGTAGAGGTCACTCTTATGCTGTAGTTTTCTTCATAGAGGCAAGAATTCAAAAGCATTATGTCTTGGTTATTGAGAAAGCCAGGATTATCACCTACCTGGGGTTTGGCAAGGTCATTTTCATTGCTTGTCCTATTGAATGACTCAGCTCAGTTATGAGCACCTGAGAATGTGTCCTTAGCTATTGGAATCAGTACAGCCTCTTTATTACGACAAGTTACACTGGAAAGGCAGAAGACTGCAGTTACTTTCGACAATTTCTGAAAGATGTTCATTTGAGAATGCCAGATAATGGGCAGAAATATAAGATCCTCCCGTGCTCCTTTAATAGTATGACTTCATTTGAACTTGAAATCCTGCATGAAGTACCATGGAAATGTGTTCTCATCTGTAGTTCAGTGCCTTTTCTAGAAGTATCATCTCATGTCACTTGTGGTGGCAGTAAAGTTGACATTTCACCGTTGCGAGCTAGACTGAGCTCCATTAAAAGGCTGCTAAGTAAAATGAAAACCTGCTGTATTTAAAATTCTGCAAGCAAAGTCACAATAATAAAATACTGACTTTAGATAAACACTACAGTTGAATTACAAACATGGGTTATCAGGGGTTTATGAAATAAGATAATTTTCCTTCAAATTTTTTAGGTGTTTCTTTGTAGGCACACAGTTTGTGGTAATTAGGAGAGGGGCTGTGGCTGAACCTCATCCCCAGTGGGCTTTTTTCTTTTTCTTTTTTTTTCCTTCTTTCCTTCTTTCCTTCTTTCCTTCTTTCCTTCTTTCCTTCTTTCCTTCTTTCCTTCTTTCCTTCTTTCCTTCTTTCCTTCTTTCCTTCTTTCCTTCTTTCCTTCTTTCCACTTCTTTCCTTCTTTCCACTTCTTTCCTTCTTTCCACTTCTTTCCTTCTTTCCACTTCTTTCCTTCTTTCCACTTCTTTCCTTCTTTCCACTTCTTTCCTTCTTTCCACTTCTTTCCTTTTCTTCTTCTTTCCTTTTTTTCCCTCCTCCCTTTTTTCCTCCTCCCTTTTTTCTTTTCCCTCACTTTTTTCTTGGAATTTAGCATTAGAGATAAGTAGCTTGCTCCTTAACATTATTATACCTTACATAGACAGTATAAGCTAAAGAAATTAACAATAACTTTACTGAAGTAATTGGTAATAGCTGTAATTTGGAAAATTATTTGTTTGTCTCGGGAGCTAAGATGTCATTTAGCCTACTAAAAGTCAGTGGAACTTTCACCTCATTAATAATTTTGGAAAATACCATGCAGAACTCAAGTCTTAGGCTTGGTTTTAATTCAACTCATTATCACAAATTTCATATACATTAATTAGCAAATAAAGTAACAAGAACAAAGTAGCATGATGAGATTTAATCCCTGTTTCTGCATTAGTCACCATACTAATGCACTGATACACCAAGGGATTAGCAAATGAGAAAATTATTTGGTCTGATACAACCTTGATCAGCAAAAATAAGAGTCCTGAAAAAACATAATAGACTGACTGTGAAAATGCCTGCATCACACTATAGAGTTCTAAGTACAGACAACTTTCGTTAGCATAATAATTCACATATACTGACAATTTAAAAGTTTGCATTAACATATGCAGTAAGAAAACTGAAAGGTTCTGTTTTCCAAAATGTTGTCTTTATCTTTTGCATGTTTCACAACAGTATTGTATTCACTTTGAGCAAAAGATATGATATAAATTCCTGGTAACTTACCTAGTGTTGGTAAACACTGATAGAAAATCAATCAAAGCATCATTCCCAATCTGTAAGCAAAACTTTAAAAATGGAAGAAGAGGTGGGTATGCAAAGTCTTGTCATCATCATGGAAGAAAACTTCTTCACAATCAGGGTCGTGAACCCTTTTCTCTCACTAAAGCTAATAAGATGATTTATAGAGCAAAATGTTCTGCCGGGAACCAATTTGTACCTCCAGTTGCAGACTTGTTTCATTTCCCCCAAGAACCTAGAGCTGTAAGAAAAAAAAAAAGCCCCTCAGTTCTAGTCCAATAGCACATGGAATTAAAGTAGAGCCTGATTCCCTACATAAAGCAAACACACAAAAACTCGCACAGAACCAAAATCCAATCAAACAAAAAAACCTAGATCTCAGAATGCTGTGCGTGGAGCCATAAAAAATACATGACAAATTGAACTGGAAGATCAATTTTCTTCCTAATCCAGCAATTTTTTTAAACTGTAAAATTAACTTTGTATAAAAAGAAAGTAACTGGTCTCGGCCTCTCAAAGTTTTTAGAGTACCAATCAGAAGATTATCTTGCAACTCCTTCTGCTGTTCTTGTAACTAGTGATTTAATCATTACAGTGTTTGCAGTTGATTTGATAATTCCTGTCACTATAGATTTAATGAATGAAGATAATTAATTTTATGTATTGCTTCCTCTTTTAGAAGTAAAATGGGCTGAAAGATTTTCAGCAGCTTTTTCCTTCTCTACAGATACCCACAGAGATTTAGATTGCAGAGGTTGGCACAGAGAGACACCCGTCCGATGTACAAGACATTCACATCAAGATACAAATGACAGTCAGACATCCATGGAAAGTGGGCTCAGCTTACAGGAAAGCAAACTCAGGTATTTTACCTTGTCACATCAGACATGTGTCATGTCATTTGTTGATTTTAATTTGTTTAAAATATCTGAATGTCAGCATGATACATACAAAACTATTTTAAGCAAGCATATGCTTAAAAATTTCTTAAACTTGTAAAGAGAATGCAGGTATTTATTGGCTTTTCTATGTTCTTTTATGGCAAATACATGTGCATCTGTCCTGTTCTCATCCTTGGGCATGTGTCTACATAGGGTTCAGCTATTCCATAGTGACTTCCTGAAATATTGAAAAAGGAAGGGAAGCAACTCCTGACATGATTTGGGTATTGTAACTATTCTATTTCATCTGGAAAGCAGAAAAGACATTTGATTCCATTTTTGAAGCTAATGTATTTACCTAGACAGGCTGCCTGCATTTCTGGAAGTTTTCTAGAAGAGAATATTTTCTATCTATTTCTTCTGAACAAACAAGAATGCAGTGGAAAAAAATAAAGCGGGGAGGGGGGGGGGGAGATAATTGCTGTCTTTCTGCTTCTCTGAATGTGCAAAATGATGATGCATTATGGTGGAAGGGGCAAGGAATAAGGTGGAAACAACTGTATTATTTCTCTGCCATCACCTTCTGCTGAGTGGAGTTGAATGCTCAGGAGGGAGCCCAGTCAGCCTCTAAGAACACTCAGCAGTGGTCTCTGAGCAGGGAGAGCTTTCTCTGTGTTGGAATAATCACTTCACTTCTTTTGAAAGGCAAGCTGGTGAGGAAAAAAGTTCCCTCTACTGTTCATTTTGGCTTTCATAGCAGCTGTCACAGACTGTATTACGTTTCATTCATGGTGTCTTTTATCTACAGCAGCACAGGAAAGGCACTGTGAGCAGCTAACACTCCAAAAGGTGCTCTGCCTTGATGAGGGGCAGAAAAGGCTCTTGGGAAAGGTAGCCAGAATATTTGGTGTGTCAGGCACTGTGGAAATAATGTCTAACAGCAGTGGTAGTTAGCTCAATCATGAGAGAAAATACAATAAAAACTAATACATTATCAAGTTATGTATTCTCTGAGGCAATAACCTCTTGATGCCCTTAAACCACCTTTTCAGGATGTACTTTAAAAAAGCAGGGTCCTGGTGCATGTAACTTCCACACAAAATTAGGAAATAAACGAGTGTACAAAAAGCTCAAGCTCAGGGATTGAGTTAGAGACTGCACGTGGACAGGATACCGCAGCATTGCTTGGGTGCTGTCAGCCTCACTGTTTACATTTCCAGTCAGCCCTTGCAGGGTATTTACAGAGAAGTACAAGTGCTTCCTCAGGGTGAGAGCTGTCAGTAATGGCAGCACTCAAGAGCTGTTTCTCTGTGTTGTTCTAAGCACATGTCCAGTCATTAGCATATCATCTGTGCTGACGTTTCATTTTCAACAGAGATCTGAGCCTCTGAGCAGGTTAAGCTAAACCAAAAGAAGTTAACCCAATCTGAGTATGGAATTCTTTCCTTTAGTCCTTTGTACCAAATAATTTTATTGAAATTCAATGAGCTTTTATAGTACTAAATTGAGGGTCAGCCCTAAACTATTATTTTTAGATGAAAAGTTATTTCATCCGTATTTATACCTATATGTATATAGGTATAAATATATATATTTACCTATATTTCATCTTACATTTATCTTATCTTTAATATTTATAGGTATTTTCAAAGATTTGAAGCAGAAATACGATTGTTTTAAAACTTAGAGATGTGTACTTATTCCACAAAACTGCATTTGTACTAAAAATCTGGGATGTGGATGACACTATTTCTTTTGCTGTATTAAACACCAAAAGTAATTGTCTTGTAAATATTTAAGTATTACTATGTGCCAAATTTCTTCCTTAAGTTGTTTTTTTAGACTGATATTTATTCGTCAGTTATGTACAGAAGTGATGTTTATGGCTTCTGACTTTAGGTGTAGAGTGATAACTAAGTGTAACTAAGTAACATTTTCCCATAAAGCAAAAGCTCACTAAATCAAAAATTAGAAGGATATGGTAAATTATTAAGTAACCTCTTATTGGAGCAATATTTTTTTTTCCTGGAGGCTTAAAAAAGAAGGCAGACAGAGAAGGGGAAAATACTAGTTAAAAAAAACCCCAAAACCCATAGATCATCTGAGTTTTTCTATAATGTAATTAATGAGTGAATCACTGAATTTTTAAAAATCAGCAATCAAGTATTTCTTGTAGACTTCATTGCACCTCTCCGTAGTAGCCACAGGATAAATCAGTTGGTTCACTCTCCATGCATTATTAGTATCCAATGCTGAATGCTACTACTTGTAGGAATAATGATTTCATGGTTAATCTCTCTGGCCCCACTGAGGTAGAAATAATGTTGCTGTATATCCAGAATAGCCACAAATGTGCAGATATACCTGTTTAGCATAAACTAAAGTGACCAGCATAAAATTGACTAGGAGCATTTCCAAAACAAGCAAAGTGGAGCAAATATTTCTTTCAAAAGCAACCGACTAACCCCAAAATCTAAGGAAGTACAGCAACAGGGACAAGGATCGTTCTTTTTAAAAGAATATTGACTTGTCCTGTGATACTTGTTTTTTCTGTAGAGCCATAAAACAATAATTTAACAAAGAGAAAAAAGATTTGATTACATTTAAAAAAGGCAACTAAAATCTGTTATTTAGATGTATATTAAATCATATATGTTTATTTCTTTCTACCTATGTAGGCCACGGGAATAGATGTCGTGTATACCTACACAGGAAGAGTGCTGCCCACAAAATATGCTAGACCTACATAGATTGTATTGACAGATTTGTGGTTGAGTATCTTGTTCTAAAGTGTTTGGCTTTAACTGTGCTTCCTCTTTTCTAATGGTTTGGGTACTGTAACTGCTGTGTTAAAAGAAGATGTATAACTAAAATTGGACTTCACAACCTGCAGCCACTAGCAATGTTAATTTTATGTAATCATTAAACTGGTATTAACTAAAACAGTGATTTGTGAAAGTAAAATGCATATTTATTTTCAAATGGATGAAAAATGAAAAGATAGCTTCAATGTGATAGTATTGGAAGTTTCTTAATGCTTGAAACATTGTGAGCATTAAATGGCCTCCTAAAAATTTAATTAATCTTTCCTGGTTTTCCATACAGAGAGAAGCAAACAATTGCTGAGGTCTAAATTATTTTGAGGTGATCAGTTTACAGCCATTTTTCCAGTAATGTGTTTCATTATTCATGCCTTGATAATAGAAAAAATGATAGACAAGCATTAAATTCTTTGTAAACCATGAAAATTTCCACCTCCACCTCTTGGCTACAGATTATGAACTCCTTAAACTAAAGCCATATTTCCATGCACTGCCGTCTGTTTAAACAGATACTGTGTGAATATATACATTTGTTTTCTGTTGTGATAATCAGTGAGAGATCCCTCAAATTTAAATTGCAGAATAAGTAAGCATAACTGATTTTCTGTAACATGTTATTGCTTCATATTTATTGCCAAAAAGAAATAAGGACCAAAGGAAAAAAAAAAAGAGACATCTTTAACAAAAGATGTCTATCACATGCAAGGCTTTTGGCTATGAACGTCTCCTGGTTCCCAGCTTTCAGAACTGGCAGATTATTTTCAAAATATAAAAATAATTCAACATTACAATTAATGATTGGTGGGTTTGTATTTAATTATTATTCGTAGGCTGTTCTCTAAACTGAAGGTGGTTTAAGTCGTGTAATGCTTGTGTGTTCCGAAGGCAAGTTAAAAGGACTGTTTACATCAAAACCCATGAACCAAGAGGCTTCCCTGAGTCTGAGCTATTTTCATATATTAAAGAGCATTCCTCTAAGCTCTTTGGCTCCCTGGACAGTTTTGTTCTGCTCGAGTTACAGAAAGCAGTGTGGGTAGGAAGGTATTCAGCTTGAGGTGATGTTTACTCTTGTGTAATAAATTAATCATTTAAAACTCTAAATAAATGTTGTTATTAATTTATATAATTACAGTAAGACAGATCTTTTCAATAAGAGTCTTATGTAAAATTAAACCCTTTGTGTACCAGCACAGAGTTCATTCCACTGTACCCCAGGCTTAATTCTCATCTGTCACTCAAACTCACATCCTCATTGATGATCCTTCCTGCTCTGCTGCCCTTTCCTATTTCAGTTCCACTCTCTTGCCTTTCTCAAATGTGTTTCCTTCAGATCTTCTGTGGCCTAAAACTGTTGCTCTTGAATCTATTAAAAGTATTACTTTAAAAGACTCCTTTAAAAATGTTTCTAAATAATTTTAAAGACTGTTACAATAGCTCTGTACAGCAGAGGGAATACAAACAAAATGTAAAAGAGATGGAGAACACTAAGTCTCATACATACAGTAAATTTGAAGTTTAACCAATTTTTATGGGCTTTTTGTGTTTCTATAATTCTGACAAGTTCACAATTGTTACCCATTTAAGTAGTATATTTTAAATTTTTTTGAGTAAAAAAATTGAAAAGAAGATAACTTAGCAGTTAACAATATGGACAGAAAATATTTTACTTGAAAGGGATGGGAAAAAAGGACACTGAGATAACTGAGAAAAATTTAAGGAATTGAAGATCGTGTCAGAAAAAAACCCCAATTAATTACATATGAAATTGTTAGGAAGTGTAGTATGGAACCAGACAGATTTATTTTGCAAGGCAATTTGCAGTTTAGAACAAATGATGGTGAGCTGATGTGACACATTGATGTACATTTTCTTTCCTAAAGTTATCCCAAATAGATGTTGGTAAGTTATTTTTGTTTGACTGGTTTTGAAGTTAAATGCTTTAATTGACATCCTGAAGTTCTCAGTAGAATCTATGTAAAAACTTCTAGTAGCTATGAGTCCAATCTTTGTGGCACATCTGAAAGCCGGACTCTTCATACCTAGCCGGGTTTGTACAAATGTGTGGAATTAAGGCCGTGGTTAAGCGAGGATGAGCTGCTGCTCCCAAGGGAGGGGCAGTGAGGCAGGATAACACAGCAAGCAGGGCAGGGCCAGGGCAGCCAGTGCCCCAGCCCAGTACCCCAGGCAAGCCTGGGAATGGCAGCAAGGGTCAAACAGTGCAGAAGCCTGTGCTGATGGAACAGGTCCGAGGCCAAACTGGCAACCCCTGCAGCTCGGGGTCAGGGCCAGCGGTGCAGCCAGGGCAGGACACAGCAGGGAGCACCAGGCAGGTCCATAACAGCACAGCAGAGTCAGACTCAGGCCTGCAGTGAGTCCAGGACTGGGGGTCCTGCTCAGCGAGTACAGAGGCAGAGCTGTGCTTGAGCCAGTATTCCAGTCTAGGCATGAGACAATCTTGGAAAAACTTCCAGTAAAGGAAGTCGGACAAATTTTATGTCCTGCTATACATATGAAATAACCTACAAAACCTAATTATATAATAGTATACACATTAAAATAAAAAGAAAATATCTTCATCATACAGCAGAGATTACTCTTGGTTTCTTCCAGTGTCTATCCCCACCAGTCCATACTGTTTTGTTTCTCCCAGTAATCAGATGTTATGAGTTTCTTTACCTTCAGTCTTTTCGCAAGTGTCTGTTTTGTTTGTGGTTATTGGGAGTGTTCTGATGATTGTTTTGCATCCTGATACGAACTGATACTGAGCTTTAATTGGCTCCCTTATTAATATTCATAGTGTTATATTGTTTGCTATGGTGACAACTTCTCATAATAATGAGAAATCATTATGACTCTCCCTGAGATTCTGTGTAATGTAACATTATTCATGATAAGTTCTTTAGGCTTGAAAGGAACAGGAAAGGCTTTTGAATTTTTCTTTTACCTAGATTAATTAATTCTGAGATCTTGCAACTCTATTAAGTCTATTACTGTCATGCAGTTATCTTGGGTTCCCAAAAGGTTTACTTGCTATAAAGGTTAATGCATTTTACTTAGACCTTACATAATACTAAATTTTTAAGGTAACTTTTTTGGCTTCTGGGAACTAGTTTATCTAATTAATGCTTTCAGCTATGTGGAAAAGATTCCATCTCTGTGCAAGTATTCCCTTGAAACTACTATAAAATTTGTTCATTTACAGAAAAGCTAAAATAGTTGTCAGGTATCAGTTCTTGTGCAAAGAAATTCCCTTTCTTTGTATGACTTGAACTCTAAAAACAACAGCCATTTCAGGTGGGAGCTTAAGAGCTCTACATTAAGAGCTACACAGCAGGAGAAAAGAGTTGCCATGGGAAAAGCAGCAAATGTTTATGAAAAGTTTGATTGGGCTCCTACTGCTGTGTAATATTTCATCTATACACTGCTACCCTGAAAGATTCCATTCTATTCAGAAGCGGGGTAAATGTCACTGGAATTAGTTTATTATAGTTGCATAGCAATTTATTTTGTTTATTTATTGTATGCATATTCAATGAAATACTTTTATAATACTGATTTTAATAAAATTGAAATATTAGGCACTGATTATGAATAGAGACATTCTGTAGGAGAAAATTGAGTTTAGTTGATTGAAGAAATATGCCTTTCCAGTATATTTTTGGGGGAAAAAATACAGACCCTTTTATTTTTTTGAGTTGCGTATATTGGAAAAAAAAAATTATGATACAGCATTGAAATAAGTGAGAAATTGGAGACTAACAAATAGCTGCAAAGTGGCAAAATCCAGGCAAAATCTGGAGAAATTCGTAGTTTCTCTAAGTGTCAGATAGACATTGTTTGCTTTCTGGAAACAATCCAGGATGACACTTTGACAGATTCAAGATTGATTAAAAGCTGCAACTTCAGTGGACAGCAGAACAATGTCTTGATAATGTCTTATTCACATCAACATGTGTTTCCTTGTGTCACCTGTCTCCTGCGTAGCCTTTGGTCTTGTCAATCAGCTTCTGTCCTAATTTCATGTTCCTTTTGTTCAGATAAACATCTTGCAGTTTGGAAATCACTAATGTAGCTACTGCAGCGCTCAGGAGATAATGTATCTTTTGGGGCTTTCTTGGGTAGCAGCGTTGCCTTGCAATACCTTTATATCCATCAGAAAAACCTGGAAGTTACTTTGTAGAATGTTGACTTACTGTCTTGGCAGGCCTTAAAAATAAAATCTTACTTCAAATCTGCTGTTCTATGGCAATGTAGGGGAAAATACAAGCTATTATCTACTGGCACTGTATTAAGTGTACAAGATCAGTATCACAAGCTGTGGTTTTGATAGATCTGAATGACAGTTTACAATCCAGTTCATAGCTCTGAGGGGTAACAATTGCAGTTTTAAAAGTTCAGGTATGGATTACTGTATATCTCTATTTGCACACTTTTTAGCACCAGGCTTGCACTTGTGGTGGTTCTTTAGAAGATGGTTTAATACAGTTGAATAAATTCCTTCAAGCATAGTGAAAACAGGATATTACCCCATCCAGCAAAACAAACCTTTCACAAAAGGGATATATTAATGTTTGAGAATAATAGTTAAAGAGATAACAATAAAATCCCACAGTATTACATCCAAAATGCCTCTACATATTTTGAAGTTGAAATATTTGAAGTGGCTTAAAATAGAGAAGTTTAAGTAGTTATTAGTTCCTTTTCCCAGTGCTCATTCTCAGCTACACAGAAGAGTTTCCTATTTCTCTGTGATGGAAAAAAAAATTTTAGGGTGATACTGTAAGTCAGAACACTAAAATAATATTACTGCAATGTAACTATTAAAGCAAGCTAGGACTTTCTGAATCAGTTTTAGCAGAGACAGCAGCATGCCTTCAATAAGTCACACTATGCTCAGACCCATCTAAAGAGTCAAAAGACACGAAGGAGAGGAAGGTACTTTCCTTGCACCTAATTGTTAATTGTGCCCAGGAAGGGGAGTGGTGGTCAAGCTGCAGTAATTGGTGGCTTATCTTTAGCAGCTGTGCAGACTTGGTTCACGGGTATTTCTAAAAGCAGGAAGGGACAGATCTTTTTCTTCAGGAAGACGTGAAGATCAACATCAATGTGGATTACACTTATGAAAATATTGTGAAGAATTGGAGGAAAACATTGAAATAGGGAAAAATATGAGTCCTGTTATGAGGATTAATGCATACGTTTGGGCTTTATTAGTTTGCTCTATAGGTGAGTCAAAAATTGCAGCTCTTATAAAAGACTTAAGTTCTTAATGATTAGGCAAGTAACCTGTGAAAGAATGCTGGAGGAAAAGCTGAACTAAAGGAGATATGTAAGCATATTTTAGTTTCTGGTCATGCATTGCTAAATGTTTGAATCTGAATGTCTAGAAAATGGATGTTATTGCTATACTATGTGTTTTAAGCACTTAAACAAGGTTATCTCTAAGAAATCAGAAAAAGTTACTTTGTTACTGTAGTAACATTGTTCTCAAAATACAGACTGATAAAATTTAGTACCTTGTCCCAAAGAAACTAGGAACTTGTAATTTTAGTTTTAAAAACCACCAAAACCTCAGAACTGTAAACTATTTGAAGTGAAAACAGTAACATAAATGTATGATTGAAGATTATAATATAGCTATGGAAACTTACTATTTTAGACAATGAGAAAGGAAAAGAAAAATGTGTACTCAGATTTAAAACTGAAATTTTACTGTAGGGATGAGTAACTGGTTGGCTGACCTAGAGTAAGTTTTGTTCTCTGCTCTGTTAGTTTAAAAATAAAATTTTAAGTGCAACTTGAACATCTGTAGAAGGGAACCTGTGTAAGACCAGGTGCTACCAGAAAAAGTATCTTGGAGGAAACTGTTTTCTTTTGCCACTAACACGCAAAAATAGCTATATGAGGCAGTTGGATGATCCTAAATTGTGTTAATCTATGCAAGACTTACGTTTTAAGTCTTACTGTGGCATTGTTAACTGTGGATGCCTAGATCACTTAATTTTCCTTTCCAGTTTTACCACATCATTAATTTCCTTTAATATGATTATAGCGAAGATGGACGATTACTGCCTACAGTTCTTAGTGTTTTACTAAACTGCTACTTATTGCACAGCTTTTTAATGTTTAATTATTCTTTTTTCTATACTGTATAATTGAGGCCTATGAAAAATTTAGAATTGAATTACAGTTTTATAGTCTAATAATCCTTGATGGGATACCATTTCTATAGTTCCATAACCTAGACATATTTTCCAATAAGAGTAGTGTGTCCTTGTACCAAGTTCATGAATTGACTTTGAAAGCTCGTGTTGTAAAGCACCTTGTCTTCAGCTGGAAACTATTTCAGTGCAATCAGCTTCAGCTAATGACCAGTGCTGGAACAAGGACAGGCTTTTGCAGCCCAGGTGTATGGAATATTGCTAATGTGGCTTTGGCCTGGTGTTTAAGACTGTGGTAGCAATTGCACCGACAGATATTCCCAAAGAACTTGTGCTGCTGCAGTCTAAATGAATAACAAGTGTGTAAATCCCCACCAAAAAAGTTTGGGTATTTTGCAGACTTACTTCCAATGCATGCTTAATTGTGCATGTTAGAAAAGTTACAGCACTGGAAGTGATACACTTGAAAGTACCATTCTTGTATTCTAAAAAACAGAGAAGCTGATATTTGTCTTTATTTTTTTTCTATCCCCCTCCTGAGCTATAAAAGAAGGCAGAATAAAACTCAAGCCTTATCACATATTTGTACAAGAATGACCATTACTGGAATGTTCTGAAAAGCGCATTTAAAGGAGGAAAAAACAAACTAACATTTTTGTGGTAGTGTCCAGGTACAAGTCTGGTTGATATGTTCATTGGAGATTGATTTAAGCACATGATTTTAGTTTCAGCCTGACTGTTGCCAGTGGGGAGTGGAAATTGCCAAATAAAAAATGTCATAATAGAGTGTAATTATTTCAATTTTTCTTCCACAGTTTGTTTCCAGTTATATTCAAAGCTGATGGAATTGACTTTAGTGATGAATACTTAGAAATGAATGCAGATGTTCAGGATTGCCTATTACAAACAAATAAGCATTCAGAAGATGTCATTTTTGTCTGTATGTGGCCACACTGCAACTGCTCTATAATTAACTGCCTTACAATGAAGTCTGTAGTGAGATTAATTTTACAAGAGGTGTCATGAAAATGCAGATCATCACTGCAATGCTAGAGCAATTTTAATGTATTTGGCCAGCAAAATTAAGAGGGAAAACATCTATTAAATAAAAGTGTCAGTGTAACTTTTGTTTTCTATTGAAAATCCTTAGCTCTTGATAAACCAGACTGAAGAGCCCTTGTGTTTATCTAGCCTGTGCATTCCTTTGCACATACCTGTCATTGGCTGGTAAATCACTACAACAAGATTGGTTATTTTGATCCTTCTGGCTGAGATGTGAAAGCCTGCTGAGTTTGATGCACGGTACATCAAAACTTTGACCTGGGCTGCTTGCTGAGCTGACCAGCTCTGAATATTGCTACACTGCTCCTGAGGTGTCTCTTGTAGTTCTCCTTATCTTGTTGTTCTTGTGCCCTGCACAGCATCAGAGAGCACAGCTGGGCATTATGTTGTAGGGGTGGTGAATCAGTATGATTTTCAGGCACTCTTAAGGCATTTTTCATTTTTTTTAACTTTTTGTTGTTCAGTCACTGGAAATGTTATGCTCTTCTAATTATCAGATACGATTCCCTCATTTTCTGGCTTAATGCTTGTGTAAAGTTCCCTAATCTGTTGTTGTTTATGTTGCTTCAAAAATTATAGTATTTGCCTGGCACACATGTTCCTTGTTACAGTTCAGTTAGCAGGACTGGTCATTCCCAGCAGTATCAGGTGGGCTTTGTTACCCAGAATTTCTGTAAAGCACATGTCATCAGAAGCTTTGTTCAGTGTTGATAAAGCATTTTCTGCCAGGTAACTAATTACTTTCACTAGGTCTGAATAGAAAATTAACAAGCATTTGTCCAAACTGGACCCATCACTGTGTCAGCAGGAAGTGGACAAGTAGAAACTGCTCCTTGCTGTGTGTGTCTGTGCTGAGTTTCTAAGTGGCATAAGAAGTGTATTCAACTGCCTGATCTGACTGCTCTGCTCAGCAGTCTGATCACAGATTGGCGACTTCCTAAAAGTACTGCAAACCAGTTAAACCAGTTTTTGTCCCCCTCTGTACATTATGTCTCAAAAATTAGGAATGCTCTTTTCCCTACTTACTTTTAGTTAAGGCAGAGAAAGCTGTTTCTCTGTTCCCTCTGAATCAATGCTGACAACTGAATCTTCATCTGACCTTGAGCTTAATTACCCTGGTAATCCTTAAGGTTAATTATTACCCAGTATTTCCAGTCTAGTTAACAACTGCAGGATGGGGTGGACCAATAACTAGTATAACTTTGCTGATTTACCTGAAAACAAAAAGCCAGCTGTGAAGAGGAAAAAGGCTGGACCTGCAAACATGCAGCCTCGGAGATGAGGGCAGGGGAAGGCAAGCCTCTTCATACTTAGTTTGGATCATGTGCACTCAGCTGTGCGTATCACACCGAACATTTTTCTCCTCAAATAAAAGAGCACTGTTCCAAAAGTCCAAGATAATTAAATAGTAATGTGTGGACCAAGGGATGGCACTGAAGTATAATAGAAATATACTGCAAAAACTTCTCTTAGTAAACAGGCTTCTGCTGTCCTTTGTAAATTTTATGTAGAATTTTACTGTATAATTTTAATTTTGCTACTTTACTGGTATTGTACAAGGTAGTGGCTTTTGAATTACTTGCAATCTTTCAGGAGTGGTGGAGTCTACAGTAATTATTTTAACCTGTGCTTAGCAGCCATTAATGGAATTAGTATTTTTTCATTCTTCACAGGTGTGGTAAAATAGCTGAATAGTGAGCCCTAATTATAATTGGCCTGTGCAAGTGTGCAACTTCTCTGTGAGAGCAACCAAATATGTAACAGATTATATTTCAAAGATCGGTTGGAGTGAATGTTAGTTTTTGTTTGGTGGTACTTTTTGGGGTAGAGAGAATATTGTTTTTATGTTATGTGGTTTGTCAATAACTCCTTTAGTGCAGTAAGCAAAGACTTGGTGACAGTGTCTGTGTCTCAAATGGATATGCCTTTAATGAGGAAATTCATAGGTTTCCTTTTATTTCACTGTCTTGGTGGTTTGGATTTTTTTGTTTTCTGCCTCTCCTCCTGCCATTTGATGTTAAAGACCTTGTAATCCTGATTTATGAGCCACTATAATTGGGAAATGTATTCCTTTGCTGATGTTCTTTTAACCTTGATAATACGAGGAGCAGAGATCATGTCTTTTCAAGCCAATAAACTCTTAGCTTTAATGGAAACCCCTGTAATCCAAAGGTGATATTGTGAGTTAGTGATGGATCTGACTTTGATCCACCTATCCATAGATTTATCAGAATTATTTTAATTACTTATTTTCATACTTTTCTGTTCTGAATATTCCTTTTTTTCTCTCCTTTTCTTCAGGAGAAACACAGACCAAGCTAATAGAGGCAATTTTGCAAAAGCAAGATGGGCCAGAGCTATCCAGAAGGTAAGAACTACTCTTAAAACTACTAATGTATCACTGTAATTTAAAATATTTTCTCAGTGTCAAGGAGAATTTGAGTTCATGTAAGCAGGACCTGAGGATGTGACTGTCAAGTTTCTGGTAGTTGAGACAATTCCTTCCATTGGTTCTTAAATCTGTGTTATTCCCTCACCTCAGGATTTTTTTGCTCTCAAACACAAAAAGGATGACATTTTGAGACTTTTAGTGTCAGAGGAATGATTGTAGTTTGGCCATCTTACAGGTATAGCATATTAATCCAGATACCAATAATGTCTTTGTCTAAATAGTTTTTGATACTGAGGAAGATTAGTACTGCATTGATATTTAACAAAAATTGTTAGAAGAACATTTTTTCCTAGGAAAAAATCTTGTAAATTCTACTGATGATATCACTGTCTCAACATGGATTTTTTATTAGGTGTGATAATTAAGGGAAATTAATATAAGCACTTGGCATCATTATTGACCATGCAAACAGACCAAGTATTTTCGTTTTCACTGTTGCTGTTAAACTGCAAATCTCTCACAGTTGTTGGGAATTCACATGTTGTTAGTTTTTGCCATCTTCCTGTGTTGACTGTAGTGCAAAACTATTGTTGATAACCTCTGAGAAACACAGCAATTTTCTTTGGTGTGTACAGCGACCTGTGAGAAACTGAAGAGTTACAGACTTCCTGTTTCATTTGTGTGTAGACCTTTTGGAAACACTGCTTATTCTCAGGTGGTGTGCTGTAAAATATCTATTCTGTGCTTTAATGGCACAGCCAAACTTGTTTAGTGTAAATATGAGTCAAACCCCATGTAAAATACACCTTTGTCAGTTCATTTTGAGCTCTTTTTTCCTGCTCTTTGGAGACCAAGTCCTATTTATTTTTACTGAATTCTCTTGTCTTTATGATAATCCGTAAACTGTCCCTGTGTGAAAGGAGTGGTGGGGGAAGTCTGTTTATACTGGGGTGTGGTGGGTGGAGTACTGATTCACATGATCTCAGTTCCTGCATCCAATTTTGTCACTGGTTTGATCTTTTCCTTATTTCTGCCAATGGTGGCTCACTGACAGAGTCAGGCAGGAAGAATCCTGGTCTAATCAAACATCGTGGTCAGGCAAGTGAAATAGTCCAGTTTTTTCTTGCAGACAGAGGTTGCAATAGCCTTAAGGTAAATTATTCTGTGAGGAGTTTTCCTTCAGTGTGTGCTTAATTGCCTAGTCAATGGGATAAAGTTATTTCTAAGTTTAAAACCAAATAACTAATGCCATACAGTCAGCAACTTTGACTTGATGAATCAGCTGAATTTTGTTCAGATGTTAAAAAGTATTTGAATAAAGCAATAGTAGAATTGCGTTTCTTCCCACTGCTGTTCTTCAAAGTAATTTTGAGGTTAGGAATTAGAAGATGATAAAGTAAGAAAGTTAATATGCATGAGCTGGAATCTTGGCCTGCCACTGTGCCATTAAGTTGTTTTTTGTAGCAAAGTAATCAAAATTTCTTGGTGCACTGAAATATGAGCAGATTGCTCAGCAGCTAATCTAGCATGAGTATGGGGCTGAAAGATGTTGGTAAAGTTACTGTGAGACTTTTAAGAATTTGAAGATCAGGTGGATGGGAGATGTCAGCACATACCTCATGTGAAGCTCGTTTTGAAAAGAGCAATTTCTATAAGTATTTAAAAGGCTAATTTAATTCCAGAGTAATTGCTTTATTTTATTTCATTACAAATTAATTTGGATAAGGTTTTTCTTCTGATAAAGTTATTGTCCTTGAAATACAGTTACGTCTTTAGTTCTTTACACTTCAAACTTTTGGGCTGCTTTGGACTTTTTGCTTTGTCTTTTCTCTCTGAAGATAAACTGGTTTTCAGAAACAGTGCATTGGTATTATCTCAGCATTGATTTAGCACAATTGATGTGACATTAAGTGCCATTGTTTGCCCAGAAACTCTGAAAGACATGAAGGATAAATCTCTGCCAATGCCTAATCAAAATAGACTTTACACTTGCAAATATTATCGGGGCTATAAAAGGCCATCAGTAAAAAGAAACCTCATGCAGCACAATAAGATCAGAAGACTAAACAATCCTGACGTATTTTGAAGAAGATACAGTACTCACAGAGCCTCACAACAGAGGCATGCAAACAGATAAATGAAGTAGGTTTCCACAAAAAACAACCACAATATGTAGGTAACTGCTGTAAGATACTACAGCCACATGGAGGGAACTGTCTCTATCCATAAGGAGCTGGAAAAATAAATAACAAGCTTTAGTAATCATGAGGGAGATTTTTAGGCATCAGAGCAAGCTTAGATAAGGAAGCAATCACTGAAAGGTTTTAAGAACAGAGGAGTAACAGTTTTGGTATTTTTTTTTTAAACTGTTCTTGGAGGTTTAGGGAAATGGGTTTAGCTTGGAATGGAGGGAGGGGACGTGTAATTTGCTCAGGTTGATGGGCATCAGGTATTTCTTCACTGGTGAAACATGAATTCTTACTTAATAGAAAATATATTTGTGACTTAGGTTCCAGTAATAGTATTTGGAATGTATGTTTTTAATGATGATCTATGGAAATAAGAAATTGAATTAGGCTATTCTGATCAAATATGAGATGACAGCCCAGTGGTTTACCAGAGGCATTGTAGCTGGTGAATATTTACTCAAACATTGACTAGATAGGAAAAGTGCCAAACTGTTTTGGAGAATATTTCTTTTTAGATAATAAATTGCCTTGGTGCATATTTGAAATAGTAATAGTTAAACCTTCTTGCAATATATAAGATCTAACAGTGCTAAAATAAAAGCTTTCAGGAAATCCCCTCTTTGAGGGGGGAAAATTAAGAATTTGAGGTAAAACTTAATATCAGCAATTAATAGCTTTTTAAAAGACAATGCAAAACTAGATAGGGTCCTCTAATTGTGCTTCTGCTAACTGATTTTAAAAAAACTAAACCACAATTCTTTTAAAATAATCCAGTCCCAGTGTCTGGTTTTCAGTTTCATGCTCACTGTATTCCAGAAACAGTGAGGCTTTTTTTATTTGCCTTAGTTTTCTAGCAGCTTTGAAATTAGTAGTATGAAGTACTGACAATAATTATGAAAAGATGCACTGGGAGAGTTTTTTCTTGTAACTCAGTGTCAGCCATGAGTGCAATCAAATGGGTTTTCCCCTCTCCCCCCTCCTACCCCAGCTGTATGTGTCACTTTGATTATATCTTTAGCTACTAATCCTTAGTGAAGTGGAGACTGTTGTGCTGCCGAAATATATTGGAATAAATAAATGTCACCTCTCTGAGATGGATATGCTTTTTTATCAAATACAAAGCATAGTATTTCATTCCTAAGACTAACATTAAGCAGGACACTACTCATGTAAGTTACCCTTTGTATCATTCCTCAACTGTATTTATTGACAACAGTGAGTATTGGAGACAAAAAAAACCAGAGACATAGTGGCACTGTATTGACTGGATTTATAATCTGGAGATCAACAGTGAGAGTGGCACAGATCTGCCTTGGTAAATCTTCCCAACATACATTATTCCTGACTTTGCACAATGAGCACAACACATCCATAGCTCACTAATTAATCAATAAATTAAATATATTGGTGTGTTCCAAAATTAAAAAAATATTAGGTAGAATTGAATAGCTGCTGTGCATTGTTGTAATGCTGTTCTTTGTGATTTGTGGTGAATTACATGATGGATGAAGTGGTGATGTTCAGTATGAGAACACTCACTAATAGAGAAGTTATCAGCAGCTTCATTTTGTCAGCTCTATTGATTTAGTGTCTTATTCAGAAACAGAACTTGATAAACTAATACTAAAGCAGATATTACACAATGACAGCAGTGGGAATTTAAGGCTGGGAAAGCAGAAATCATTCTTTAGGAGCCACAGGGCTATGAGATTAATGCCGAACTTCTCTTTAAAAGGTATTAATAGACCCTTTTTTTTTTTTTATTTTAAAAAGCAGTCATTCAGTTGAAAAAATTTTTCACCTTGTATTCCAAGTAAAGCAAGCATGTCTTGAAATACAACAAACAAATATTTCCCTTTCATAAAGTATTAATAATAGATATTTTTCATCCTGATTAAACTAAAAAGTACTTATGTTCAAGTAGCAATCTGCATTTTTATTGGGTGAAATGACTGTCAGCAAAGAAGCTGCTTTTTAAAGTTTTTTAAATTTATTTTGAGGATTAAATATTTAAACAATAAGTGATAAACTGACAATTGGAAAACAGAAATGAAGTGCACTTTTCAATTAAATGAGTTCACCATTAGTGCAAATTCGCCAAGCTGCAGATATTTTGACAATTATTTGGATGCTAATTGGTGCATGATGAAGTTCAAAATATACTCAATAAGCTAAAGGAATTTCTGGGATTTTTTGCTTTATAAATTACATATTTAATATATATAGTATCTGAAGAAAATTACTAACGGGTTATATCAAGCAGTCCTATAATACAAATAATTTTGACTATCTTGTGTCTGAACTCTGCGTTTTCATGAGAAGGTACAAAGGTCAGTATGGGGCAATTGGACCAATAGTCCCAAGATCACTTCATAGTTGCCTTTAAGGCGTTCAGAAAGTGTTTAGAAAGCTTACTTTGACAAAAGGATAAAGGCAGAAGTTCAAGATTGTGTTGCACATCAATTCTGAACAAAATTATTTTTGTCTCTTCTAATTCCTATAATTTTAGGTAATTTTTTTTCCTTTTCCCTCTGGAATGACATCCTCTCAAAGTTTCTCAGGAAGAAAATGTTTCAAAATTTGATATAATTGTGAAGAAAATAAAATGGAGATTTTTTTTTTTATCTGACCAGAGTTACAGTTAATTTACTTGAAGACTTACTTTAACTTGGATCTTCCTATGGTATTGTGAGTTTAGATATTCTGTGATTTACTCCCTGCCCTTCCTTCCTTAAATCAATGTGAAAGTTGAAAATTGCTTTCTTCAGTTAATTGAAGGCATTAAGTGTTGTGGACCCTGGGAGAAACCTTTGTGAGCTGCACTATCATTGTTTGAGGGCTCTGTTAGGCAAGCTCAGAAAAAGAATTATCACTGCTTTTCTCTTTGAAAGGTGAGATATAATGATTCACAATAGAGTATAAGGAATCTAAGCTTTTGCTTTTGACCATTATAGAAAATCAACAAACAGGAGTGTAATGTGCTCTGTTCCACAATTAAACTTCAGTTCTCTCCTTTGCTTCAGAGTTCAAAAGGGCACCATGGTAATATTTTTTCTCTTCCTGCTGTTTCAAGTAACCATGTTTTAGCATTTTGCAGGTTGTATTTGGTCCTATGTTAAATTGTTTATTACTGGTTTCATTGGTAACCTGTGGCTAATTTAATGTGTTACAGAATTATACAGCTCCTGGTGCACATTTGTGATTGAATTATAGTGTGTTTTATAAGCATTTGAGGGAATGCTTAAAAAATGCTTCCAAAGACTGAAACTCAACAGTTTCAGGAAAAATAAGCCAGTTAGTGTGAGTCAGCTGGACTGATCTTCATGGGCACCATTCTGTGGAGGTAAAAGCTGCCTTTTGGAATGTAGTGAAGATAAATAGGATTGTGAAGGCAAGAATGCATTCCATTAGAGAGAGCTGGGATTGTTATGAGGATTGGCAGAGAACCTCTCACAGTGCAAGAAAGGGAAGCAAGCCCCTAGGGTGAGGAGGGAGAAATACTGGGATAACCAGCAATCATTTCTGTAGGAGATGTAGGATAGGAGAGAGACCTGAGAGCAGCCAAGAATGGAGCACTGATGAACTCTGAATCCTAGCACAAAGAGTGACAGGTCATATACTGAAAAGCTAATGAATTATATTGATGGAATCCAAGCAGAGCTGGAGGGAGAAAGGCCTAGGGGAAAAAAGATCCAGGAGAGTAAATTGCCTTGCTTCCCTATGTATTATAAAAGATCTGACTTCACAATTGTTGCAATCACTCATTGTGTTGAATCCTTGCAGCATCTGCCTTAGAGTTCTTGCTTCATCACTGTGGATCTTTTTTGTGATCTACTTCTTTTTACCTATTTTCAAATTTGCAGGATTGAATGTTTTAATTCACTAGCAAATAATTTTTTTTTTCACATTTTGAGGTGCGCTCTTTTTCTAAATCTTCCTGGGCTGCTGCCACTCTTGACAGGTCTTGAGATGGCTCTTAATTAGCACTTTTAGTAGCACTGTTAAATATATACTTGAGTTTAAGTATATGACTGAGCATTGTACTGAATGAAGATGCTATAACTCTTCCACTCTGTCACTTCTGTTTCAATAAGCTTTACCCTATTATTGTGGTTTAACCCCAGCCACCAACTAAACCCCACAGTTGCTCATTTGTTCTCCCCCAGTGGGATGTGGCAGAGAACCAGAGGGTAAGAGTGAGAAAACTTGAGCCTTGAGATAAGGGCAGCCTAAGACAGGTTCCCCCTGTGAAAAGTAGCAACTGAGCCAGATTCTTAATTTTAAAAAGTTTTAGCAAGGCTTCTACTTTCACAGACAAAAAACCTAGAACAGTTTCTAGAGAGAACACATTCCTAGAGAATAACAATGAACAAAATAGTCATAAGGAAAGATCACAATGGGGAATTAAATTTCAGAATTAGCATATATTGTTCTTAAGTTACCACTTCAAATACAAAACATTCAAAGCATTTATTGAAGTGCTTGATAAATCTGAATGAGTAGAAAGCTCACTTTTCCCTCCTGAGTGAAAAAAAAAAAATTAAAATTTTTGGTGTTTCTTTATTTGTTCTTCAGTTATTTTTAGACTTTTGTCCGTGTATTTGCTTTTCAACTATGATCCCATCTTGTGATCTTGTCTGAAATCAGGGCCAAATTTTGATTAAATTGCAGCTAGCAAGAAACAATTGTGGTTTTGCATTGCTTGTCTCTTCCCTGTTAATTGATATTAAAAAAAAAAAATCTTAAACATGATTTTATTTCACTTAGTAGAATTCAAATAATTTTATAAACTTGGCAAAAAAAAAAAAACCTGCAAAAGTTTTAATGCAGAATAAGATGTAGCTTAACTTCCATCTTAACTTCAGAATCTCCGAAGCATTTTTCACAGTCATCTGAAGTAAAACTTAAACCAGCTCGCAGGTGCATTATAAAATACAAGAGCAGTTATTTTCTCTTTCCCCTTCTTGTTGCAAACCCTCCTTTCCAGCAGGAAACATTGAGCTTGACAGTAAAGAAAAATAATCAGAGTAGAGAAAAGAAAACCCTTTATGGAGAGGGGCGCCCACAGGACGCTGATGGCGGGAGGAGCGGGGGCGGCGCGGCCGGCAGGGGGCGCGCGGGGAGCGGCCGGCGCTGCGGCTGCCGCTGCCTCGGGGCGGTGCTCAGAGCTGTCCCGCCAGTGGGCTTTCTAATTGACGGGCTGCATTCCCGAATTGACAGTTATGGCCTTTCTTTGATAAATGGGGAGATATAGCCATCCCTTAAGCAAACTGGCAAGGTGATGTGCAGGAGAAAGATAGCTTAGTTGCGTGACAGCTTTTCCAACTTTCAGGCTGAAAGACATAATGAAATACAAACTACTTCAAAGTCTTCTATCAGTTTACAACTGTCACCATTCAATAGAAGTATTACACAGTATAAATAGCCAAGTAGCATCTAAAATAGTTATATGTAATGCTGGATTTATTACACAAAAGTAATGATGGAAATTACTGAAGTATTTTCAGGGGACAGACTTCTATTTCTAAGAATTCAAAGAATCATCTCTGAAAGTCATGATCAACTAATCTTGGAAATAGTCACAAGGAATAGATATTTTCTCCATGCAGGCTTATAGCTGGCAATTGGGATTTGGGTTTTTTGTTTGGGGTTGTGGTTTGGGGTTGGTGGTAGTGTTTTCTTTGTGGGGATTTTCATTGTTTTCCCCATTAAGCTACAGGGTTTGGCTGGAGTTGTTTAACAAGTTGAAACAACTTCATGCATGTTGTACATGTATATGTAATTGCATTTCTTCTCTTCCTTCTGTGTGTGGAAGTTACTTCTTTAAACTCTGTTGGGGCAATAGTGTAAATCAGTGTGAACCCTGAGAGTTCTTCAAGGCCAACTGCATCAACATCTCAGGTTGCATAGGGCCCACACATACAAATTGCTCCTTTGTGTTAGTTTTTCAAAAACTGCTGTGGATGTTTTCTCAAGATGCACAGGACTTTTATTCCAGTCACTGACAACTATCTGGGCTTCCAAACCCTTGTGAATTTCAGCTACTCTACAAAATTAAAATATCTCCTCATAGATTTACTCTAGAAAGTGACTGACCTCTTACCTATGTAAGAAGTGTGTGAACACCAGGACAATGTAACTTTGTTATGAATTTGGGTAACTTCAATTAGTACACATTTAACTTCCGTTGCAAATGTCAGTTCTTGCAGACTATCCAAAGTTTGAGGGTTTAATTTTTATACAGAAAATATACATACTTTAATATTCACTATGGCATTCCACACATACTGTCTCCCAAGATTAAAGAGGATAATCACATACCTGTGGGTTTATGCCTGTACACATGTTTTGGGAAATGTTTACACTCTGGCTGTGTGTACACTCTATAGAATGGTTTTATATAGCTCATTCTGGATGCATTTCTGTAGTCCTTCTTTTGTCAGTTTTAAATATATTTTTAATATGTGTAAGGCTGCATGTGGCCTTACACTACTAAACCTGTTAAGATTTGAAAAAACACCTGATGTATTCTGTGCAGGATAATTTACTAACTGCATGCACAATAGTAATCCATTCTGCTATTTGAATTGCAGTAAATAAATGGCTGCGTCCTACTGCCTAGGTATTCATTGGGGTCATATAAGTCCTTTTAATGGAAAGTGACAGATATATTTCTTATTACGTGGAGCACCCTTCAGTCATGGAATGATAGTAATTCTGAAGGGTATTTAGCAGATTCATTACCAATATTATCAGCTGTTGATGAAAGCAGTGCTGTAAGAAATACCTAGAGAATCGTTTCTGTGGGTCATGTCAGACTGATGGATAAAAGGTGAGGGTGGAACGCGGCCCTGCCAAGCAGGAGACGCTGCCTCCCGCTGCTCCCCTTGCGGGCACGGATGCGCACCTGGCTTGTCCCCGACGCACTGCATGTGTTGTTCCTGTGAGCGAGGCTGCTCCGTGAGCCTGAGCGGCTCTGCGAGCAGAGGGGCTGCCTGCCGCGCAGCAGGGCTGTGCCTATTGCAGCGGGTGCTGCATTCGGGAGCAGTGGCAGGAGAAAACAGCAGCGGGGGAAGTTCCCGGCACATAAAGCCCCAGGATGGTTACTGTTCTCTCGTGTTGATGTTTTTGAACCGGAGTAGGACGCTGACTCCTGCTCTGCTGTTACAGAGGAGAAACAACCCTGAGCTGCAGAATGAATTAGTAGCTCACATTACGATTACTCTTAGCGGTTAACACAAGTTGTAGGAGGGGGAAAAAAGATGGGAGAGGAAGGAAAAAAAAAATCCCCATTTAATGCCGCCTAGGGAATACCGTGGAATTTAGAACAGATACCGTTGCAGACTAGCAGCATGCCTGACTGCACTTGACTTGAATCGCTGGGAAGCAGCCTCATGTTGTATCATTTAAGGCTGAAGGAAGAACGGCAAAATAGTAATGGATTTATGTCCAGTGTTTCTGCGTAAATGGAAAATAGTATAAAGATGGTGGTATGTAATTTGTATTTTATTTTTAAGAAGAATTTAATCCAGGTATGTATGCTCTTTGTATTTTTGTCTAGTCTGCATACAGTTTTCTGTTTCCTTTGTTTCCTTTGCTTATTTTCATTCTGAATGTATCTCCTGCTGTTCTTGCTAATGCAATGCATTGATTTGTAACTGATTTGCTTTCTAATGCTATAATGTTGATGAAACTGTCTGGGCTTCTGGAATTAACACTTCATTAAAAACTGGGGGAGGTTATTTTGTAAGGTTGGTAACTTCACAGTATAAGTTGAGTAAGAGAGTATGGTGTTGGATTTTTCAATGAGTTGGTTAAATTGGTATAAAAATATAAACAAAATAATTACATGAATACACAGTGAAAATACAGTATGTTTTGCTTATTTATGTCAGTACCTTTCTCTTAATTTGTGACAGGATTAGTAATAAATTGAGCTTTACGGATGCTTATGTATTTCTGGGTCTTGATTAATCTCCAAGATGAACACCCTGCAGCTTTCTTTTGAAGAGGCAGCTTGCTTAGACTACGTGTTTGATTCTGTTCTATGGCTAAATCTATGTCTTAGAATACCCTCTGTTATGTATGTTCTCCAAGCCACCACCTAAAAAACCACCATAACAATTTAATATATTTTTGTCCATCATTTTAGGTTCAAGAAGATAACATTAGTATTTTTCTTTCTGCGATTTCAAAGGCCAATAGTAGCTGAAACTAATTTTTTACTATGAGATTGATGGTTCATTTTGCTTTAAGAGGAAGAATTATGCAGATATAAAAATATGACTGCATTCTTTAGCCCTCACCTTCCTTCAGTCACCTGCCTCCTTTTGCACTTTCTTATTAATATATTTTCAGCTGACATGTAATAAGTGAAATGGAACACAAAGCTATGTGCCCTTTAACTAAGGACACTGATAGTTGTCATATGTCTAGTAAAAATGTATTAAAACACTTAATGCTTATTAGATTTTTCATTAGTCTTGAAATATCTTAAAACATTCTGTTGCATTTGTAATTTCAATGCAGCCTAATTAGAAGTAAGAATTTTTTTTAATAACGTGTTGATCCAGAAAGGTTTAATATTAGTTCCAGCATCATAATACTGTTTTTAACCCCTGGCTGGCAGGAACTCTTATGCCTTACAAACATTCATTGGTGTAACATCAATTTCTTTCTGATGTGAAACTAAACTGTCTGTAAAGTTGTAGCTATTTTTCACAGAGAGGGTGACACTATACTTGTTTCCTGTTAGTGATTATATAAAATAGATGCCTTTCTTTAGCGTAATACACAACCATGATCTGACAATTGAAAATGTAAGGTTACTTGACACATTCAAGTGTTCTGAAAGTCAGTGCAAAATCTTATCTAAATCGACAAACATAGTGAGAAAAGCAGTGAGAGAATGTTGTTATGTCTGAAAGCACTAAGATGAATGAAAAGTAGAATTTAAGGTTTAAAGCAGGTTTCATTCATCAGAATTTTCTTTTGTAAGAGATATAATGTTAGGAATTATGATTATGAATTAAGATTAGCTGTCATCTCAAAGAAAAAAGCCATGATGCAAAATAAATAACGATTCTTTAACGTGAATATGCACAACTTGGAGAGTTGCATAAAGGTTTTCTGTCACTGTACCATTTGTTTGATCCTGCAGTGATGTCAGCACATTACCATAATGACTATATGTTGCTGTGAAAACACTTAGGAAATCTCAGGTAAAGTACTGGGTTTCCAGAGTGTTACACAGTAAGAGAATACTCACAGCTCAGAATATCTCCCAATTCACTAAAGCATCAATAAGAACTGAAAATTCCAAATTTTCCTTTAACTGTAGTGTTGTGAAAATCCAGGAAGAATATAGTATAATAGCTTCTGCCTTGTGAGACCACTACAGCTCTGAAGCCTAAAAATTCTTTGGCACCTAAGAAGGTTGTTACATTGGTTTTATTTTTCTCATCTGTGTCATTCTCTTAGGTTGGTAGCAGAGGTTCTTGCTTTCAGGTACAAATCTGAGTACCATACTTGTCTGAATATTGAAGCAAAGATAGCAGAGGAGTTTTTAAATAAAGTTTTTGCAACAAATTTAGAAACATGTTTAATGTCTACTATCCTTATCAGTGAATGTCATTTCAGGTGTTAAGCATGATTTCTGTCTGTGTCTCCCACTCATCCTGGTGTATGTTGTCAACAGTACTTGTAGTCATTTGTGCTTGTGGTATTTTTCAAATTAAATATGACAGACAATTGCTACCATTTTTCAAATGAAAGACCACTTCATCAAAAACTTTCCTTTTCATAACTTTTTGTTCTAAAAGGTTGATGTAACTATTAGTTTACTAGATTTTAGAAAACATGTAAAATCTATCTGTGCAGAGGAATGGAATCCAGAGGACTTAGTTTGCCCATATAAAGTTGTTCTCTACCTTTAAGTAGTTAAAAAATGCCCCCAAACTTTAAAGAAAGAAAAAAAAAATCAAAGCTGTAGAGTGATGTAGTGCACATGTGGTCACTGAGTTCATGGTAAACTGTCCAACAGAAATCTAATTCAGGGCAGTGCCTTGCCCATTGCAAGGCTCAGGCCAGTACAGTTGGAGGATTAAAATTCTTACCTGGAAAAAAATGGGGTGGGGTTCTTTTTGTTGTTTTTGTAATTATCTTTTCTGATGGAATTACTATCCTAAAAAGTTGCTGAAATTTTTAAAATGTTAGTATTAAAAGAAGTTTTGAGTACACTAAGTATACTGCAAATACAGTATCTGCATATAGGTTATGCTTCAGTGTAAATTAAATCACTTGGGTTCTCAGGATGTGATGTTTAAAAGACCCTCTATTAAAACATAGGCAAAGCTAGGGACAGAACTGAGATTAACTCAAAATGTATGCTGATACTTTCTGGTTTTTAATAGACACTAAATAGGTTCTGATTATTACATTGTAGTTCTTTTATTTATGGTAATCTGACACAATCACAAGCTGGTAATAGTCTAACAAAGCTAATATGTCCAGTACTGACTTAGTTATACAGTAATCTCCATATAGTCAGAAAATAACTTTTCCCTCCCCATGTTTTCCATTCCTTTAGTAGTCTGCATTTAAATAGAAATTAACTATTTGGTAAAATTGTCTAAATCTTAGTAGGTTTTGAACTGAGTGTTGACCAAAACCAGGTTTTTGTATGGGACAGCATACAGCATGTATACAGCTGTAAGAGGGGGAAAAGGTCATTATTACCACCTGGTTATACCCTACAGTGTATTTTTTTTTAGTTGAAAAAGTCAAGAAAACAACTAGAAAGATTAAAGAGAAAGAAGTCACATTTAGTCAAATAATATTGAAGCTGTTATCCAAATCACCTGCAGTCTCCTATTCTTGTGCGCACATTCAACTGGCCTACATTATCTATGGGCTCTCCAGATGGGCCACAATTTACCTTTAGAATCTGTTCTATAGCTTTTTACATCTCAGTATTCATCTACTATATTTGGCACATCTCTTCCTCTGTTTTTAGTCTAGTCAAGACTGTTGACCTTTAAGAATAGTTGCTTCAATTACAGGTTTTCATGTTTGTAATTTAAATACCACACTATAGATTTGTCTCTAAAGAAATAATGTTCTAAATGCTTTCAACAATCTTATTAGTAGTTAATAAATATTTGAATTGCAATAGCCTCAGTTGCCTTAACAAAATTTTGTAGACAAAAATGCAAATATTACAAATACAAAGGTGTAGAGAATAGTATAATTAAAAAAGTTATTCTGTAAGTTATTGTAAAATAATGGGGTTTTCTTTCATTTGTCTGTCTTCAACAGTAATTATAAAAAAAAAAACCCATCTTTTACTGAACAAAAATATTCCTCTCTTTTTCCATAGTGGTCATAATAGTAGAGAAGCAGTGAAGATGACTTTTCTCTCCAGAAAAATTACTCATCCTAGTTGGCTAGGAATGTACATTTTCTTCTAAGCTGATCTGAAGACAATACGTTACTCTACATTACAGATTAGTTTAATTGCAACTGCTTAACTACTGAGGTAATTCACTAATGCACAAAGTTTGATGTATGATTTCTGGGTTAGATGTTCTAAACCACAATGAGCCAGTTGGGTTTAAGCATGTGCTGCTTCCATCTTTTTTTCCTTAAACTCTATTAAGTTATATGCTAACAAAAGAGATACATAATAGACATAAATGATCAGTCTTGCAGTATGACTGTTAGATTTTTAGATTGGAAGAAGCTGTAATGTACCCCATGAATATATGTGCGATGTCCTCAGGACACCAGTAGGCCTTGTGGGTTAAAAAATAAGCAGATTGTGGGCTCTTAAGACTGGGGTTTGAATCAGCAGTTTAGTGGTTAGTAAACTTTCCAAATAATTTTGAAGAACAATAAGAACAGCTTCCTAGCCAAAGGGTGAGAGTGTTGATAGCACTCCATGCTCTTGTGTGAATGTTGGAGGGGCTAAAAGGATAGGCAAAAGTTTGCTACTGTGAAAACCTGAGGGCTTCTTGCATCAAAGAGTAATCACCCAAAAGAGAAAGCGGGTCTCTTCATTGCTCTCGGCCCTGCCTCTGCCAGGGTCTTCAGGCAGGTCCTCCACATAGCATATGCAGTGTTAAGAAAAATGTCATTATACTTTGAGACTCACAAATTACACAGAACAAAAATGTCAGTAGTTAAGACCACAAGGAGAATTTAGGAAGAATATAGAGGAGCAGATAAGTGCTCTAAATTAAGTGCTTCTGAATGAGGTCATCTGAGATGATTGTCAGTATAGTGCTCCTGTTATAGTAAATTAATGAAGCAATATGGAGTGTACACTGTAATGCTTGTCAAAAGGAAAGGAGCATAGGTTTCACCCAGCAGACCTGAGCTGAGGGCAGGTACAGTTATGTCTAGATAAACTTATTCCCAGGCAAGCATAAGACTAGTAAGGGACCATAATTAATAAATCTGTATATCTGAATTCTGTTATTGATTCCTTAAGTTCCTGATGGTTAGCAAACCTCTCTTAGCCTCAGTTTCTGCAGATGCAGGGTAGACTGTTTACACTTTTTTTTGTTATGTTTAATTAATTGATTTCTGGGGAGTATTTTGCATATCATAAAATATGTTTCTATCTATAAACTCTAGTGACTATTTTTGCAGTAATACAGGCTGGTATTGCTGCAGATGAAGACGTCTTGGTTTTGTTTTGGTTCCCCCTACCATCTTGGTATTGTGAACATGAACTGACACAGGGTATTTTATAGAGAGAAACTGTGCTTCAGTCTCACCTTCTTGCCTTCCCCCCTTTCAGACCCCTTGTAGTTGATTAACAGTATGAAGGTTAAGCAAAGCTATGGTTCTTCCTGGATCTTGCTTTATAAGGGGACAGTCTGCATCCATGAAGCTACCTCTTACTGGAGAGAGCTGCTGCTCTGCAGCTTCATTTACTAGGGTCTGAACAGAAGCTGAGCAGTGATCTAGCTATTCTATTCAAATACTAAAATTATATTTTTAAGATTATTAACTTTTCCTTTTTTATAAAAATAAAGGGATGGATTTGTTAAAATATTTTTTTTAAATGTGGGTCTGGTGTTCAGATATGTAACTAAAATATTCTATTTGCATTATTTTAAAAGCTATCATTTTTAACTCTGCCCACTCCTCCCCTCTTCTACCTGACACATTAGTTTTAGACTTGGAAAAAGATCCTTTATAAATAATGCTTCCAACTGACATTTTTATTTTGACAATGCTTTGTTATCAAGAAATCCAGTTGAATGTGCTTGAAACTGGTCTACATTATCTGTTCACCATCAAGTTGATCGACAAAGCTATTTTCAGATGTGGTATGGGTCAAAATTTGATGGATATGCCAGATTATCCTTTCTTTACAGAAGGACCCTATTAAGAATTTCTTTTATTTCTAGTCTCACAATCCATAACACTTTCCAGTTTCTTGCTCTATTACCATCTAGCATAAAGTCCATACCTCACAGCTGTAACATTTCAACATGAATTCTTATGCTTAGAATAGGTTAACCCTGTGATGTTTAGCTTCATAATGAAAATTGTTTTCATTCAATATATTAGTAAAGTGAGAATTTTAAAAAATTACATCATAATGGTTCATCAGAAGAGCTGGATAAAACAAAAAAGTCTCCAAATGACAACTTGCAGCTCATTCAAAAAAATTACTTCATTCTGTGTGCTTGTTGAAAAACTTCCTTATCTTATGGAGTTTTAACTTTACATTGATTTAAAATGTTAAGAACAACCTATGCAAATCTTTACAGAAAGTGGATGAGATCTGTAATGACACAAACTTGATTCCATGTGTAGACGTACTATTGTAGAAAATGAGTTTTTGACAGAGCAATGGTAGGCTGTAAACTGATTAACAGATCATATGACTAATACAGCTGACATGGAATAGAACTCGCATGAGAGAACATAAATCTGCTCCATTTAGCAGATCTCCCTGTGTTTGTAACAGTACAGCTTTTAATTCACTATGGCATTGTCAGAAACTGGGTTTAAATAAATTCAGTTCTGAATGTTCAGCTATTTGTAATACTTCCAGTTATCTCTGATAAAAAGCATTGGTTACACACTGGATAAAACAAACACACACACACATATATATGTATATGGCTTGCTGTGAAATAAAGATTCTTCTGCAGAGAAGCATTAAACCTTGTTGAAAGTGCATGGAAATGTTCCAGATGCCAGTGATGACTTCATTATTTCTTGATGCTTTTTAGACTGAGACAGGAAACAAGCCTTCTGGCTTGTTTTTACATTCTTGATTTGAAGTCATTTGAAGAATGTCCAAGTCATCTAAGTGGAGTTTATATAAGAGAGCATTTAAAAATCTATGGCTATGTGGGCAAAGGAGGTAGGCAATCACACTTCAAATCTTGCTCAATAAATGGTTACAAGCATTCAGTGTAAGAGCTGAATGGTTAACAAGTGTTTCTACATCCAGAAACACGCCTTTGACATTGAAAAGTGTCCTAAGATGGTTCCTTTCTCTGCTAATAATATGTGAAACCAAGGCAGCCTTGGCTCTAGTGAAAATTTATCAATATTCCGAGAGATGTCATTTGCATTCCTTGAAAATTGCATGCAGTCGCATTGACCATTATTTTGCTTCCAAATATTGCTTGCTCTTAATTCACTCTTGGTACTTTAGGCATAATCTATAAGAAAAAGTGGCAAAGACTATGCTGATGCATATGTCTTAAAAATGTGATTCATGTCCCACAGATATTTCATCTTTTTATAAAACAATAAATAGCCATTTTGGGAAGAGTGAAGGATGTTTTCTAGTCTTTGGCTCACTCTGCATCCCAATTTTGTTATAACTGGAAAGGAAATGAATTTGTTTACATTCTCTGTTCCAGAATTCCAGGAGGCCAACCAGGCTTTTAGCAGCTTTGCCTGTGTTCTGTGCAGCACAGTGCATTTTGCTGCTGTAGTATTTATCAGGGGTTAGTATTTACTATTTACCATTACATATGTGTATATATGTAATGAATAAACATATGGAGTATAATAGTAAGGTCAAAGAAGACAAATTATGCAATGCAAAGACCAGATCTTGAGGTGTGTCAGTGAACCATGATGTTTCATAGAGTGCCAGGAAGTTTGCAGACAAAGTTCATATTCTCTACTCCTCTTCAGACACCACAGAGAAATTTTTAACCCTCTATATACTCTTTATCTAAACAGACTTCTTATTCTGCCAAAGAATTTTTAGCTGCTTTAGAAACCAAAATGACCATTTTAATAACTTCTTTGATGGATTTTTCAGAGCTGGATTTTTCTGAGCTGGTTGCCTTGTTTTTTATTCTGCAGCTATGAAACTGGGAGGTGAATGGTATGCCGTACAGAAGTATACATTAACATGTTTAAAATGTATTGACTGTATTTCTGTGGAATACAAGCTTTTGTATTATGGAATAGAAATCTCCAGATAGAAGTTTCCCGATGGAAGCTTTTTAAACTTCTTTTAGATCAAATAGCTTTCCTGTTGTAATGGCACCTGTTTATGTTCTGCAACTTGTAAACCATGCTTTTGTAGGTTTATGGGAGGTTTTTTCTGTTACCAGAAAAATGTCAAATTTAATAACCTGAATGAGAATTTCCATTAGTTGTCATTATTTTCTTTTATGTTCTATGAGTTATTTAATTTTTACTTTTTAAAGAAAAATACCAAGAAGATAAGCCCACTCCTGAGTTCTGGCTTATCATAGCATATATAAGTCTGGTATCAAAGCAACTATTCCACAAACTATAGTCATGTACATAATTCAATGTCAAGATAGAACAGCACTTCATGTAGACCGTACTCACTTGTACCTGAATCCTACCTTGTTCTAAAAGATGAAGCAAGAGAAAACTTTCTACTTCTCTTTTATTAGCTAGTAACCATTTGTTACCCTGTCCATTTTTTTTTTTGATCACTGCTGTATCACATGGATCTAAATTGAAATGTCAGTACTTTGAAAGAAAGCAGAGAGCATTTTAAACTGAATATCTCTGTTAAAGTCAGGGAATTAAAATGGGTGAAGTCTGGAAATAAGTATAGCTTATTAGTTGTTGTTAACGATATTGCCTAAAACTGTTTTCAGCTTCAATTATTCATGAAAAAATCTATTCAGACAATTATGGGGAATCATCTGTGTTTTCATTGTAACCTAGTTAAAGCATCATCAGTTTTATTGAATTATAAGTTTGCTTGACAGCTATTGTAATGTCATTCCCTCCTTTTTAGACACTTCAAGAAGCCATGTGCAACACAGTGAGATTTTGCAAGACGTACAAAACCTCTTCAGGATTTTGTTTCGGACAAGCAAATGTGTGATTTTTGTAAAAATTTTTCTGTCACATTATTCCACAGCATCAGTAGATTTTATGGCTATAGTCTCCATTGAAACATTTGCCAATGATCCTTTTGGAGATACAAATACTTCTCTGGATCAAAAATTGTGTTTTATGGAAACAGCTTAAAATAAATTGCACTCCATGGTTTCTGCTCTCTTCAAGAGCCTGATCTCATCTTATATATATAAGATTTGCAAAGGAATGTTTACAAAGAAATCGGGAAATAGTACAAAAAGGAAAGAGAGTTGTCAGAGCAAAAAGGAACAAGACATAAGTCAGATTGGACAAACAAAAAATCCAAAATTTTCCAATACTTTTAAAAGCACCGTTAAAAAGATTGCCAAGTGCCCATCTGCTCGCAACTTATCAACAGAAGAAGAGGAAAGCAATAGAGAATTTTCACTTTCTCCAACATTCAGTTACAGAGTTGCTATTGCCAATGGACTGCAAAGGCATATTTTTGTAGCAAACACTAATAATGAAGATATAGTTCAAGACCTGTCTTCAAACGATAGCTCGTGTTCTGAGTCATTAAGTGAAGTAAAAACTAATTGCAAGAAAAACGAATACTTATCCCACACAATGCCTGTGCGACGCAACAGGAAAAGCTTGAGCAGCCTCGCAGCCTCTGATGGAAGTTCGGATGGAGAGCGCACTTTACACACACTGAAGCTGGGAGCCTTACGAAAACTAAGGAAATGGAAGAAGAGCCAAGAATGTGTCTCATCAGACTCGGAGCTAAGTTCATGGAGGAAAACATGGGGGTTAAGAAGTAAATCTCTGGACAGAACTGGCCGTCACCAGAAATCAAATACTCTTGAACCTGGCTTTAGTTCAACTGGTTGTATTAGCCAAACCCATGATGTTATGGAAATGATCTTTAAAGAGCTTCAGGGAATAAGTCAAATTGAAACAGAACTCTCTGAATTAAGAGGGCATGTTAATGCTCTGAAACAATCAATTGATGAAATTTCTAGTAGTGTAGAAGTTGTGCAAAATGAAATTGAACAATTGCGAACTGGATTTGTACAGTCCAGAAGAGAAACTCGGGACATACATGACTATATTAAGCAGATAGGCCACCCAGGAAACAAAGCAAGTCTTAGGTTTCTAAATGTGCCTGAAGAGCGACTTGAAAAAGCTGAAAGCATAGTTTACAAAATATTAATGGAAAAAATGGGATTCTCAGAGGCACAAAGCACTATTAAAATTGAATTTGCCCAAAGGCTTGGGCAGCAAAGAGACTGTCCAAATGCAAAGCCAAGACCCATTCTTGTTTACTTTGAGTCATCACAACAGAGAGATTTGATTTTAAAAAAGTCTTATAAACTTAAGGGAACTGGCATTGGAATTTCTACAGATATATTTTCCCATGAAATAAAAGATAAAAAAGAAAGAGGACTTCCTTCCTCTCAGACATATGAAAGCATGGATATGAAACTTTTAACTGTGGAGACAAAATCTAAAATGCATGACTGGGAGTCACCTGACAGTGATAAAGACTTGGAATCAGATATAAATAAGAACAGTTATGCAAAAATATCTAAATCAGCACATCAGATAAAAACAAGCACTACAAAGGGGGCTACTGAGTCCCCAAACACTAAAGACCTTGACAGAACTGCTGACAATAGCACCTTTTCACAAAGAAGAAGTTATGACAATCAGTCACCAGAATTTGACACTATGGAAAAAGAATCAAAGGCCTATTATTCAGATGTGACTCCTTTATGGCATTTACAGAATGACTTTGCAACACCAAAGCTTAGCCGTTCAGAATCAGATTTCTCAAAATTGTGTCAGTCTTACTCAGAGGATTTTTCAGAAAACCAGTATTTTAGCAGAACAAATGGCAGTTCATTGTTGTCTTCCTCTGATCGAGAACTTTGGCAGCGAAGGCAAGATGATTCTCTAAACTGGTATGGCAGTTCCCAGGAACAGACTTTTGCCCAAGACATGCAGCAGTATCCAGAGCAAAATGAAACAGGGAACATAGAAATTGTTGATAGTGGAGTAAGCAATGGAATAATCCATGTGTCTGGAGACATAAACCATTATGATGATAGTCAGCTTTCTTTACAGGATGATCTTTCCCCATGGAAAAACTGGAATCAGTTGGAACAAGGGGCAGATTTGGGCCTAGACTCATCCACGCAGGAAGTTTTTGTGTATGATATGAGCAGCCCTTCAGACCAACAGACAGATTTTGGAAAGGGCCAAAATTCTGACCTCCAGTATGATACTGAAAGCTATGATTTCACTCTAGATGGTACTTCTCCATCTTGTCCGGGCCTTGACAGTGAAACACAAAGTCAGTGGACTGGTCAATATGATGATTATCAGGAAACAAATTCTATCTGCTCTTATCAGAATCAAAACAAATTGCCTATGATGTACCGAAGTCAAAGTGAGCTACCAAGTGACGACTCAGAGGAAACCGCCCCTAAATCATGGCACAGCCGATTAAGCATAGACCTTTCTGATAAGACTTTCAGCTTTCCTAAATTTGGATCTACGCTTCAGCGTGCTAAGTCAGCTTTAGAAGTAGTCTGGAATAAAAGTACACAAAGTTTAAGTGGGTATGAAGACAGTGGATCATCTTTTATGGGAAGATTTAGGACATTATCTCAGTCTACTGCAAATGAATCAACTACAACACTTGATTCTGATGTTTATGCTGAGCCTTATTGCTACAAAGCAGAGTATGAGGAAGAATTAATTGAACCGTCTGGTGAGAATGAAACGGACTATGTAGAAGTAATGGAACAAGTCCTTGCTAAACTAGAAAATAGAACTAATAGTAGTGAAACTAGTGAGCAGGTCCAAGAGTATGAACTGGACCAGTCTTTGTACGAAACTCCATATGCAATGCTACCAGAAGAGCAATATGACACACAGTTTGACAGTGTGATCAGTGAAGAGATACTGGAAGTTGAAAGTGACATGGCTCCTGAAGTAGAAATAAGGGAGGATGAAAATCAGAATGTCCCAGAGATGATTACTGAAGTTACTGAAATTCCAAAGAAAAAAAGGATACGACCATCATTTAAAGAAGCTGCTTTAAAAGCATACAAGAAACAAATGAATGATTTGGAGGAGAAGATCCTTGCTGGAGGTAATAGTGATTTAATACTGTCTTTTAAGTAAAACATTGTTCTCATTAGAATTGGACATTGATTTTTGTATAGTACCTTTTCTTGTTGCCATTGAATTCAGCAGAAAAAAATCTGCTTATGTCTGGTTCTGTTTAGAGGGTGAAATAGTTCTATAGAAATCAAAAGATTAAATCTCCCACATCTTTTTTTAAACAGTTTTCTGAATATGTTTAGTCAGACATGCTTGTAAGTAGCTATATTTCTTTGAATTTCTGTAACTTGAAAACTAAACTTCACAAGGTTTAAGTCTTAAAAATAACTGAATAGTATGCTGTTCTTGGTTTCCTCGTAGTTTTATAAATGTATTTATAGGAGTAATACAGAGTGTTCAGATACTACACTCTTGCTTTCTTCAACAGTTTTCAAGTCATGGTTGGTTCTGTATTAATCCTGATGGGCAGTGTGCTCTTCCCCTATGCAACCCATAACTTGTTTTGTGCTTCCAAGAGTAAAAGTGTGAACTGATTCTATGTCTGTTCTTACTTCGATTCTTGTCCTTATTTGTATGCCCCAACAAGCTCTCAGAGTAGTCAGTCCCCAAAATGGGGTGAGAAGAGTGTGGAAGAAAGAGTGTAAGTGGTAGCAACCGTGTGGGAAGAAGTTCCTTTAGGAAGGAACTAAATTCACAGGGGGGTTTCACGCTGATTTTTTCATGAATTTTATCTTTCGTAATATCAGACTTCAAAGCAGACAGTCATATATATATATAACTTTAATAATATACAAAATAATTACTAGTAATAGACAAAGTAATATTCTAGTAATATACAAATATGGTGATAGTCAATGTAAACATTAACTGTAATTCTAATAACATTTGTTATAATATTGCATGTGCATTTAATTGGGAGCATCATAATGACTGTAGCTAGCCAGATGGTAATTGTCACCTTGACTGAATCTTTCCTTTATCTGCCTTGGAAAAATAATCATCTGATACAAAAAGATGAAAAACTGTGCCTTTAGCCAAAGATGGTATTCAGTAGTAATGAGTTTGAGCTACTATGGTGCTTCTTTTTTACATGAACTACTTTTGCAATAAATATATAGTCAACTTGAAAGTCAAATGCATTAAAATTTTGATAGTAGTAGAGTTTACTTTAAAGTCTATTTTACATTTAAATAATGACACTCAATTGTATACTTGTACTTTGCAGCTGTTTTTCTACAGTATTCTGTTAGATACTAGGTGGTGTGTATATGAGTGAACAGCTATCAATAACTAGGATTTTCATTACTTTTTCCTGATTTTGTGAGGCATGGGAGAAGGGAACAACATTCATTTTACCTAGTCATTGTACAATAGTAATATAATGGTCTTGGGACTTAATTAAAGAAAGCACACAAGGAAGACCCCAAATTTTGAAACCTAAATTGGTTCTACTATTTAAAGTCTGTGCGTTGGTGTATACTGGTAGATAACAGTTGTTAGAAAATGAGAACTAACTTTGATAGATCCCATGCAATCCTTTCTAGGAACTAAATGTATGTTCCTCTTTTAACCCAGCAGGTGAAAATCTTCTTTCAATCTCTTAATCTATTGACATTTTTTCTTCTGAATAACTGAAACATTTCTTATATTTACAGAGAGGTCATTTGACACCAAGACCAGTTTATGAAAATGTGATATTAGGTGTAGTCTATGGGGCAAAGTATCTGTATGGTTACTAGATGTCATACTAGGACCTTCACTTATGTTTCCAAAAATAAAATAATATAGACTATTATAAAAGAGGGAGGGAAATAAAGGAGAGAGGGAATACATCAGGAGGTTAAGGGGAATCTACAAATGAACTGCTACAACACACTACTTCTCAGCTTATTCTGAGAACAATGTGCATTCACTCTTGAGCAGCAGCTCTCTTTCCTCTTCACACTGTGTCTTCCATGCCATCAAGGAGGAGGATACTTGTTTCAGTCAGGAATTCTGCTGCAGCAGTCACCAACCAGTTTGTTACAAATGGATCTTCAGGTCCTGTAGCACACCTAGCAGTACCTGTTAGCAATACCTATTGTCTTTCATGTTTTTATATCTTATGGATGAATATTATATTCTTACCTTTATGTCTGTCCACAGAACACGTAACAGTTTTTCAGAATTTAAAATTGCAAAATACATTTTCTAGCTGGAGTAGTCTGCTCAAGGAATATGTTACCTGAAAATTATTTCTGATGAGTAACAGGTAGTATTGTTGGAGCAAAATCTTTATTTTACTTTCAGCTTACTCTCAGTGAGCTGGGTAATGGATATTACAGTCAATCTATTCACAGATAATGAAATCCGCAGGTGGGATGTCTGCCCTTAGAGTTAGTCAAAATCCATCTGGACATAGTCCTAGGCAACCTGCTTTGTGTGGCCCAATTTGAGCAGGGTTCTTAGATAAGGCCTCCAGAGTTCCCTTCCAGCCTTAGCTGTTCTGTGATATGGAAATGCATTTTTGAATACTTTGTATGCAGCCTTTGAAGAAGGATGTGTTTGGCTGTAATGTCAGTTTGGCTGCTAAGACAAAACATCTTTAGTTTTTATTACTTGAATGACACAGTCTAGGAAAAAACATTTTATAAATCTGTTCTTAAAGGAGTTCTTCAAAACTCTCAAAACATATTTTGTAACTTCTCAGTTTTGACAACCTGCCTTCCCTTCTTTATGTGTGTAATTAAGCATGTCCAGAGAATACTTAGTTTGTCATTTAAGCAAATAGTTGTTTAAGGTATTCAATCTTCATTTTAATATTTGCTGGAGCAATAATAGCTTTTTTTAAAAGTGACTAATAGCTGTTCTAGGGTTTACATTACTTTTATGAATGTTTTTTGGGTTTTATTACTCTCTTACCCCTGTAATGGATTCACAGTCAGGTTCAGATTTCTTACTTTTAGATGGAAAAGTACTAGAAAGAGAACAATTTCTTTGAATTAATCTTCATTATATAACGAAAACATAACCTATTCTTCAGTGAATTGTTTCTTCCCTCCATATAAGCAGGAGTTGTTAGACAACAATCTGTCCAAGCAGAGATAGAATACTACTATAATATAGTAGTTTTAGTTCTCCAATTTAATACAAAAGAATGGTTTAGAATGATGTGATTTTCATTCTAGTAATGCACAAGGTGAGGTCAATAAATCTTTGGTACATAAATAATTTTTTAGTGTACAAGAACCCCATGAGATAGTCCTATTCTCTGTCACTAGCTGGAGGAAAAATATACTCTGCGCTGATTGCTTATGTATTATTGATTAAAAATGGTTTTGGATGCATACTGGAATGACTAGGTTATATGAATGAGAGGAGACATGAGCAGTGCATGAGTAATCCTCAGATTTAAAGTTCTGTAAGGATATAGAGACATTGCATGGATGCATGTATATTAGTGGAGGCTTGAAAAAATCAAAGAAATGCTACCCAGTTGTTTGTTTCTTTGTACACTGTAATTGAGAATAACTAACACTTTTATTCATTGTTCTAGTCCTCACTTGTTATTTTCTAGCTTTCTTTTTCCCTAGTGGCTTCTTCCATTCTGTCCCTATCTTGTCTTTTACAGCTGCCTTAGCATAAGCATGATCTTCTGTCCTGATGAAACTATGCCTCTGGAAAAGATTCCAGAGTTGCACTCTTCTCAGTTGCTTTCAATGATAACACAGACTTTCTGTGAGTGGTAGTTTGTGAGTAGTAGCTTCTTGCTGCAGTTGTTGAAGATCTTGGTCATCATTTGACATGTCAGATTTTAAAAGTAGTTCTGATTTTAAAATGCTTGTGTAAGCGGGCTGGGGAAGAAATGGTTACTCTTGCTATACATTTTAATAGATGTGTGGTACTGAGGAAACAAGATTACTGCAAGTTAAGGAATCTATTTTGGTGCTGTATTGGGAATGATAATGAACCACAGAAATTTAATAATCCAGTTTTTTCAACTGTCTTGGTGTTCTTTCTCAGCACCATGTTTGTGTCTGTCTTTTCATCAGGTAAACAAAATTATGGAGGTCTTAAACTCTTTTTTGGGGAGGGATGGGGAGGTGGTGCAATAATAATCTGTAGTTGTCCAGAATGGGAGGACGCAAAATACATTTCCAGATGATGTGGATAGAAACTGATAAATACAATATTCCTACATCCATACTGCTTAGCCACAATTCATAAATAGGCTCAAGTCTTCCTCTCATGTATTAGTGAAGTAGGCTATTGCGACAGAGTAAGAGATTCTCTTTTTTGCTGTCAAAGGGAAATTCTGACTACTCCCATGGGACAGGTGCCAGGTTTTATCTTTGTGCACATTTTCCAGGTGATCAGTGGAACCCCTGGACAGTTGTCTCTCAGGAACTCTAAATAGAATTAAATACCTGAAACCTCTCCAGTTATTGCTGATGCAAAATTATTGTTGATGCTGACAGAACTTTGCTAATCATGAGGACTGTTTCCTTGAGACCTGAGCATATTTTTTAAAATGGCTTGCAAGATAAGAAGTTTTAGTAAATCTGAAAATTGAGATTTATGGTTGTGTTGATGACAGAGCCGTTTAAAAATGTCTTGGATGCTGTGATAAAGAATTTGGTGCGCAAAAGATACAAGGATACAAGCTGGCTAGAAAAAAATATCACAGAAAGTCCTGTAATCTGTTTTTGCTAAATTAGTAGTGGCAAAGAGCAATCTGCTGACTGACACTCAAGTAGCTTCTCTGGAGTAGATTATTGGAGCAGTAGCAAGTGATTTGTCAATGCTGTCACAGACCCATAAACTATGGATAACTCTGGGTATCACCAGTGCAGCTGCAGCATCACCAAAGGAATTCTTGTCCTTCAGCTGCATATATACCAAGATGGAATAAGGACAGACAGATGTGATGGATGTACTATTATTGAAGGTAAAAATGAACCAGGTGAGAGGAATATTTATAAAATGGATGAGTATAAACTGAAGCACTTTTTAGTCTTATCCTGTAGCTCTTCCTGTTTCATTTAGCACTAACAGGATGCTCCTCTGAATCCATAAGGCAAGAAGGGTACTGCAAACATAAAGTAGGGGAATTTTCTTTAGGAGCTTTCAAAGGCACGTTGGGTGAAATTTTCTAAAAAAACCATGAAAGTAAAGGACAAGGAGGCATGCCTTTTTCTATTAACTATAAAAAGGGATTGAGGATTTCAGAAGGATTTATGCGTGTCCTATCGAGCAAAAAAAGTCCAATATCACCAAAAGTCATCCTTTGAATTCCAGTGTACTAGTCTATAGTTCTTAACATCTGTGTCTCTCTCTGGTATTTAGGCATAATTATTTCAACTTATTATTTCAAGCAGTGCCAAAACAAGCAGTAATTTGATTTTGACTTTACCTATAACATAAAAGATAACAGTAAATAACCCTTTTTAAGGGTTTAATGCTAATAATATTATTTCAAATATTGTTCTTCTCTTGTATCTGTTGAGATAGTTTCTTATCAACAGAAGAAAATCTGATATCTTTGTCTTATCTCAGTGAGTGTTATTAGATTGATGTCATCTTTTATTTTGTATGTGATTATGCATTGACTTGTTTGTTTTTTTTCACTGCTGTAAGTGTTGAAATTAGCTAAGCTTATCTAAATTTTTTAGCCTTCTAGTTTGGGGTTCTAAATGTTTATAATGTTTGAAGTGTTTGAGATTGTTTTAAATAGTTCCTAAACCTTATCTCAGAAATGAAAACAACTCCACAGAAGAAGAAACAACTTCATGCCAAGAGCAGCTATGAATATCATACCCTGTGAAATATGTGACTGTTGCTCAGACACGACACTCTGATCCTAGCTGTACATGTTATTCTCGCTCTTTAAGAATGCTGTATTTATATGACTCATGCATGTGCCACCATTAGCATTTTTACAACAGGGGTACACTTTTGAAGCAAATCTTTGTCTTCCCAATTCACCACAGTTGGTTTGATACTGGAATGGCTGAGTGGGATCTATGTGTTTTACTGATGCTACCAAGCCAGATGTTGCTCTTCAAGATCACATCTGATGTGCTCAGCAGCTAATGGGCTTTCAGTCATCAGGGCCAAAAATAGAACCAGTATGAAGTAAATGCCCCTGAAACATTTTTGCTGTGAGCACTTGTGTCTTTGTCACCAACTGCTTTGACCTTCTGATCCGCTCTCATGGCACTCAGCTCTGCTATTGCCCTCGTGTTCTCTGTGGCCCAAGGTGGACAGCAGCTCACCCCTCTGTCCCAGGCTGCCACCAAACTTCCCAGCCCTGCTGTCTCTTCTGTCTATGCTGTCAGGATAAACCAGATTGCGTGTCTCAGTGCAATCCTCGTGTTCAATGCAAGAACCAAGGAACAGATTTTTTGGTTTTGTTAGAGTTCAGAGGAAGTACTCTCACATTTGTTCTCCAACCAAGGGGCTGTTTGCTTGGATTTCTTTGGAAGTAATCTGATTGGACTTCAGCCTGCAACTCAGAGCATGATATAGTGATTCAAGTCAAACACTTTGGGGCATTGTTAGCTTTGTGATGCAGAAAGATTTGCAATAATCGATTATCCATTTGTTTCACAGCAAATAATTAATTACTTGGTTGCATGTACTGTTATCACATGTATTGAGGGAGATAAAATATGCCTTTTCATCCTTTTTTGATAATGTATCTTATAATTTCAATGCTTTCTGGGGTGAAAAGAGAGTGCTTAAAATGCATGCTGACTTTCACTTCCTACCATCACTCTAACATGCCAGAGATTACCATTCTCTTGAAGGCTGGGCTCTCTTGGCAGTTTTTCGAGCTCACCCCAGTCTGTAATCAAACAGCTCTCATGACAGTCTATAACTAACTGCTTTAGAGATGAGTTCTAGAATCTGGTAAAAGTGTCTACTAGCTGTTGAAAAACAATAGAAAACAAAGCTATTAGAAGTCTAATGGGACTCAATTTCTAAACACCAGAGATGTTTTTAAAGCATGTCCTTTTGTTTCAGATTTGCAGACAACTTTATTAATAGAGACACAAAAGCAGTTTTCATCTTCACCAAACTGACCTCCTGTTTTGACTCTCCATGTATCCGCTAGTAATTTTTCTACATCACTGCTAGTAAAGTGCTAGCAGCAATTCTTCTATTTCTCCTGTCAACCAAGCTTTATTCAAGTTTGACCTTCTCTTTGTCAGACAAGCATCACTCATCTCTTATGATGTGCTAGCTTTAATATTATCTTTCAAACGTTATACGCAATCTCCATAGAATAAGCTTCAGCAATACAACATCCTCTGGGCTTACACAGTGCAATGTTCTGTTCTCTAGTGGCAATAATAGCTTCTGGGGGCAGCATTTATTATTTTAGCATGGCTTAATTTGTGTCATTGTTTTGGCCAGTCTACGTTTTTAGTGTCCTGTTTCAATTCAAACCTGATTTTCCTCTGTTATTTCCCGTTCTTGGGAGTAGATGCTAATTAAAATTGTCCATCTCAGACTTGAAACTACTTCTGACTGTGGGTACTTTATACATGTTATTTTCATGGAACAGCTGTATTGTTATCTAATTCCAGCAAGTATTTTGTCTGAAGGCTTTGCTTCCAGGAACAACGTAATTATCAGTCAGTTTGACATTCTTGCAGCCATTTTTCAGAATTAAATATTGAAATGGTACTTTGAGAGAATAATGAACTTTAATTCTTTTTCCTATTTGGTGTTGTGCAATAATGCACACTTACAAGAGTGGAAAATCAATGTTTTGATTAATTTTGATCCTAGGGTTTCCTAGCAGTTTAGATTTTTAGAACCTCATTATAGTTCTTGTGCTATGGCACAAAGTAGAGAACTGAATTTTTGCAGTCATTAAAGAGAAGAGAGTGTATTGGGACATTATTCTGCTGCTCAGGAAAGTGCAGAAGTGAAATAATGACACAAAACTTTTCAAGGAGGGTTATGACTGGGGAGCAGAATCACCTGAACCTCTTTGATGGAAATACCTCTGCTGACTGATAGAGTCAGTTGTATTTCTGATGGTGTCACAAGCTACAAAAGCAAAGATCTGTCCTGACTTCCATATCTTCATTACTAATATACTTTTCATGCTGGAAAACTCTGCCTTTTCAGCATCCTTTATAGATTTGTTTTTTCCTCAGAAAATTTGGTATAGAAACTGGTTGTCTTGTATGATTAATTTCTGTTTTGTGTGAGAAGTTACAGGTGACAACATTGCTAATAGAATGAATAAATTGGACCACGACTGAAAACTGAAAACAGTTGATAAAAATGTAAAGTTAAACTTTTCTCAGATCTGTTAATTTTCATTCCAAGATTGACTAGCATTTAGGCAGTATTAATAAACACTTGTTGGAAATTTTACTTAGCCTACATTTAAACTGGTGGGTGGGTAGAAAATAATCAGGGGGCTTATTTGAGGGTACTGAAAAAATTACAAGCTCCTTTCACTTCATTCCCCAGCCATCCCCATATGTAAACCACTTTCAACAGAAGCCAAGATTTAGTGGCTATGCTGAGAATTATACAGCTTTTTAATACCTGGAACTTATTAAAGGAAACTAATAGACTAATTTTATCTAATTTCCTGCTTAGTTATCTAATTAAATGTAATTGACTGCCTTAAAAAATAAAAAGGGCTTGTGAGCATTTTCCTTTTGCCTTCAGTATTTGACATTAGTAATAATTTTCAGTAGTATGCAGATAGAGGACCACCCTACTCTTCATCATTCTGCTGCACAGGTTTGTAAACATCTGTATGACTGCACTGAGCTGAAGTAGCAACAAGTAAGGAGCAAAAAAATTTTTCCTATAATCCTAGTAAAAAATACCTTCCTCTAATCTAAAATGGCCTGTGGTATAAAGGCACAATCTGAAGGCTATTACTGGCATTTCATAATGTAGTGAATTTTCAATTAAAATGTAAAGAGAACCAACTGATTAAAGTAAGAAGGGTTAGCTATAAGAACCAGTGTTTCTACTGCTCCTAAGTGCACTCATTACTTTTTTAGGTTAGCATTTTGAATGTGTGGATGACAGAAGTGAGTTACATGAAGATAAGCTCTTTTAAGTAAATCGCTGTCATTCAGCAGTATAATCTGAGATGTCTAGCCTTGAATCCCTGATTTGAAAATACATTCAGTGGTCTCTTACATAATCACAGTTCATTTCTTATCTACATCAAGGAATGCTGCTGTCTATTCTGGTAGCCTAACAACTACTAAAGTGAATTGCTTGGTGATTCTATTCACTTCCTGATTTGGTGCTCTCATACACGCAGAGAACACTTCCACAGTTCAGATTATTTCACTCATGGTGAGTTCAGAAGAAGCAGTAAACAATGAAGTTTTCAAACTAATTTTGTCTCTGAAGATGTATTCATTTGTTACAAAGAAGGGATGTTCTTAAGATCTCTTTTTTGGGAAATTTGCGTCACTTGTCTGCTTTATGCAATTTCTATTGAGAAAAGAGACCATTAGATGGGTGCATTTTTCTTTATATGTAGCAACTGCAAAGAAAAGCAAGTTAAACCAAAAACATACCTTTCCTCCTTCCTAATTTTGGTTGTCACTCTCCTCACTGAATTTAGGTAAAATTAGGTTCCAGTAAAGGAAATGTAGTGAAATTAGATGAAGCTGGCTGAAGCCAAGAGAGGTAAAGAAAATTTTATGTATCTTTCATGCTCTGAAAATATCCATTTTATGTAGAAGACAAATCTCAACAATTTTTAATGTACGTTTATAAAAAAGTGAATTAAACAAATAATTCATGTGATTCTGTACGCATCTGATAGCAAAGTATCTGCAAACTATTTAAGTATTGCATTCCACATAAATAATACTGAGATTTGTTCTGTGCCTTTATACGTCAGTATTACCAATTATGCTATGATGAGCTATTCTAAAAGAAGGTGCAGATTGCATGAAGAAATTAGTGGTGGTGAAGCTTCTTAAATTACAAGTAGTGTCTTGCTTAAAACTTCCCTCAGTCCCCAGATTTTTCTTTGTGTTTTGGACTCTCCCTTTTTCACAAGTTGGAGAATGGATGCCTCTGTCTCTCCTACCCTGTTGCTACATACTGTCATGTCTTTCCTCTCATTGATGTCCATCTGCTGCTCCAGCCCTCTGGGTTTAACTCCTCTTTTTTTTTATGCCTCACAAAAGCACACCCCATCCTGTTTCCCTGGCCAGCCCACCTTACAGTCACCTATTTCCTTCTGGTTCTGCTCTCACCCTGCTTGTGAAGTGCTGTAATAATTTTGGAGTGGAGAAGTTAGATCTTATGGTTGTCCGAATATTTTTTATAAACTTGAAAGAGTAGCCAATACTGTCTGGTGTTCTGAGACAAATACATTTAACAAATAAATTTTTAAAAAATAGAAATTTAAAGAGTAAGCTCATTTCCATAAATCTAGTCAGTCAAATGCTTTGATCATGTAAACTGCCTCTAAAGTTAGTGGCAGAATAGAGCCTTTTAGTTCCCTCATTGTCACTACTGTACACTATGCAGCTTTACAGTTGCCAGTATATTTTGGATTTATGTGTTTGAGTGTGATTTTTCCTGTATATAAACTGGTTTAAAAATTAAATGTGGCACATGTTTAAGGTGTAAATTATTATTTGTGATGTACATAACCTGAGATATCTCTGAACATCTCGAGAATATCCAAACGATTTAAAGGGTCCTTGAGCACTCCATTTGGGGAAGTGGGAAGATCAGTAAGGTGACAATTGAAACAATACTGTTTCATGTATGCACTGTACTATAAAGTGCAGATGTGACAAGACAATAAAATGAGGGTGGCTTTTTCTGTCAGCAAGTACTTTCTGTCTGATTGTAAATTTTCATATTGTGCTCTTGCATTAAGCAATTTAGAATAAGATATATATAGATATATATGAAATAATTTATACTTTCACAATTGTAGTTCTGTTGGCATTTGGGGAGTAATTTCTGTCATTTTATGGGTAGCTGTGATAGAATAGTTACAGTTCAGGAGTTAGGGTGGGGAGTGTAGTGTTTATATCCTTAGAAACACTTTCCTTTTCCTTGAAAATGAACATTATTTATTTGAATGCTGCAACTATATTAAATAGATATTAATTATTATTAAAGTACATTTTTAAAAAAGCAATAAAATTAAAAATCCCATGGAGATGGGTATAGTATGTTAAATATATGCTGTCCACACAGTCCTTTATAAGTGGCAGAGCTTCTTATCTATCAAGAACATCTTTTTGTTTGTTTAAAATGTAGTGACAGTGATCTCGCCACAATTTTACAGCTAAGCGCAGGTGTTATTTGGATTCTGGTCTACATTAACAAATTAAAACACTGACAGATTTTATAGCATGAGGTTTTTTTCAGAGACTGGTTTTTCTAACCTATATTCCCCTTCTTCCCAATTCTCTTTCAGATAGCGGTTCTGTGGATGAAAAGGTTTAACATCACCTATTTGCTATAGGGATCATGTATTTTGTTGATGTTTGTTTGTGACTTATTTGACCTGTTTTGTTCCGTCATTTTAGTTGTCAAATCTGCATGGTTTTTCCCAGCTTTCCACTCTTTTGTTCTCCTTTGATTGTATTGCAAATGTGTTGCATTTATATACAGGGTAACCCTCACTGTTCTGCTTACCATAACTGCCAACACAGGGGTCTGCTACTGTCAAACATGATATCTGATTTTTGCCTCTAATTATCACCTACCCTGCATTCACTATAGGATTTAAAGGGCAACAGTATTTGGGAAGCAATACCTTAGCTTCCCATGGGTTCTTCCACTGCGTGTCACTAAATGCTGAATGCTATCAAAATGTTTCCCAAAGGACCAGTTAGTCTAGCTTTGGCCTGGAGCTGACCCTGCTAAACATTTTCATATGTCTTACATGTTTGATGCAGCTAAATTCTGTCCAAAACTTACTAAAAGCAACCAAGTAACTGTGCTTTTTTTGATCTCTATTAAAGGCTCGGTTGGTAAGTGCAAGTTCCTTGGATGCTTCCAAGCTTTATGCAGTCCAAGCATTTGCTGGGTAAGTAAAAATATAATTGAGAATTTTGTTATTTCTATCTGCAAATTATTCTTTCAGCATTATAGCATCTTTCCTACGCTTTCTGTTTTAAGAAATTGCATTATTTTAAAAGGAAGATAGTTTTATTATGTATGCCTTCCCCTTTTAATTTTTTTAATTAGTTATTTTTTGAGAAATTAATAAAACAATTCATGGTGAGGTCAGTTAGATAGGAGATTTTACTTCTTTGCATATAAAATAAGTGTCCTTTAAAGCTATAGCCCAATTTTGTCTTTGTTCTAGTAAATGTATAGTACTGCAATTCTAGCAATATAATATCACTCTAGTACTTGAAATTAAAAAGTCAAGAGAAAAGATCTTGTAGTGGCTGAGAGTGAATATGGAAGAAACCTGTACATTTTGTGCTTTGTTGTCTGCAAATGAAGTTATCTTGCATCAAATTCAAGGGATACCTTCCTATTTTGAATACTTTCTTATTATTCAATCTGGAAAGGCAAAGAAATAAAAGCCTTTGGTAGAATATGTCAGTTATATTAGTTACCTAATTAAAGTGGTATCATCCTCTTGCTGGTGCACTCTGTAAGTGCATTTTTACTATAATTACAAAATTACAATTTATTACAAAGACAAGGGGATGAGATTAAATTAATCATCTTCAGCTTTTATGTCTGAAATGCTATGCAATTGACACTATGAAGTTTTTCTGGATTAGATTCCTATTTTGAGGGGAGGTGGGTGTCGCTAAAAAGTAGTTTTGACATTAATTTGCCTAATATTATGCACTTGCTTCTATGGAAGGTATACTTAGGATAACCTTTGTACTTATTGGTAAACTTTAAACAAATTTATAAGTGATCTACACCTCTTTAGTGGTGTAGGTAGTTTCCACATAGTTTGTCATGCCTCAAAGTGTATTCCTGCCCTTTGCAGCTCCTAGAACCTTCAGAGCTGCTGTAAGAGTGTGAGAACACGTGTGACATTGTGCAGGATTAGTCACCAAATGCTAAACAGAGAAGAAATAGTTTAACACCTGGTTATTGTGTAGTTTAGGACAGAATTTTGCAAGCAGACTGAATGCAGGTATTGATAGCCAAGTATTTGTGCCTGTAGGAAGCTGCACATGACCATACTGTTTTGCTGTATGTACTATTTTCCCTAACCAGTTGCTTAATTACAGTTTATTAAGAGATGTAGACCTTTAAAAGGTAATGTGGAGTTCCTAATTTTTGTGGGTTTCACACAAAAAGAAATCTCATAGGTGGAAGGAGAATTTTTGCCACTGTCAAGGACTATACAGACTGAAGCTGCTCTTTTCCATTCCCAGGTGAATAAATTCAAATACTGAATCCTCTGAGAATAAGCTGTATCAATCCTTTGTGCAGACATCCTGTAACCACTGTATAGGACTACCTCAAATGGCTGACAGTAGCTCAATAATAGCTCATGTTTTTAGATGAAACCTTACTTCTTTTGATGACAAAGTTTAGATGTGTCCTTGCCTTGCTTTGCTGTCCACAGTAGCTTTATTCAAACCTCCATTTCACTAGGCCTCCTTAAAACCAGTTATGCAATTTTCATGTAATTTTTCATTCAGGCAGAGAATGCTATCATTTCAAAGACATTTGTGGCTCTGTTTTAATCACACTTCCCACTCTACTCCTTCATGCAAAAACTAATGCTAATTTCTAGGATTCCTCCCTCTTTTTACAGCCAGCACAAATGACTGCAGTTAGCTCTGACTCCTTCTCCCTCTTACTCTCTCTAAAGGTGTTGCCATTTGAAGCGAGGGAGGAGATTGCTTCCCTCACAACCATTGTTTCCATGCTTTATCTATGCAAAAATACCCCAGCTGACTTTCTTCTGTCTAGCTCTTTCCTCTCGGTCATAGCACAATGCTGTGACCCCACCTCATGCACCAACACCCCCAAGTCCATGGCAGGGACTGCAACTCTCCATTCTCTGCAGTGATCTTCTCTTGTTTGCATGAAAGACAGCATTTCTGGGGCTTCTCATGCAACTCCTCTGCTAAAAGGCAGAAGCACCACCTTTCCTGGTTGTTCCATACCAATATCACATAATAACATCTTCATTTTATTTTTCTTCACTTTCTTGAAGATGAGACACTTTAGAGCTCCTTATTTCCATATTTTTAAGATGCGAAAGTAGGTCAGCTGGAGTTCTCATCATCTATGTGGATCCTGGGTAGTACTGTTTTACTTTTTTCAGAGACTTGCTCTTGTATTAATTTACTGCTTCCTAATGAGCAGTCAGAGACTGATAACTTTACCACATGGCCTAATCCATTCTGAAATTCGCTAACGATACACAGATGGTGCTGCATGCAGATGATTACTCCTTTCCTTCGGTGGTATCGTCTCTATGGTAAATCAAATTTATTTTTCTTGAATTCTCTGAAAAATTTTTTTCAAATAGATTACTGTTAGGCAGAATATTTCCAGAAGCACCAAAAAATAATCAATATGACAGGTTTTTTTCCCTGCCTTTAATGATAACTTTTATCAAATTATTATGATATTCCACTTCATCATCTTCTATGTCAAGTTATTGTTGGGTTATAATTGGAAGTAAGGAGGGGAGTAGAGAATTCAATGTATAACCTACATTAACATGAAAATTTGTCCCTTGCTATGTTATTTCTTAATGATGACTAAAAGGAGTTTAGTAAGAACCTCTATTTTAGTAATATTTTTATGGTATAGAGCAGAATAATAAATGGAAATCCTTTGACAGATATTGCCTCTGTCTGAGCGTAAGAATGCCTTATACATGATAAGTTTTATTTACTGCTGATGGAACTGCTCCTGAGTAGCAAAAAGCCCTGATTTTATTTCTTGGTCTCTGTACATTTACTTTTCACAACCTCAGAAATGTTATTTTATTTCTATCACGCTTTTCCTAGGTTTGTAAGTATGTCTGGAAGGTGCAATTTGGGTCTACTTTGATCTTTATGTTATTGAAAAAAAATTCTAGTATCACAACCTGACACAGGAAAATGGTTGTGGAAAATATAAAAGAGTTGCATAAACAGAAAATCAATTATTTTCCTTTTCTTAGAAAATAGTGTGAGTGCATCACAAAGAACTGAAAAATTCTTCACTAATTTTAGTTATATCTCTTTTCACATCATAATTGTAAGAGGTGTAAATAAACTTAGGGCTTTCAGATGATAAAGTCTTTGTAGTGGATGCAGTTTTTATATACACAGAGATAGAAATATAAGAACTGAAAAGGGTATTTGAGGCAGTGCCAAATAAAGGACCATGCAGAGAAAAATATTGGGTCTTGAAAAATTTCATATCCCAGCTTATCTGAGAATTTCCAAGTATCTCTGAATTAGAACTAACAAGGTATATAGAGATCTTTCCAAAACCCTCTGTGGAAAAAGTTCAGGAAGATACCTGTGTTAATTGTTTGGAAGAGTCAGAGAGAGTGAAGCCAATTTGTTATCCAGATCAATATGTATTCTTTTAAATTCTGTTGGTGTGTCAGCCTTTTATTCTTTGAGGTGACTCCAAGTTTCTCTTTGCTGTTGTTTCCAAATTATATGTGAGATCTAACGGGGGTTTAATTGTGTGCTCAATGAAAAAGCTCAAACCAGGCAAGAGAAAATAATGATGGTCACCATGGAATTATTTTTAAATGTGACAAGTTCTGTTTTCCACAGTCGCATAGAGTTTTTTGAGATGTGATTATGTGTTTAGCTAGATATTTTAAGCTTTGTATCAAATTTGATACAACAATATTCATTGATATCAATGATGTTCAATATGTAATGTTGGGCTGCTTCTCAACTACCAGATATACAAGAACTTACGAAGGAAACCTTTTCTTGTAATTTCTAAATCAATGGTAAGAAGTTTTAGGAGGTATTAAGCAACCTTTTAGCAACTCCGCTTTGGTTGAATGCCAGAAGAAAAAGCACCAAGAACACTCGCATTGGTTTTTCAGTTGGGGCACATGCCTTTGGCTGATAACTGCTAATTTTGATTTTTAACTGTAAATAGAGGTACTGTAGGCAGTTCTTAAGGATGTAGTCTTGTAAGCTCCATGTTTTTATTTTCTTCTTTGCCTTTTTATCTTACAGTCGTGGACTGTACGGAATTGACAGCATGCCAGACCTGCGAAGAAAGAAATCTTTTCCCATTGTTCGAGATGTGGTGAGTAATTTCTGAAACTGTTGATTCATTTGCCAGTTGTGTAGGTCTTTCTTGTAATTACTATTGTGCATCTGAATGACAGTTTGTAACAATTGTTTTATAGAAAAAAAGAGTCTTGAGAGAATGGATTGAGGGCAGTAAAAGTCAATGAGGCAGTTATTATAACATACTAGATAATTCTGAATATCTCATTGGATATTTAGGTATTACTGGTGTAATCAAGTAATGTGCATTTGATGCAATAAAAAGCTACTCATTTTCACAAAGATGCTATGGAGTGTTTGGGATACTGTTCCGCTTGATATATTTTGATGCTCAGAGAGAAAGTTCCTTTTGAAAAGTTCCTTTTGAAAAGTTCCTTTTCACTATTAATATTTTAAAGATTTATGCATACGTTAGGTACAAGGTGAGGTAATCAGGGTTTTTAATAGTCATTGTAAAGAAGAATAATTTAAGAAAAGAAATTTCAGTGGAAAAGAATGGCAGTTCCTTTGAGATTTATTCTGACTTCCAGTCTAAACAAGATTAAGAGCCTCTCTGCCCCAAAGGATTTCAAGTGCTATTCACATTTCTCTTTTTCTTTTCCTGTAGTATAGAATTCATAATTCAATAAAATACATCTTTAGTCTCTGATGATGGTGAGCCCCCAAACCAATTTCTCACTATAAAGAAGTGATTGGCTGTTAGGCTAAGTAAATGACTACTATCTTTGTTGTTAAAAGATCAGCCTTTGTCTATTATTGCTCAATGTTTTCTCAGTTTCTGTGTTCAGTTACTCTGTGGTGATCCACCACAGTGTCTGAGCAGTCTAAAAGAGAAAGCACAGACACCATTTTAGAGTAGAATTCCTTTTGAAATTGATGAAAAGTTACACTGCACAACATAGTAGAGCCTGCAATCATTTAAACCATCTTTTTGATAGCAGCCACTCTGCTGTTAGTTCCATTAAACAAGTATAGTCTATTGTCCTGCTATGATTCTTTAATGCATGTTAAATGGCAATCTGCTTTGTTCTTAATTGTTGGAAGTGCTAACAGAAAGGTATAGTTCAGAATATATTAAGACATCAGAATGAATGTAAATGATCCTTTCTTATGCTTACATAAGACCGTTTCAGAAAAACAGAAACAGTATTGTTAGAAATGAGTGCTAAACTCTTTTGATGCTGACTAAAATAAATATAATTTATTTTCTTTGTTGTGCAATGAATCTGACAAATTAATGCTCTGTATAATTTCTTTCCTATCTTGTCTGGATTTTTAAGGCTATGGTAAGTACTGTTATATTTATAATTGTTCTGAAATTATCATAGTAACTGTTACGGGTTCCATTAATGTTCTGTTTTATTATGACCTTCTATTGGAAAGTTAAAAAAATATTTTACAACCAAGAATTTAATCATAAGGAAAGTGATGTCTTATGTGAATGTGTTCTCCTCTGTGTCACGTATACCAAAATTGCTAAAAGTTTATGTTAAAAAGTTGTCTGTATATTCCAAATATCTTTTCTGATGATACAAGCTCAAAGTTTAGGTCTCAAGCATGAAGTTTCCCCTGTGGTACTGGAAAGTCTTGGACACCTACAGAAAGAGAAATTCAAAATGTTCTCTACTTTTAAATTCTCTTGTATCAATCAGTTTTATTTTTCCTTATTTTCATAGTCCCTCTGCTCTTCCAGTTTCACTCCTTTATTTTCATGCTTTCAGCATTTTATCTCAATACAATGTTTATCAAAATTCAAAATTCCGTATGTTTTCTTAAGATCTCTAACTCCCATTTGTTTTCATGAATTCACATTTTGAAAAATCCAATATTCAGCACAGAAGCATAGAATATGTTGAAGAGAAAGAGACTCACAGGGATCATCAGGTCCAGCTCTCAGCCCTGCATAGGACCATTCCTAAGAGTTACACCCTGTGCCTGGGAATCCAAATGCTTCTGGAACTCTGTCAGGCTGATACTGTGACCACTGTCCTGGGCAGCTCTTCTGGTACCCAGCCACTCTCTGGAGAAAGAACCTGTCCTCCATACTTAAGTGACAGTGCTATATGTTCAGTGCTTCATACTGTTGAATCATCACCAAATTCAGTGTTTTAGAGCAGAAGCATTCTATGGGCTTTCTTTTGTAGATGTGGTTTGTTCTGACGGTGATACATAAGTGGAAATAATCCTTGTGGATTTTTTTTTAATAAAATCCCTGTAAATTTAATCCATATGACTTTTAAATTTACTGGTTTATCACAAATCCCTCTAGATAACACTTTCTTCCAACATGACAAACACTTTATTGAGAACAGCCTAATTATCCCTTTCCTATTAGGCTTTGTTATTTTATATAGGGCGCTGTACTATAATTTTAGACACATTTCTGATTAAGAAGAAATAAAATAGTAAAGCTGCATGATTCCAAGGGCACCCCTTGGGAGAGCTGGGCTTGAAGGACACATGACAGGGTCAAAATTGCTTTCCCATTTTTTTTCTCACAGGAAATAGTGTCTGTTTATTGACTTACAGGGATAGCATGAAGCTGCAGTTCTGCTGGCTCATGTTCTTTGGTGTTGCTGGAGGACAGAGCACAGCAGCAGTCATTGCCCTATATTTGAGGTTAATGTTCTTATGCCCTTTGTGCTCCTGTCCTGACAAGTTGTTCACATTGCTCTATTGCTTGGAATAGGATTGTGCAACTGAGACCTAGAAGGGTCAAATCCCTTCCTAAGTGTAAGGGACATGAAAATTATAAAACAGGCATAGTGCAGGCATGTAAACCTACAGAGGTACTCAGCAAGACTTTAAGCAAAACACCTGTGCTTCAAGAGGGATCAAAAAATCGATGCTTTTAAAGTGCATTATTTTAAAACCCAGAACCTTACTGATTATGAAAATAGTTTCTTTTTCTCTTAATGTTTCAAAAGCATTTTTACTTGCCATTTTTAACTTTGATATGTGGGTCTTGTAGCATTGAGTTTTGACACAAAAAGAAAAAACCTGAACACTGTTTAATCTTTCCTGTGGCTGTCAATCTCACTGGCACACACCCATGGAATTTCCCACATTCACAGAAATAGAATTAAAGGATGGTCACAGAGAAGTAAACAGAATTATTTACTTACTATTAAGAGAATGGAGAATCTGATAGCAAATTAATGGCATTGAGTTGGTAAATTCCTGAGTTTAAAAGAGAAAAAAAAGGGAAGGTTCTTTGTAACAGGAGACGAATTGAATACTACTAAGCTAAGGATGATTTCTTACCCTGTAATTGGTTTCGCAAGATTAATAATTCTGTGTCAGTCTGCAAGTTTAATTATTATCAAGGGAAACTTATTGAAAATTGAATTAGGGAGAGTGAACATTTAAAATTAAAATTGAACAATCTTATAAATAAATAAATAGAAATCCATTTTAAATATACCAGTGTTTAAAATTATATAATTGGAAAAATTGGAATTGTCTCTTCATCCAGAGACTAATGATGCAGTTCCTCTGCTGATGTAAGCCTAAATTGCTTTGGCCCAGTATGCATTTCACAAAAATAAGAATGTCACATACAAAGTGTCATTTAAACTTTTGCTGTAGTAGTTCTGTGATTATGGACTAGAGAGATCCACTTCACAGTTAGGTGAAAATCTGTATCCTCACAACAAAGGCAACAACAGACTTATGGTTAGTGGGTGGTATAATTGATCCACACACTGCTAAACTGTGAGGGCAGCAAAGCATGACAAAGCAGATAGTGGATGACAAAAGAGCAGAGATAAGGCACAAGTGTACAAACACATTTGGAATGATTTAAAATAAGAGAAAGGAGGAATGAAAACAGCACTCCAGGTGCAGTACAGTAATATACAGTGTTATGGTTGATATTGTGCACAGTGGAATAAATCTTATCTGTTTCTGTCAGGCCAAAAGGATTATTGATAGCAGAAGTGATATTCAGATTTGAAATATGATTTGTAAAACACACAGAATTCAGGCCCCCAGGGTCCTTTCTGATCATTATACTAGCTAGTTAATTCTCAAGGACCCATTTAGATTTCTGGGGTGTTTCAATGAGATATAAAACTTCCTTGTTTATTGTATATTAAAATTACTTTCTTTTCAGTCCCTTTGCATGTACCATACTAGCACAAAAGAGTTCATCTCTACAAACCAGTGCATTGTTTTCAAAACCAGAAGTTGTCCATATACAAATAACATCATGTGGCCAAATGAGGACAGATTGACACAGAGTTCTGGTCTCTTTTCCTGTCTCAAATAACCAGAGTATTTCTCCATATAGCTGTCTGTAGTACTGAATTAATATTGTCTTTAAGGAAAATAATACTTCAAGATTTCTTGAGGTCTTTTTATTTAAGTAGCATTTTATATACATACATTTATATACATTTATATACATGTCCTTTAAAATGCTCAGTGAGTTACAAAAAATTATCTAGACTGACAACTTGAACCATAAGACTACTGCAAAATGATCTCCCATGTTGCTGCAGGCACAGTCAGCTTCCAAATTAGGGCAGGATGCCTATCCTTGTACCACATTAATTTGGTTGGAAAAGCAGAAAAACAGTGACAGCCTGTGGTTTGAAAAAACTGAGTCACAAACCTCTGAATTACAGGTTTTATATTAGAAATGGCAGTTCAGCTGGGCACTGCTGAAAGAAACAGTAATGATGATAGGAAGTATATTTCCATTATGTACTAAAACCCTAAAAATCGTGAGCTGCAAACATTAATTAAAAGGTTTTGTATCTTCAATATTTTGTTTACATGCAGTGGTATAACCAAGTAGTATTTGCCTTCCCCTAGATTCAAGAGCTGTTGTTACTTGTATAATTGGTAACTTTTGCATTTGCCTTAAACAGACCCTTGCAGCTCGAAAATCTGGTATTTCCATGGCCATGCTCATCCGGACCTCCATAAACACTGAAGAAATGGTAAGTGTTTCCAATGGCAGGTTTCAATGTTTAGGCAACAGAGAGATTTTTGTTTAAAAATCTCTAAAAATTATTTCAGCCTTACACACTCCCAACTGGATGAAATTGAATGTATTCCATTTATTGTGTAGGAACTTTCAGGGAACTTGAGCAGAATTTTCTGCCTGAGCCACAGTAGCAAGACCAGGTTTGCTGACTCACATCCATAGCAGAGGGGACTAACCAAGAAACCTTTGATTTACAAAACAGTTACTTAAGGAAGCCTTTTGTTTAAAATTGTCCAACTGTACCATGTTTGCCTGCAGTTTTTCATCATCTTTCTATCTTCATCATACTGTGAGTGCAAGTATAATGACAGGGCTCTGCAAGATGGGCTTTATGATAATTTTTCCCAGTCTTTGGGATGTTATTTGATTTTTTTTTTTTTTTAATGTAACTCACGCTAATAACATATGTGATTCTAGAAGAAATATTTAGTTCATACAAGAAATAACCACAAGAGTCTTTTGGAAAAAACATACTGTCATAGCTAGTAAAATGCATGAACTGTGGTTTTCCATTACTGATTTGACTTAAATTTGGCAAAAGACTTTTTTTTAACAAAAGCAAAACAGGTGCCATTTTCTTCAGGAATACTTGAAGTGTGATGCAAGAGATATATATATATATATATATATATATATATAAACTAAGAAAAAGCAATAATCTGAAGGAATACAGGCCCATTTTGTGCTCCTCAAATTGCTAGTGCATACATAGCCTTCTAAAATACATCCTATTCTGAAGAAAAATCAAGAGTTGAATTTTTCTTACATTGTTGCTAAGGTCCATAGCAGAAGAATGGGAGAACAGAAGATACTTACAGGTGTTCTGGGAACTGGAACATGTAGCACAAATATTGACATCCATCATTCTTACCTGGTTGATTGTGAACTTTCTGTGCTTATATGGTAATGATGAAATTATGATTTGGTGGTGCACAGGGACAGATTGCTGAGGTGGAAAACAGATGGTGTTTGAAATGTTCATCAAGTAGGGGCAGTAGTTATTTTATTCTACTATCTCAAAATAGCAGCAAAGGTTGATCGAATTGAGAATTATGGGATCTTAAGGAGTTTGAGGCTGAGGGAAAATTATAGAGGAAAAACTTATGGCATCCAAGTGCTACAAAATACTGTTTTTGACTTTGTTGTAGTTTGTACCAAAATACCTGAGTTCATTAAAAGACCCTAAAATACTCCATGTACTTTACTAAACAATGTTTACCAAGCAAACAACATTGTAGATAAATATATTACCACCTTTTATGACAAAAAATGCAGATTCATCTATTTATTTACATGCTTCCTCTTGTGTAAAAACTACCAGGCTCTGACTTCGAAGGGCTAAAGTTGCAAGTTTTGGAGTTAATATTAATTGCCAATAAATGCAGGACAAGAAAGAATAACTTGGACTGCACTTATGGATTTTTACACAAATGGTCCTGTTCAGGATGGGGTAAAAAAAGGCAGCAAATCCCAGTGAACAGCTCAGTGCAAGCACGTCTCCAATGCTTGCCATCAATCAGAGAAACTACTGAATGCTGATTCAGGAGAAACGGAAAAGGAAAATTCATTTTAATGTATTTTTGTACACCTATATTCTTTGACCTCCATTTGAACCATGCCATTTGAAAAACTGTGTACCAGAAATGGTTCTTTCTTAAGTAATCTTGAAATAAAAATGTAAGTCCAAAGGCAGACAGCAAATGTAATTTAGACACGTGAAAGTTCATTTGATGAGAAAATGTAAAAAGCTAATTCAGAGTAGAAGTGAATAGGAGAAGCCAGTCCTATGCCTCACTACACATTCCAAGGGGCAGGAAGTGCTCTTTCATTAACAAATCTAAGGGTACAGCCAGTAAAGCTTCTTGCAAGATATTTAAAACAAGGGAAAGGCACTACTTTTCTACTTCTCTAAGTAGCCAGCCAAACTTAATAACCTAGGGCATCATTACACTGGGTAGAGCAAGATTTAAAAACAAAAAGGACAGACATTTTCAGGCATAACAGAACTCTCCAGATACTCTCCACAAAATGAAAATGTGAAATGCAGATGAAGAAATGGAGTCACCAATGAAATTTAAGGAAAAAACTTCCCCTTTGGGCAAGTTATTCCTCTGATTAAGGCTTTTCTGGTTTTTACCCTCCCCCAAGTTTTTTTCTGGAGGGAATATTAGTGACTCTGGTGGGTGTGGGTTATTTGGCTGATTAAATTCAGTATGAAAATTCTTTGAACTAATGCCTTTATTAAATCTCAAGTGCCACCTACTCAAAAAATTACACCCTCAGGTTAAGGCTTTGAGCTTTGCCACCTGTCACTGCTATCCTTTTGGTACAACACACTCATGACACACTGAGTTTGTGTGTTCTCAAGCACAGATCCAAAGACTTTTTAAACAGTGTAATACTTAGACATATGCTTTCAGTTGAGCACACATTTAATTGAACAAAGACAGAGCTACACATTTTTTAAAATTATACATCAATGACATTGTCAAGTATTTCAGGTAGCACATGATAGAGGTAAATTTCCCTTTAGAGGAGAAGCAGATAACTAAATAATTCTCCTATATATTAGTAGTGCTAAATGTTGCCAAACCAGTTATTAGTTATATAGTTATATTGGAAGTTATTAGTGCCATGTTGTTATGCTCTGTAATTCACATAGCAAAAACATTTAAACAGAGAAGAGTAATAGGAATGAAAGTCTCTAGACAGTAAGAGAAATAAAATTCTTTTTTGCAATTTGCTTTATTAACAGCAGGGGAAAGAACACATTCAGCAGCAAAACCAATCTACAAATAGTGTCTTTCAGCTGAAAACTTCATTTACCCTCAAATGTTTATTTTAAGGCCTGTTGAGGGTAATTTTCATTACTTACTGACATGTCTGAAAAATTGAAAAGTTACTGGCAAAATTCTGAAAGTATTTATAATGTGAAAAATATTGAAGCTGAACAGGAAGAAAGGGCAGGATTTGTACCAAGGCTACATGAGCTCAGGAGTGGGAGAGTGTAATCAGTGGTTTCTGAGAAACACGATTCCTCAGCAAGCTGTGTAAATTCACTGTAGGTTGTTTTAAAGTTTCCTTTCTGCTCTCTGTAACATGGAAGGCAAAAGTGAAGTAATATACAAAAAATGAGTTCTGCAGAATTAGGTGGCCATGACTATCACAGTTCTTAGGTTCTGCCAAATCAAACTGGTGCACACCTTTGCTTGCTTTCAGGGAAGTTGTTAGGATAGGCTGAGAAGCACTCTGGAGAGCAATTTAGGGTTTTGTTTTAGTCTTTTCTGCTGTATCAGATTTTTTTTAGTTCAGTTCTTCAGTGTTCTCAGTTGTGCTCAGATCAGATGTCCATGAAAAGTCTCACCATATATCTTTGGAGAGGCTCCACAGGGTGGATATTGTTTCCAGCAGTATTTACTAACTTCAGTAAGTGCTGTTGCAGCCTAAGCTACCCAATATTTTGTTTTATTATTTTTAATGCTTGATCCTATGAATCAATGGCTACTCTATGGCTGCATGGTACTGGTTTTCCTGTGGTAGCAAAAGTCCTTTGGTTGATGACTTTGTGCAACATTATGCAGATATGCACACAAAAAGATTATTTGACTTTTATCAGACAATCTGCTATTAGCAGAATATCTCACGAGTTTGATTAGAGATGCAAGTACATAAAAGCAAGAATATGTCAGCATATTTTTAGACAGGTTAATGTCTTCCATTTGGCATGCAATTACCACAGCTGAAAATGAAAGATAAGGGAGTGTTAACAAATGTTTAAATTAATAAGTTTGCCTTACTTCCTGTATTGTCAGTTCTGTGGCAGTGATGTTAAAAAATATAGACAAACCACACAAATTCCAAAATCTTATTCCCTTGCCATAGCTTTATAGCCAGCATTAGAGCTGCCTTGCATAATATCCACACCAGAGGACGACAAGGTAGGACAGGCAGACTTTCAGAAATATGCCACTGTTATATGTTTTATAATATGGTTTCTTCTTTCTAAAATAAGAAATATTGTGATATCCTGGTGATAGGATTATTATTTTATTCTAAAAATAATAATATGGTGATATGTTTTATAATACAGTTTCTTCTTTCTAAAAGAAACAATTATTCCTTTATAAGGGAATGAATCTAGAACTTCTAATACATTCATGACATTCATGTGTGCATTTAGTGAACACCCACCCCTTAAAAAAGGCACGGGCAACCTAAGCTTGGTGCCAAGTGCTGCCTACAGCAACTGCCTAGACCTAGAAGATCAGGATGCCTGAAAAAAAGCTGAAATAAACAAACCAGGTCTTGTGTGCTAAACTACAGGGGCTGCTTTGTTTTCATCTTATTAAGCACTAAAGAGCTGAGACTGAAATTGTCACAGCACTAATCAGTAAATAGCCAATTACTGTTCTTGTAGTACAGCTAGTCATGGGTTTTAAGCCAAAACAGTCAAAGAATTGGGTGTGGATTTTTGAGTGTATGGATCATTCTTGTCTATAGTAAAAAGCAACTTGATGCTTAAACATGAAGTAGTAAGTATGCTATTATAGGAATACAGATAAAATGGAACCCTGCAATTGGCTTGCTTTTATTTGGGGAGATTATCTAGACAATTGGTATTAGAGGATAGTGTTGTATATAATCAAAAGGCATTTTGTACAGTATGTCTAAGTCCCTGTAGGAAGAAGTATTTAAATATTTAGAATTCATGTTATTAATTCTGAATAAACTTAATATGCCCCAATGAATGTAATGCTATTGGGTTTTTTTAATTTCTTCCTCAAAATATAAAAAGTGTAAATGGTATATAGTTTAGAAACAGTTCACTTCTGTTACACAATACACCTGAAATATTTTTTTTTCTTACCCAACAGAAAATACATGTCTTCAAGAAGACCCTGCAGGCTTTGATCTATCCAATATCATCAACTACACCTCATAACTTTGAAATCTGGACAGCTACAACTCCCACATACTGTTATGAATGTGAAGGCCTGCTTTGGGGCATAGCCAGACAAGGCATGAGGTGCAGTGAATGTGGTGTCAAATGCCATGAGAAGTGCCAAGACCTCCTAAATGCTGACTGTTTGCAGAGTGAGTATTTCATGATAACTGAAGTCTTGTATTAATTCACACCTTTTGATTTTGTGTGTATGCTCAGTAATATCTTGAAATGAGGCACCAGATCACTCAAAATCAGTGAAGGTCTGTTGATGCTCCTCAGTTGAGAAGCTAGCCAGAAGCTTTATGGAAACCTACTGTTAGTTTTGCTTTTGTCCTTGAAATCTGTCAAATGTTGCTGGGCTTTTACAAAATAATGCTTACTAACATCAGTGAATTATTTACTTTCCACTGCCTATGGCAATACCTGGAGCAACTTACTACTTGACGTAAACTCTTTTTTTTACTTAACTCAAAACACAAAAAAAGGTCAAAGGAAATATTAAAAAAATATTCTTGCTACTTACTGTAGTCATATTGATGTGCTATATATTAGTCACAAATATGAAACAGTAAGTAGGACCTTGTTCATTCAAAATACTAAACCCTGTATGTGTAAGGGGGGAAAATTAATTAAGGCAAAATAACCTTTGCCTTGCTTTTATCTTTAGCTTTTTTCTAGCCACCATGAATTCTTCCGTGAAAATATATCAGGTGTATTGAAACAATTCTTAAATTACAACACAATTATTATACAAGATTCTAAGCAATAGAAAATCATGACCTGCAAGTTTTCTGATTTTGGAATGGAATGGGCTTCCATACTCTGGAGTTATTCAACACTGTTCACTGTTGATATGTTCCAGAGCCTCTACATGTAGGAGAACTACTCCGATATTTCACTCAGTTCTTCCTTCTTTTCCCTGTGTTCTCTGTGTGAGGAACTGTCATGAGGGATGGATGCTCAAGGTTTGTACTGCTCAGGAATCAATTAAAATTTCCCAGAGCAACTGACCCCATGGAGAAAAAATCAGTGATGAATGTCTAAATCAAACTTCCTAACTGTGCTTAATTGTGATTCTGCTCTGAGTTGAAACTGGGCTGGTGTTCCCTGGCCCATATCAGCAGCCCAAACAACTGACTTTTAAAAGAACAAAACCTCTAGAAGGCAAAGTGCAGATAAAATATTTAATGTGCCTAAGGAACCCCACTCTTCTCATTAGTATGCAAATGTTTCTGAGCATCTTGTCATATTTTTTGCAACAGATTAGTTGTTCAGTGTTCATACTACTTTGAAAATTTCATGTTCCTTATTTTCCACTGAGAAAATGAATTGACCAATTGGTTAAATCTCTATTTCTGAGAAAGCTGATGCTAACAGTGTTATAAAGTGAAATGTAGTTATTTTTATCATAATCATTCTTTTGCCCACCTCATAATTAGTAGGATGTATTCACCTTCAAACTTCTGTGATTTATTTTTTTAATGTATAATGATTGCTAATGTAGGCTGTAGAAATGAAGTCACATCTCAAGATCTTTAGGGTCAATATATAAACTTGTTCTAAATTAGATTTAGAAAAAAAACAGTAGCATTTTCATTAACTCTCTCATCTTCAATAAGATACCCTTTCTAGTACTAGGTGCAATATTAAATTAGAATTGATTTCAATCATGTTGAGTTTGTATCAGTCCCTAGGGTGAAAGGAGCTTGTTAACTTCCTGTGCAATGTACGTTACACTATTGTCTTAATTAGTTTGATCAATACTCCATGAAAAGAGTTGTTGATAGACAGCAGTAGAGGTTGTTAGCAATAGGGGACATAAAGCTAGATGCAATAAATGAGTATAAAGAGAAAGGTATTTACGTAAAGGAAGTTGTATTGTAACACATATTTCAGCTTTATCTGTGCTGTCTCAAAAATCAACAACGTTTCTAACAGGAATATGTTATTGCCATTCAGATTGTGCCCAGGGTTAATCATTCAGTTATGTTGTTGCATTTCTACTTTTTAAGGAAGAGCAGAATTTTTTTTTTAAAAATGAAAAAAAAGTTCCCTTCTGCATCTTCTAAGAATGACCTGTCATGTTTTCAGACAGCTTAGCAATCATCTCTTTTATAATAAGATCACTAGAGAATTTTTTAACTGGTATTTTGTTTTATGGTAGTACATAATTCTATTTCTACTAATTCCTAATTTTTCAGTCTGGTTAATCTTTAATCACTAGAATTTTGTTATTTCATATTCAGAAACATAAGGCACTCTGACCAAGAGATTTTCAAGATTTCTCAAGATTTAGTAGCCATGGAAAACTTGAAGAAGCCATATAATTCAGCCTATTGGCAGTCTGGTATCACTAGTATCTGGTATTTCAACCCAGATTTTTCCAGTATTATAACATTATGACTTCCCATTCTACATCTCTCTGTGGATGTAGATATCAGTTGCCCTCCAGTGGGCTAAGAAACCTTATGATACATTGAAAACTGAAGAAAACAAAGCATGTAATATTTGGTTTGTAAGACTTCACTGAAATCTTATGCTGAAAAATTCCTAAGATTTAAAGATTTTTTAGCATAAGCTGAAAAATTACTCTTTCCAGCTCTAGTTTCTTTAGCCATTTCAAGCTGAGTGCCAAACAAAAACTCTTTCAAATGAACATATTGGTGTTTGATGGTATTGTAAAGAAGGAACTCTATGCTTCCTCCTTGTTGAAATATCTGATTATAATTGCATAACAAATTGCTCAAAATTATTTTGTTTTAATTTTCCTAACCCCCTAAAGGGAACAATAATGCTTGAATCCTCCCTGGATTTGAGGATGGCTAGTTGGATGATGTTTTCATGACTTCTTGGAAGAGGGAAGTTCTTACTGCTGCTAATGATAATGATGATTGTGTCATTCAGTGCCACAAGCCTGTGCATAGTGTTTAACAACATGAGCCAAAATTTAGCAATGCCTATAGCAAGTGGCAGCATGTCATTGATTTTTTTTTTTTTAGTATTTTTCTATCTTGGTTCATATGTTAATCTCATCAAGAGTTTAAATATTCTGTTTAGCACTGCAGGAATTTAAATTTTTGCTTTAAATTTTTAAATTCTGATCATAGAAGTCTGATGTTTCTTTTCTCATACTCAACTGCAAGATTGATTTTTGGGAATTTTTGAAGAGTATGTTTCACAGACATTGATCAGAAACCTTTTCCTCTGACAGAGAAAGGACATTTTATAAGGTGAAATTCACTTTGTTTTTGAAAGGGCCTCTGAGATCAGTTAGAATTGTTAGAGAGAGAAATCTCTCCAGAGCACTTCTGAAAAGAATTGTGAATAAAATCTGCAACAACTTGGTCTCCTTAATTTTTTTTTTTCCACTTTAAACCAATAAACCTTGTAGTGGTTTTGATGTCCCAAAAAAATTACCTGAGTATTTTCTGCCATGCCACCACAAGCTAACACAGTCTAGAAGTATTCTCACACAGATAATATCCCTTGATCTCTTCTACAATCCTCAAATAATTACTGAAGTTATCAGTAATGACCATTTTATTGGAGAGGGGAACCTCTCTGTTCCATACCTGTGATATATAATTTTCTTGGGTGGGCTCTCTTTTCCAAAAAGTCTGTGAGTTTAATACCACAGGTGTGGTGTCTAATGATCAAGTTTTGAGATCACAAATCTGTGCTATCTGCTCAGTACACATGTTGAGATGTTTCCACAGTCCTGACTGACACTGAATAGTATTGATTTAATAAATATTTTATGTATAACACATAATACTGATGGAAGCTGACTGTTAACCCCTCATGTTAAACTAAATCAACTAATAATTTTACATATCACAAAGAATATACATGAGGTATTATTCAGGTGAAACAAAGATCTCCTTCAGGTACTGCTGTACCAAGAGTTGACTAGAGACCTTAGAGGGGAAAAAAACAAAGTTAATTTTCAATAACAATGGTGACTTTTTCTCTCATTTCAGGAGCAGCTGAGAAAAGTTCCAAGCATGGTGCAGAAGACAAAACACAAAATATTATTAGTGCTATGAAGGAAAGAATGAAGATTAGAGAGAAAAATAGGCCAGAGGTGTTTGAAGTGATCCAGGAAATGTTTAATATTTCTAAAGAAGATTTTGTACAGTATACAAAAGCAGCAAAACAAAGTGTTTTGGATGGAACATCCAAATGGTCAGCAAAAATAACTATCACAGGTAATTTTCTTCTGTTCTAAGATCTCTTTCTTTCCTATTCTCCTGATTCAGGAGCAAGATTTTTTTTTTATGTAGAGCTGGACCGTGCGTTCAGTTGCATACTTGGTGCATGTACAAACAGTGCAATTTATAGGATGTCAACTGCAAGAGTTGAGTTTAAAGTTGCCAAAACCACTTTATATTCTACTGCTATAGGAAGGAAGACAAGTAAAAAGAATGTATCTCATATACCTGTTAGCAATATCTTCTGTGCTAATGATGAGATTTTTGCCACCAGCTGCAAGAGTTTAAGTTCACAAAAAAAAAAAAGGCTTTGAGTGATTAAAAAAACATTTGAGCTTGCAACTCCAGTTCCCATTGGTTTTGAAACTTATTATCCATTCACATTGCTTGACTAAGGGTGTGTTCCATTTTAGTGATGCTGATGTTGCATAATTCTGCTCACTCCAAACATATTCCAGATGGCTTCCAATTGCATTAGCCTGGTTGCTCATGAAGATTTCCAGGTCCTCTGACTTTGACATTTCAGCTTTTGAATTAAAACCTCAGCATAAATGGAGGCTATTCTGAAGGTTGAGAGGTGGTGCATGAAACTCAAAAGAATGATTGTGGAATTTTGGGACTGTCACCAAGCACTAGGGACATATTTAATTCATATGTTTATTTTTAGTTGTACCTCTAAAGGATACTGAAGGCTGTCTTGTGTTCAGGGCAGTATGTACATACAATTGAATCCTGGAGGACTTGCTGGGCTGTCCCTTCGTTCTACTGCATAAATAGGAGAGGGATGCTTCCTTGCCTTCTAAAAGTTTCCCTGTGAATTTAGAGTGAGTGGGGAAAACAAAATATGCTATTTTTTTCCTAAGAGTGTTTTCAGAAATTGGATATGTTAAAGAATAGCAGAATTTTATTTCTTTTACTGAAATCAGCACATATGACTGAACCCACACCAAGAGCTGATCTGCTGAGCAAGGTGCCATTTTTAGGTAATCATTTTCCTGAGCATGCCAAGGGAGCTTCATTATCCAAAATGATTGACATTAGAGAGCGTTAACTCAATGTTACCGATGAGATGATTTAAACAATATGTGCAAATAACAAAGCCAACTGCTGCTGAATGGTAAGAGCCAGAGCAAGCGTTTTAGCTGCAGTTCTCTGGCTTTGGTAGGCTGCTCTTTGACAGTTCTGCTTTCCCCTGAGATTTCCACTTTTATGAATTATGATGGAAAATCAAATTGTATGTATTTATATTTGCCACTAAATTCATATCTATTAACTATACACCCACACTGTCAGAAAGGATAGCAAATACATAAACAGTTGATGATAATTGATCTGAACTGTCACACTCTCTGTGATAGCATAGAAAGTGTTCTAAAAGTCATGTTTCATCGCTTAAGAGAACAAATGTTTAGTTTTCATGTTTAGTTCCATAAGCCACAGGACATGTCTTTTATATTATTAGAAGTTTTACTTTGGGAATGTTAGTTTGGATCTTTGGAGAAATTTTGGAAAATATTTATTTATTTGCTGGGGGCAGGGAACTTTAGGGAAGTATCAGACTCAAGACAAGTTATATATACATTATATTCCTTGCCATTTTGACCAAACCAACGTTTGAGAAAAGTATTTGAATTATGTGTGAAAAGTATTTGTTTGGTGCTCTGTAGTGAATCTTTATTACTCTACATAAACTTTATTTTTAAATATGTACAGTCCAGAAGGGTAATTAGACAAACCTTGTCAGCCTCCAGAGTTACAGACATTGGGAAAATAATCCAGAAACCTTTTCTTCATGACCCCTTACTGTGAGGCCTTTGTTTCCTGTTGCTGTTGTCACTCTCAGTTACTTGTTGGCAATAAAGGCTATGAGGGCTAAAGCAAATTTCTCTCCTTTGTTGCAGTTCTTTGTGCTCAGGGCTTACAAGCTAAGGACAAAACTGGCTCAAGTGACCCATATGTTACTGTGCAAGTTGGCAAAAACAAGCGAAGAACAAAAACTATTTTTGGAAATTTGAATCCTGTATGGGATGAAAAATTCTATTTGTAAGTAGAGAAAATGCTGTTGATACTGCTTTTTTAAATCTACATTTAGATAATATAACTCTACCAAGTGAAATGTTGGCTTAATTTGAAAATATGTTTTGTCTGTACTATGCATATTTATAGCATTAGGAAATTAGCAAGTTCTGAATGGAGAGAGCATCAAAATTTATTGTGTCTTTTTCTTACAGTGATCATGCAGCTTATAATTAAGTCTTTTTTGGGATCTGTTGGTGGTGTCTAATTATTCTAGTCTTTAAGGGAACTTAAGTAACAGTTTTCATACTTCAGCCTCACATACCAAGTATTGTCATTAGAAATGCTTTTCTATGTGCCAAATACTGACTATGCAAGGTAAATGTGTTTTTGTTTGACGCTGTGATTCTCTGAGGTATAACTCTCTGAGGGGAATTTGGTGGTAACTGCTGTGCTCCAGGCTCAGGGTTGGTGTGTTTATAATGTCCATACTTTTAGAGAGTGTTGCCTGAAAGTCAAATGTGGAGAGTATGGTATGAGGGCATTGTTTAGTTTATTCTCATATTTCTTTCCTCCTATAAAGAGGGAAGAAGTTGTCACTATCCACTAACTGTGCAAACAGTTTCTGTGAGGGTTAAGCCATTTGAAATAGAGCCCTGTTTTGTTCTAGAAGGTGCAGTGTCATAACATAACAAGTTAACTTCTTAAGATCTAGGACTTCCCTGGTTTTTGGCCAAAACCTGCTACCTTATAGAGGAGGAGGTTATTGTTTCAGTAGAGTGTGAAAGAGTTTTGGTCCAAGATGCTGCTTCTATTTGTCTGGAAAAGGTACTAGAGAATCCAGCTGAATTAAACAATGTATGCCATTCCTTTCACAGTTTCAAACACTTGTATTAGAAATAAATAGATACTTCAGAGAAAAGAGACACCTAGAAATTTTTATAAGCTTATTCTATCCAGAAAGTGTTTTCCTTTTGAGTTAACTGTGTTACTGTGGTAACAGCTGAAGTGTCATACCTCATCGAATGGCTTTGAGTGTCCAAAAGTAGGAGATAATTACTTACTTGCATTTTAATTGTAGGAATTGCGTAATGTCAAAAATTGGATGAGCAATTCAGAAAATTTCATAGAAAGATTGTTGAAGGTAGTTTCTCAAAGATGTGAGCAGGGCTGCAAAAATCCCCAGAAACTTGAAAATATTCCATTTTTTTTTTCCCCAGCACTATTATTATCATCTGCTTCCCCAGGAATATTTATACCCCTCTCCCAAGCCTTACTATAGCATGAACCTCCTGAGAAACTGCTTTGCACTGAATACATTTCCCAACATTTTAATAGCACATGTGTTTTCTAAAATAATCTCCCTGACTTAGTTAATGCTTTGGATTTCAGCTGACAGTATATGAGAATTTCTAAATTGTATTAAATAAACTATAAATGTTTTACCAGAAGATTAAATCTAAAGTAAATCAATATAACTATTTAATTGACTCAGGAGGTGTTTTTTAAATTAGGCTCTATTAGTGGTAATTGGTATTTAAATCCTGTTGAAAATCTAATATTAACCATCATTATAACTTTTAAATTATAAAATGAAGAAATAAGATATTTCAAAAATCTTATAGTCTTATGCATACTTATCATACCAAAACATGTTTTCAAGTCTTCCCATCTGTTCCAAAATGAGGACTTGGAAAAAATATTGGCTCCCCACTGTGCATTTGCTCTGTCATAGCACATGGAGTGAGAGCAGTGTTCCTGTTCTTAGAACCACACGTAACCCAGATATGATTGCATGATAATGCTTCTGACAAAATGTAGCCTGACCCCCTGCTAAGTGACCATGGGACACTGGCACAGATTTGAACAGGGGACCTCATAAAGCATAACTAAAATAGAGCTTTTTGGTGCGCAAGGTAGAGAAGTAAATAGGTCAGCAGATGTTCATTTAATATAGGTGCTAAGGGCTTTGATCCTTTCTCCTGGCATTATTAGAAATGAGATAACATTGGAGGCTTTTTCAATGAAACATCAGTGATAGGAGAGGCTCTTTCAATGCCAGAGCAAAGGAAGGGTCCTGCAGCTGTCACCTTCTCCTTCTGGTTGAAAGAGGATACAAGAAAAGGGACTGCATTTTCACTTTTTTAATTACAGGAAGCTATATTTTCGCTATATAGTTTTCAGCTTTGTAGAAACCTTTATATTGGTGCACTACAATAGAAGTCTACTCTCATTCTTTTCTTGACTATTTGAAACAGTTGTTTACTGACATACAGAAATCAGTTTTTTCTGACAGGGTTGTCTAGGCTAGCACACATCTCCAAATTGCCCTGCTGACTTTGCAGGTACCACATGTCCTCTGGCCATTCATAAATACTCCAGATACAATTGTATAATACAAAGATCTTTCAAATAACTGGATGATTATTGTACATTATTTATTTTTCCTATTTTGGCTGTCACTAAGACAGCATAAGGGCTCTAATAAATATTTTCATTGGATTTATATTGCTACCTTCAGTGCATGAAAACATTTGCTCAAACTGATTTCAGTCATCCAGCTGTAGATGTTTCTTCTTTAGAGTTACTTTAAACCATGGCACTCGCACATTATTTATTCTGAAATAAATGATTGGTGGATTCATTTTAAGTAATATTTACTGTCAGTGGCCAAGAGGACTTCACCAAAGTCCCTTTAAACTGTTATTTTGTACATTCTTGGTCAACTGAACTGACTTTTAAAAAATATGATCTTCACTCTACCTGAAGATAGCATGGTTGGTTAACTGCTTAAATGGTGCTTCAGTTTCCAGTGATATCTAAACACAGTTTTGCCAGAATTGTTGAAATAGCTCAAGAATTGCCTACTAAGCAAGAGTGTATAACAGAGAATTGTATTACATAAAACCAATTGAGTAATAAAGCCTACACATTAGTTTACAAGACTCATCCATTCCAAAAATTCTTCAATAATCAGCCACGTTTCTGAGAGACATTCTGCTAATTAAAATAACTGTATCTCACAGCCTCAGCCCAAAGCAAGAGAGCAGAACACCTCTAAGAAGCAATTCCAATTATAAATTATTTGTTCGATGATAATATTTTTCCGTTTCAGAGTACAGCATGCATGGTCTGAGTCTTTTTTTCAAACTGCTGTCAATCCAGATTAATTATACAACTCTCTTTTTGTTATGACAGAGTAAAATAATGCAAGAAAAAGCATAATTAGTCTCATTCTACTTTATCAGAAAGCATGGCCTGTGACAACACAAGATTTGGGACTGTCCAGACTAGAGAAGAGACAAGTAGTGGAGGTAAGGATGTCTTTAAACACATCCTTTCTCCTGAAAAGAGGAAAGGAATAATCTATTTTCCATGCTTACTGTTATAGTAGAACAAAAAGTAATAGCCACAAATTACATTTAGAGAGGTTTAAATCAGGCTTCAGAAAAAGTTTGCCAACAATGCGCTAATGCGGACAAGAGTCGGGCTAATGAAATTCTGAAAGGCATATCCTGAAGGACCTGGAACTGTCTGTGAACATCTAAGAACAGTGGACCTAGAAATGGTGTGGATCTGGTTCTGACTTGCAGTAATAGCAATAACAATAAACATGAGGGTAATAATAGCAATAAGTGGCTTCCTGAACTTACTGAGGGTAGCACAGTATCCCTTAGTTGTCATTTTAACACTGGGTGCAGATCTCTCAGAGGATATGTACAGTAAGATCATGCCAGTGCATCTAATATTAAATTTACATTGGGGTACTGTTGTAAAGATACTTTTTTATTCCAGTTTTATTACTCTAACCATTAGAATAAGCTGGAGTTCTATGAGGATTATTTCATGTCTGTGTGGCATTCTGGAAATGCAAAAGTAATGTAGTGTCACCAGATTGTTGGTAAATTATTAAAACTATCGCTTCTGTCTTGCATCTCTGAATAGACTGCAAATTCTGTAGTTTTCAGAAGCATCAGTGCCTTCAAATCTCTGTGTGCTAGAGAACAATTCATTTCTCATCTTCCTGTATCACTCTTCTGTGAATGCTTTTACTGAGCATATAAAGCAGAGTGTCTAGAAGAGGAACACTGAAACTAGCATATGTTGTCTAGCCTTTAATTCCCTGGGCTGATTTTCCTGGAGTAAACAGAAGGAGAAATTCCACCCAGAGCTTCTGGACAGATGTTAGCAGTGACTAAAGCAGAACGTGCATGTCATTCCAGAGGTCTGTTTCTGAGTCTGGGCAGGTAAGCAGGATCATTCAGAGACAGCTCTGTAACTTTAGCAGTAACTCCCTGCAGTCACACTGCCACAGGGCAGGCCAGGAGGAAATATTTGCTCATCCACTCTTCAGTTTTTAAACACAAATCCATGCTATTTTTGTGGTCCTGCACAGGAGCATTACAAAGGTAGCAGAGCTGACTCTGTGCTGAAGTTTCAACACAAAGATGAGCATGAGTTAACACGTTGGTTGTGTCAGGTCTTGCCATGTTTCACTTACCTAAGATTAAAGGAGAAAAGGATGTTGAGGACAACTGAGGATATCAGGGAATCCTGACCATCTGAATAAATATTTATTTATCAGCTAAGTGTATATTAGAGGGAAATTTGTCTTGTTGCAAAATAATAGAAATATTATATTTGTACTGAAGTACGCAGTTACTTTTTATATGCAGCATCTGCCAGGAAAAAGATTTCCTGCTTTAATTTCCTATTAAAAGCACAGATATGGTGATGAGGGTCTCATAAATACTTCACCAGTGACAGATCTCCCCATGTCGTTCTAGAAATCCCCTAGCAATTATTTCTGTTGGGTGCACAGCTAAATGCAATTCAGGACATTAGCAATGTTAAGTTGTAACTTAGAGCTACATTTCAGGAGAATTGAATAGCCTAGTTTCTTAAGGCAGCAATGCTTATTTGGTCCATCTCTATCTTCCCATATTTTGTATGTCCTTGCCAATAGCTTTTGAATTTTGTGATCAGTCAGAGGAATTTCACAGATTGCCAAATAGTACGTCTGTCATGTTCTGTGAAAATATGTGGTTAGAGAGAGATGAGATACTAACTGTCCTCAGTATGAGCTCACCCCATCACAGGTACCAGGAGTTCACATAAAGGGGTAATTTATGAAAACCCCAGCTATGGGAGTAGATTCAGTAGGTGATTGTGGTTGGCTGGATGTCAAGGAAGCCAGTCATAAGACAAAAGGAAACTGCACTTTATTAGTTTTGCTAATCACAGAACAATGTGCATTTTAATTACCAGAATTATCTGCAAAATTAAAATTTGGAATACAGGCAGACACAAGGATTTCTGTGATACTGAATGATGTCACAATGTGGCAGAGTAAAAGCTGTGCATGCCATTTTTAGTATCTGATTGGCCTTGACAATAATGATACCATTTACAGCACTTTATACTTCCAAAGCCCATTACCACCACTAATTAATTCTTAGAATACCCCTGAGGGGCGCTTCTTGGAAGATAAGTTGGAGTATTACTGTTTTAACACTGAAAACAGAGACAGATCACTAAGTAATGATAGTGCTTGGAATAGAATTCAAGTAAAAACTCGTAATCAAGTGTGAAAGTAATGCCCTGCTGAAGATGAAAATTTGCAGCTATGCTTCAAAGTCGTATTTAAAGACAAACATAGGTATGTAATATATAAAATATTTCTGTAGTACTAGTGAATGGATATTAAAAACAATACTTTGTATGGATGCACGTATTGTATGGATTTAACTGATGCCAGCTCTGTACTCGTCAAACTTCAGCAGAAAGTTTTCCACTAACCCAAACCTCTGCAGTCAGTGTTGGGATATTCCAATCAAGTCATCAAAAGCCATCACCAATGAATAGCAAACATTCCTCATTGTGCCTTATAGAAGTAAGCAGTAATAGAGCTTCTTTTCCACTTCTGTGCAAATAAATGCAGGGTGCAGCTGGGAGTAAAAATTTTTTCCACTGTGTACTCTGCAGATTGCAAGTGAAGCCAATTCATTCCCTCAATACATCTAGCACTTTCTCAAATCCACTCAATCCAGGAGGGGTTAGTAAGCCACTTAAAATTACAAGAAATTTTTTAGACATGGCATGGTCCCTACTCTTTCTCCTTACCAGGGAATGGAGGTCGGGAAGAACATTAATGTATCTTTTTAAAAAAGCAGCTACTTATTTTCCTGGATTTTTCTGATGGCCTTTCTTTTCTTGCTAGGATGTTTGTGCATACTTCTTGGTTTTTAACAAAAGCTTCTAACAAACACTGGAAATACTCTATTTTTTTCTTGCTTTTAGTATTATTCCAGAGTACTACTTTGGTAGTTTACTATATGTACTACACGGCATTCCTAACAAATAAACCTAACTGTATCTTTCCTAAGACATTTGTTTCATAATAGCATAAAGAAGTATGAATTTCAAATTAAAATTTTTAATGAGCAGTTATTGACATTCCTAAATGCAGTCTTTATGTATATATAATTCAATCAGTTTATTCTCTTTATATGTTATCTCATATACATAATAATTTTTTTGTCCCTGGCAGTCTGGGTTGGTCTTTTTTTCCTCTGGATGTTGCAGATTGTTTGTGCTTTGACATTTGGTGTAGTTAAGGAAATGTGTGGAGATTGAGTTTAATTAATTAGAGAGAAGTACAGAGTAATATAGTTTATATATCACTTACATTTTGTGTTTTATTTTTGTTTTTCCAGTGAATGTCATAACTCTACAGATAGAATAAAAGTAAGAGTATGGGATGAAGATGATGATATCAAGTCTAGAGTAAAACAGCATTTCAAAAAGGAATCAGATGACTTCCTTGGGCAAACAATCATTGAAGTAAGAACACTGAGTGGAGAAATGGATGTATGGTATAATTTAGGTATGACTCTTACTGATTTTTTAAAACAAGTTTAGGTAGAGTATTACTGTCTTTAACTTTGTGACTTCAAAATTTGTAGCTTTGGTGCCAATGTACGACTTTTAAAGTATTAAACATAACAGGTTGATTTGAAAATGAAAGACAGAACCCACACTGCCCCGTCGCCCTGTGCCACTGGCAGGAAAGGGGTAGAAAAAATCAGGAGTGAAGTAAGCCTGTGAAGAAGGGATGGCTGTGGGGAAGGTGTGTTTTAAGATCTGGGTTTATTTTTCATTATCCTCCTCTGATTTTACTGGTAACAAATTGATTTTCCCCCAAGTCGAGTCTGGTTTTGGCCATGGAAGTAGTTGGTGAGTGATCTGTTCCCCATCCTTCTCTTGACCCATGGGATTTTAATCACGTTTTCTATCCCCTGTCTAGCAGAGGAGGAGAGGTGATAGAGCAGCTTTGGTGGGCACATACCAGAATCAACTATCACACTCAGAGTAGTCCAGGCTGTTGGTAAAGTCTTCATAACTAAAGGAAAATAATAAAAATTAGTACAGATGTCAGGTAGAAAATTACAGTAATTTCAATTGAAAAGGGGAAAGTAGTAAATAAATAGCTATGTGGCCTTGTTTGAATATGGGAGATAAAATAAGAAAGATTTTTTTACTTCATAGTTAGATATTCTATTTTGTGGCCTGAACCATGTGTGAGGTATTAAAAAACATTCTTGTTTTCAAAGCAGGATTCCCTGGCTTTAAAAGATTAAACTAGAATGATTTATGAAAGCTTTTCATATGACATACATGTGTTCTTGGTAGTTCCTAATGTATTATTTTTCCACTCTTCAGAAAAGCGAACCGATAAATCGGCTGTCTCTGGGGCCATTAGACTGAAAATCAATGTTGAAATTGAAGGAGAGGAGAAAGTTGCTCCTTATCATGTGCAGTACACCTGTCTACATGAGGTATGTTGGAGAAGTTATAGTATACAGTATAGAAATTACTGTTCAATTGTTGCATGGATAAAGAAAAAAAGGCTACAGAACATTACAGCACTGAAACAAATAACTGCTGCTGTGCTTGAGGACAAGTTTATTTTAGATTTCCCGTTCTGTATTGCTGAGGAAGTATCAGATTCAGAGGCAAGGGTAGGACAACATAAAACCAACAAACACATCATTCCTGCCAGGAGGTGTTAGAAAAAGAGATTGAGCTAGATAACTCTACCTATACTTCTTTTTTGATTTAGCACTTTGTTACATGATTGCTAACATCAGGAAAATTCAAACTTTTCTATATATTACAGAAGTACACTGTAAAGAATTCTTTTGTTTTACAGTATACGTATTTTAGAGAGTGAGAAAAAGGAGAAACACAAATACTATAAAATATAATTTTCCTTTCATCTAGTTTGCTTTTGTCAATATTGAAAAAAAAATCATCTCTGATAAATAGATGTGTCTTCTGAAAGATTTTTTTTTTACTTTTCCTTCAAATAGTGATCCATGTAGAAATTCTGTTCTGGAAATACAAGTAGTTTCTGAAAGATGATAGCTAATATATGGATGAAAGTTCACTACTATCATGTAGCCACAAAATCCCATTGTTCACCATTTGTAAAATCAGATATTTAGGGCACTTGTGCTGGTCCGTTTTGACCTGAAATTGCAAACGTTTGACTTATGAAGTAAATGACAATATTAAAATGCTTTAAGAGAATGCAAGACACAGTTATGGCCTAATTAGCAACATTGAAAGTATTTTGAGATTTTAGAGGGTTTTTTTAATCACTGAAAATTGGAAATAAAATCTGTTAGATTTTGTGGATACATATGAAGTTGTAGAATTTGTGGACACATATGGAGCTGGGCAATCTGAGAAGTATTCTATGCCATGAATGTCAAATCCTAGCTTTGCTCCCAAGAGTGCAAAACCTAAGCTTTGTTGCACACCTTGCACAACTTGAGAGGCACCTGCAGTATTTCTGTTAGCTCCCTGTAACTGAAGGACTTAAATAATGAATTTGAAATTTATTGGTCATGGATACAATTGAAATTGAAACACTCCGTAATAAGTATTACAACACCATGATTTCATTCATTAACAAGGGCATATAAAAGAGAAGTTTCTGCACTATTTTGTGTTGTAGTCTTTCTGTGCCAGTTAAAGGACAGGACTTTATATCAAGAAGATACAGTATGCTGAATCACAAGCTTGCTGACTAGTTTGAGCCAGTCTTTGGAAAAAGAAACAATCCAAAAACTGACTAACAGCATATTGAAAACTATATGTAGGATATATTTTCAGAATGCTTCTTAAAAGAGAAACTTTCATTTTTGAAACTTTTCTATGTGGTATTCACATTCTCTGAACAGAGAGACATAATTCGCTCTCCCAGGATTTTTCCTGGGGAAGGCAGTGAGAAGCTCAGAGAAGAAGAGAAAACAATTCTTATCTCTATTCACTGCATCTGTTGTTTGGCACATGTGGAATGTGTTATGGAGATTGTTTACCAAAAGAGATTTGGTTATTGGACACCAGTGAAGGTTGTTTTATTTACTTGGCCAGTTGTGTCAGAGACAGCCACAGGTTTTTCTTTAGTATTCTTTGGTACAGTATCTCTTCAGCATAGTATAATATCTGTTTAGTATAGTATAGTATCTCTTAGTATAGTATAGTATTAGTGTAATATAGTATAGTTTAATAAAGCAATTATTCAGCCTTCTGAATCATGGAGTCAGAGCACATTATTCCCTGGCTGGGGGATCGCCTGCTTTTACTGTATTTCTTACCTTTAGAATCTGTTCCATTACCTGACGGAAGTGAAGTCGAACGGTGTGGTGAAAATCCCCGAGGTGAAAGGCGACGAGGCCTGGAAGGTGTACTTTGATGATGCTGCACAGGAAATTGTGGATGAATTTGCAATGCGCTATGGGATTGAATATATTTATCAAGCTATGACGTAAGTAGCATCATGGCTGGCCTTCTGCTTTGTTGTCAGCAATGTGTTTGAGGGAAGCAACGAGTCTCAAGCCTTTTGTGAATTCATTCACTGTTTCTCTTCCATTCCTGACTTTAAATTCTTATCATTTTGTCCATCTGATTCTTATTAAAGTGCTTCTCATCTGCAGTGGCTTTAAGATATAAGCACTTTATAAGCTGTTACTGGTATTACTGCTAATGCATTCCTTAATCCTTATGATACTGATATATAGCACAGTTCAGAAAGACTTCCAGTGTTCCAGATGCAACTGAAACAGTGTTTCACAAGCTCTGTACTCTTTTCTACTACTATGAAAGCTCACTAGTCGCTACAGTGAACTTCCATAGTATAAGTAAATAATTTGTGCAAACCATTTTTAACAGTACTGAGACCTATTACTGCATCATCCATTCTGAAGTAGCTGTCTGAACACCTTAGAACACAGCATGATTGAACTCAGAGGCCTGCAGACATGAGAGATCCATCATGTGTCCTCAATTTATCCAGCAAAAAGTTTTCTGGTAAAAAAAAACTATATTCTTCTGGAGCTGTAGAAAAGCAGGGGACTCCAAATGAGTCCTATAAATAAAAAATGCTGACTTTTTTCTTACAGAAACCTGATGTGGGATTTTTAATCAAAGCATCTCTCATTTTTTTTGCATCTCATTACCTCCTAAAAAGAACAGTCTTATAATAAGTATGAAGGTACATAAAAATCTGAAGTTTTCTTTTCATTGCAGAATATATTGACACCACCTACTATTGCAATGTGCTTGTCTTTCAGTTTATGTAGCTGTCTGTGAATTCTTGTATTGTTCATCTAATAGAAGTTCAGGGAATGTATTTTTTACTATACACATTTTTAATGATCTTCCTTCAAGGAACTTATCCAGCATTGCACATAATACTTAATGAAACTCGAGAGTTCCTCTGTTTTGTATTTAAACTACATATGGAGTAATTAATGTGTTGACTTTCATGAGTATTTGTGTTTCTGTGTGTAGTTTCTCTGTAGCTCTGTGTGATTGTTATGTCATTTATTAACTTATCCTTGTATTGTAGTTTTATAACTTGATTTTAAATGGTATGGGATTTTACCAAAATGTTAGTGATAGAGTTGTTCCTGCTGTGTATATAAAAAGGAATTCAAGTTTTGACCAGAAATGACTTAGGAGTTATTAATGCCAAAGGATGGCTGTTATTAGCAATTTGTGTAAGAAATAAAGGGCTGATTTATCATTACTTTTGTCTTAACTACAGCCCCAGTAGTTGATTATCTCAGTATAACATGAGATAATCAACTACAGTATTTTTGACTGACAACTTTAACTGTAAAATTATTTTGAATTTTTTCTTCATCTCTCAATATATTTAAGTACTGCAAAAAATTCCAAAAACAGTTTGAAACTGATGTTAGAAATTCAGATGTTGCAAAAGTTAGCATTGCAAAAATAGCAATATAACTGATGTGAGTATATAAAATATTTTTTACTTAATAATGGTAGAAATTGACAGGTTATATTTTTATATAACGAAGATGCTTTATTTTTAACTCAGTGAATAACATAACATACAGATAATCATAGAAAGTAAGTAAATTTAGTCTGCACATCTAACATGGAGCTGAGCAAATATTCCAACACATTTTTTGGGAGTCCTTACTTAAAAATTCTAACCAAGCCATTTTAAGTTAATTAGCCTATTTTGCCTTGTCCTCTTTTTGTTCTTGCTTTCTTCTATGCCTTTTCCCCAAATTTCCTTGATGCTGTTGACTGCAAACCAGGTATTTGAAGGCAGATGTAATGAGAAAGTGAATTTAATATTGATAGTCACAAGAAATAAAAGCTAAGATTTCATTGTCCCCATACCCTTTTATATTTTAAAATGTTTCATGTCAATAATGAGTATTTGCCTTTTTGAGGGAAGAGCCCCAGCCTGTTTAAGTTGGGAATAAAATCAGTGATGCATGTAATCTCAAGTAATACTTGCAGAAAAATATATATTCATATACGTTGTTTTGCTGAATCATGTGCAGACACATCTCAGAGCATTCAGACTTCGGGAAGAAGAGTAGTGCAGACACTAAGTCTATTTGTCATGAGGAATTTTCTTTTGGACTGTTATCTCCTGGTTTTATTTCTTTTTATGATGTTACCTTTTTCTTCTGGAACAATTTTAGTGGCTGGAAGAAAACGTACAGCTTCTTGATTTGGAAAATAGAATTATCAGATTGCATTTGGTAACAAAGATCTTCTACTAAAACAAAAGCAATTTTCTACTATATGACAGAGAGAGAACTTGAATGCAATCACTTTGCCCAGAGGAATATTGTGTAAGAATATTTTGCTTGAGAATCTAGTTGCAGAGTCTACTGCATGTCTCATGATAACACTGGAAATTAAAATGTTTGTGTTTGTAAATGCAAAACTGACTAAGCTTTAATACCCCAGGATCCAGACCTCAGAGAGCATCTACACTTTATCAGGCTGTGTGAGTTTTAGGATGCTGCTAATGAGGTGCTCTTTTTGCCTGGATTTAATTTTTAGTATTAATATTTGTTTTAAAGTTAACTATTATTAAAAGTTTCAGTGCCACTTAATGAGAGTCAGTCTTGATCCTTTTAAGTATGGATAGATGCTATATGCTGAACATACGCCTTTCTGCATTTCTACACAACATAAACCTGATTAAGCTTCTCTAAAGCACCCCTCTCTAAAGTGACTTGGCATCCTGTTCCACTGCAGCAATAAACAATCCCACTTGTCTGTCATTTCTGGTTCATGATGGTGTCTTTGTCATCTATGATCCCTTTATAAACCCTGAAAATTTCCTTCTGGCCCTCAATAATTATTTATATCTATTCCTTTAGAGCACAGAAATAATATTTCAAATATTTAGTCTTGATTTTCTAAATACAGTGAGTATACTCATACTGAAATGTGGGTATCAGACGAGGAGATATCACACAGGTTACCTGTCTGTTCTAGTCATTGTCCCCATTGAGACCTTTCTCACCAAACTTAGAAAGATAATGAATTCAGGTGTGGTTGCATCTCTTGCTGGAGATAGGAACATCGCCACATTTTTATGAGATAAATGTAGACATCTTTTTGCTAAAGATGCTGACTTAGAAGAGGTGTTTCACTCTCAAGATACGGATTATGACTGCACAGTTCCTGAGCAAGGAAATCTGCTTTAAGTTACCAAATGTGGAATTCATGTGAATAGAAAAACAGCCATCAACCCAAAGTAAAATACAACAAAAAGACTGATTTTGTTGCAGCAATTGCAGCTCTTTGAAGTCTTGAATGTATAGGTTACATAATCCACTCTTCTTTCTTATGACTATTTTATACTTCCATTCCTCATGGAGTCTGTGCTAGGAAAAGAAAAGCAAGACCATTACAGCCATTCTTACATGGTTCAGATGAGAAATTTTTTTGGGGTTTTTTTTGATGGATAGCAGCTGGACCAACACTGTTAGCCACACGACTGGTATGTGTAATTCCCAGAAGTACAAGCATGAATGTGTGAGACAATAGGGAGGAAAATAAATATCACAAAAAGCAGGAAAAAAAAGTGGAAAAACGGCGCAGTGATCCAGTTGGCCTTTATTTTGATTACTGTGGGGATTGATGGCAGTTTATGCTGTAAATTCAATGTCTAGAAGAAATCATACTGGAATTTTATTTACCTATGTATATTAAGCCACACTCTGCAGTAAAGAAAAAGTTAATTTTTTTCCTGTCATTCATCTTTCATCATCATTTACTTCTCTTTAGAAGGTAAAAATCTGAGCACGTATTGAGACAGTGTTTGACTAGACACTGAAATTACACATAATATCACCAGCCTGAATTTACTGTGTAATAGAGTCAAGTGCAATAAAAGCTCTATTAAGATCTTTACTTCTTACTGGCAAGAGTCACCACAGGTAGAACCTAATGATTCTCAATCAGCAACATAGCTCTCATTCCAGCAGGTTAATGGGCACTAACTATGTCATCTTTTTCTCCTGCTAGTTTTCAATTAATGTGACAGCATTACAGAAAGCACACAAATCGCCCATTAAACTAATTTTTTATTGATAGCATTTGCTTACTGATGAGTACAGCACATCAATTAGACTCCTTTCTTCACTAATTCATACTAGCAGAAATATTGGAAGAATCCCAGGCACTGTCTATTGGTCAGAAAATTGCGTAGTAAGAAAGTTGGAGCAAGCAGGCCTGGTTTCAGCTTATGCAGTGCAACCTTGCTCTGAAATCTGTGAGAGTTAGCAATGGTTGCTGTAACATCATGTGCCCACTAGAAATTGTTAATAACTCATGCTACTGGCTGCTGTTTTCAAAGACCTGCAAAAACAAGGACAGGGGTTTACTTTGATTTATTCATTTTAGCAAGCAGAAGGAATCCAGGTATCTTGTAGGTAGCTGATTGATAACCTGAGTTATCAGCACTCTGAGTCATGACCCATATTGTGTACTTAATAGATCCTGTGAACATTAGAGATTTTAATTAAATGATGGAGAGAAATAAAAATCTGTCACACATGCTTTATCATAATTTTCAATAAGCACATTACAGGTGAAAGAGTGCAGTGATACAATAAGGACATAAATTATAGCAATTGCTTTAAATTTTCCTTGTGAAAAATTGGTACAGTTAGGGTCTGTTCTCAATATAAGAATTTAGTGCAGGTCATGGGTAACTCATTGTGAAAGGGTTAGGGGAACCTGCAGAAGACACCTTAAAATCTTGACCCAAACAATATTTCCATGGTCTGTCATGTTCCCTGAAGGCAATTGAGACAATCCCAGTGATTTCTTTGCTGCTGACTGTTCCTTTTGCCTGCCTCCTCCCTCAGCAGAGCATGTGTTACAGGTATGACTCTAAGGCCAGTGGGGTATTAGTGCCTTTGTATCTCCAGATTGATATTACTCATGCACTAAGGACCTTTAAGTCCACTAAAAGATTTTTGGAAATTAAAGATCATCAGTATTAAAAGTATTAATTATTTTATCATTTTTTTGATAATTGGTTCTGATCATCCCCTACGTATATTCCCCAAACTTACTCATAGATAAGGAGGTATTTTTATTAGCTTTAAAGGTTACCTTTATTGATGAGAACCACCTGACATCACTATTGTATTTCATTACAAAGGAAAGTATTATTCTTCTACCTGACAGAAAACATGTGACATATGTTTTGAAAGATTTTTCTGAGATAGAGAACTGGCTTTTTCTTTTGTTGAATTCACATTTCAGTCTTCAGGTGCACTTCTTGAAAATATTGGCAGTGAATTAAAGGTTTGGTGACACTATTCCATGAGCACATAGCTGGGAATGCTGGGCTCTAGTCCATGTGCTTGGTTTCTGTGTAGTTTTGAGCAGTTTCTCTCAGTTATTTAAAATGCAAATATTAGCACTTAATAATTGCCCCTACAGGAAAATAATCTTGAATAACGCCTTGAAAGATTATTTAGGCAGTGTGACTTGTTAAGGGTATTTGGCTCAAGTTCGGCAGGAGAGTTCAATTGTACCTTGTGTTAATTTTTTTCTTGGAAGGGCATTAGTGCCCAGGTGGTTCAGGCCCAGCACACTGCTCTGCCTTATGCTCCTGAGGAGGAACAGGAAAGAGGAGCCAGAGTCTCCAGCTAAGAGGAGCATGTGGCCAAATCAGGACCTTCAGTCATACAGAGCCTGATTGGAATTTCTTAATCCTCTTCTCTTTGTACACCCATTTTTACCACCATCTTTTCCTAATCCCCCTCATTCCCTTTCCTATTTGTGTACATTTAGTCTTTATCCCTTTCTCTCTCCCAGTCCTGCCTAATTATAGTTCTTGAAATTTATGTTTCATATGTTGCACTTATGTTTGCACTGATGATGTTCACCCTCCTCATCTGTCAGATCTTTCATCTTTCATCATGTTTTATTGTGTTATAAGCTCTTTGTATGCTTCCAGCAGGCATCTCCTGTTTCATTAAAAAAGTAAACAGTGCTGCCACATTGCACCTCTGGTTTTGGCTGCTTCAGGTTTAACAGACTGATTACCTAAATTTTACTGGCCTGAATCAAAGTGGAAGAGTTTCAGTTATGGCCTAATTCAAATCAAGGTGAACCCAGAAGCTGCTTGAAGAACCTTTCATTAATAATGTAGGGTAAAATAAAAGCCACGCTAAAATGCTGGTTTGAGTCTTTTAGTTGGCGACAATTAAATCTTTTTCTACTATAGACCTCTGTGACTTTCCATGATGGTGAGTTAGAGTTTGCTTTTTAGGTTTTCTTTAATAATGAATGTTTTGTTTAATAGCAATTAAAACATTAAGTCACGTTTTTGTGTTTAGGATTAACAGAGTAAGAACTGAATGTGAATCTAATGTGGCCAGTTTGAAAATATCAGTGTGCCACAAGTGGCAATTGTATCACATGTGCCTGGATTTTCCTCACATACATCTGTACAATTTTCAGGAGGTAGCCTGAAAGTTACATCATTGGAGTTAGAAAGAAATTATAAAGGGAGAAGAAGCAGATTCCCTGCCATCTTTAATAACTGTTGGTTTGTTTGAATTTCAGGCACTTTTCCTGTCTCTCTTCTAAATACATGTGCCCTGGTGTTCCAGCAGTTATGAGTACATTGTTGGCCAATATAAATGCTTTCTATGCTCACACAACAGCAGCAACTAATGTATCTGCCTCAGATCGCTTTGCTGCTACTAACTTTGGGGTAAGTAGATTTTCTTTTTTAGTAGAGTTCTGGTCCTTTTTTTCCCCTATTATATTCCATATTAACTTCTACACTGAATTTTTTTTAATTGCTCATTTTAAAGATTTAGGGTTGTTGTTAGCTTTTGAAAATTTTACCCTGTTTAATCCTCATAAAAGCCAGAGAAGATACTGCTCAGCCTCTTGTGAAGCATAGAGGATAGAAAGCACTGGCACACCTTCACAGTACTAAAATCTCCAACAAACAGGTTTTTGTTTTATTGCACTGGGCCTTGCAAACTGCAAACTACATTAGACTAAGTATTGGATGCAATTCCTTTCTTGGGCTGTGTCATCAGTGAACTCATGTTAACCTAGTGGATGTAGCCATAAATGCTGCTGTTCTCACAAGGATCCATAATAATGGACTTTCTCTTATTTTTGCTGAAATTTTTGCTGGTGAATTGTCCAAGTCCTGGATTTAGGTATCAGGAATTTTAGGAGGAATAGTAGCATTTCAGGATGTGGTAATAGTTCTTTTGTTATTGCTAGATTTTCTTCTGTGGATAAGAATCTCACAGCATGGACTTCCTAGTCTTTGAACATGATAATAAATAAAGATCCATTCACTCCTTATTCTGATTTCTTCACCTACTCTCAGAGAAATTGAGAGCAGTAAGGCAGAGCAGTAATTCAAAGAGGTTTTCTTCATAGCTCTGATATTACGCATGATACAGAGGGTATAAACACTATCTTATGCTGAAAGATGCATTTATTCTTTCCTTTTTCTTTTTTTTTTTTTTAGTTAGGCTTTTATTTGTAGGGCTAATAGCAAAGATATACTTGATGTTACAGTTTTCATAAAATACCATTTATTGACATGAAATAAAATATTAATCATAATTAAAATTTATTAAATACACATTAAAATTTCAAATTTAAAAATTTATTTGAAGTAGTGTTAGAGGCACTAGTACTTTTCTCCAGTATTAGAATAATAGAGGAATTATGCATTTCAGATTTTCAAGATAAAATTATGTAATTATACATCTGGGTGCGTAAACCAAGAATTACTTAACATCTTTGTTGAAACAAGTCTTCTCTTTCAATGTTCAAGCTTTATTAGACCTTTGACTTTGATGCAACTTCTGAAATTTAGAATGGCTTTGTTGGATTTTTATCCTTTTTTCCCATTTTTTCTAATGATCAGAACTACTCTTGTCCTCAGACTGGGCAGAGATTAAGTCCTTTCTCTGCTGGTAATGCCAGTTTGCCTCTGACGCAATTCCAATCCAATTCATAGTTCAACAGATGGATGGAAAAAGAGTAGTAGGCATCACTAAAAGAGATTTGGAGCTCTTTTTTCAAACAATTGACTTATAGGCAAAATATCAGATTATTCTTCTCTCCTGGGTCAAAAGGCATTTGGTAGTGAATAGCTGCACATCATTCATCAAAAAGAACATCTCAAATTCAACTCCTGAGGCTACAGCTGGGAATGATTTGGCTGACTGAATATTTCAGTAGAGCTTTATAACATGACAAAAAAGTTCTCTTTTGATTGATCCCTTAAGGGAACTGTGCCAAATTAGCGGGGTTTGGTGTAGGTTAGAACTCCACTGATGAGAGACAGTGCACAAAGACTCTGTTTTCAAATTCCTCATCATCACATTTGAGGGATGGTACAGATACAATCAGTGCACCCTGAGAGCTATCAGCTCCTGCTTCTTCCAGAAGTCTGCTGCTTTCACATAGGCTGAGATTTCACAGTTTTGTGCAGTAGACTATGGAATATGTTCTAACATGGTAATTAGAAACTCATTAGTATTACTTGAGAATGGCATAACTCAGCTGGAAATCTCACAGCAAAATACTTTCCCTGCTCCTTCATCTATCAAGATAACAAGTTAATTTTCACATTTGAAAGGAAAAAATATCATTTAATTGTATTAGTATTACTTAACTTATTCCTACAAAAGCCACTGTTTCAGAAGTATAATTTTCAGTCATACCTTTGCACCAAATTCTATAGTAAATGAACATCATTTCTTACTTATTAAAGGAAGTGGGAAGTGGTTTCTTCAAGAGTTTAGTCAGTTGCAAGGCAAATATAAGACAGGAAAATATTGCATTGTAAAATCTTAGTGACCTCCCTAACATATTTCACAGCTACACAGTGTTTAATGCATACCAGGTACACAACATAGAAAGGGAAAATAATGTGAAAGAAGTGCATCACCTAGCCTTGAAACACAGTGTTTCAAACCATCACTTGTATATGAAATAACGGAAAACAAATTGATTTTCAAATAAGTTAAGAGTGGGAAGAAGCTTTCTAAACCCCCAACAATTACAGGAACCTGCAAATTCTAGTGCAACATGTTCTTGTATTCTTTTTACAGAGAGAAAAGTTCATAAAGCTGCTGGATCAATTGCACAATTCTCTGAGGATTGATTTATCTAAATACAGGGTATGTACAACATATTCTATCTGAGTCACCATGAGACCCCCAAATCCCTTGGAACAAAAATTTACAGAATTTAAACTGTTTAACACCCATGTTATTCCACTCTGACAAAAAGAAAAAACTTAGTATCTTCATTCCAAAAGCTAAGAAAAGGTCAAGGGATTATCTTATATTTAAGAAAGAGTAGTATTGAACAACTTTGATTAAATTGGTCCGTAACTGGTTTTAAGTTGATTAAATTAATTCATCTGGGAATTACCTTCACTGACTCAGGTAGTACAAAGTGCAGTTACTGTTGTATTTTTTCTGCGAGCCTGACATTTTTGCTACAACTTGCATGCTAAGATCCTGATAATGTTGAAAGAGTCTTTGTTTCCTTGTTTTTCTCTTTGGTAGGAATTCGTTTCATTTTTGCCTTCCACTGAGTTGTGCTCCAAAGCCAGCCTTTCAGGAAAGCAGGCACTGGGTACCTGCCAGTTACCATTTGAATTCCCTCTCCTTCTCCAGTCCAGTGGATCATGAAACTTTTGGACAATACATAAGTCAGGGCTTCATCACATGTGCCTCGCCTTTCAGCTTCTAGGAGTAGCAGCCTCCACGTCAAGGATTTGTCTGTTCATGTGGCCTGCTCTCCAAAACTGGAGGAGAAAGGGAATATTTAAAAGAACCCCAAGGCATTAGAGAGAATAGAAGTTGCACATACATAGTTTTTAAGACCATATCCTTCGTGAAGGAGATATGTTCATGCTAGGATCTTTTCATTTTGAAGAATACTGTCCAGACAGTATCGCAGCATGAGGCTGGTATTTCATTAGTAGGAAGTTATTTAAATAACACTACTTCACATCACTCTGTTAACCCAGAGATCATTGCAAAAATGTAATATATTATTTCCACATTAAGCTTATGACTGCATTTATGCCTACAAATGATGTATGAGCCATGGAAAACCCATAAATTATTTTCAGTAGCAACAGTTCCCAGACTTCTTGTAAGATTATTTTTCCGTCCATTTTGTAAATATCACAATATTTTGAATTATTCATATTACAAGTGCAGGAGCATTATCAAAGGTGTTCCTACTGATGTCCAAGGGATGTTGATCATTAACTACCTCACAGGCAGAATTCAGGCAACGTGAACATCTCTAATCCTTCCAAACAGCACTTTATGTTTTCTTTGAGGGTTTTTACCTAGTTGTTCAAGGATTTTACCTGTAACTCAAATTTTGCATGATTCCTCTTTCCCTGATTCATCAGGATAATTTTCCTGCCAGCAATTCTGAAAGACTCCAAGATCTGAAATCAACTGTGGATCTGCTTACCAGCATTACTTTTTTTCGGATGAAGGTATTGTCCTTTACTTGCACAAATAAATTTCCTGAAATAAACAAAAAATTTACCTTTTAAATTAGTTCAAAGTCAAGTCACATAAAGCCTACTTAGCTGAACTCCTTAGGAGTCATATATAAAAAGGGTTTTCTATTGATATAATAAAATCACAAGTCAAACAGCAAAATAGATCTGATAACTCTGCCTTAGTCTCTCTGAAGGTTGAGATCTAAGTGGTCAAGCATGAAAATATTTTTGGAATGGAATGGTACACATTAACATTACTGAACAAAAAAAGAAAAACACAAAGCAACCTTTAGCGTGTGATTGCATTAGGAACTGCATAAAGAGAATTAAAATAATCCATTAAGTTAAAGTTTGAATTAATGTATTCTGAAATGGACTAAAAAGATGAACCCTTTGCTTTAAATAAATAACTGCAATTTGGCTTGATATTTTTACTCAAAGGAAAGCACATACTATACAGTTTAAATATTGCCTAAATAATAAAAGTCCTGATAAAATGTAAAACCTAAGATTTAAAGATGTAAACTCTTGAGCACACATGCCTCTTTCATCATATAAATATTTAATGTAAATAAAACTTAGTGATAAAATCTAATCCCTAGTGTTTTAATGCATCTTTGAACTAAGTCAATCTTAATTCAACACAATTTTAATTATTTTTATCATTGCTTTATTTGAGCATTTTTTATCCTCTATAACAGAACTCCATTCAACACTTGGATTTTTTGTGTTCAACGTAATTCTGACATTCTCCCATTTATGAAATATTTAATTAGGTCCTGGAATTGCAGAGCCCCCCTCGAGCCAGTACTGTGGTAAAAGACTGTGTAAAAGCCTGCCTGGATTCAACTTATAAATACATTTTTGACAATTGCTATGATCTCTACTCCCAATTAGTGGATCAGGTAAGGTCAAAATGAACTTGTTCTGTTCTATTTCTCAATCATTATTGTTAATTTGCCTTTAGTAAACAGAAAGTCTTCTGATGCTCCTTCATATCAAAGCACTCAGATTTTCATTTTATTTATGCATGGAGGAGCAACATACCATGAATACACCCATAGACAGCTATGAACTCTAAAATGTTTAACATCAGTTTCAAAATGGACACATGACCATAATGTAGTCATCAAGTTGGACATGACTGTGAAATTGTCCAGTGGTTTTGGGGAAGATGACATTTCATTGATTATTGTTCATTTAAGATCTGTAACAGGAAAACAGTTATTTAAAATCTAACATTTCACTTCTGTAGCTTTAGGAAAAAAAATGTAATTTGCTGAAAATTATATAGTCTTTCCAGTCTCATATTTTAGTATGATGCATACTTGGATCCAAGCTTTAGTAACTGCTTTAAGAAAGCAGAGGATTTCTTAATATTAGTCTGTCAGGTTGAGCTATCAATGCAAAATAATTATAGCATTTGTTGTGTTCCAAATGTCATGCAAAATCCTTGAGAATACTTATTATTTTTTAATATAATGTGGTCATTCTATAAGTAATGTTAGAATTAATTACTGTCTTAAAGGAGCATCTCTTCTTTATCATATTACCACCTGTACCTTGTATTTGCTTTCTGGATGGTACACTGCAAAAATAGTAGTTCTGTGACTATTCCAGCCTTGAACTAAGTTATTTGGCAAATGCACTTTTTTTGTGTTGTATAATTAATAAGAACACTCATACTAATGAAATTTACTTGAGTTTATGTATTAATTTAAGTGAAAGATATTTTACTTAAATCCAGAATATTAATTCCTATGTTTTAGGAAAGGTGGTATTTGCTATTCAACATTTCTGAAATGAGAATATATTTTCTCATGTTGGATTCCTGTTATGTGAGAAAACTTAACTGTAGCTTTGAATGTAAGAATTTCTCACCAGCACCAATAAGCACTCCACACTTAGTGCTGATGTGTGTTTATCCTACAACAGATTACATTGTAGGCTGAGTAGGAGTATAAATTAGTGGAAGGAGCAGCTTCAGGCATCACATCTATTTACGTCATAAACTGTTCTGTTTTGTTGCTGTTTACTCTGCAGCAATTTGATCTTGTCTGGTAAATATAATATGAAGTGCTGCTAGACTGGGTATTACATAAGCCTGCAGTTTATCAGTAGATTCTAGTCCTCAGTAAACAGCTAAAAGTGATGAAGTCTTACCTCTGCAAAGCATTGTGACAACTGCAAAAGCTTCAGTATTCAAAAAATTCACAACTTTTTAATGTGAATCCATACAGTCATTTAGCCTGTCTATTTTAAAATATGGTCTTAAAGTGCAGAGATATTACAGCTTTTCTGCTTGGTAGAGAATGTAAAACTTGCTTAAGTAAGGTTTCTCTCCAAATTATATTTGAGGCAGAACAGGCAGTGTTGTATTTTACTCTCACGCAATTCTACTTAATGGTGGAGAAATAAGAAGTCCTGAAAAAAAAAAATCCACAAGTATTCACTCTGTTGGAAGACTAGGTTAACTGTATTTCACTGTATTTCTGCACCTCTTGAGTTCTCGTTCACAAGATTTCCAGCAGGGGCAGTTTTTTTTGGAAAATTTAAGCAGACAGTTTTCTGTACAGTTGCAATCACAAAGCAGTGCAAGAAACTTTAGTGAAGAAGTGTAAAACACAAAATTTAAAATAAATAGATTGCCTTCAAAATAATGTATTTCTAACAGCAAATCACATTAAAAAAAATTCAACAGTCACATATAGTCTTAATGCCAGACAGTAAAACTTTCGTTCGCAGAAGGTGAGACACAATTCTCAGAATAAACTCTCTTTAATAGAGAGATGAGTCAAAAGACTACCTGAATTCTGCATCAGCTCTTGAGTTGTACAAGGAGACTTTGTTCAGCATGATCCTCTTATGGTTTCCTATCATTGTATTCAAAAGTGCATTTGGTTTTGGGAACACTTGAGCATGCAGGTTTTTTGAACCTGTAGCTCTGGAGGCTTTCCAGTCAATCCGGGTGACTGGCTTGTGGTACCACTGTTATAATAAAGAAGCATTAACCAGTATAGTAATTAACATTTCATTAGCATTGTGTCCAAGCCCCTTAGATTAGGTCAGATTCCTCAGTACCCTTCGCTTATCTCTGCTCTCTCCCCATCAGGTGAGGTCCCCTCCCCTCAGAGGGAGGGAGCTCATCCTGGCATGGCTCTGCACACAGGAGGTTCATGTTTTAGCTGCACAGCTGAGCTGTGAGACTGAGAACTGAGATCCATGAGCCCAAAGCAACCAGGAATGGTTCTTATGTAGGTCAGCACCTGCTCTCACTCAGGGGAAGGACTGGCAGATGTTGTCCTGCTGAGGCCCCTGCACGCTCAGGGTGTGTCTGTGTGTAACTCAGGGAAACCACCTTCTGCAATTGCTTTTGGCTGCAACCTAAAATTCTCAGAGATGCCTGCTACAGTATTTCGAGAAAATATGCTTCAGGTCTGATTGTGTGGGATTGATTCATTTTGGGTTGAAAATAGAGCAATGACTGTTAAAATTGAAGGGCTTGATCTGGCGTTTTTGGATATTTGCCACTATAAACATAAAAAGTAAATCACAAAATATGCTCAGCAGTCTCCAATTTCTCTTTTTATTACTCTCTACCTTTGTGTCAGGCAGGCAATCACCATTAAAAAGCCAATGTCTTGCAGCAAAATATCACCCCTGAGGATATTTCCTGGGGTGAAGCATTGCAAATGCTAACAGTATGCAAAAATGTCATGCTGCAGTTCCACACCAGAATACAAAGAACAGCTGATGGCAAAAAACCAATGACTACCACAGACGGTAAAACATGATAGCTTGACAGTCTTACTGACATGTATATTGCTGTCCTCATTATTGGAGACAAAGCCCTCTGATAAAGAACTGTCTAGCTCCTTATGCAGGGCATGCAGTCTTTTCCCTTTTTAATTAATAGTTATTTGAGTGAAGTGCTTAGCTATCCTAGGTTAAAAAAAATATCCTGGAGAAGTAGTTTAGGAAGCACTTTGATAGCTTTCTGACTCAATTTACGGATCTGTCACTCTTTCTGTTTTCTTGAGAAAACAAATTTTGAAATCCTGGCTGGTGCTCACAGTGACTGAAGTCCCTTCAATAATTCTTTTTGCAGTCTTCTCCACTGAGTGACACCAGTGAAATGCAAACCATACCCTTCATGTTACCTGAAGAGCTCTTGATCAGTACAAATAATTTCATGACTGATAGCACCAATACACTGGAATAAAACACTGGAGTACTTTATATTTGACAGCAGCTCATCAGAACAGGCCTGATATTCTACCTGATGTTAGGGACCTTTACTTGAGTCTTATCTCAACTCTGCATGTTATCTGCACCACAGCTTGGTGCAGACAGGATGTAGCAAAGAGCAATTGACTCCTTCAGGAGCCAGGGGTGGTACAGCTGCAGCAGCACAGCTCTGCCCTTGCCATTCATCTCTCACAGGGGTGCAACACCTTGGGCTGGATTGATAATGAGATAAAAACATCCCATCTCTGGGAGTCAGAGCTGTGGATGAGCACATGGATGTGCCTATGCTTTGGGAGCTGGCTCAGTTTTGCTTTACTCAGTTGTGAGCCCCTGGTCACTTTTCCATTTGAGATTTGGGAATCCAAGCCTCAGAGTTGTTCTTGAAGGTGTACTTTTTTCTCTTTAGTATAAATGACAAAAAAAAATTTGTTAGATTATTAATCTCTTATAGAAATACGGCAAGAATTGAAGCATGACTGTGATCTGTGGTTTTCAAGCACATTCAGAAGTATGAAGTGGGAAATGAAGTGCAGTAACAAAAGCTGTTTACTACAGAGTCCTATTTTTCAGGCGTGCAAATTTCAGTGTCAAGTAATAATTCTTGTGAGGCCCTTTGTTATATTTACATTTACATATTGCTTTAGATTCACTGAAAAGGTTCTGACTTCTTCAAATCTGACATGCAGAGGGTACTTAGAGATCTCTCCTTGTGTCGCAGCATTGTGTTTGATGGGCAGCATGTTAACCACAGTAAACATTTGGTAAATTTCCTCAGAACAGAAGGATGCATTTTGTGCTACGATACTTCCAATCCCATTCTGAGAATTCTCTGTCAGAAGAAGACCGGATCTTACAGATACAATTTCTTCTTAGCAGCTTCTCTGACAACACTGGTTAGAAAGTCAAAGAGCTTGCAATAAGTGAGGGGTCTCACTTTGATCTTCCTCCACCTATTCCCCACAGAAGTAGAACACATCTGGGTGGGATGGGTCAGATCAAAACCACAGTATCACTTGGCTGGCCTCTGCAGAGGAGCTATTCATGTTACACTGCCCTAAACAGATAGACCAGTTAAATTCTTATGTGATAGACCAGCTCAATTCTTGATGAGAATTAATCCAAAATAATTCCATTCCACTTCAGTTGGTACTAGAGAATACATAAAGCAAAGTTGCCTCGAGAAGGTATGGGTGCCCCATCCCTGGAAGTGTTCAAGGCCAGTTTGAATGGGACTCTGAGCAAAGTGTTCTAGTGGAAGGTGTCCCTGCCCAGAGCAAGAGGAATGAAAATGAAATGTCTTTGACATCACTTCCAGCCCAATTCTAACCCATGTGATTCTATGATGATTCTTCAAATAGGGTTTCAGTTTCAAATAAATTAATGGTTTAGGAGTTAGTTACTGTGCCACAGCACTGCACAGGGAAATCTCTCACAGGTTTTGAATGCATATCTGCAAGTGATTTAGGCTCTCTTGAGTGAATTCTGTAAGGCCAAATTTTCATTATTTTAGATATTAAAAATATCATTTAAAATTATATAAAATTCTAAAAATATGTAGGCTTAATATGTGGATGTCTACATATGTATATATTTTATATAGAGTGCATATTGTATATTTGCTGATGATTCTAAATTAAGTAGTATTATATGTAATATAAGTAATAAATATACAGTTTAAAATATGGAAGAATTGTTAAAATTAATATTGTCTAAAACTGGTCTGTAAAATTGCCCTCTGTAGCCTTGTGCTAATCAAGACTACTGTGTTGGTTTCCAATGAGTTTCCACTGTATCATTATTTATATAGAAAATATTGTATTCTGAAACCTAGCTTGGGGCTTGCAGCAGACAGCAATATATAACTTTCTGATATCACAGGATTCAATTTATCAAAGTCACACAGATAATAATGGGTATTGATTGCACAGAACATAACAAAATAAAAACAAAGAAAATTAAACCAGACATTCATCCTATGATCTGGTAAAATCAGTGATGGGAGAAGTTGAAAGCCCTCTGTTTCTCAGACCAGGCTTTACAGATTTGTCTCTGGATAACAGAGATGTAGATTTTAATCTTGCTTCACACTGGGTCTGAGATTGCTTTCTCCACTCTCAGCTACTTTTCTAGAGTACAAAATGTTTGTTTGTCAACAGTTTAGCCTTTTTTTCCCATTAAACTCAGAAAACTCCCCCTACATTTTATTTTTCTCTTTAAGAGAGTATCAAAGCACCAGTAAATGATTTCGAGGCTCTGTGCTGCATGATCCATTGCTTGCATATGAATTCAGGTGACTAGGAAATTGACAGTAAAATGGAATTGAGAAAAACATGATTCAGTGCAAATAGTTTATTTTGATTCATATCCCATGAAAAATTGCTCTTGCACACTTCCTCTTTCTGATTTTGATGTCTTCCATGGCAAAAAAACAGTTATCTAGTTTGGATGTTGCATTCAAAAACCCACAGAGAATCTCCAGTACTTACTGTATCTGTGAATCTTAAGTGAATAATATGACTTCTCTTTAAAGACACGTTTTTATAAGATATTTGCTACCACTCTAGGGTGATCCTAAAGAAAAGAAGTACCCAATTCAATTAATATGAGAGTATAAAAACCTGTCTTATTGGTGAGATATCATGTGCTCTCATTGCTTGTTTGATCTGCCAGCAGAAGCCCTTAGGAATGTCATTGTTGTGCCTTTGGCCAGTCACTTACTGAGCTTTTAGGTACAGGACATCTTATGGCATTTCAGTGTTCTGTGTGTGCATGTGGGCAGCATTGCCATCCAAAGTGATGTTACAGGAGGTCAAGATATTTTAAATTACCTTCCCATGTGAAAAAACTCAGGGAAAAGAAAGTGATTCTGCTGATTGGCAAACTTTCATTCATATCAGTATTTGGGAAGGTCTCTTGATTACTGGAAGCAATTTGTGATTTGAGCTTGTTCAGTGTTGTGTCAAACAAAAATAGAAGACAGGAAACTTCAGAAACTCCTTTATTTTAAAATTAAGAACCACTAATAGCATCAGTTTAATTAATCATTTTGTCATCTTGCTATATCAAGAATTTATGTTCCTCTTGACCTTTTCAGTTGTACTTCTAAAAAATTCTCATTGTTACCATCCTCTACAATAATAAGCAGTATTTAGGGTCTCCTATATCTTCTCACTGTATTTGTTCCAGTGTGGCTCTAATTAGGTATATCAGCTACTTAGTTCATGCTTTTACACTGACAGTTTCTTTCAAATGGGTATAATTGGAGTGGAAAAAAAAAATCTAAATTGAAATCAAATTTCCACCACTGTTTTACCTCATTATAACAGCAGTGCTCCAAGCCAGAGCTTGGGTGGCATGTCAGACACACAGGGTGGTTTGGGGCATTGCCTTGTGCAGGAATCCAAGAGCTGGACTCTGGTCCTTGTGGGCCCCTTCCAACTCATAGTATTCCATAATTCTGTAATGCTTCTACAGAGGCATCTGTTGTACATAAAGCAAATAATAGTGCTGACAATAATAAGGTAAAAAGAGCTTGAATGATTCTGAGCATGTCTAACACAATAGGTAGATTTTAGGATAAAGAATGGAAATAACAACTAGGGATGGGCAGAGTATGCACTTTCTGTTCAGGACATAAAACTACATCTGTAATGTGAGACTATTTTAAAAATACCTTCTCTGGGACTTTTGAAAAGGTCATACAAATTTTGAAGAGATTTCTTTTCCAGAGAATTTTTGTAGAAAGGACCTCCTTGTGCAACTATTACTTTCCAAATCAGTTACTTTTTGCTATCTCTGTTAAAGAACCAAATTTTGCATTCTGTGATTCACATTCACAGCCATGAAAAGCTGTCTCAGCTACATGTCACTTGCTGTGAAATAGAGTTCTTGGATAAGATGCTGAGCTACATATGAGGTGGCTTTGTCTTCTACAGCTGCCTTTCGGTTGGTTTGATTTAACAAGCTTCTGAGAAAAAAAGTGGTCTATTGGACATACATCTTTGATATAGAACCAAGGCCTTTTTAGTAAAAATATAATGTATATCAGGGAAAGCCCTTATGAGTGACATTAATGCTCTAATGTTCATTTCTGTTTTGAAAAGCACTGTCACCTGCATGCACAGTTGTTAATTGTTGGTGACACCAGACCCACCATCCTTTGACCTGCTTCTGAGCTTTATTTCTGTTGCTGTAGACACTGAGGTGATACCCTTTGTAGTTCATCTGAGTATGTAGCACTGTGATTAATAATACTTGTCTAAAATATTCCACAGTGGCCACAAAAACAGTTTCAGATAGGTGTTGTTGAAATTCCCTTTCTACCATTCTAAATGCTATTCATAGATAAAAGTTAATTGGGGTTAAATTAACATTTAATTAATTCACTGTGATGCTAATGTAGTGTTAGGCATATTCAAAAATATACCAGGTCCATTGAAGGGGTCATAGTTGGACTAGGAATGAGAAGTACAGGGAATAGGTGTTTAAATTGCAGGATCACAGACATGTTTATTTTCTGACTTACTGAGACCCCTTTCAGTCTCACACAACAGTGTAGAAGAGCACGTGTACATCTAGCATGTGCAGACATAGCTCTGTGTGGCAGAAATTATTCCTGTATGTGTCCATACAGAATTAAAAATGTTTCTTTTCATTTTTGGGTCCCTACAATGAAGTTATTTATTGGACATTGATAAGGAATCTGATCCTTCTGCCAAGCAAAGGAACGCAAAATAATTTTACCTAGGACATTTTAGGTTAGGAGTTCATAAATAAAAATTGTAGAGACAAGGTCTGTCTGTAAATGCATTTTAGTAAAATTAAAGAATATAAAATTATCAATAAAATAAAGGGAAATTCAACTGCTTCTTCATTTAGACCACACATTATAAGCAGCTGTGAGGCTGAATACCTTCAGCATATAATTTTAAACAAAAACATTAAACACTCCTCAGCATTGATTTTTTTCAGTCTTTATTGTGTTGGGTATAAAAGTTCTGCCTCAACAGGCAATTCTACCTTTGCTGAGTCTCAGCACAGCAAAGAATTTAATAATATATCTAATTACAGTGTGAGCATGCACTAAAAACCAAGTCTCTATTGATCTCCTTTGCTGACATGACAATCTTTGTACTATGGTTCTTTATATTTGTGCACAGCCAAGTAAAATTTTTCATATGTTCTGCTCTGTTGGTTAGCCAGTCTTTGTCCAAAATTTCTCAAGATTCTTAGTATGTCACTCTTCCCAACCAAGGAATAATCTATAGGTGGAACTCCCATAATATTTTCTCTGATAAAAATATATTCAATCTTGTTTCAGCAGAGTAAGAAACAAGAAGTTCCTAAAGAAGAGCAAGGACCAACAACAAAGAATTTGGATTTCTGGGCACAGCTGATTACTCTGATGGTCACCATTATAGATGAAGATAAAACAGCATATACACCAATCTTGAACCAGTAAGTAATTACTTTCCCTCAAAAAATTAAGAATCATGAATTTATTAAAATAAGGATAAGAAATAGACCCGAATCAGAAGTTGTATTTTAAATAGAATCTAGGTAGAGATTTTTCTACAGAATGTTGCATTGACATAGTTTGATAAAAACTTAGTACTCTGATAATGGAAAGAAAATATTTTGGTTTAGGAACATTAAGGACAGGTGATATATGAGTCATCTCAAAACTTTAAACAGCAAAATATTCTACATGAGAGATAAATGGAGAGAAGGGAAATGTCAGTGACATTTCAGTGAAGAGTTTTTCAGTGTGATGGTACTGGTGGTATGGGAGTGTCATGGCACACGTGGTGTTCAAATCATGGTGAAACTATTTTAGGTGTGGTTTCTAGGCATGTAATTGTAAAAAAAAAAACTTCACAAAAAGACACAAAGACCCTATCTGAATTTATAATTGGCTGGCCAGACTGACTTGAAAGTGTATGAAGTGGAGAGCAGTATCCCAGAGATGGAATTTGACTTCTCAGAATTGAAGATGTAGCAGATGAGGGAGGTACAATCAATAACCAAGACAAGTCAAATAACTTAAGGTTGATACATGAGTAGAAAGGAGAGAAACAATTGATAAACACAGGAAAAGAAGGCAGTGCTGGGGTTTGAACATGAAATATATAGAAAGAGTGCAAAGGAACATGTTTCACATATTACAGCTAGAGAAACAGGCCTCACACCAATTGAAACGTGATGTGATGAAGCCCTGGGGAAATTTTTTAGCTCTTTGGAGCCATTTTACAGAGAGATTGCAGAAAGTCTGGGCATAGTCTGGCTGTGATGGCTTCTGCAAAAGTTAACATTGAAATCTACATCTGTATTATGACTAAATTAATACAGGTTTCTGCAATTGCATTTAATTGAATGCTCTGAAGGGGAGCAGGAACAATCTGTTTTTTTCAGCCAAAATAGGGTAGATGCTAGAAGGCACTCTGTACACTGAGATGTGATTGTCTGTTGATAAAAGACCATTCTATTTATGACCTCACAGTAAAAGTGACAGAGAAACCTCCTGGTAATAACCAGAAGCTGAAAGATATTTCATTGACTTCTAACTCCTTCCTTTACTTGAAATAAATAGAGTATCACTTCAGTACTGGATAATAAACATTTCTTTGTTCAGTTATCTGTTGGACTGACCTTATTAAGGAATAAGTTCTTACCCTATAGAGGAAAGAAAACACTTTTCATGTTTACTTCATTTTTATGTTGTAGTGTCAAGTTTCTCCATTGATGAAAGCTCAACCTTTTGTCTGACAGGCTGTACAAATAATACAGTAATTGTAAAATATATAATTGAGACAAATATATATGATTCATTTCAGTCTCTTCATTGAAATTAAACAAGTGTAATTGTGGGTTAATTATCCTAAAAATTGCTCTACCTCTATTTTTATACAAATGTGAGGGAGAAAGTAAAGGCATAAAGAACAGAGTTCCTCTAAGGGGCTTAGTAGGTTCCCTAAAGTACAGATGAATGATTGTGTAAGATGTGAAAAAAGAATCAGGGGTGGACAGAATTGGGACAGATTAAGGGAGAGAGCTTGTGTCTCTGACTTCTGTCTGTTTTTTGCTGTTGTTTTGTAAGTGAAAGAGTGAACACAGGGAATAACAGGTCTTTTAGAAATAGGAGACATCAGAAGTAAAGATGAAGAGGCTCTAAGTGGAAAAAACTTGAAAAACCGTTCAGAGTTGCTTTGGATATATTTTTTTTTAAAAGAAAAGCTTCTTTTAACACAAAAGAAGCATGTAAAAACTGTTGACAAAAAGTAAGACAGCATCTTCCCCCCTGCTTACCCCAGAAAAGGAAATGGGTTAAAATAGATTAATGGGAAATATAACTTGAATACACAGGAATACTGCAAAAATATGAATCCTTATTAGAAATATATGGCCATGCAGTGTCTCAGTGGAGTATTCAAGCCTGCATCCATTTGAATCCTATTTTAGAAATTAGGTAACTGAAGATCCCCAGGAGAGCATTCTGATAAAAGTTTTCACAATTGTATAATATTGCTCAGAATTCTACTCCTCAGCCAGTTTTGGAAACCCTATTTTTATATCTTCCTTGGAGGCACAAATTACACTGTGATGGAGTAGTTTGAACTGTATCAGGTAATGAATCCAGATGAAACATGACATGATGGCCTCAGCAAGCACTGCAGCCACTGACAGACCATACCAGACCACCCAGTGGGAGTATGGGGGCAACCTGCAGTTCTTACATGACATGAGAAACATGCCAAGTTTGAGGGGAAAACATAAAATTCTCCTTCTAATAGTTAAACAATGTACAATTTGTTAGAAACCTGATTCACAGGCAAATCAGGGCTTCCTGGCACTACTAAATATCCTATGAGACAGGAGAAATTTCTATCAAAATGAAATATCTATTCTAACAAAAGGAACAACAAATCAAGGACAAAATCTTCAAGTCAAATATGCTATTGTATTTTGAAAGCATGATCTAAACTTCAGGCCTCTGCACCTGTTTTTTGGGGGTTTTTTTTGCACATAGAACAGTCAAGCTGCCACTGTAGTGTAAATTTAAGAAATAAGACAGCTCTAATGGGACTTTTAAATTTCTTCTTTACTGATCCTCACATCTTTGCAGTGTTAGGATCTGTTTTCTCTGTGACCACATTGTGTTCCACAGGAACACAAGGAACACAGGAACAAAAAGAACTTACACACGAAATCTGCAGGAGCAGATTTCCTCATGCTTTAGGAGCTAGGATGTTTATACCTCTGAGAAGCTTGGGATAGTAATTTATATTGGAGAAACAGCATAATTGTAACCTACGTGTCAGTGAGTTATGAAACATAGGCCAGTGGAAAAAATACTATGGAAGGAAGTGAAAAATCAGAGTATATTCTATCATGAATTGGTCGGCATCAGGCCAAGTTTAGAATGTTTCTTTCATGATAGAAAGTATATCTGATGTGTTTTGTGTCTTGATGCAGTGATATTCCTCATTACCAAGTACACTTTATTCTGTGGAAGCATGTGAACATCACTTCTTTCATTGAATTTGTGAACATGATCCTGTAACAAAGCTGTTCTCATTCTTTCACCGTACCCACTGTAGCTTCTCATGTAACAAGGTAACACTGACAGACCAGATTAGTTATATAGACTATACAGTATCTGTCTTGCCCATTATTTTTTCTTCAGGGAAAGGAGTGTTAAAAATAAAGCTTTGGATAGATAGAGGATAGAGCACAAAATGTAAGAATAAATGAGCTCTTTGCTCACAGTTTAAATAGAACACATCTTTTCCAATATCAAATAGAACTTTTGTCTTAATGGTTAGTGAAGCAGGGGCCATGGCCAGCCCTCCACAGATGGTGTGATCTGCCTTCTTGCTGCATGCACAGCACAAAATTGAATGTGTTCACCCCCTAGGACTGGTGAGATTTAGCACCTGGATGAGACTGTAGCCACCAAGTATGGAATATGAGCTATTCGGAGAAAGTGCATCTGAGGTTCAGAGACTTTGATATTCTCAAGGTGTAGCAGACTGGAGATTTGACAGCATAAATTATGAAAAAGCATTTTTAATTGTCATGATGGAATTTTCTGGCTTTAGGGTTGAACTAGAGACATGCAGTACTGTCTGGGATAAATGCTTTGGGGGTTTTATATGTTTCACTTATGCATTGATTCTTTTCATATTTTTTAAGCTGAGTTCAATTTCATTCCATTGATCTCTGGTTTCGTATATTGCCCTTCATTAGCACTAGCCAATGGGAACTGTTTCCACTAAATTTTTGCTTAATTAAAATCAATAGAGTGAAGATATAAGTGGCTGTCTTGTATATGCAATTTAGTATTTTTGGAAATACACAGACATGGTAATGTATGGGCAACATAACTCTTCTGGATAAACTGAGATTTTATATAGTTCCAAGAATGACGTAGAAACTGGGAAAATTATGGCCTATGGGGCAGAAATAACTGTAGCAAGAGCCAGCTGACTGACAGAGAACTCTTCAGGTACTTTTGCTTTACTGAGAAATGTGAAAATACACGGCTTTTACAAAGATTAGAAAATGTAACGTGTGGAGACTTGCATGAGAAATTTCTCTGATATTTTGCTCCTTGTGGATCAAAATTTGAAGTAGTTTGAGAAAGTTTTTTACCTAAAAATAAGGTGATAAAATACAAAATAATAAATAAAGTAATACAAAACACCATACTTATATAGATACTTTAGTATGACCTTTGATTATCCCTTCCCTTTAATAAGACAGCTGCTGCTGTTACCATTTATCTTTAGCATGTGGAATGTGTTATGTGCTTCTGTTGTGCATTGGCTTTGTCAGCTTCTCACATACAGAAAACTGCAGGGACACCTCTGGTAGTTCCCTCATGCCGTGGCTGGCAGCTGTGCAATGCCCACCAGTCTGTTAGAAGTATAAAACTGTCCCAAATTTTAGACTTCACCTAACTGAAGCCAGGTGGGATGTGTTGAACTAATTTAATCAACATTGATAATTGCAGTTTGTGTGTGTGCATGTGCTTTCACAAGTTAAAATGCATGGACAAATCTATTTATCACTAATCAAATAAGTGCATTTTTATCAGACCCAGCCTTGCCTTATGGCCAGCCTTGCAATATGCTCCAAAGACAGTGTCAATATTAAATCAGCTGTCAAATACTTCCTCAGAGCAACACCATCAAAGTTCAAGTCTGGTTCTGAGAGAGAACTCAGAGTGGATTGGAAGTAAATTAAGACAGCCGAAATACATTTCAGCTTTTGCACAGGAATAAATTTTGTGTTAATAGAATTAATACGAAGTTCTTTAATTGAGCAGTCATTAGCATAAAGAGGGCTCAGTGAACTGAGCTAGCAACTACTTCCTATTAAAATGGCAGAGCTAATGAGCTGTTTAAGTACTTTTTCTTTGCAGATATGATCAGGGTCAAATAGGTCTCTAAAATGAATACATTACTTAGATCCTACTGCTACCACTTTAAAGTTGCACATAATTCTCATTCTTTATATGTCAACAAGACCTTTAAAAATTCTTACATTTTTACAGAAATTATTATGGAATATTTTCTGAATTTGATTAGTGCTTTACAAAAAGGTCAAAATACTTTGGATCCAATTCTCTGCTAGTATATAGTGTAATAACCTCAACACAAAAGCCACACAGCTCTGTGTATTTCCTCATCAGTATATTCCCTTATTTTATGTATTCCTGGTGAACTGTGGGTGTATTTGTGTGACTCTCACTGCACCCCTGTGCTATAAACAACTGCTTTACCCCACTGGGAGATTCTGTGTTCTACTCTCTGCTTTTCCTCTGCCTGACCTGCCTGGCTCTGCTTCTGTGTCCTGAGAATGGCTCATACTAATGTCAGTTCCACACCTGCATTAAAGACAGCCCTTTTTTTAAGACAAAAACATGGTGTGGATCACTAAAATGCCAGCTTTTGCTAGTTGCTAGCAGTGAAAATGGTAACTCAAAGATTAAGGCCTTTCTTCTGCAGTGAATAAGAAGCAGCTGGATCTATGAAAAATTTGTGTAAAAATACTTAACTGATAACAGCAGAAAGAAAGTATCTAAAATGGACTTCTCAAAGATTATATGATGCATGAGACCAAAATTAAAATTTTGAATCAGAATCTGCATTTCACTACTTGTTATATTCTTTATTATTTTATCCATACATCAAGGTGGAAGTCTTCACTGAATTGGATTCTATGAGTATATAAACCAATACAGCTTCACAGACAGCTTCACTCTTTTCCAGTGTCAGAAGGGAATTAAGGAAAACCTGTGGCTGCTAAACATCTGAGCCAACTGTTTCATATTCTTCATAAGACATCTGATTTATCTAAAGTTGAGGAATCATCTGCAAGATAGATGAATGTTTCTTGATTTAAAATGTCATATGAGGGAGGTTTTTATGTGAAGGTTGGATGGTTTATATAATTATTACAAAACATAAGATACAGTAAGTGCATACTAGAGGAATTATTTTGTGGAAATATTTGTCTTTTTGTTGTGCAGCTGTAAGCATCATTCCTAGCAGCTGGTGAACTGATGTAATGTGATTGATTGCAGGTTCCCTCAAGAGCTGAACATGGGAAAAATCAGTGCTGAAATCATGTGGACTCTGTTTGCCCAGGACATGAAATATGCTCTGGAAGGTAATTAGAACAAACTATTAATCACACTAGTGAGTTCAGCAAGACTGATTTCCACTGCAAGTGATACCTGGCATCAGATTTTTGTATGTGATTAGAGCTTTCTGGTGTGCTTGTTTAAGATGCTTTGTAAGTTAGTGAAAAAGAAGGGTTATAAGGAATCAAATCATTTCACTGTAATATGAAGTAATCTGTGAAAGAAGAACACAAAATAATTGTGACTTGAAATGGTGCTTCTTAGAGCTGGTAGAAACCTTCAGTGTCCAAAGAGACCCAAATGAGTTTGCTAGAGAGCATTGTAGACACTCCAATTTTTCTCACTAGCTGAAAATTGTTAACCTGCCCATAAGGAACATTTGCAGAATGAAATTATGGAGGAAGCACACACTTGTAATTAAATCTTTTTGTGTTCAAAAGGCAGGATGTATTAATTCTAGTTCCAGCAGAATCAAATGCAGTTTCATTTTATCTCTTAAGATATTGTAGGTAACCATTGTTCAGATATACGGGGTTTTTGCTATATAACAGATTGTCTCCAACTAATGGCTTCAAACACACAATAAAATGTGGGTATTGCAGCAAACCGAGTAAAAATACCTGCATGAAACTGGAATTGTCTTTAGTCAAGTCTTTAGCCGGCTACTAACTACAGAGCAAGTCTGAAAATGGTGAGAAGAAACATGAGGTTGGATTTTTTCAAAAAGCAATTCAACAGGCACAAAAGATTAAAAAACCCAAATAGTTGAAGGAACACTTCTATATTATTCTCTCCAGAATGTCTAATGTGATAATATCAGTGTGGTGGTGCTTTGATAATATGGCAGATTTTCATAGTGATATAGAAAGAGAAAAGATGAGTGGCTAGATTGGCTATTGGTGGAAGAACTGTTTTGTTTATCTGCTGTTGTGTTACTTTATTTTGTTAATTGTGTTGTTTGAATGTGGAACTTCCTTACTAAGCACAGCAGAGGAGAAAGGAAGGAAGGTAATTAAAATATGTACAAAAACAACAGAAGACATGAGACATCTTAGATGTGGGTTGGAGAAGAGATGTTCAAACTGTTGTTTCAAAGTGCTGTTCTGTAGTCATGTCAGAGTGAATCAGAAGTGCAAGTTTGAGAAGGGATATGAGGCAGATCATCCTTTAAGAGTGATCAGTGAAGGCAAAAGCTTCCAAGAGCTGAGAAATGTGAAGACCAAGTGAAAGCCGCTGGTTTCAGTTAAAGCATATTCCTGATTCCATCAGGGAATCTTCTGCCTGGAGAGGCTGTCAGCCAGGAACAGCTATCAGAAAACTGCTGCTCAGTAACTCAGTGTTGTGATTCCCTTACAGAGCACAGATTACTGAGGATTTCTAAAAGTCACCAATTGTCACAACTTCATGACCTTGGGGGTGAAGGTCCATGAACATGAACATCCATCCATCCGAGCACCCAGAGCTTGTTCTGCTTTAGCCATTGAACTATAAACATTCTGCACTGCAGAGAAATAATCCTCAAAACATCACTCACTCTATTTGTTCATTAGTGCACACTGATCACTCAAAAGGCAGCTTCAGATCAAGCTGTGGTTTGTTTCTTGGTTGTAAAGAATAGAACAAGAAGCTCATAAGAAAGACTTAAATTATACAATATATAAATTCCAGATGTTTGGACTGAATCAGGACTTTAAAATAAATATTAATGTTAATATCAATCTTTATTCTGCAGAGACAAATGTAGAAGGCATTTGACATTTTATATTCCAGACCAGTCCTTGAATGTGGTCTCATTTCTGTGTTGCTGTGGATACTGACTTTCTGAGGAGAGTAAATGCCATTGTTGGCATTAGGAATTCTAAACTGCTCCCAGAATCATTAGTGAAACAGTTCCTGTGTATAAATAATAATAAAGAAAAATTAAATTAGTGTAAGTTATTATTTTGAAATTAGTATAAATTATTATAAATATACAAAATTTCACCTTCTATTATTTTATTCCTAAACAGGAACCTCAATAAATCTAGTAAAAAAATATAGATCAGTATACTGATCCTCTACCCAGCTTTGCTGGGATTTGAATTATAAATTCTTTCAATAGATATTCTGCAAACAGGGTTTACCTCAGTTGTTGATGGCAATAATATTTTTTTCTTTAAATTCTATAAGATTAGAAGCAAGCTCTTAAATATGTTCACAGTTGGTCCTCCTGGTTTTAATGGAGTTCATTAAAATGCATTGCATTCTGCTATGCCACTCTCGCCTTCCAAGTTATTAACACAGGCTACCATCTGTTCATACCTAGTGTCCAGGGCTGTGATTGCAATCTTTCCCTACTCCAATTTAGTATTAATCTCCTGAAGCAGTGTCTTTTGTGCTACAAAGTTGATTCCTTTCTGCATCCAATCAAGAAGCAATGAACTGGTCCAGCATTGTTTGCAAAAGGATTGCTCATGTGATAAAAAAGATTAGATTAGCTCATCCAAGATCCTGTTTCTGGTTTTACCCACTTTTTGTATTCACAAGTATGTCCAGCCACACCCATCAGCTTAAATTCAGGAAATAGCAAGACAGCAAACACTGGAGCATCCACTTTCCATTCTTTTTCCCTTTTTCCTGAGCACAGTTCAGAATGGCTGTTCGGGCTCTCTCCTCTCCCTGCACAGCTGAATCCCTCCTGCATCTGCTCAGGGGGTGTGTGCACTGCAGGTCTGCTGCTCTCCAGCAGTGCCCTCTGCCACCTCCTCTTGCAGAACAGCCCAGCAGCCCTGTGAGAGGCACCAGCCAGCACCACACACCCTCTGCCTTCTCTTCTCCCTTGGTCCTTGGAGGACACTCCAGCTGCTGTGTGGCATGGGGAAGTCAGAGGGGAGAGCAGCTGCCATGGCAGTGGCGTTTGGCTAGGGAAGAGCAAAGCCATGTCTCTGAGTACCAAGGCACTAAATTGGCACTGGAGAACAGCTCGGGTTTTTGGTGAGGGAGAAAAGGACACCCCAAAGCACAGTTCAGGTCTGCACAGCTGCCAAGATCAGGGCTACACTGTGCCAAGCTGACATGCCTTGGAAACAAAACTGTACTAAAATCTGGTATTGAGTTCATAATTTCATTCTAGATTTTCTTCCAATTTAAGTTAATTAAAATGTTTAGCCTTTGGATGGTGTTAAAAGTTTTATGCAAACTTTAACAAATTGAGTTCACACCAGTTTGGTTTTTTTTTTTTCTTGTGAATGTATATATTTGCATGAAAAAGGTATTACCTGTTTGTTTCTCTTTGAGAATTGATCTTCATTAGATTTGGTCTCTTTGGGGTATTTTTCTTCTTTGCAGGCTGTCAGTGAAGCATCAGTGGTTTGCATGATACAATGCAGATTGTTGTTTGGCATTTAGTTTACACAGATATGTGATCTTATTGGATGGTAATATTTTTGCACTTTCTGATCCCCCAATTATTCCATATTTATGCTGCAGAAAATGAGAACAGAGAGAGTTTCACCAAGATTGTATATGATTTGTTACTCTCTTCATATGCCAGGAAATCTTTTTCTTTACAAGTATGAAGATGCAAAGGTTAAAAGATTATGAGAGACTAATAAGCTGAAATTAGACATGCAACTGCAAAGTATCTTTTTTAAAATTCTTTGTCCTCAGAAATTTCTTTTTTCAGACCTTTCAGATCTCTAACTTTTGCATAGGTCAGATCAAATGTCTGAAACTATCCAGTCTTTTAGAAAGAGAACATCCTAATTGCTGTTATTATGATAATCTAATTCTGGTAGTGGCCAGAAGTCAAGACCAGAATTAGGCGAGAAATTAGTTGGCTGCTGTGTAAATAACAGCAACAGACAGTCTCCATCCTGCATAGCTAAGATTCTAAAGGCCTTTATAAAAATAGGAAAAGAAGATAGTCATTCCACCATTGTATGCATTTAATGTAGGTTTGCTTTTCAAGTTTGCTGTTGTCTTCAGTGCTTAAGAAGATACTGTTTTCCTGTTTCTCTGGCAGATACTTCTTCTATGACAGAAACTGATGAAGTGATTTGAAAGAGAAAAGGCAGGTCCAGGAGTTGATGCTGAGCACAGAGACACATAGAAAAAACCCAAAAAGGCTAATGCTGCAGAGAGAAAGGTCACGCCATTTGTTGGCAGATTTCAAGTCTATTTTCACTCCAGATTTATGATTTACAAAGTTCCCCTTGAGATGGAATATAGTCTTGGTTTCGAGCAGGGCTACAGAGGTGAGGGAAGGTGAGAGTAAGGTTTTGTAAAGGACAAGAAGGCAGCATCCACATGAATGCAGGATGTATCAAAATATAAAACCTTTTTATTTTAGTCAGTCTCATTTCTGCATTGACGCTTTCCAACAAATATATTCCACGCTTATCTTTTCAGACACCTGAGGAATTAAAGAGTCCTCTATGGCGACTCAGCGAGTCTGTGAAGGCAAAGTCAAGGAGATTACAGTTGGAGTTAAACCTCCCTTTGGCAGATAAGATAGCATGTTGCTGTGATTAGAGGAAGAGGGGAGTTAGAAATGTTCTTTACTCACCCTAACAGACAAGGATGTTGCTAACAGCAGGTACACTCTGTACATCCTGAGGGGCTGAGCTTCCTAAATATGAGAATCCACCTGTCAAGGGCAAAGCAGAGCTCTCCAGGCTTGCCTAAAAAGCACCACAGCCATGCCAAATGGCACTATTTTGCTGGTGTTTATTAGACCCAGTAATTAAGACAGATGAAAGGGACAAAACTGCTCCCAGGGGCTAAGTTAATACTTCTTCATATTGTGCTGTAACACTATATCATCTTGCTTGGAACTACCTCAGAGATCTCTGGTATGACACAACCTTGCAATTGGGACTGTTATGTCCATAATTTCCTTGTTCTCTAACACATTTTCTTGGATTTTACACATTGAACCATCATCAGAACAATGAGTAGTACCACAAGTACAAGTCTACAGCAATCTTAGTAAGTTCAAGATTCTCTATGTCTGACTGTAGGTGTATTCATGGTGCCAGATTTACTAGAAAAAATGTAGTGCATCAGTGAATGCCTATCTTCATTGCCCAGTGTTAAACTTGTCACTCAATAATAGCAGTGTATATTATCCTGTATATTTAATAATGATAGCTGTGTCCCTATTTATTCTTTTTCTAACCAATGACTATTACTCTTGTTCTTAAACACTATTATTAGCTCTTACTCAGATAATCACCTACTGTAAAAAATTGTGCATAAACTTTTCCTGAACATTGCCTTATTGTGACAAAGGCAATTTTTTGTTAGTCAGCTTATACTGGTACCACCATGCTGGATAGGTTATGATTGATTAATAATTACAGGTTATTTATAGCTCACATGGCCCTGTCCTTTCCACTAATGAGTGAGTTGAAGGGAGAAGTGTTCTGTTCAGCTGAATGGACTGTATATCACCTGCAGCAGCAGGGGCAGGCAAGACCTCCTTCAAAGACCTCCTCTCAACCCAGAAGAATATTTTTCTGCTTCTTTCGTCTTGTCCTTGATTACAGTTCTTTATGACTAAGATGATGCCACTTTATTCCATCTCGTGTTTTTACAAAAGCTAGACTTATATCTTTTATCTGAACTAGTTTTTATGGCTGGGGAAGAAAAATAAAAACCTCAAAGAAACAAAACCTCTTAAGCAAAAATGTGGCTTCGTCCCCTCAGACAGTCCCAGCATTGTTTAGTGCAGCTCTGCATCTGCTGGTAAGGGAAAACTTTCATCCTTTTGTTTTCCCAAGAGGTTTCTTCCCCTTATCTCTGTCAGAGTGGAGCTGCATAATTCTCACACAGCAGCAGTGCAAGGTAGGTGCTGCACCTCTTTCTGCATTCTGTGAGCTAATCACACAATCAAACCCCTTGTATTTTGGACTTCATTGAGAAACAGTAACTAATAACAGCTTTCTGGAAAAGAAATACCTTCTTTATCAACTAGAAGAAAATATTTGAGTAAAAGAAAATTAAAAATAACAAGCAACCTCTGCTATCTTTAATCTTGCCCATTTTTACTAAGACACTGCTTTAAAGCTTTCCTCACACAGCAGCTGCTCTTCTCCTAGTCTCTGTTTTCTTAGGTTGAAGACTCAGTCTTTTACTTTCAGGACTGTTCCACAGAGATTCACTTGTGTCTTTTCCTCTTATAGAATGTGAGGTCAGTTTCCTCTTATGGGCAAGTGCATTAGTGCTAAACCAAACATTTGATACTGCTTCACCCCCAGGAGAATAGGATAAATCTGTTAAAACTGCTTGTTTCCTCATTATCTTTTAATAAGCCTTAAGTGCAATTTGCTGGGTAAGAATTAGAGAACACCTCTCTGGTTTTGCCTTTGCAGGCTGAGCCAGATTGAACACAGGTAATTATTTAAGTGCAGCCTCACATTTATCTTCCTGCCGGATTATTCCTGGTTTGTACTTCATTTTACTAATTGCTTGTAAAATGCAAGCATGCCTGTTTGATAAGGTTTTATGCTCACTTGGCATACTAGTGATGAGACAAAGAGCAGAGAAGCAGATCTTCATGAAAGACACATTTTTTAAAAATTAAGCAATAAGTAGATGGAAGAAACCTATAAAAAATTACGTTGAAGATGCAAAGCTGAGTATTCAGTAGTTAAGTTCCAATGCTATTGAAGTGCTCTTTGTTGCCTTTATTCTGTTTTCCATCCCAGATTCAAGCATTATACTATCCAATCATAAAAACATGGAATGGTTTGGGTTCAAGGGGACCTTAAAGATCATCCAGTTCCAACCCCTGTGCCATGGGCAGGGATGCCACCCACTAGATCAGGTTGCTCAGGACCCAATCCAACCTGGCTTGAGCACATCCAAGTTTGGGGCATATATTGTCTGTTTTGCAATTTTTATACATATTAGAGTTTTATGAAAGTTTAATCAGTATAAATCGGATTCCTATATTAGTATTACGTTTCTTCTTTTATTACTTCATTACTCTTATTAATTTCATTACTTTCTCTTTTGTTACTTCAAATCAATGTTGAAATATCAGTATGAAGTATTTGAAATTTCAATCATATTCTTCAGAACCAGGGCTTTAATTGTCATCATAGATCTCATATCAGATAGGAGGGACTATTTCTTCTGCTTCATTTATAGCTCCCATTTCCTTATGCATTCCATGGTCAATAAATATACAAAGCAAGAATTTCACGGCAGTAAAAAAGCAGTTCAGATTATTTCACTCACTGTAAGTGCTTATTTCCTTTTGTATTCAATAGTAGCCATGTGTATCCAAAGACAGAATTTTATCTCCAAATGTTTATTCCTTGAATATTATCTATTTAGTATCATGGTATGTAAATTTCAGTCTGATACAATATTGAAGAGTGAAATTTATACTGAGGTAGATCTTATTCATTTACTTGTATTCCTGGCTTTTTTTTTCTTGGCAGCAAGCAAAACAGAGCAAGTTTATGCATAATCAAACTTCATATCTTGCATTGCCCTTTTGGTGATAACCCATCCACTTTTCCGGAACTTTTGGGGAAGTATTTGGCTTTGGAAGTAGTAATTAATTGATGAGACTAAGAGGAGCAATATGGACTAGAAAGAAGCAGTAAAAAAAAATCAACTGATTAATGTTAATAAAATATCAAAGTTAATTTGCCTAGATAATCTGAAACACTTAGGCAATATCACATAGTGGGTAAAAAATGGCAAATGCAACATTTAGAGTAGAAGATAGGGTATTTTGCAGCAGGTTCATACATCCCTCATGATTGTACATGTAGCATCTCTTAAGTAGTATATGACATTGGTGTTTGATGCCCTTGAAGTTCCCATGAGACATTTACCTCTCCCAAGGAGCCATGTACATCTCTGCCTTTTCTGACACCAAGCAGGTGCCCCTGAGCTCTGCTGCACCTGCTGTGAAATGTCAGGCAAAGCAGAGCACTGAGCACACGGCCTCCTGCTCGGAGAGCTTCTCACTGAATGTAAAGGGCAGTGTCACATCAGCTTTTACAGCACACTGCATTAAGGCAGGGTTTGATTAGCAGCTTCTACTGCAGGCAAGAAGACAAAAAAAAGAATAGTGAACATTCTTCCTCACATTTTGGAATATGACAGTCTGTCTTCCTTCCCTGATCTCTGTCACAGAATAACAGAATTGCTAGGGTTGGCCACCACCTGTGGAGATCATCCAGTCTAACCCCTCTGTCAAGGGAGGGTCACCTGGAGCAGATGACAACAGGAATGTGTCCAGGAGGGTTTGGAATGTCTCCAGAGAGGGAGGCTCCATGACTTGCCTGGGCAGCTGTTCCAATGCTCTGCTGCCCTCAATGGAAAGTTCTTCCTCATGCTGAGAATGAAACTTAACTTCTTGTGTTTTTGTTTATGGTCATTGCTCCTCGTCCTGTTGCTGGGCACCACCACAAAGAGTCTGGCATCCTTCTCTTGGCACCTTCCTTGAGATGTTTCCATGCATTAATGAGATCCCCCCTGAGTCTTTTCTTCTCCAGACTAAACGGGCCCAGATCCTCTCCTAAGTCTCTCCTCATAAGACAGATGTTCCAGACCTCTCATCATCTTTGTGGCCTCCACCAGACCCTCTCCAGTAGCTCCTCGGTCCAGGGAGGAAATATGACTCCATAGTCATATTTCCTTCAAAGGAAATCTCTGAAGAAGATCTACAATGCATTTCTAATTTATGCATCTTGCCTTAACAAGTGTACTTGGTCTCTTTTTTCTTCAGTTTCCTATTTGCACAGCTTCATCACCCCACAGAGATGTTCCAGGTGCAGTCCATTATGTTTTTGAACTGTCCAAAGATATTTTGATGAAAATTTTCAAGTAGATGCAGAGAAAAGATTAGACATGTAGAAGTCTGTTGTGAAAGATACAATGTATTTTTTCAAAGGAGCACGGCAGGGTGGGGGGCAGGGTTAGAGATAAATGCAATTGAAAAAGGAGGTAATGACAGAAGTTTTTCAGGTTTTGCTTTATTATATTCGTCTTGACACAAAGAGCCCTTTCAGAAAGGTCAGTAGTATTTCACATTATAAAAATCAATGTAAATTATACATAATTATTAATTAGTTGTGTTCTACTGTCTATTTCCGTTAATAACCAGTGACTTCTATTGCCTTTAGCAAAGTACAAGAATCCTGGGATGAGATGCTAGTGGAATGTAATGTTTTCTTCTAAATCAGTGACAAACTTTGAGTTAATGCTTTTCTTCATTTGTGGTCTGTATGCTGTTACATTCATACAGTCGAGGCTTCAGGTTTCTTTCAGCAGTATAGAGATTAAATCTAGAGCACTATAAGCATAAAAGAGGCTGTGGCATAGCAACTGCTCCTGTATTGTGAAAATTGGGAAATTGCACTGGGATCAGGTGCATTGAACATTAACTTCTACTTTTATCCAAAACAGAGGTGCATCATTCAGCATAAGATTTCCACAGTGATTCAGAGAGAGGAATACCAATGCAAACCCCATCCCTATCATTCCTTACTGGAGCTTTGCTTCCTCTAGCTGTACTCAGTTTTGTGTTCCCAATTACCTTTCCCAATTTTATGACTGCAAGTTTAGAAATAGCAGGTTTTCTGAAACAGCAGTTCTGGAAGAATTAGATAGCAGCTGGCAGTCTCTAGAAAGGATTGGTAGGTAATTATTGCAAATAATATGAAATTGTGTCACAATGGTTGAGAATAACAGCTGAGTTTTGATGGGAAAATTTGCAGCTAATCCAAACACAAATCCCATATGCTTAGTCTCAACCAATTCTGTTTAATAAACTGCAGAGCTTTAGAATGTATGTCAGTCAAACAAGCTGGTTGTGATGAAATTAATTTGCTACACATTGATATTCTTTATAGTAGTTATTAGTCCCTGAAACATTACTTATAAAGCCTGAAAAAACTGCAAGTTTGGGTTTTTTAGAAAAATATATTTATGTCTTTGTAGTCGATTTGTTAAATTTTACAGACTAATTTCCTTGAAGTTCTTGTTCATAAAGATTTGAAATATACTTTAAAACTATATTATTAGAATCTTTCAAGCAGCTTAACTATGTTTTTACAAAAATGTTGGCTTGGAAACCACTGTAGAAAAAAAATTGCTCTGAGTTTTTGTACCCAAATAAGGAAAATCAGAGTTGAACAAAATATCAATTTGATTATATGAATATTTAACATGTTCATCTTTTATGAAGGTTTGTAGATTACACTTTTTTCCTTTTTAAGGAACTAATACATATCAAAAATTACATGGAAACTCAGAGTGATGTTATTACCTCAAGGTTAAAAAGAAAAAAGGATTCTGTAGTGAACAAGATTCTATTCCAGTTTGTTAAATGATATTGTCCTTAGTGTCATGCAGATATTTCTGCTTAGTAAGTCATCATTATGACTTTTATTTGTTGTTTTAAGAAAATCTTCTCAGCTTTCTTCAGCAATTGCCAGAAAAATGAAGAAAACCTCAGACATTATTCCAAAATACTGTTGTTTGGTCAAGGCCTGTGAGGAAATACCTTGGATTATAATCCTTCCTGTTATATTCCTTTATAAATTTTTCTCTAAAAGAACTTCTGTCTGCAATTAAATTACGTGCCAGATACAGCATCACCAGATCTGTGCTGATTTCATCACACACCAAGTTCTTTTGCATATATAAATGCATTCCATGTAATAGCTTTTAAAAACAATCTCTCTTCACTCTCGAGTATACAAATAACATTGGAGCAGATTTTATCTTTCCTTCAGTGCTGTTGCTTACTGGAGGTCTCCTTAAGGGGGTTCTGTGATTTGTGGCAGTGAGATGTAACAATTCCACACAGTTTTCAGTGTGGTTGCAGTTACAGTGTCTGTTGTGGAAGCACATGTGTATTACAGCATCACCCCTAAGGAGATATCCCCCCCACCCCAAGTGGCATCAACAACCTAAAAAGGTTACACCTGCTGGAACTGCAATTCCTAAAAGCAGCTAAAGTGCCCCATACACACAACTAAATTTACAGATGTTACAGTTTACAAGAATCTTATCCATATTTTTTTGTTGATGCATGATACAGTGATACACAATATGCCAGCATGGGAAGTGAACATGACCTCTTTATGATACTTATTAGATGAGTAGATGCTTATAAAAATATGCTGCACTATAAGGAATGTGTCAGAAAAGGAGCAGCACAAAATAAAAAACATTATCAGCATTAACTTTGCTATACTGGAGATTTCCTTACCTACAATCAGTTATGAGAATGTTCAGGTATTTCTGCCATCATCTCTCCTGAGAGCACATTTGCACACAACTGGCAGGTTTAGTTCCAGGCTGACTCAGAAGGATAATAATTTTGCAAAGCAAGAGAGTGGAGTTTTTCAAAAAGAGTTATATTGTGCAGCTACTACATCTGTCTTCCAGAAAGCCCTAAATGGATTTGTCTGTATAGGGAAACATGGCACTAGCTTTGCCTCCAGGAAAATAGACACAGATTTTCAAAATGCATCCAGGTATCCTGTGCTGGCTCACAGTTACATTAGCATGTGCAAGATGTTCAGAAATTAAGGAAGCAGTCTATTGGTCATAATCTAAATTCAGAACACCTACGGTGATGTTGCTGCACTTTGTAACCAAAATCCATGGTTGCCATGGATAAACCCATCTATTATCCAGTTAAAATTGTCACTGCTGACTCACATGGGCACCTGTTTGCTCCTTTCTTTGGTTTATATGAACTGAAGAGATGAAATGCATGGATACTGATGACCTCATATGTCCTGTGAAGTGTTTGCTGATTGTGGGAAAATTTCTATAGAAAATTTCTAAAACTTAACAGAAGGCTCACATAGTATGTGTTTGTATGTAAACTTTGAGATAAGAAATGTTGACTTAGAAATACTATAAAGTAGGACAGACATTGTTGAAAGAGAACAGCTGGTGTTCTTATACATTAATGTCAGAGATTCTGGATGCATTTTTCACTTATGTGTAAGAAGAAATAATATCCTGGGAGACTTCAAATATTCTCTATGAGGCATAAGAGCCTGCAGAAAAAAAGGTCAGTTATTCCTGAATTACTTTTGCACTCATTTTTAATGTGTTATAAATCCTAACCTTAAAAAGAAAATATTAGTGAATGGTATGTGTGAGTTGCACCCTCCTGAACAAGTTTGCCAATTAGTGGCAGTAGCTCATTTCTAAAATTGAAATAAGCATTTCTTTGGTTTGTGATACTATAGCAAATATTCTTAAGTTACACTGTATAATCTAACTACCCATTTATTAAAAGCTTGAATGAAAAAAGTGATATTCATTTCAGAAAATCCATTCTTTTGGGATGCAATCTAGGATAGATTTTTAACAATGACTTAAGCAGCAGATGTGCAGTGAATTTCATAGCAATAATATAATTTTTGTCAGTGAAAGGCTGGTCTACCTTGTAAGAATACCTTTTATAGAGCAAATGTTTTGTCATCTAGCTTTCTGTACTAGTTTGTGAAAAACTTGCTACCTAAAAAAAAAAATTCCTCAGAACCATGACACAAGACAACATCTTTCTCTCTGTGGTCCTGTTTTATGCTAGTAACAATGATAATGTGCTGGGGTGAGTTTGTAGTGCACTCAAGTAGCATGAAGATGAATAAATGCAATATTTAGACAGAAACTGATTTAGTGATTTTTCTTGAGTGTGATGGAAAGGCAGTGAAGGTGAAAATGCTACTGCAATGCTAAAAAGGGAATAAAAGCCCACAGGGGCACTTTATAAGCGGATTTGCACAAAACTTAGTAACTCACTGCATAATAAAATGCCTCTGAAACACTTGTTGGATGGCATGGTGTGCTACTGGAGTGCTGATTTGGCATAATAATAAAAATAAACATTTCCTTCTAGTGTAACTGGCTAGATCTGAAAACACAGAATGTGTCATTCACAGTGCATTTTCACTGACAGAGAATCCAATGCTACATTCAAGTGTATGACAGAGGATGGGATGCACCTGCTGTTACAGAAAATTAGGTTCCCATCTAAATATATGAGATTTGTATAATGCTGTGTTGCAAAGCAAGCAATAAGGAGCAAAAAGGAAGTTTGAAACTGGTAAGTTCTTAATATCTAATATTTTCGCAAGAACATCATTCCTGCTGAGCACCTGTATTAGGTCATTTTTCAAGGGAGCTGGGAAAAGAAATTACTCTTTTGCTTAGGGAAGAATGTGCAAGTGACATGACATCTCAAACAGATGAGATCTTGGAGATTTTAGGAAGGTGTCAGCAGTAAACAAAGGTATGATTATTTTGCCCAAAACTTGTGGATCCCTGGTTTCATGCTGAGGGAGAAGGAAATTAATGATTTGAGCAAGGATAAAGAGAGAAGGAACTGAGCTGTCCAGGTCTGCAGTGGCTGGGTAATGAATGCAGAGCACAGTGTACAAGCTAAAACAAGGATCAAAATCCTGGAAGAAGATGGACATTTGTTCCAAACAAATTAAATCAGACTTCAAAAATGCAGAATGTGGTTACAGGTGGCTGCATGATTTCTGCCACCCACCTCCATCTGCATATTCAGTATGTGGAAAACACAAAGACACTGAGAAGGTGCAGTCGTTTGAAAAATTACAAAAACACTTTATTAAACCATCTTTTCAACTTGTACCATAAATCTGATGGCTGTAGAGCTGTGGAGTTTTCTCCTCTTTCTTTTTCTTAGCTCTGATAAATGCCGCTTTCACAGATTCCTGTAGGACTGGCATTTATAGCTGTTACTTCCTCTGGCTACTGCACAGTATGGTTGTCTTTTCTAGCTTGACACACAAAAGCTTCTTAGCCATTTGGTGACAGCCAAAGAAGGATCTAAAGAAGGGGAAGTCAGAAAATTTGTGAGGTTTTTTCAGTGCAGTGAAGAGAGGGGAGGAGCCTAATTTGTGGATTGGTCTTTAGTTTGTTTTCTTTTTCCTAAGGGTACTCAGATCCTGAAAATCGAAACTGTGGATATTACTACATCGAGAAAAATCAAACCAATTATGCTTTAAAATGCAAGTCCTGTATTATTATGTCAGCAGTGCACTGAGGCACAAGAATGTTATTTACTGTTAGAACACTATTAAGTGCTTTTATTTCCACTCCTTCTATTACAGAACATGAAAAGCAGCGATTATGCAAAAGCACAGATTATATGAATTTGCACTTCAAAGTGAAATGGTTTTATAATGAATATGTGCGAGAGCTCTCTGCTTTCAAGGATGCAGTGCCTGAATACTCTCTGTAAGTGATGTTTTGGGGAGGCTTCCATGAGCCTGGGCTTCCTGCAAGGTTTATTTTGGTCAAATATTCATGCTCAGGCTTGTGCAAGATCTCAAGGTGTGTAGCACCCAGTACTTTTTGCACTTCTTTCTCTATAATCCTTCATTCTATCAAGTGAAATAGTCCAGGTGTTAAATGTGCAATTAGCTATTTCATGGGTTTCTACAGTTGTTGTTGCTCCAGTCTTCAGAGATGACAAAATGCTTCTGTCAGAAAATGTCTGAGGAAGGTGATTCTGCATTTGTTTTCTAACCAAATTTGGATAAAGCTGTAATACTAACAGGATATGCTACTGAAATAATTCTTACTGAATCAGGTCCAGTCCTGTCTTTGCACATGAGCTGTCTTTAATTTTCTGCAAGCCTGCTGGTTTGCTGAGATGGTTTGAGGCCTGTTACTACTTTACTTTTTTTTTAAGTAAATGAAAGAAAAATAGAACAGCTGATTTTTACTAAAACAAAGTTATATACAAGTTATTTTATATACAAATAAAAAATAAATGTTACCAAAGAGCCAATATTCATAGAAAGTGCATACCTGCCATGCTTCACTGGTAGAGAATTGGTAAAAATTTTTCCAGGGTTGCTGAAATCTTTAGCAGTTACAACATATCTGAAAACACAAGGTGCCAAACTGCTGGGTATTATAGCATTTCTCCTCTTGGGATCTTTATGAAACCTACCTGCTTTATCAAATTGCCTTTAATTTTCAGGTGGTTTGAACCATTTGTCATACAGTGGCTGGATGAAAATGAGGATGTCTCAATGGAATTTCTTCATGGAGCACTAGAAAGAGACAAAAAAGATGGGGTGAGCCTTACCTTTTTAAGGAGGGGAATAAATAAAGTATCAATACCTATATTATTAAAAAACCAGAAGTACATTTGGTCCAACAATATCCTTCTTAGACTTCAAGAGATAACAGCTTTTGGAAGATACCTTATAGAGAAAATTCTATTCTAATTCTCTCTGCCTAAATCTCCACAGAATTCATTCCATGGTATCATTTCATTAACCTATGATGTGATAATGATGTCATGAAAAAAAATTCTGGTTTTATTTTTAAAATATTCAAAAGTAGAAAAATTAAAAAAACACATTTCTTAGTATTACCAAGGAAACTTCTTTTCTTCCTTTATTACTTTTTATGACTCTAGGATGAATTTCAAGTGTAAGAATCAATGAACACAGTTTTGATCTCTGAACAAATATTAACATTTGAATGTTCCTCTCTAGTTTCAGCAAACATCAGATCATGCCCTCTTCTCTTGTTCTGTGGTTGATGTCTTCACACAGCTCAATCAAAGCTTTGAGATTATTAGGAAATTGGAGTGTCCTAATCCAGAAGCACTGTCTCATTTAATGAGAAGATTTGCAAAGGTAAATTAAAGTCACTGCATCTCAACTAAGCTTCAAAGAGAATGACACTGTGTTGTACTTAAAAACTAAGTGATTCCAATGCTTTTTGAATCAGTGTTTTCTATCTGATTGGGATCCTAAGAAAGACATGCTGTCTGTGGCTTAAGGCTGGGTTTGGTCTATTTTGTCAAAATGATTTACCAGTTTGAGAAGTTCTGTCCTCTCTGAGATTTCACATTAATGTATTTTATGTATGCATCAGTTGTTATCTTGCTATGAACCAATTGCAGTTCCATTAATGGAGCCATTCAGTGAAACGCAATTAGCTAATTAGGCAGTGCAAGTGAAGGAAAAATTCAAGATATGAACATAAATTATTTTTATATGAAGTCTTGAGGTGGTAGTTATTCACCTGCTGCTTGATAAACTCAACTCTGCCAGCTTTCTATTTGGATATGACATTTCTTCACAAGCTCTGAATTTCCGTTATAGTCCTGCTGGCTTTAGAAAAGTTCACATTTGCATTTAATTCTGTTCTTTCATTGCAACAATTCTCTATTTGCAGAGTTCTTATTTACATGATTATTGTAAGGTAACTCATGTTGCCAGGCTCTGACAGTGCTCCTTTTGTCTTATATTTCCATTATATTTCTAGTCTACGTATTGTCACCCTGGAGGATTTTTTGAGCTTGCTACTGTTCCATTAATTATGTAGTACATTGCAAGGAGGGGAGTTCTCAGTGCTTCTCAAAAACAGTACTGCTAAAATTAAACTATCTCTGCTATTGAAGATTGCTTTACAATTAGAACTACCCACCATCTGCTGTGCAGGGGTTTGAAAATGTACTCACAGGATTGTTTATACTATATCTAAAAAATATAATACACTGTGTATGCAAGCACCTGTAAAATCTATCATTTATACAAACCTTTTATTTTATTATTTTTGGTTTACATTATGAAATTCACCATTTAAAAGAGTCTTCTCTTTTTCTAGACTATCAACAAAGTACTTGTTCAGTATGCTGCAATTATTTCAAGTTACTTCAGCTCCTATTGTGATAAAGAAAATGTGGTGAGTAAGAAACTGTGGTGTTTTTCTGCCTTAGAAATTACCTGTAAGTGACTTACTGTACTTTTTGAAAATATAATCACTTCTCTGTATAAAAAAAACCATGAATGGAGGGAGGCCAGCATGTTTTCATAGCTGCTTACAGTGATGTATAAAAGCTGCAGTAAGTGAAATTAGTTAAGAATCCTAGTTAATAATTTCAATATTAAAGTTCTAAAATAATTACAAGATACCTGAAAATGTGCAGTGGATAACAGCCTAATATTACGGTGAACATGGTGAATGTAGCTTCATCTTGTTTCTCAGACAGAAGACAAGGTCTTTGTTTAGGGTTTTCGCTTGGCATTGCCTTGCCTCTCTGTGTCAGTTTGTGCACTGGAGAGTTTCTAAGCTCCCTGTTCTCTGTGTGCAGAGGTTTCTGATGCTGTCTGTGCTTCACCCTGCAGAGGGGAGGGGAAAATTGTGCTGTTTTGTTGTTGCCTCACTGCTTACAAGGGAGTCCCTAATGAAGGATCAGATTGCCATGGACTCAGAAATAAATGAGATATGGGTGCTAAAGATGTAGTTGAGCAAATGGAAACATTTTCAATACTTTAACAAGACAAAGGAAAAGTATTCTTGGAAACTGGCTTTCAATATCATTGATATTCAATCTAAGCTAGTTCTCCCATGGCAGGCAGCTTTTAGCACCATGTCTGTGTATTTGGTGGTGTTTTGTTCAGCTGTACCAATCTGCAGTTGGATCAATAACTGCAGCCCCATCCTCAGCCTGTTCACCTCCTATGGTACAGCCCTGAGCCCATCACAGATCTCCTTGTCCTTGTCACATCCTGGGCATGACATCTACCAGTGCTCTATATAGTTAGAGACAGTGTGATGGCCTACAGGTCACCAACATACACACATTAATAGAATTTAGAAATATATCTATTGCAGCTAAATATCCAATATTGGGAGTTCCTATGAATTTAATGTTAATATTAAATAAAGCTCATTGCTTTCTTGAAGAAATGAGTTCTAATAAAGCATTGAATCATCAAGTCTAACTGTTTGTGTAGTCTTTTGGCCTATCAAATGGGAGATTTGAATTGCTGGAGTGAATAATTTCTGAAGTCATTCTCATATACCTATCTTTATTAAGGCTTTAGATGAAATTAATCTCATTATGAATTAAAGAGTGGCTTGGGTTGGAAGGGACCTTAAAGATCATCTCCTTCCACCCATCTCCTATGAGCAGAGGCACCTTCCATTAAGCCAGGTATAAAGTATTGTCTCAAATGCCTTTGATGGACATAACATTTTTTAACAGAATTTGCCTTACATACTTACATATCTTAATAAAAGTCCATTTGATCTGGTTATCTCAGCTACAATAAATGTTCATCTGCCTTAAAGTTAATAGAAGAGATTAAAATGAATACTTTTTATTACTCGAATTAGAATTTGGCATTCTTTTTCAGTACTGTTAGTAATCTTACTAAACACTACAAAATGTGCATATAAACTGTTCAAATAAAAGCACATCAAAGATGCTTTTCATAAAGGTGTTTATCTAATGTAAAAACAGCCTCTTATCTTCCACCTCCTGTCAGCATTTACAAACAAATGTGGGTTCTGATATTGTACCTGCCACCCACTTTTACCTGTTGTTGCACAGACTATTCTGAAGGGTAGGAGATAATGAAATACAATGAGAATGTTTTTCAGTAATTATCTTTACCTGAAAACAATAGCAAAGTTTTCATTGAGCCAAGGTAGGCTTAGGCTCTGAAAGAGCCACTTGAGCCAACCTTAAAGGAAATTTTGAAATGGTTTCTGTGTGAAGTGTTTCTCCCATAGCTTCAGTGTAGTGCCGAAGGCATTTGCATTTATTTGGAACAAAAGGAACAAGATGCTATATTCAGCTACTTACACCGCCATCACAAATCATAACTCTCATAATTATTGATTTGTTATATTGCAGATAATTTCCAAAATAATTCATTTGTTAGAAGTCAGGAGATAGTGCAGGAAAGGAGGATACAATCTCAGTTATTGTAAATTAATAGAAGGTTGACAGACAAATAGAAGTGGGGTTTGTGGATTTTTCAAGAGATGAGTAATGAGGTGACATTTCAGCTACACAAAGCCAGCTGCATTCTGTAGGAGGAGGAAGCAGCATGCTTCACTGGGAAGGAATAATATAAGTTGTAAGAAGTTAGACCAAATTTCTTTTTTTTCTTCTTCAGTTGAGAAGGACTCTGACACCAAATTCCTATGAGAGTAATGTATTCATAATAAAAGCTAAGTCATGTTATAGAGCCCATCATGCTTCAGCTGTACATTAGAACATGCTATTAACTAGAAAGGTACAAATGAGTATCAATCACTGTAATCATTCCATCACCACCTTGTTGTCTGAAAAAAAATATACATGTCATATTGAAATGCATTTCCTCAGTGTCTAAATTAATCCAGTCACACACTAGAACACACTGGCCTTGGCCATCCACAGTTCTTTTGGTAAGTATTGTCTGATTGCTTCATCTGCACCATAACAAACCACCATATAAAGTCAGCTAAGTGTACAAGATTCTAGTAATAAATTATTTCCTCCATGGTTTTTGTAACTAGTTCCTTATTTTTATTAATGTTTTACTTCTATGAACACAGATATTTTAGCCTTATATGAACACAGACATTTCTGTCTTTTGCACAGTGTTCTGCCTTTAAAAATTAGCTTAAACAGCAACATTTCGAGTCTAAAATAATACGATTACAGAGTTCTATTGCCTAATTTATTCACCAGCTTTTCAAGTAATGCAAAAATGCGTATTTCTAAAATATTAGTCTGTTATTAACAGAATTGCCTCTTGATTTATTCAAATACTTAAGCATCAGCCATTAGCTGGGTTACAGTGTTGTTGCAGTTTTCTGCAAAATTCCTCTGAAAAATACAGCTGTGTGAGTGAAGATGATCTTAGAAATCTTTTCCAACCTGAATGTTTCTTTAATTGTATGAATGCAGGGCTGTTGAAGAATTGGTTGTGCACAATCTCACATTTGATCTCTCTCTGTAGGCCTGTATCTTGATGAACAACATTCAGCAATTAAGAGTCCAGCTTGAGAAAATGTTTGAGTCCATGGGAGGGAAGGAGGTGAGTCATATCTGTTTCCTGGTTCACTCTAAGTTCCTTAGAGATCATTAGCACCATGTTTGCAACCTACTCAAAGCTTTGACTTCTACTTGCAAAGAAAATCAGAATGCTTTTAAAAAGTCCACAAGACCTATTTACTGTCCTGACAATACTGCAATGTCATAACTATTTCACAGACACATGCTAATGATCTGTAATGTTTTCTCAGCACTGGGTGTTTTGTGTTGCAATCTGTAGTGCCAGCTTTATTTTAATGTTTGTATTGGACTATACTTTGCTTTTTATGTATTGGTACGTTTTGTCTGTAATGTGTCATTGTCTTTGTCTAATGCCTTTGACTTGCAATCCACTGAGCAGAAGAAAGAAGGAGAGAGATTCTCTTATGAGGTTTGTGATAGTAAGCATCTTTTATTATTCCTGACCATATTTTCTAAGGCTAAAAACAGTCACATTTTCTACTTATTTCCATTGATGCATCTGTGTAATTCCCTATGATCTAAAATCAAAAAGAGCTATGCTTGGGCATTCAGTTGACAGTAAACTGAAGTTTTACTCCACAGATAGTGCAATACCCTTTCAGAGTTTTAAAAAATCTATGAAATGTTTTAAGTGCACTTTTCAATATCTGAGGATCTGCTTGTATTCAAAACACCATTTCACCAAGATCTGTTACTCAACAGTTCAAAACATCCTCAGCTTTACCCCCTTTTTCATTTCAGAAGATTTAAAAGAGTCTGAAGTCGGGTCCAACAGTAAAAGGACATAAACAGTGCTTCAGTACCTTCCAGATTGTACTCTTTCACTTTTCTGAAACATGATGAAGAAATTAACATATCTTCATAGCCATAGAAAAATCCTGTCTACTTGTTGAGAAGCAGTGTTTAGAACATGAATATCCTACCCATATTATCAGTAGCTGGCTTTAAAAATTAAGTTATGCATACATCATCCTTTTTCTTCTTGAGGCTGTAGCTTGAGAGATTCCCAAAACTTTGATCTAATGTGGCCACGCTGTATGGAGAAAACTGGAAAACAGCATTTCATATTCGCACATGCACAGTGGGACCCTGCAGAGGTGAGATGGGTCCCCTGTGCCACACAAGGAACTGAAGCCTCCAGATGCACCTTCAGAGTCACTCCAGGGTGTGGAGGGTCTAATTCTCCTTGAATTTCTGCTACAGCAGAAATACGTCCTGCTCCAGGTAACAGGAAATCAACTTCTGCAGCCTTGTCACTGCAAATTTCCTACCAAACTTTGAAAAGAGATACTCATCATGCAGAAGTGGCTGTTTTTGTGGTTCCTAGTATACACCTTTCTCTCTCTGAACATTACAAGTAATCTTGTCCTCCATGGTTTTATGTTCTGTGCAAAGTACTTTTGTATTAGGTCTTGGATCCAAACTTAATTTTTAATGTCATGATTCATGAAAACAGGTAAAAGTCCATAAATCAGGATAATGACAAGGGCAGAGGAAAGCTGAGTCACATTTTAGATCTATTTCTATCAAATTATTTTCAACCATAATATTTGTTTGAATCCCTAAAATGTCCCCTTTTCCCCAAGAAAATATTAGTGCTTCATTTGCTCCTAATGCCTTATGTAATAATATTTTAAAAATTAGGAATTTTTCATAGCAATTTTCTTTCAAAACTTATGACTTCTCATCCTTTTTGGTTTCCTTTTGATGTTAATGAGGATGAATTATTAAGGTTGTTGCAGTATCAAAGCAGAATTTCCTACAAATATGGTGCAACATGCAACCCACGGAGACAATTTGGATGTATTTTTCTATAATCCCTTCATTAGATGTCTTAAGTGCATCTCTAATTCACAGTCTAAGAGAAAGGATCTTAAAAATACATTCAGACTTTTAGGGCAATTTTTTGAAGAAAGCACATTCATGTTCAATTTTTTTTCACCCATATCAAGATGCCACTAAAATGTTTGTCCTCCAGTTCGAATACTTATTCCCCTCTCTATTCCAAAGGCACAACTGCTAATGGCTAATTTGGCTTATTGAACTGGTACTTAGAAGAAACAAAGCCAGCAATAAAATCTGGAAGCAGTTTCCTGGAAGGGAAAAAACAGTTTAATATTTCACTTGTGGAGGGCATAAAAGTCAGATGATTTTCAGCAAAATAATGAGACCTATTTCAGTTGAAGCAAAACTAATTCTAAGAAAAATTAAATGCTGTTAATCTCCTCAGTGTCACACTGTGAGCAGTATGTCTTTCAAACTGTGCAGTCAAAATAACCACAATCAAGCAGCAGTCCCTCTGTTCAGAGTAGGCTTATTGCACATTGCAGGCAGGGAGCTCTATAAATAGAGAAAAAACTGGTTTCTCAGATCCCCCACCATTAAAATAAAATAGTCTGAACAAGATAGGCTTCTTTATTAACTGTCCTCTGCTGCAGCAAAGCAGGGAGGGTACTTACAAATCATATCAATGAGAACAGTCTGCCATAAGAAAAAGTAGTAAAGTGCATCCAACCCACTGTTTGGTTTTTTTGTAAATCAAGTCCAAAAATGTGAGAACGGATCATCATCATAGAATTTTGGTTTAGCTCCTGTTTGTTTCATCCAAAAGGAATGCATATATTTGCACTAAATATTTTTTTCATGCCTGACAAGCTGGAAGCTGATAAAAGAGAAAGAAGAGAAGCCAATGCTTGTGTTGCTCTACACCAGATGACAGAACATGGCAGAAATGAGTTACAGTAATTAGGATCAAAAAAAAAAAGTGTAAAGCAAAAGGGGTTTGTTTATGTATGACAGTATTATATTAACTGTAGATAAATCATATTCCCACTTTAGTAAATTCAGTTCCAACTTTACGTATAAAGTTTAGGAATTCCTGTAGGAATCTATATGTGGCCTTAAAGACTTTGATGGGCTGACAGAGGACCAGACTTGAGCAGAATTGTTCTGAAGTGTCCACCTTTACATCTTGTACAGAGGCCCAAGTGCTTTCCAGTGCACTCAGAGCAGTGGCAGCCAAACATCTCACATCTCACTGTCCTAAGGCTGTGGGTGGAGGAAGGGAGATGTCTGTCAGAGGCAGAAAGAACCCCTAAAGCTCCATCCTGAAGTGATGGGGCTGATAAATACCTTTGCTGTATCTTTGCCAGATATACAGAAAATATGTAAAACTGTTTTCTGAACAGAAGTAACCAGGTGGTCCCATTATGAAACTATAAGTAATTAGACCTGTGAAATTGCAGATAAATGGGATTCAGATTAAAGAGGTTTTATTTAACTCATGCACAAGTAATTTGCATCTCTGTAGTTTCCTGCAGAAACACCACCAAATTTGCAGTTAACAAGATTATGTCCATACTAGCACACATTAAATTACAGCAGGAAATAGCTCAGTCTAACACATTGAAAGCAGCCAAATTCATCAGATTTTTAACTTATTTCCAAGGCTTGTCTATATTAAAAAATTCACAGTTTTAGACAGGCAGAATTTGGAAACTATGATGTTTAACTATTTCTTATTTTTTTCAGCTGTTCAGCAAATGTGTTGTCAGTGTTTGTGTAGCATTCAGAAAAAGTCAAATTTCTAATTATCTCTTCAATAATGCATAATCAATAGATGTGCCAACAAAATAATGAGTATATTACCTTGTGGGTAAAACTTAATTCTGCTATTTCAGACCATGGTAGAATAACAGAAATATGAGCCTAGAAAAGCCAAGAATATTAAGAATTTATTAAAAAGAATGATTTACACATTATTAATGAAATAAGCTTGTTCCTTTAAAAAAATCCAATTTTGAAACCTGAGCAACCTACCCCAATGTATTTTAAGGCTAGTCCACATGCTGGCAACTGTAAACAGAATCCAGAATACAACTGTCCAAGGGATAAATGTCTTGTCTTTCTTTTTTTTTTTTTGTGGCTTAAATTGGATGTGGTGCACTAATGACACTCATAGCTGGATTTACTGTTGGTTTGTTGTTTTTTCTTCCCAAAATAATCAGGCTCAGGTAGAGCCTTTTCCTTTTATTTTCCTGAAATATATACAGGGAAGTTTGTTAGTTTTCATTCCTTCTTTGCCAAACTCTATGAAGCAAATGGGATTTGAAGAGAAAAAGAGAAGTCCCCAATACCATAAATACTTCATTTTCATGTCTATATCCCCCTCTATGACATCATCTCAGATGCTGATCAGCATTGCCTCTCACTGCCATGCTTCCATGTTAGCTCTGCCGTCTCAGGAAAAAGCAAAGGTCATGCTCTGGCACATTTGGATGATGCCTGAGGACAATCATTAGCACACAGAAAGCACATGATAAAAAAATGAAAAGTGCACATTTTAGTTCTGGTGAGACACCCAAATCACCATATATTCCAGTACCTAGAGAGAAGTAGCATTTAAAGCTCTTGCTGACATCTTCTGAGCGATGCCAGCGTGGCCAGGTGTGGCACACCTGCCCGGGCAGCCCGCATACCTCTTTGTGTCACACTCCTCCCCGTGCCACCCCATCCACGGGCATGAGCATGTGGACACACAGGCCTGGGGGTCCTGCCAGATGCCTCCAGCTGTGCACACACAAACTTGTTCCTGCAATTTGTGAGCACAAAGCCTCTAAAATGTTTAACAGTTGCATGCACCCTTCTATAATGTGTGTGATGTCCACAATCTGGCATTAGCATTCAATCCAATTTTGGCTGGACTAAGTTCAATTCCAGGTGAATTTAGCAGATACGTTTTGTTTTCTGGTTATCACCACAACTTCTGATAGAAAGTAATTCCATTGACCTCTATAGGCCCAGTAACAAGGTGATTCTCTAGTTTGTGCATGATCTGCTAAGAAATTTTGAGTCTTCTGCTTGCCTGGTATTTTGTGTTTTCCTTGACATGTGTCATGGTCAGTGTGAATGCTTGTGTGTTCAGTGTTTGTTAAATGTTTATATTCTAGTGGTCTTAAATTTGGGCTTTGTATGTATCCTTCCAAAGGAGACAGCATAATTCCCTAGTGATATGCATTTCCTGGAAAAATCTTTGCCTTTGATAGCAAAGTCTTAAATTTTTACTACTATAGACACTGCAGTAAAATTACCTTTTTAATTCCTGCTGTTCATATGAAAGAAAGCAATCACTTTAAGTGTATGAACTGTCCAAGTGTATCTGCCAGGGACACTGCTAAGATAAATAGAAGCAACGGAAGTTCTCTCAATGCAAAGTAATTCAAAACTAAATCAGTAAGTAGTCACAGTAAGTACTTACAGAAATAAGTAAAGTATAAGCTTCTCAGATTAGAAGAGAACTGCATGACACCAAGTATCCTCTAAAGGATGTGTGGTAATTCCCCCTGCCACCTATTTCAGTTTCTTGTCAAAACCTGTAGTGAAAATCTTGGATTTTCTATGATTTTAACCCACACATAACTTCTAAGGGGATAAAGGATGGTCTAAGATTAAAACACAGTAGATCACTGGATCTATTTCAGTTTGTTTTGCAGCAGAATTCCTGTGTAGTCTCAAGTAAATTATCCAGTGTGCTACAACAACCTCCCCTTTTCTCTGAGGTGTGATTAAAAGAACTGACCTGCAGCACCACAGTGCTCTGAAGCACCAGAGGAAAAACAAGCACCAAACGCTACTCATGCAGTTGAAAGACAGAAAATAGAAACAGCCCTGATTATGTATTCTAAATTTGCAGTGTCCTTTGAAATTGTCAGAAGATATGTACCTGACCTTACTGCAAAACAGAGTCCACAAATTAAGGGTTATCATTGGAAATCATTCCTTAACACTGTGATGTAGACAGCTGAAAGACCTGGAACATCAGCTATTAATTCACATTCAGCTGTTGATCCTGATGATCATCTATCATATCCCAGAATGGGCTGTAATTATTTTTTCTGCTAAAGATCAGGGAGATAAAAAAATTATTCTTTTTTATTTGAAAAAGAATCCATAGCAAATAAACAAGTTTGCTGATCAATATCAATAGGGTACCTTTTTGATTAAATATCTATGCATGTATCCTCATCCCTGTAAATGTAAAAATATATTTCTCCCCTGCATTAACCTTTTTCCTATGTTTCGAAAGTGTGTATCAGAGCACCAGAATGTGTTGCTCTGTGCTTGAATTTTGTTTTCCCTAATGGCTTTTAGAAACAGCAGTACTGAAATTTGGTAGAGTCCCTTCCCATATCCTTTGTCAGTAGAATTGGCATGGATATTCTTCAAGCCATCTTTTTCAGTGCTGGCTGTTCTAATTTTACAGTGCATTATGGAAACAAATGAAATATGGAAACAACTTCAATGCAAATCACAAAACAAAATACCAACAGCAGTGAATTGTACAAAATAATAAAAATATGAAGGCATCTGCATTACTATTAACACGAGCAGTGACTTTTCCTGCATCCTTCTCTTAGTGTGCCTTGTTGAATACTACTGGCCTGATAATGATAGTTGCCTCCTTTGTGACTGCCAACACAGCTTCCACAATCCCACAAAAAGTCATTTTTCAAAGGCGCATTTTTTATTTCTAATATAAATATTTACTGCTGTAATCAAAGATTTTTTTTTCTTCTTTTTTTAATGGTAATTGTATTTCAAGGCCTACTAAAGCAATTCTGTGTCACAACAGGTGTTTCCACATTTGGTTTTCCATAGTGCATAATTCCTAATTAATTGATTGTAATGGAAACCCCAGAAACTTAGTGTATAAATAAAACATAATGTTTTATGTTTTGCAGCTGGATCCTGAAGCTAGTGTTGTCCTAAAAGAACTTCAGGTGAAACTTAGCAATGTGTTGGATGAACTCAGTGTAACGTATGCTGCAAGGTAACAAACCCATTTTACTGCAAACCTTAGAGGAATATTCCTGCTCAAAAAATCACCCTCGTTGATGAAATCTGGGTGGTTATTTGGATGTCCTGAGGCATGGCTTGCTTCTGCCCTGATGGAGTGGTGTGAATTTGTGTGTGTATGTGTTTAGACTCTAACACAAATAACAACAACCTCACTGTAAAGACAACTGAACATCATCTGTGGGCATGAACATGTTACAGAGGTGAGACTGATGGTTTTTGCTCTGCTTTTTGGAAAGCGAAGTCACTGGGGTTTTTTGCCTGATGCTATGGTAAACTTTCATCTCTGACAATGTTTATGCTACTTCCTGAGACTGACAGCTTTTTCCAAGTGGCCTCCTTCAACCAGAGCTGTCTGCCTGTGTTTAGCCTGCTTCAAGTGGTCGTTGTGAATGGCCTTCTTGGGTCATTTGCTGCCCTGTGGCTCTTCAAAAATTGTCTACTGAGCCTTACTCTCAAAACCTTTCCTTAATCAGAGTGCACACTGCAGTCCTGAATGTGTATGGTGCTGTGCCAGCAGTGCTTGTGGTATAAGTAGCAAGTTACTTTTGCTTCAAATTAAAAACAAATTGAAGAAAGAGGGATTAGTGCTGTAGTAGTGCTCATTAAGCAAAGTCTGTAGTTGCTTGTTTAATCCATTGATGGGCAGTCTGGGTGGACAGTCTGCTTTTTTTTCTGTGCTTAGTTTGCTCTATTGTTTTGCTGTACTTCTGCTCCCAGGCTCTGCTTCTCGGATCATTGACAGTGCATGAATATTATTTCTTTCCAGGGCTTCTTTCTGAATGAGCCAACTAGGTTTCTGCAACAGCAAACCCAGAATAGCTCAGTGTAGGATATGCTCCAGATAGCCAGAACATTCCTCATGGGTCAGTTTACTGCTTGGGTCTGTGAGGTTAACAATGTTGGAAAGATGTCTAACGTCAAGAAAAGAATGCATTATTTTGGCTTTTGTTGGAGGGACTGTTCCCAGGAATTTCCATGAGCAGTTTCGCTAGCTGCCTCGTGTTGATTTTTAACTAGGGCTTTAAAGTGTGTAGGTAAGTGTACTTCCAAGTGCTTTTGGAAAAGTTTCTGATTTTTCCAATGATTTCACATGGAGATTTGTGTTCTCTTTTTACAATTAGCCATGTCACTGGAACAACTGTTTGTTTCTTTTCTCTCACAGTAAATAGTCTTTCACTTTCCACAAGTTAATCTTTGCCATTTATCTTTTCAGCTTAACAGGCCCCATATATTTTTGGCCTCTGTTTTGCATTTCTGTTCATAAACTAATCCCAAACCATTTTGATCCATCACAAATCAACCCATAAACCAAATTACTGTGTGTACAAAGACTCTTCCTGCCTCTGAGCTGGTGACTGATTAACTGCTGTGCTTCTGCTTTGTGTCAATATGTTGTCCAAAGATTATCACATCAATAGCACTTTAAGACTGTCAGACACTCAACCAGATCAGTTAGGAAACAGAACAGTTTTCAGAAAAGCTGAGCAGATACAAACTTGAGGAGGAAGGATGTGTTCACAGTCACCTTGAAGTGAAAAAGATTCCTCCCAGGAGGAAAAGTCTGAGTGCTTCAAAGCAAGGGGTTTTTTTTGCAAAAGGATATTTTAAACAGTCCAAGTGTTTTAATGCTGTGCAGTTGAAAGAAGTAAAAAAACCTTCTGAAGGCACTGACTGTGTGAAATCTGGAAAAAGTCAAATTGAGCCAAACAGGGTAGAATCAGTAGGAGTTTTTGATTTCACCTCAAGAAGAATATCAAAGCTAATAGCTGGTTGCTATTAACCATCAAGAGAAAAAATTATTTATCATCACCTGCTTGTATCATCCTTTCACACCAAAAATAAAATCTTGAGAAGTTGTTCCTAGCTGGCAGTCAATCACATCTAACCTATAGATTCTGATACACCTGTTGCTTTCAGAAAATAAATATTTGGCACACCTACAAGGCTATGAAAATTGTGGCAGAATTGAAGCAATGCAGAGAAAAGATCAAAACATGGCATGAATTATTTATATGAGCTATGATGCTCAGTAGAACTTATTTTCAGACTGTAACACCACAGTATCTTCAATTTTGAACATTGCATCATTGCAGAAAATATTTAAGTCTTGTTGAGGAACCTGATGCAAAATCATCATTATTGTTTTCTCTCCCAGAATTCTTTCATTCTCCTTTTTTTCCTCATCCTATAGTTTCCAATTTGTTATTGAAGATTGTGTAAGACAAATGAGCAATGAACTGAATCAAATGAGAGGAAATGGGAATGCAGCAGCCAATAAGAACAGTGCAGCCATTGATGCTGAGATTGTGCTTCGGCCTCTCATGGATTCCCTGGACACAACGTAAGTGTGGCAGGCTGGATTGTGTGCAGGCTGGGAACTGGATTCTGCAGTCAGGCACGCTTGGGTTTTACTCTGAAGCACTGCTGATACCTGGAAGCACTCTGTAGTATTTTTAATATTTCTAGTATGCACTGTGTGCAGAATCCCATGCCTAACCTGTTTACTTACACTGAGCAATTTTTGCATAAGCTACAGGCTTGTCTTCCCATGTCTTGTCATGTTCTGAGTCATGGAAAATGAGCCGGTGCATGGTCTCTCCTCCACAGGCTGTGCTATGAAGATTGTCATGTTCAAAAGTAATTCTTACACTGAAATTGTCTGGCATTTGTTCTAGGCTTGTACCAAATGTCCCACTGCTTATTGATATGCTCTTCTGTGTCACCAAAACAGGTCATCATCTAAATAGCAGCTTTTTTTTTTTTTAATTTGGTAAAATGCTAAATTTTGAGAGGATCCTGCAAACTCATTCTGGCTTCTGTAAGTAAGCATAACTTATGCTATCATCGTTCTGCAGTGACACGTTCTGAAAGGCCATGTACAGCACAGGCACAGCTGTAAGCACATTGCTGTCCTTGGTGCTTGTCAAACACAGTGGCCTTTTGTTGGAAGTGGCTGTGAGGACAAGCAGCCTGGCACTGATCCTGTACTCAAGGTCTCCAGTCACAAGTTACACACCCCTTTAGTTCCTTATGCAGGTTTTCCCCAGGCAGAAATTTTCAAAGTGAAGATGGAAAAGGTTCCCTAAAAATTTAATTTTACTGTAAGTAATAGATAGCAAGATTGCTCAGACATGTCAGTATACAGAAATAAATGCTTCCAAACAGTAGCTGCGAATTTGCATTAGCTGTCAGGAACCAGTTCTGCATCCCAGCAGAAATACAAAACAAGAGAGACAGTTGCTCTTTATTTTTAAGACATAAACAAATTATATACTAAAACTTTAATTTAGGGGCGTGGGATTGCTAAATTGTATCATCCATCAAACTTTTAACTCATCATGATTTTGCATTTTCAATAAATATGCATCAGTGATATACTAAGCATTAAATTTGATAGCAGAGATTTATATAAGTTTGTAATCTGCAAGTCTTTTTGCCAAAAATATTTACTGATAATATAGCAAAATAATTTAGCTACTAAGAAATGTTTATTACTAGAGAAAAGATAAACTTTAATGGCTATTAATCTGAGCATGACAGAACACCTCTGAAACCATAGTGCTGATTTTGGTGACTGGTTTGTGGTTTTGTTTTATTCCAGTTTGAGTGTCTCTGCAAAAATCTGTGAGAAGACGGTTCTGAAGCGGGTTTTGAAAGAGCTCTGGAAGTTAGTCTTAAACAAAATAGAAAAACAAATTGTGCTTCCACCACTGACAGACCAAACTGTAAGTGTTCTCAGTTGATACAAAGCATTGTAATAATTGCCTGAGCAGGTGTTGCCAAGGGTCTGGCACTATCCTGTTCTGTACACTGAGCTCGAGGAGTAACGCCTGCACTGCAGGCAGTGTTGCTCTCTGGTGTCTCAGAGTCGTGCAGCCAGCTTGCTCTTAGCTGGTGAGGAAGACTTCTTCATTTACTGCCTGCCCCAAATCAGAGCACTTTTTATGAATGCAGCCATGTGAAAGATTGCAGTCGTGCTCTCATACAAGGGGTTTCATTTACATCCGATTTTTCTCTCGGCTTCACTGTGCACGGTAATGTGAAGAGTGTTCCTTGCTCTTCCTAGTCACATCAGAAATTCAATCACTTCCATTTTTGTAGGTTTGAGAAAGCCAGGGATGCCCATCCCATCCTCCAGGCCTACCTGCTGTGCCATTCCTCATCTTGAGGCAGCACTTAATTAACATCAGGAAGCTTCAGCCAAATATAGCACTAAAGATTTGGGGGATTTTAATAGCAGCCTTGACAGGAGGTCGTCTTTGGGCAGAGCTGCATTTCCAGCCTGCCGAAAAAAGGGAAAGAGGGAAGGGAGCTGTCCTTACAAAGCGGTGCTGCACAGGAGCCTCTGTGGGGCATGGCCCGATGTGAACCCTGGTGGCTGAGCCGAGTGCAACAGTGAAATCTGATCCTGTCAAAGGGTCACCAACGAGAGCCTGGCTTGGAGGCCTTCTCATAATTGCTTCTTTTTTTTGAACATAACTGTTAATTCTTCTTTTATTCAATCTTGTTTAAAATAAATTGACCATCTTATGACAAGCTAATTGTGATGCTGCCACAGTGTGTCTTTGGCAACTTTGCTGTTGCACATCCTGTGGCACCACTTCAGCTGCTAAAAAGCTGCTGGTCAGGGTCCATAAGTCAAAGGCATATCGTTAAATCTTATAATATATTGAAGAAAAGCTCTAATGGAAAATGTATAAATGGTGCAGAAACAGTAATGAAATTACCTGAAGAATTAAAAATTCTAGTGTCAAGCTGATCATGGCCAGGACTCCAGTCACTGAATTTGTTCATATTTACTGTCATGACCTTGTTAATTATGCATCATTAAATCAACCTCTCTTTCAGTAAACTTCAAATTTACATTTCTGAGATCTTTAATTTGCTTTTCAAACTTTTTGGTGCAAATTTTATCTGCAAATACATAGGCAGCATTTCAATTGGGTAACTGCATTTTCCTGCATTTATTAGTTTTATGCAGGACCAATTATTCATAGGACAATCTGTTCAAAGGGGAGTTTCCTTAGTGGTACCCTCTATATAGAGTGTTTCTGGTAGGCATTGTGAACTATTCTATTTATTTTGATATTTTTGTGTACTATTGAACACATAATTGAAGAAAATCACTGAAAAGTAGGATACTGTGAAAGATTTTCTAGCCCTGAATATTTCTTTCTGTTTGAGGTTAAGAGGCACAGGCATTCAGAAAGGGGGTTTATTTTTTCATATATGTATGTATATGTATATTTGTATATATGTGTATATATGTATATTTGTATATATGTGTATATATATACACATATTTATCTTACCATTCTTGCTACTAAAAAATAATGAAGACTTAAACTGCAGTTATATATCACATTTTCTAAAATTGAAGCATATAGGAAGCAAAATTATTTCTGGAAAATGAAACTCTTTGGAACAGAAAGTCTAATGAAAAACTAGTCCAGTGTAAGTTGGATTAAACTTTTTTTATGAAATCCACATAATCAGAACTATGTCTTCCTGAGCTGCCATGTAACCTGCACTGGTAATTATGTTGCTTGGAGTAATTGTGGTAAAGGATGTGAGCATGGAATTACAGTAGGATTCTGTTTGTCTGAGACAAATGTGTAGGCATTGGCCTTTGGTGTCATGCCAGGATTTGGATATGGTGAAATATTGCTTTAACTTCATAACATTTCAATATCTTTTCTTTTAAAAAGCACCATTGCTTTACTCAGCTGAGGATTCCCCCTACACTGGCTTTTGCAGGTTCCTCAGGGCTGCAAATTTCCCAGCATGATTGTTCATGTTAGCACAGCACCAGAGAGTTGCAGTTATGGACAGACATCTCACTGACACACACTGAGAGCAATCACAGCCTTAGTTTTTGTATTAAACACAAAATGAGACAGCAGAAAGGAGAACACAAAACCACTCTCAGCAGAAAGTGCAATATTTGTATCAGCTATAGAATACTGGAGGGAATCTCACTGCAGGCATTCAAGCACTTGGCCTTATCAACTGAATGAAAATGTGTCTCCTGTGCAACTGAAACTTTTATTTAGCTTTGCAAAACCATGACTTTGGCCAATGTCCTAGCAGAAAATAAGATTGTGTTGACATAAAAAGCAAACATGCTGTCATGAGTCTGTTTCCTTAATTTTCAATGTGATTACAGGGGCCCCAGATGATATTCAGTGCAGCCAAAGATCTTGGACAGCTGTCAAAACTCAAGGTAATGGAGCCAGATGAAGCTGTGACTGGTTTGCACTAACAAAAAAAAAGAGGAAATATTAATGACTGTGAGGCCAAACCTTATGCCTCACTGTTGTTCTTATGTAGTATAATAAGATTGAATATGACAGTAACTACTCAGAGGTGAATAATTATTGTACAGTTTCATCAAAACCAAGTTATGAATAGAAGACTTTATGCTTATATGGTAAGTGATCACTACATAGGTCAAGAAGCCATTATCCCCATATGGCACAACCAGGCCTTATAAGCATTACACATCACAAAAAGAAAAAAAAAATCTTTGCTTCTGGAAAAGCCCTTAAGGCATGAATACCAGCAGTTTTCTTCCTGTGGACTATCTGTGTGCATTGAAACATAGTATGTACCTCTGCAGTAAAGTCTTCAGCACTTCAGTGCTGGAGTCCACTTGATGGACAGCAGAGATGTTTGATACTGATGTCAGCTGTTTGCCAGCCAGTTCTGCCATTAGGATTTCAGATTTCTACAGAAATGTGGTATTTGGGGCCTCTATGAATGATTCTTCAGTTTGCTAGAGGAGTTCAAATATCACCTAAGTAAATCACTGACTGCTTATTTAGACAAAGATTTAACAGGAGTTGTAGTCATTCTATGTCTAACATGTTCTATAGGAACACCTCTTTTTTTTAAACATAGAGCATTAACAAACATCTGTTAAACTGTCAGGTTTATTATTAAAATTAATTACTTCTATATAATCTAATATATATTTTAAGTTAAATTTTAACCTTTCTCCCATCCCCCAAAACAGAGAAATAATGCATCCTAGGAAAATAAGTAATGCTCAGTATTAACCAGTGAATCTGGTTCTCTACAGTCTGTGTTTTCAGGAAACAACACAATTGCTCTAGGCTATAATTTGTTGTGAAAGGATTCTGAATTAATCCCTGTTAATCATAGTCCTTGGGGGGCATTTGGTGGATGTTTGTTTGTTTTGCAAAGAACAGATATTCACAATACTGTCTCTCTCTCAAACCAAGTGCACTCTTCTCTTGCATGCAGGACCATGTGATCCGCGAGGAAGCCAAAAGCCTGACCCTGAGGCAGTGTGCAATAATGGACGTGGCACTCCTTACTATCAAGGTACACTCTTTGTCTTTCCTGCTCTCTGCTGGAATGCCCAACAAGCACGGGTTGGTTTTCAGATAAAAGACTGGAGACTTTCATACAGTCTTCATGAAGTTGGTTTCTGAAATCAAAAGTCATTAGGAATATTTATTACATTATTAATTAAAATATTATTTCATTTGCTTATCAGTCTTTTTCACATTGGCCTGGATTATTAGTTGGTATAAATAACTTAAAAGCAATCAGTTTCTAGAATAACAGTATATTTTCCTGCCTGCTGGGAAGGGACAGCACATCAGGAAGGAGGCAGCTACTGAAGTATAAAATTGAAGATATAAGTAAGAGGAAGTACTTATGATCAAGTGTTTTGCAATAAAACAGTCTGCAAGGCAAGCAAAAAGCAACAGAGAGAGCTCCCAATTGCCATTTTTTGTATTTGTAGTGGAATTGGCATTTCTTTCAGAAATAAAAATAATTGGGAATTAGTAATGTTGTGGAACCAAATAGAACAAATTGAAGTACACTCCCAAAGTAAGCTGTGTGAAATATATGACTCTAATAATTTTCTAAACACATAAAAACTGGGAAAAATGTAAACTCTAACCTTGCCCAAGTTTCCAGTGCTTAAACTCTTACAAAGGGAGAGATAGGTGTTGACCATTTTACTAAAAATGTCTGGATTTGGAGGGAAAATATTAAATAGGGCAAATCCCTTTGTTAATTCAGCATCCTAATATCTGTGTGCTAAGTTATAATAGTTCATAGCATTCATTAACTGAACTAAAGAATGTTTCCTGAGAAACCCTTTTCAAACTGTAAGGCAATGACTGTGTGCATTATAACTGCCTGCTGTACTTACAAGCTGACATGGCAAAATCATTTCCAAAATACTTAAAAAATAACCTTGATAATGCAGAAATTTGGCTTATACTGGTAGAAAGTGAAAAAAAGGCAAACTTTATGAGTTAACTCAAGAAAAAAAGACTGCTAAGTTTATTTTGGAGTGTAGTTCATAAGTTTAATGATCGAAATATAGCTTATTTAAAAGCAAAAATCATGGCTGCCCAGGTAAGAATAGGAGAATGACAAAAACAGCATATGGGGTGTGGGGGGGTGTGTGTGTGGGTATGTGTTCAGAAATTGGGTAGCTGATTATGGTAAGGAAGGGTTTTGCAGGGAGGAATATCTCCACTTACAGTCTTTTTTATTTTTCCTTTCATTTCATTCACTGGGAAACAATCATAATTTAAAAGTGGATGGTGTTATTAATCCTTTGACAAATATAAATTAAAGTAATATTTTTAATCTTGAATATATATAGCATATCATCAATCTTTGTATTATATAAAGAGAACCATAGTAATTTATATAAATATTTAATATTTTTCAGCATAATTTGCAATTTACAGTTAGGAGAAGTGGCGTTCTGGTCTCAGTTATCTCAGACTGAGTTCTCTGCTACTTCATTATGTCAGCTCAGAGACAATGTCCATTGCTAACAGCGTCCCAGTTCTCTGTACACCCAGGGACCCTCTACAAAGCACCCAAAGGGGTTTGTGTGGCATTTGGCAGCTTTGGGCTGAGGCTGCAGTGGCTCCAGCACTTGACATCTGCCCCTTTCATTTGTCAGTGTGACTTTCAAACCTCTTGTGCCACCTACAAACCCAGAGAGAGGTGCAAGAGTAGCAGGGGAATTATTTTAAGTTTTCCATCTCTAAGGAACAGGGTAATAACAGATCCATCTGAATCTGTAAAACTCAGTTTACTCATTATATTTCTATATTCAGTTCCATACAGTAACGATAGGTTCACATTGCTGGTTTGCTTTCAGAATTCACCATTTATGGGGTAAACAAAAAAAAAAATAGTTAAATACTCAGGAAAACGGGGGTCAGGTGTCTTTGTTTCTTTATATGACTATTAGCTTTCATGGAGCTTTCAGCCATGTGTAGCTGCTGCTGCAGATAACATTTTACTGGGAGAGACAATTTCAAAAAAATCACAGTAATTGTCACAATAGCAGGAAATATTAACAGATTTTAACACTTGCTTATAAATTGATTATGAGTCTTAGTGAAATCATGACTAAATGCTTGAGCAATTAAGATGGGAGGTTTTTTGGAATGTATTGTATGAATTAATTTGCTTGGAAAGATAGATTTATTCAGAACCTTTTAAACTGACATTAACTGCCCCCATAGTATTAAAATAATATAAAATATTGCAGCCTGATGACTTCAAATCCTCTGTTTTGCTTCTACAGGTATTTTTTCCCTTTAACAGTCAGTAGACAGCAATACAGAAATTGTAAATAATAACTGTTATGAAACATTTATATTTCATCTCCTGCAGAATCTTGAGATCTGGAAGGTGAAATGTGTGCACTAAATGCAAAGGGCATGTGTGGACTGTAGGTCTGAGCTGGCCAGATAAGCTGGGATTTAGAGATGTGTGCATGTGAACTGGAATGTAGATATTGCATCTATTCCTTTGGCAACACTGCAAAAAGGCAGGGAGAGGAAATTCTGCACACAGTCCCAAGACTCCCTGTACAGAGTGGACCAATGCTGTATCTCATCAAGCAGTCATTGTGTTCCTGAAAAACATCGTTTATTTTTACTAATTAGTTGTTAATGGGAGCTTTATTGATCTTGAGACCTAGAACTGTAATGGAGGTTGCAAAATGCTTTGCAAGGTGTTTGAACAAAATGAAGGTATGTAGCACATTTATCTTTTCATTGTAGTTAACATGTATTAATTCATCAAACACTGTCCTGTACAAAACTTTAGGAAAAATTCTTCATTGTGGGAGAAAAAGGGACAAATCTGTCCCCTAATTTTTCTGAACTCAGCTTTGGGATTGAAAACATAATATAATACATTTTTATATATATATAGTTCATATAGTCAGCATGGGATCAAAGCCATAAGCATATTTGTTTTTCCAAATCTAGCTGTGCCAGTAGAAGCAGTAGAAGCCCTCTTTTCACAATGCTACTCAAAAACTTCACACTCTGGAGTATTCTTTCTGAAATTTTTTACAAAGTTCCCTTTTCCCTAAAAAGTCCTTTATCCTGTATATTTTACAAGCACTGGCTCGTAAACCAAGCCTTCATTTGAGAGGGGTTTGTTGCTTTGGGGTTTTTTAGATAAAGAATTAAAACTCATTCCACTCTCTGCAACCTAAAAGAATTCTTCAAATATATTCCAGTTTTGCAAATTAATACTTCAGATCATGAAGACCAAAATCAAAATTTTGTGTATTTCTTCCCTTTGTGCTTATTTTTTTTACCCTTGGAAAGAAGCTTTGTACTAGAGATTATGAGAGATATCTCAAATGCTATAATAAATTTAGACATGCCTGTTGCTACTTCCAAACATTAATTTAAGAATTTTACTTAAAGTTGTACGTCTGTAACTGAGGCTTTTTTTGTCTGTGAACAACCATACTTGTTTTTCATTTCAGCAATACTTCCATGCTGGAGGAAGTGGGCTGAAAAAGAATTTCTTGGAGAAGAGCCCAGACCTTCAGTCCCTCAAATACGCTCTCAGCCTTTACACACAGACTACCGACGCCTTGATAAAGAAGTTTATAGCCACACAGACTTCTCAGAGTAAGTGATCTGCAAGGGACATAGGAATGCGTCCTATAATATTTTACATGTTCTAAATTATTGATTGCAGATTACATTCTCTAGCTCCTGTGGTATTTTAGAGTTTATTGACACAAACTTGCCCAGGGGATGCTATTGGTGTTATCCCTTCTCTAATGCTGTTGTTGGGGCTTACCTGAGGGCAGTTCCTTTAGGGGCTTGTGACTGCACAGGAAGAACAATCCCTGAGCTCTGGGTGCACACTGAGCACCAGGGTTATTTGTAGGAGCACTGCACACATCTTGTTCCAAGCTGAATGTTTTCTTCCTTCTGAAAACTGCAAATTTTTGCATAATAGTAATCTTTACTAGATTTCTTCTGAATGTAATGAGCATTTGTAAAAAATTACCTACCTGCCACTTCATGTCATTGGGAAAGAATACAATTTACAGGTCTAATGAATTACCCTGCTCCAGCTCGTAAGAATCAGAAAGTTTTTAATTGGACAGTAAAGCTGGAAATCAATTGCCTTTACTTCTGAAGTACAATATGTGACTCCCAGTATAAAAAGCATAAAGCATGAGTTTTGAAGCTTGCCCCAAGATTATTTTTGAGGAATGATTTCCTAAGCTGGTTCCATATTAAAACTGAGATTGCTGTTAGTAACTCATATACTACAAATGTGAAAATAGCTATAAAACTCATATGCAGGCAGTAGAGTTCTTTTTTCCTCCTCTCAAAAAGAAAAAAATTAGCAATATCGATCGAGGCAGAAAATTGTTACTTACTTCTAGGTGTTTTTTGCTTTTCTTTAACACATACCTTCATTGTATCTTCAGGAGGAAAAAAATAATTAAGTTGTAGCCATAAGTAGTGATAAATTCTGAACCACAAATTAAATTTTCTGATTTTCATCATGATTTCAGCCTGAGGTCTGTGTTCATTTCTGTGCACACATTACCATGCCTATATTTGCACACCAGTATTGTTAGAAATGTAGCCACTGGGAATTAAACTTAAGGAAAAGTGACTGAAAACTTTTCATTATCCTTTAATGCCTCGTTTAAAAGAACTAGATCCTCATCTATTATGATCTCCAGCCTTACAGCTATAACTGCATCATTAACTTTTAGTTAAAATCACCCTGTTGGCAAATCAGAAATCTCTGGAATATAATTAGATTGATATTTGGCCTATTTTTTTTCCACATTTCCAATCCATAATCAATAGACAGTTGGATATAATTTTAAGCTCAAAGCAATGGAAAAAGAGTATTGTAAATGCAAAGAAAGTATATATTGTATAATAACTATGACTGTAGATAGAATTGGATGCTTGTTTTCCCTGTAATGACCACAAGAATCAGACAACAATCAGGCTTACTTTTACCTACAGGTTAAAATAGTTTCTCACTCACCATGACTAAGCTGCAGTTAGTCTAAGAAACTGAAGAGCAAAAATTTGTCTGATTGGCATGAGAAGGGGGAGTTAACTCTCCACACGAACAGAAAGCCTAAGGTTGGACTTCATGGTCTTGGAGGTCTCTTCCAACTTCAGTGATTCTCTGATTCTGTGATAATGGCTCTGTAAAAGTTTGTCATGCTCCTTGATGCTTCCTGTGTTTGTGTTTGTGCAGGATCACATTCAGTAGGAATAACCAAATTGTCCAACACTATGATCTGCACTGTTTCTAAATATTCACCATTTCTTTCTTTCTTTCTAAAGAAGGATGTTTGCTTCAACCAGAGTTTTGTTTCCCAGCCTTTGTGCCCACACATTGCTACAGATCTTGGCAACATAGAAATGTTCATAAGATAATAATAGTAATAAAAACATTCCTAACTTTGAAAATGGTGACTTGGGGATTCACAGATATTCCTGTGGTGGTTTCACCACACTAAATAGTTGAAAGCAGAATTCCTACTGCCTTTTTCAAATGCATCATGAGACTACATTGTTATAGTCATATGCTCTAAAAGCAAATTATCACACAACAGGAATAATGAAATTAACTACTGTAATCTTACTCTGATGATTTTTCTTTTCTAAAGCACCACTGTAGACTCTCAAGATGTTTTAAAACAGACAAGTGTTGGAATAAGTAAATGACAATGAGGAGCATAATCTGACAGTAACTTTTCCTGTAACTGTTGTTTTTTTTTTCATTTTCTTTTTCTCCATATAATGATTTGTCATGGCTGAAGGTCTTTCCAGCTGTAATGATTCTGGGCTGATGAAAGCCGTAAATTTAATGTTCACTCACTGTTGTGAACACAAATCTGTAATCACACTATGAAAATTAAGGATAAAAGAAAAATGTTGTCTAATAAATACAGATACAGACAGGTACCAAATTAGCTTTATCAGTGACATAGCTTATTAAATACCTGCCTTTCTGCCTGGCAGAGGAGGAGGGAGATGTTTCTCTTTCACTGTCATCCCAGATCTGCCACACACTTCCAATATATGTGTTTGGAGAGTAAATCCTGTGGAAACTCTGACCATTACAGATTTTAACATTGGTATCAATAGAACAGTAAACATTGGTATCACTAGGACAGTAAGGGGGATATAATCTATGGCTGCCCTTTTGTATAAACCTTTCCAGAAAATTGCTAAGCACTTGTCCTGTTTTATTCCCAATGCACCAATTGTTTTCCTCCAATGTAAAACATGCAGAGCACCATTTTCTTTTGCAAATAAATTATCAGTATTATTTGACAAGAACACTTTTTATAATAACACATAGAATGATTTATAAACTAGTAATGAAATTTAGTTCCACTTATCTGAACCTCACATTTAATATTACCCAGGAAAGATTCAGCTGATTCTGCAGTGCCTGTTGTAAGCACATTCACCTGGATCAGTTTTCTTATTCAACCATACACAAGTGTTGGCTCTGCCAAGAACCATTCCATGGAGCAGGTCACTGCTGGAGTCCCTAAAAAGAACATGGATGCAGACCTAAAGGATTTTGCAAACCCTGAGGCAGTTTAGTGAGGAGAACTGCATTCCAAATCCTGAGTGACCAGCATTTAACACACTAGGTGGTGACTGATACCTCTGCAAAGAGCTCATAAAACACAGCCAGATGAGAATCGTGCACCATCAGTGCACCAGTAGCTAGCAGATCACCTGAGGTCCAGATCTGATTGATTTCATTTACTCTGGACTTAATTGTCACTTTATTTGTGCACAAATAATAATAGTAAACATTAACTCATACTGTAAAAGAGTGGGTTTTTTCCTCTAAATTCAGCCACATGATAACATTCTTGCATACATTCAGATTATTATATAGATTGCTTTCAAAATCTTTTGTAAACAAACCATTCTTTGTGCACAGCCCGCTTGAGCCAAGCATGAATCAGTTGTAAAAGAGCAGCAAAGTGCCAAGGCTGACCTGTAAAATCCAGCTCAGTTGCAGCAACTTGGGGGTTCAGTGCTGTAGGGCTGGAACCCCATGTCTGGTTCACAGCTGAAGGCAGGCAGCAGCCAGCCCAGAATGCGAGGGAAAGCTCCGAGGCTTCTGCAAAAGACAACATATTTTGTACATTGACAAGAGCTCTAGACAAATTGGACAGATTTCAGGTCAGGCAGGACAAGACCATTTTAACCAAACTTGAGCTAAATTCAACACATTTTCACAATCAAGACAGAACTCTAAAAGCCAAAGGGTAAACTCTCACTATACTTCTGCTGGCCTATTGCATGAACCTTCCCACTCCGTGGTACACTTGGCTTACCCCTTAGTCTGTGCTGAGACCAGTACTGGTGAAGCTTCTCTTAAGTCACTCCTGTGAAAAAAGAAGAGAGAAGCAGTCACCTTTTTAAGTTGCATCTTCCCCTTTTACACTACTTAAAGTATATAAAATTAAATGGCTGTGGTTTAGTTTAGCAAATGCCTTGAATCTTCAGTAATTTCATAAACTATAGCCAGTGCTGTGACTATTTACACTTGTTTAGCATTAACACTAATAACATTTGAACAAATATTAATTTTAGCAAACTACATAAAAGGACAGTCTCAAACAGAGCTTCCTGAATTAGCTCCCATTATTTCCAGTAATTTCTCCAAAGTAAACAACACTCTTGCATCTAAAATGGTTACTTATTGGACATAGGGAAATATTTTTTTTACAAATTTACAGCAGCCTCAGTTCACAAATGTTGTTAGAGAATAATACACAATGGCAGGATTCTGAACTATATTTTTTAGCTTGACTTAAAATAGTTTGTATCACTTAAGCAGAAAAATCAATACTCATCTCACAACACAGAGCTCATACTGCAAACCCCACCTGTGTTTTTATAAGGCTGCAGAAAAGGCTTTGCTTCAGCTGGTCTGATTCAGATTTCTTCATTCTTATGCCAGACAATTTAAAGCTAAAAAGGGAAGTTGTACCTGAAAACAAGAAAATGTAGTACTCATTCTCATTAGGTAAATATGCTTATCTCTAACAGTAACTCCAGCCTTGTCTTGTGAAGTCACCAACACAGGCAAGGAAGTTACACAATCAAAAATGAAGACAAATTATTTTTAATTGCCAAGCCAAAATTCAGTTCTGTGTTCCATTGTGAGCTGTAATCGTACAAAGCAAGGCATAACCTCAATATTTCATAAACAAATGGAACGACATTTAAAACAATAATCCGATATTAATTATAGTTTAAGCAAGCAGATAGATGACATCATACTACAGAAAATAAAAATTGCTTAAATTGTTTAGCAGCTCTTACAGGTGAAAAAGAAAGACCTTTTCTTCTTTTGCTTGTCAAAACCATTGTATTATTAACTGTCCTATTTTGAAAGCAATACCTGTATTCTAACAGGAAATTTAAGTCCTACAGAGCATTTCCAGTTCTCTCATAACCCATACTTCAGACAGAATTTAACTCAAGAAATAATCCCTGCTTCATCCACTGTAGTTTCAAATTGAGGTCAGAACCATGTGTTACACAACCTTATTTCATGAAAAAAAACAGAACTGCATTACAAGCTGCAGAAATCTGCACACTATTGTGTGCAACAGGAAAGAACAAAGAAGAAACTTGCTGAATTATAACTAATAAAAGCATTCCAGCATATGCTGATAGAAAAGCAAATGCACTCATAATAATGGCAGAAAAATTATTAAAGTATACATAGTTAAAACCAGACAACTGGTAAAGAAAAAGGTCTTTACAAAATATTCACTTGAGAGGCTGTCACATTAAAAATTTCTAGTTGTTCCTAAAATTAAAAAATAAAGCACCTAAATTAGAAAAAATTGTGTATCAGTTTCCTCTAGATTTTCAAGAAAATAAACACAAGCTACAGGTAAGCATCAGTTATATGATGTCAATATTAAAAAATACCTTCCGACTCAAAAGAGACTATTCAATACATACAGAAACCTCTTGAGAGGCCTGAGTAAAACGCTGGACAGAATACATGCATATATAAAAATATATATAAAAAATATACGTGCACCCCCAGAGGGACCGAGGCCAGTTGGATCCCCACCTCCCAGACTGAGGCTGGCTCATGCCCAGTCTTTGCCACATGGACAGAGCAGCACTGCAGCTCTGGGGCTCCCAGTGAGCTGTGCAATTGCAGCCCTGGCTGTTGAGCTTTCCCAGGAGAGATGAAGGGAAAGGCCTTAGCTGGGGATTCCATGCCAACACCCACACCAGGATTTCCTACTCACACCACAACATCCTGCTTTTGTGTTGTGTTCTGAGTGCCTCAGATCCCTGCCTGACACCACAGTTCCAGTGGGAGGGAATGTACTTTGATAGTGTGGCTTTGCACAATTGTGGAGAGGCTTACAATGCTGCCCAGTCTCCTGCCAGCCTTAATTCCATCACAACAAGTGATTCTTTAGACAAATTACTTACATTTGCTAATCAAATACAAACCTAAATCTTTTCAATCTTTTTATGGCAGCATGGTGAATAAATGGTTGCTGAAGTAATCTTTCAGGTACTGAACTTGGTTCTCCGAATCCCCCAAAACAAATCATTATCAACCATAGCAACTCTTGAAGCAAAGCACATGTTGCAGTTAGTGTGGTGGTCATGATAAAATCAGTTCTCTCTGCTGTCTTGCTTTTCTCTAACACAGAGAAGAGATCACCTAGCTTGCTATATCCATCTCCTAACAATTCAACTTTAACTCACTCTTTGTGGATTAAATGAAAATGTTAAAAAATGCACTCACTCTTTTTCTCCAAATTAGTCTTAGGATCCTGTGAAAAATAATGAGTCACCCTGATATTTTCTCTCCTAATAAATTAGCAGCTCAGCACCAGACAAATCTATGTATTTTATTGGCATCATCAATCAAAAGATGACAGATGCTTGTCTGGATTAAAGTGCTGATTTCATTACTTTTGTAATTCCTAGAGCATTGGAAACCATGAAAGCTTGAATATTTGTTCAACTTTTTCATTCTTATGTCCCATTTAGAAAATAAGGTCAAAGCACAGGTCCAGTATTTAAATGAGCAGCTTTACACTGAAAAAACCAGTGAGGCAAAAGGGAGAGGTTTGGCCTCCACAGGTACCAGTGCCAGGTCAGCTGACCTGGCTCCCAGTGCTCACCAGCTCTCTACATCTTGGGTAATAAAATCACGTCATACATGATTCTTGGTTTGCAGGTAGTGGCTTTTCATCTGAACTGGATTTCTAATCCTCAGAGCAGTAATGAAGCTCTTGAAATCCTGAACCCTTAGAGGCAGAGTTAAAAAAAAAAGGGGAGGGGGGGTGGAGAGAAAGAGAAACATGTAACATATGTAACCAAATTTTGATACAGTCATACAAAGTTTTTAGAGTCTTGCTTATTTATGTTTGGCTACTTTGGGGCAAAAAAACCTGCAAGTCACCACATTCTTAAATGTTATGCCAATTCATTTTCTGTGAATTCCATTTATTTCTGCTGGGTTCTCTTCTTCATGCAAACCTAGAAGTTAGTTTCCAAAATTCTCCTCATTTGAGAGCTGTTTGCTGCTACAAGATCAAGCAAGAGAAAGGAATCCTTCGACAGAAACGTCCTTTTGTGCACAATCACAGACTGATTCAGGCTCTTGTATTTAGCAGGAATATTATCCTAGAAAATACAGGCAGTTACTGTTTTGTTTTTCCAAAATGTACATGACTCATTTTTCCATTTGCATATTTTGCTGTTTTCTCAGAGTGTACAAGTTCACTTTTTCCAAAGATACCAACTGAGGAACAGAAAGCAATGAAATTTCTCGGTGTACATGTCGTGATTATGACTGTTATGACAAAGAAATACATGACTTGGACATTGGCCCAAAATGTCTGTCTTCTGTCAAAACTATAAGTGTTATAACAGCTCTCACATGGATGCCATTCCAGGTGCTAAATCAGGAGGGATAAAAGCCTGGCTTCTAGGCCTTTCTAATCCCTGAGCAAGCATCTTTGGCCAAAGGAGATATTTTTCTTCTTAACAGGTTATTTGCTGTAAAAGAATGACTGTACTTTAAATGGACGTGATCACTTTATGACCTACCAGTAAGAGGATGCTGTATTTTGAATGATATAAGCATAACAACAAATAAAATGTAAAGCAGATATTAGAGAGCAAGCAGTAATAATTAAACATCCATAAGGTCTTCAAACATGAGGCAGAATAATTTATAAGTTTGTTAGCCTTCAAATGAGTTATATTACAGTACTAAAGGAAGAAAAGTGCAATCATCCTCTGCAGTGCATGAAGAGATTTATTGTCAGCTAAATTGGCTTATTAAATGTAGTAGGATAAATGGACCTTTCCATAGTGCAGTCAGAATCACTAATTCCTGCTGTGACTGTACAAGAAGTGGTAGCAAAAAAAGAAAACACAACAGCAGAAATAGACAGATCAGAGACTTTAAAATTAAGTACCTTAGTTCTTGAATGTCAGCAAGAGATGCTATAAGTAAATACTAAATGTCCTGGAATTGTATCTGTAGTTTGTTCAGCAGGTCAGAGAGAGAAAGATGGATGGGGTGATTACTATAAGAAACCCAGTTTGTGTTCTAGACTCCACTAGAAACTGTCTGTGCTCACTGAGATATTCTGCAAAGGAGGTTTTCTCAGCAATATTGAATGCAGGGTCATTTTAATGTCTACTGCTTTTAGTATAAAACTGGGTGATGTTTTGCACAAATTTCTTTATAACCACATCAAGCAGCACTGTACATACAAGACTATTCACATATTCACTGCTTGGAGCACTGTTGTCAATTACGGAATACTAGGAGAAGGAAAGAGACATTAGGAGACCTTTGCAAGAATATATTTTGCATAAGTTAATAAAAAAGTTGGAGAAACAGAACAAGTCTAATCTTACAGATTCATAGATTCTTGTCCTGATGAAATCCTACCTGTCATTATTAGAGGTTAATGCACACTGCACACTTCACTACTACCACCATCCAAAGGCTTCTCTCAAGGCTATCAAATAAAAATGCTTATTGCCATCTTTTAAAACTTTCCTGGGGTTTTGGGTTGGGGTTTTATTTTTAAGCTAGAGGCTAAAACACGTAATTGACACCAGCTGATCATTTCAGTGATATTCAGGATCAGTTTAACTCCTCTTCCACTGCAATCAGGGTAAATTATTACTAATTGTGATTGGGAGAGGGTTCAAGAACTTCTCAATCTCTCTCACAGTTTATACTACCCATGCAGTGTCCCCAAGATTTAGATGGTGCAAATTCCTGTTTCCCTTCTCCTGTCTGGCTTGACATTGAAAGCTTTTTAATTGGAACAGAGTTACAGTATGTACAACTTCAGAGCTGAAGGAAGGCTGTAGATGTAATCAAAAGCATCATTCATAATGAGGTTCATGACCAAAAAAAGTACCTGTGCTGAGGTTGAATTCCATGCATTATGGAACAACATGAAAAGGTGGAATTTCACAATATGAAAGGATGAGAGATTAATGCTCTAGGACCTCCAGTCCCTGCTCTCTTTGATTTACTTATCACAAAAGCAATGAGAATATCCTATATATAAAAATGTTGGATTCTTACCCTGGGCAAGCTGCTTTCTGAATTACAGGTATTGTCTGCATTTAATCCAGGTAATCCACATAAATATAAGGGAAAGCTTTTTCACACAAGTCAGCACCCAGGGTTAAATGTAACTCCGTTAAAAACCTGCTACTCGCTGATATATGACCTAATGACACAGTGTTTGCAAGAGAAAAGAAAACCAGCTTTTGACTTTATGACCTTCACCAAATGAGAATTTCCTATCTCTTCCCAAGTAAAAGCAAATTTCACTATAGTCAGATAATACTTCAGTCTGTGATTCTAAATAAAGCCATTCTATTATTCTTGCTATTTAGCTTTTCTGGTCCATTTGGTTACTACCTTTTTATGCAAATTCTTTTTAAAATTGTGTTATTTATTGTGAGCAAGCCATAGAATGATTCACCAACTCAGAGCTTCCATATAGTACAGCTTTAAGTAGTTATCCAAATACAAGAAACTTTATTACTGCCAGTGAAGCTAAACATTTTGTAATTAAAAAATTGATGTCTAAGTTTATTATTTACATGTTAGTAGTGGTCCAAGTTGTGGCAAAATCATTTATGAATCTGTTACTGATTCCCACTGAAACGTGCAACACATCAGAAATTCTGAAGTTTTTCTAAAGGAAAATACCACTCACCTTTGGTGTCTGTTTCTCTTGATGCATTGAGAAGCCAGGTGTGCTAACGAGTAATTCTTGTTTCAGGTCAAACTGCTAATAATTCAGTGGGTGAGATATCTGTACAAGTGGACATCTCTACCCATCCTGGAACTGGTGAGCATAAAGTCACTGTGAAAGGTAAGTTTCAAACAGCCAACTTCAAAAACAAAGCAACAACAAAGATCAAACCTCCAAGCACTACATTCCAAGTCCAAGATACCGATACTAAAATAAAAAATGACAGGTATTATAGTACTTGAGAAACTCTGAGTACACTTCAGGTGATTAGGAGTGCACTTTTTCCTTGCTCAACATCAGCAAAAGTTCAGATTATTCAGACAAGTACTGTCTATGCTTCTCTGTGTAGATAATTTAAAGTTATTACACTAAGTTATAGAGTTATAAATTAAAATGTGCCAAATTATACTTCTCAATTGCTTATACATAATTCAACTTCCAAAAACTACAGCAAAGCTGAGTAGTGAATGACTGCACCAAGTCTTAAGAAGCTACATTTTTAACAAAATGCCTTTGTTCTGCACAACCTGAATTTCAGAAACACAGGATCATTCAGATTAGTATAAGCTGATTTTTGTTAATTGCAGTGAAGGTAGCAGGCAAAAAGAAGCTGTAAATGTAAAGGATTTGTAAAATACATGTTTATATTTGATACTTTTGAACCTAAAAGTAGTCAGACTTTACTTGGCAGGGAAGGAGCAAAGCATCCTCCTAGGCTTACCAGGTACTGATATCCCAGGATAGCTTACCAGGAAAGCTCTCAGATCACCTTTCACCTGGCAATTCCAAGTCACACAGGGTAATTAAGCAGAACACTTCCAATGGAACTGTATTTAACTTCATTTCTTTTATCTCTTATAGTTGTAGCAATTAATAACCTAAACTGGCAAACAACGGCTATGTTCCGGCCGTTTGTGGAAGTTTGCATACTAGGTCCTAAATTGAGTGACAAGAAAAGAAAACATGGAACCAAGACAAAGAGCAACACCTGGTCACCAAAGTACAATGAAACTTTCCAATTGTAAGTCTTTTATGTCTAGGAGTTACATATTTTTTGAAAATTTCCCTAAAATACTTTTACCTTTGAACCATTAATAACAAAAAAAAGCCATCCTAACATAGATATATAGACACCATTTCAAAATTATTTACTAATTTGTATCTTTGTTGCATATGAAAATGAATGGCAGTCACCAAGCTTTCAGTCCTACAAAACTTGATTAAAATGTACAATTAATTTCCCTACAGAGGAATAAACTATTTCTATCCCTAGGAATCTATTGGCCAAGGTAGTTGTTTGGACAGAAGTATTAGTTATTATTTCTAGATAATACCTGTAGAGATATCAAAATGTATATTGGGTTGTGCATGTGTTAATAGTATTGTTTCATTTAACCCTTAAATCAGTAAGAAGCTTCCACCTAACCTGGAATTTTAAATTTAGTACTTCTCTGTCCTTTCCTGAGACCAATATATTTTCCTCCCCTTACCCTCCAACCCTGACTAAAAATGAGTTCATTGTGTCTCACCACAAAGCTCCTTTTGATGCCTGCTGCCAGGGATTTTCTGTATATTTTGAAGCTGATTTAAAGTAATGGTGCTGACAGCTGGGGAACCAGCTGAACAGTTTTTGTCCTTTCCAGGGAAAGGTAGCTGTCTGTCCCAGCTATTGAGGACTGTTTCTGTTGAGGCTGCTGAGAACAGAGGCTCTATCACCGATCCATCTGAAGGGTTACCTGTGTAGAAAGTTTAACTAGACATCCTGTTGAAACAAAATGGAACCGCAAAACTTAAACTACCACTCACTCTCACTTTAATTTGCCCAAGATTTCTAGAATTAATTCCTTGCGGGAATTAAACTGAACTCCTTGTTCTAAATCCATATTGTTAATCCTCCCAGCCTGCTGAGCAATGAAGATAAGCCAGGAGCCTACGAGGTGCACCTGTCGGTGAAGGATTACTGCTTTGCGCGGGAGGATCGCGTGATCGGCATGACCGTCATCCAGCTGCAGGCCATCGCCGACAGGGGCGGCTGTGCCGCCTGGTACCCCCTGCTCAGGAGCATCTCCGTGGATGAGACTGGCCTGACGATCCTTAGAATACTTTCTCAGAGGAACAATGATGAAGTTGCTAAAGAATTTGTAAGACTTAAAACAGAAACACGATCTGCTGAAGAAACGGCCTAAGATACCCAAGTAATGCAAGATTGTCACCGCCGAGAACATAAATCCAGCGCTGTTGTCTGACTAGTGCATGCATGTGCAAATCTGTGGGAATGTTTAACTATGTTTTCAGTGTTTGCCAGTACTTATGTACTATATTTGCAAGGTATGTCAAGGAGCTGTATATCTTTTATACATATTTTGGTCTTTGGTAAAGTAATTGTTCCAATGAAGTGCCAAAACTAAGATTAAGAGTAAATGTTCCATCATCTCTTTTTAAATGTTGATTTCACCTCATCACAATTTCCTTATTTTTTAACATTTATTAATAAGTAAGTAGCTTTTTTAATTGATAATAGGTTATCGCTGTTAAACTGTGTTGCTTATTCTAAATTAAGTTACATCCCTTACTCTTCTTTTAAAAATGAGGTGTACCTAGTTTTCTTCAAACTCTCATGTTATGCAAGCCTCATTTTAGGTGTCTTACTGATGACTTTTTCTATCATTACTACAGATGCAGTTACTTATAGAAAGTGTTTGTAATTTTATAATTACCAATATAAAGTAATGATTTTTGCATAAAAACTGAAAAGGATGGAAATATTTTATGCTAATCTCTTTTTCCAACCTTTCATAAATATCACTGTGAAGAAATGCTGTTAAAGCAGGTTCTCAAGAAGCTGTGCTTATCAGAGTTTGTTACTGATGTTTGATATCTTGAGATAACTTTGTTCTTCAAAACTGCCACGGTAATATCATATTTGTATTAAAAGAGTAAGTCAGTATCTGTAGAAACAGGTTGCTGTACAGTACAGTATATGTGCTTTTAAAAAGTGATTTTTTAAATGATATGGCACTGTACAAGGGGTAGTAGTTTGGAATATGTAATGCCGGTTTGTGGTTTGTTTCTAGAAATTGTTTATGAGAAGAAAAGATGCTGTTAGCATTTTCACTCAGAGTTATTAACGTTGCTTTACATACTTAGCTGTAACATCAGTTAAGTGCTTTATTTCTTTAATTTTTTTTTAGAAAAGTTCAACAGTTTGTACTTATGCAACATTACTATGTATTGCACTAAAGCAAACTCTGTGTCCTGTAAATATATTTAGTGAGGAATTGTAAAATAAAGTATGCAGAAACTGCTTTCCAGTTTTGTCATTTGATATTATTTATGTAACTCTTAGTTTTATGTGCATGTGAAGCCCATGGAGTGGGCTTACTATATAGCTTTATAATATATTAAAGTATGATTTGCACTGTCTGGAATCTGGCTGTTTCATAAGTGTAAATCTGATATATCAGTGTCCTAAAAAATGTAACGAGTTAGGTAGGTGTATATCTATATACACACACACAAAAAATGTTGTGTAATGCTACACATTTGTCATTTGTTTTGGTCACAAGTGTTTCTCATTACACAGGTTGCAGTTTTCAGCTTTGCTTAGGGAAAAAGTAGTTAAGGGAAGGGAGGACACATAGTTTATGTATGCTGATGTCAGCCTTCTAACAATGTAACACATCACACACATAAACCAGATTCTTTCCAGGAGATATTGTTTAGATATTTAGACGACATTTTAAGGTGTTTAAACATCCTCAAACTTCTTCCTTGAATACTAAAAATTAGATTTGTCTTAAGTATATTTGGACATTTAGAGAAGTTATGCACAGTCTTTAGAGAGTTAAGAACTCCCCTAAGATCATAGATTCCAAATTGTATTTCTGCCAGATATAGCTCAAAGTGTCAACAGTAGGCACAAACTCTGTTTCCAATTAAAAAGATTTGATGTAAGAAAATATCAGCAGACTCAGTTTCAAATACAAAAGGAGAATAATCAAGAGATTAGGTGGTTCCTGGTACAGAACACTGTTGTGGACAAAATGCAAAAAGAATTCCTGAATATATCATTTGTGGCTCTGTGAATTAAACTAGAAAGGCTGGAGTAAACAGCTTCTGGGTTTTTTACCTGGAGCACTTTCATCATATTTTTCTGTGGTTGTTTATTCTACTGTAAAATGGCACACATTTTAGTGCATAATGTAATCACTACCCACTTAACTGTTTATCCCTGAGATTGGGGATAAAGGACTAACAATGAAATCAGCCATGGCAGTCAATTACTGCTTGTAGTGGTCTCCCTCAGCTGCACACAGCAGAGGCAATCAGGCAAGCTGGTAAAACCATCCCTTATAATCCACAGATTTACACAGTACACTTCAGTGTTTCACTGCTTCTGACAGAGAAATATTTAGAGATCAAAAGTTGTCATGTGGAAGATAAGAGGAAAAAGCATTAACTCTACAGCAGAGGACTGCTTTAAATCTTGTTATGAATCAAAATACAAGTAAATGCAGTAGTGGAGCACAAGCAGTTGGACCTCACATATTTCATGAAGTCAAAATGATTGACATGGAAGAGTTTTCAGTGCTGTTTTAAAAGCTGTTATAATCTCTTTTAGGAGAGTAAATATCCCATTAAAAAAAAATCAACTTGTGAGAATTTTCTTCATTCAGCTGAGCTAACCTAAGCAAACTGACAGCTGTTCCTGCAGCTTCACTTCTCAGCAACAGCTGATGCAACCAAAATCCTAAAGGGAATTCCATTTCCATTGGTTAGTTAAGACAGCAAATATACATATATGTTCTTAGGGAAATAAAGGAGAAAAAAAGACAACAGAGAACACCAAGATTAATTTGAGAACAAATTTTCCATTCTCCAGTTACTACATGGAAACCCTTTGATGTGCACCTGAAAAGATACATTCAGAGAAGTCTGTTATATGACAGCTTTTCAAGTCAACCCGTACACTCAGAACTGACAGTTTTACATAAAACTGTTCAATAAAGACTGAGAAATATTTTTGCCCTTTTTATTTTGTTTGCTAGGAGGTTAAAATGTGAGAGCCAAATATAGAAACTGAATTAAATTTTCCTCAAAGCAGTTTTTAGCTAATATCTGACAAAAGGAGGGAAGTAGTAATGTATGAATTAAAATCATATAACAAACTAAATCTAGCAGCCATTCTGAATCTCAAACACATTACTTAAAATAATGTTTTTTCCTAATGCCACATTGAGATGACACCTGAATTAAGAACACAGCGCAGGAACTGACCTTTCCTTTGCATATGGAGACTGAACCCAGGAAACTGCTGAAATACCAAAGGGAACATCTGTGAGATGGAACTGGATGTGCACAGTTCTTCATACATTTTATGTCTTCTGGAGACTTAAAATTGCATCGAAATAATCAGCTCATGGGAGTTGGGCTGTCACCAGGAGGCTCAACCAGTCCCAGCAAGAAAATATGAAACATTTTTTTCAAATCACTTTGTCTGTATCCTGGAAGAGACTTTTCATGAAGAATTCCTGGCATGTGCAAATGCCACCATTTGGCTTAGGTAGACATGACTCCAATGATTTACTTGAGAAACTTACAGAAAAGAATAATAATAGACCAATAATTTCCATTGTTTTTCCTCCATTTGTTTTACTAGTTTTCATTTATATTCTCATGCTAGTGACTGTAGAAATCAAATTTGTAGACAAATACTGAAAACAGAAGAATAATTTACCATTACTGTATTAATCTGAATTAAATACACATTTCTCACAAATCCCTTGAAATCTAAAGACCTGAACAAATATGGGGAGAATACTAAGTTATTGTATTAAATTAAATTCAGCTAGCAGACATAAAATCAACATAAATGGATTCAATGTTATTTGTAAAATACAGCTGAGCAAGTGCTGGAAAGCACTCAGTTGTTTACACATGCTTATTTTGATGGTATTCTCATATCACTTTGCATTTTGGCACCAGATTTGTGTGATTGACTTGTACTATGAAAAATTCATAGAAATAAATCTTCAGGAGACAAATTCTGAATTTTTTTTTAAGAAATTATAATCAAGACCTGATACAAACACTAGACTGAGACTAATAAGCAGAACTGGGATATTCTAAAACATGTCACTATAAGTATTGGCAGAGAGAAAGAAAAATTACAGTTTGTGTCTGGAAAATATCTGTTTCTCCTGGGTGTTCTATGCTGAATGAATGCACACACACACACACTACAGAGTATAAATGCATTTCTAAATGATGAATCTATAAAAGCTAAATTGAGGATAAACCCAATAGGCAACCAAGTGAACAAAAGTATCTTTTCAAACAGAGTCTGTAGCTGACAGCTTACCTAAACAAACTTCCTAAATGACTCAGCCTATGACCATTTCATTGTAAGAATTCAGTTTCATATCTCAAAGACTCCAGCAATTACAGCTGAAAGCCTTCACTATCAATTTAGCACCATGAATTATTCACTGCAAAATATGAAATAACAAGTGCATACTGTACACTTTGTAGTGAAAGCCATTAAACATCATAGATGAATTTTCAACTAAATAAATATAAGATAATCAGAAAAGTTAATCCAAGGAAGTGAAGTCAGCTTTTTAATATTTTTCTGTTATTTCTATACACCTCAGTCCCAGGCTCCACCTGCATTGCCTGGGGTCTCCCATAAGTTAACACCCATTTCTCTAGGTTTTTTGAGCAGTAGTAGGAGTTCCAGGCAAAGAGGAAAAACCTGAGAGCAGCTCAGGCCACAGAACAGCTTCCTGGGCTGTTCCCAGCTCTGCTCTGTAAACTGGACACACACTGTTGTTTGACCAAACACACCAAGGAAAAAACAAACCTACACCGGGGTAAGCACAAGTGGAGCTGTAACAGACCAGACTCACAAAAAAATCAGAGATCTCCATCTTCACTTGCCCAAGATACACAAGAGCTGCCAACAATTACTGAGGCAGCTCTAACTTGCATTCCATTCAGGTCTAAGAGGGCCTACACATTTTTTTCAATCATGATTACCCATTTAAGCAAGAGGATTTTTCTTGCCAGTGACAGCACTGACTGCAATGTGAGTTAAGCCTCCAGGCCTGAGGTCATGATAGTGAGAAAACAAATGTCAATTACTGACTAGCACAAACAAAAACTGAAAAGGAATTGTGAAAATATGCAGTTTACAATAGAACACTAATGGAAAACTACAGCAGAGTGAATCCATTCCCCTCCTCTAGATAACAGCCCCTGTATGGTGCCTGCTAAATGGACTTTAATTTACAACACGTGGCAGGGCTTTGTCCATAGAAACCACCCAGTGTTTCTAGGCATTACACAGCAGTCAGACATAAAAAGCACTTCACAAGCAAACTGGACACCCAGAATGGCTGGACTGGATGGGAATAAACTCAGAGGAAAAGATGAAGAGGAAAAAAATGAGGAATGGATGTGGAAAAGGGCTGACAGGCAGGGTGGTTTCAGACTGCATTCCTTAACTCCTGGCAGAACCAGAAAAGACTCTGTGATACCAATATGACACAGAAAGGTAGACTCATCTGTATTTTTGTCATGTTCTAGTCTAGCTCAAGAGTTACTTCTGTTGACTTTGATTTCAGTGGAGGTACAAGACAGAATTTGATCCCTGAAAGGGTCTCCCCCCTCTTTTTGTACTAAGTGGAGTCTGAATAAATGTGCTCTGCATGTCACTACCCCCTGTTACAAGAAGATAAATGTATTCCCAGCTCAGGAGCCACCATAAACAAGTTCAAGCTACAGAGCCTGCAGATATTATTTCCCTGAATAATAAATATCCAAGACACAACAACATCAATGAGGTGGAATATTCTCTTGAGGAGCTTGAGAAACAACAGCAATTTGGATCTAATGATGCATCAATGTATCAACATGTGAATTTGTACCCAGGAGACAATAATGAATCAATATGCCCTTAAAACGCTATCTGCTTTTCCCGTGTAATTTGCAGAGAAACTCCTGTGCCAGACTGAGCTTCCTCAGCACAGTGTCCACTATGAAATTAGGTCAAGCCCTTCGTTCTCCCCTGCTCAGCAGTAGAGACAAAGCATTGCAGTAACTACTGCAGTGAGCTGGAGTCAGTAGCAGCAGTGAACTTAACTCCTACCAAATATGTTCTGTGATGTTTGACAGTCCATATAACCACAGCACATTTCCCTTTACTGTAGAAAATTTCATTTCTAATCAGGGAGAAATTTCACAGCAGAAAAAAATAGAACCAAAGAATGCTAATTACACTTATCAATAACTTACTACACTTACTAGATGGAAACAATGAAGAGTGTAACTGAGTATATATCCTTCTCTGTCAGAAGGAAATAAAACTTATACACAAAAATTATTGCATGAATTGAATATCTATAAAAGAATAGAAATAATAAATACATAGGAAAATACTCATAAACAGCTTGCAATTTTGGCAAATGTTTTTATTTAGACTAGCTAGCTTAATAATCTGTGAGAAGGGGTTAAATCTTTGTCAAGCACTCCAAGCAAGCTATTGAGGCTAGTGCCAGCTAAGAGTCCTGTCTGGCTGGATGCAATGCCTAGAATCAGCTTTTGGAAACACAGACCAGGTTTAAAATGCAGCATGTCAGACATTGCTAATGGAAAAAAACACAGTCAACTGGAATATTTAGAGAATAGCATCTGCTTTTGTGCAGAGAGCAAAGTGAACACAGAGGAGAAAATAATTTGCCAGACAGAGGAGGAAAGTCTGGAACAGTATCATTACTTACAGCAGCAGCTTGTATCTGGATGACAGTGTTAAATAAAATATTGCTGAAAAAGAGATACCTAAAAACCAAAACAAGTGACATTGCAGTAAAAGAGAAGGAAGGGCAGAGTTGAAAGAAAAGGGCCCATGTAACAAAGACTGTTATTCTAAATCAGACCTGCCACCTAGAGAGTCCTTTGAGTCCAGTACACTGTAAATTATTTAAATAGACTGATTGAGGATAATTAGCACACATCTATATACCAAGGTGACTGTGAACAACAATAAGAAAGAAACAAAGGAAAAAAAAACAAAAAACCTCTTCAGACCACCCTGGAGTTATAGCAGGAGGAATAAAGTTCTAGATTCATTTTGAAATTCCATTATAAGAACACTTTCAGTATATCTTTAGCCAATAAATAACAGGCAAGCACTGCAAGGGACTTTTCCCATTCTTTCTGCCCACACCCCAGGCTCATAGAAGGTTTGCTATCAGAACACCTTTGCAGAAAATAAAAATGGCTTCTGAACTCACCAGTAACAAACACAGCACAGCAATTTCTACTACATAAAACTATAGTCATACAATACTGCAATACCTGGAAAAAATGAAAAACCAACTTCAATTACAGGGACATACACAGTCCCCCCCAAAACCGTTCATTTGAGTGGACTCTGTGCAGTCAGAGGTAAAAGCAGAGTGAGTGAAGAGGCTGCAGGGGCACCTGGTCACAGTTCCATGATGCTTTGAGCTTATGTGATTTACCAACAACCATCATCTTCTGAGGCAAGCAATGTCCCATCATTCACACACAGAAAGAGTGAAGGAATAAGATTAAATTTTTTGTTTAAATTATAAAGGGCAAGCAACAACATCAGAATTTAAATTCAGGCAGCCTTAGATTCCAAATTTATGCTCTAAGCTTTGCACCTTGTTTTTCACCCAAGGAACAACATGGGGGATTGTCACTATGTCTGTCTGCAATTATGGGTGTTTACTGGCTGGTATGATTTAATTACTTTATTCACCAAGTAGTAAGACTTCAATCAACTTTTCAAGCAAACCTTCCCTCTGATAATCATTGATAATAAATAAAAAACCCGTGAATAAGCTGACTTCTTGAAGTTTCTAGAGCAACATATCAATATGAAAAGCAAATCCATTTTCACTGTGAAGATGTCAATAGTCAAAGACAAAAAATCATTAATTTACAATTTGAAATTCATCATGGATGAATATTTCATAGGGTTCCTTTACCTATATATCCAATATATACAGCCAAACAAATCAAAAACCCACAACCTTTTGGAGATCTAAAGTTCTTCAATTGACTACAGCTGTGTCATGCAACTAACAGACACCTCAAATCAAATTCCTGTTAGTCCTGTCTGTGGAATATATCAGCAAATGTAATAAATATAACTTCTGGGCTACTCATTGCAATGGGAACAAAAGCATCAGGCATTTGGGAGCACTGTTGGCACAGTTCACACTGAAGTGGACCTTAAACGTATAGTTCAGCCTGGGGGCTCACAGGCAGCCCCTAATGGGGAAAAAAAATCAGAAACAGGCAAATTAACTGTAAAAGCAAAGCCTGAAGCTCTTTGTCTCAGTCCAGAACCTTCTACAATTCCACTTTTACCTAGCACCACTCTGCTAAGTCGTGATGCCATACATCCACAGACACTAATCATCAATAAAATTTGCTTTTCTATCAACTGGCAAAGCTGCCAGGATCGATAAGCAGTAGCAGGAATCAGGCCTTGGCATTGTTTAAAGCTATGGAGATTAATTCTCCTTTTTACTGATTTTCCTGTAGATTCAAGTCCATACTGTCCAGTCCATCGCTTTCTTTTCACTATTAATCAGAAGGGTATTAACAGCACTTCTGAGATTTCACCATTAAAAGCAGGCATCCTTTACATTTTCTGAAGCACTCATTTTTTATTCTACATGAAAATACATCACATCATCTGTAAATATTTTAATTTTTCTCACACAGCATGGAGAGAAACAACCTTTTTTTGAAAGATATAACTCAATAATTTTATACCCATTCGCAGCTAAAATGGAAGAGCTACCACGGAACTAAAAGATGTTGCATGCACCATCACCATCAATAATTCCCGAAAGACAATTAGCAATGCTTTGTCCTAAACTGTGAATAACAAGATTACAAGTGCACAGCCTAAGACATTACAAAATAACTTACATGTAATAAATTGTAATGTATTTTCAAAAGTCAACCTATGCAGATGCCACAATGTTTTTTGAGTTTTTGACATACCCTTTCAAAATTCTAGAGTTGCACAGCTCCACAATGATTCTCTGGTTGTTTTAGAGGCATCTAGCTGAAAGAGCACTCAGCAAAAACAAAATCTCATGACACTGTAGGAACCAGGAGTTGTTCCCTAAATGCAAAGTAGTTCACAAATGAATTACAGAATAATACAAAAATATCTATGAGATTTTAGATCATTGTCTGGTATCACTTTATTTCACCAAATTCTAATACTTCTATATTTGCCATCACTAGGTATCAAAAAGAAAACATTCAATTACCCCCAAAGGCTGAATACTCTCCAAAATTCATGGAACTATTTAAATTCATTAAGATAGAAGTGCAATTGGCATCCAAATTTAAAATTAAAAACTGCCAAGATTTTAATTCAGATTTAACATGCTGTCTGATCTGTGATTACACTGAATTTTAAATTAAGTTGCAAAGAGCTGTATATAATATTTTCCTCCAGAAAAAAAAAAAATTAAAAAAGAGCAAGGCAGAAAGAATCATATTTGTGGCTTAGTGTGGCTTTTGATTTGTGGCTTTTGGGGTGGGGGGGGTTGTTTATTTATTTTAGCATTTAACATACAGAACAATAAATAGTATATCTGGTACAGCTATTCTTTGCATAGGCCAGCTATGATTTGTAGAAATGCAATCAGAAGTAGATAGTTTGGTTGAAAAGGGATTCCCAAAGTAGAAAAGGCCCAGCAGAAGGAGGGGACACTGGTGCAGGGCCTGGTGTCACAGCAGCCCTGCAGGTCCCCAGTGCCACCGTCAGCTCTGGGGGGACATTCCCACTGTCCAGCCCAGAAACTCAGGGGGCTTCTCTTCACTTCTCATCAATGCAAACTAGAACCATGATGCTGCTAAAGATTCTTTGGGAACATAAAACCCAGAGAACTCAGGGCCATTTGGAAATATCACTGAGCATTTTCACACAATCACAGGGATTTGATAAATCTGTGTCAGTGCTCAAACTGGAATAATAGAGCCTGCAAGTCTTATTAGCCTGAACTCTTCCCAAAGCAATTTTGTGTTTCTTAATATAAGAGGACCAACTGGAAACCAGTCTCCCCTAAGTCCAACCGAGACGATTTTTATTGTTAATCTTGAATTTTTCCAGTAATTAAATTGTAATGAAATATTAAACATGATATGGTAAAGATGATCTATGAGTTTTGGAGAGTGGGAGGCAAGTCTGCTGGACACTGAGGACTCAAGGCAATTCTTTTCATTAAAAATAAATAATTTTTAGTTATTACCCAGGAGGTGCTCTTACGTTATGAATTAAACTTCACAGAAAATTACTTAGATTAAAAATAAGATTTCTTCAATCATTGCTGAAGTAATGAGTTCCCATTGGATGATCCTGGGATAGCAGAATAAATATGTATGAAAAGGAAGCAAAGGCTGCACTCTGCCAAGGTTATTCAGTCAGCTGGCAAGAATTACACAGCACAAAAAAAACCTTTTCAAAAATGAGGTGCATATGAACTCTAGCTTTAACTATTGAAGCAGTAAACTTCTACACTTGAAAAACTGACATAAGTACTATTTAAGTAGTTTGGCTTTTTTTCACAAAATATATCTGAAACATAACTTGTCTTTACACAAAGTGGGTTAATTCCATTTGAAGAAGGCTGCATGTATCATATGGTGTCTGGGTACAGATTTGTAGAGTAAAAGCTTGGAGAAGAAATAAACAAATTTCAAGTAGTGGAGTAGTGGTCAATCCAAGGACTTAAGAAAAAAGATCAAGGAAGAAAGTCCAGTTTGAAACTTGTCAGCAAAGTTATATACAAAACACATTCATTAAAGATTACTATAAACATAGGATTATTTCCAACTGTATTCAATTATTTAGTATACAGCTAGCTTTAAAGTCTTGACTACTCCTCAATTTCTTCTCTAAATAATAACTCAGACTAAGTACTCAGGGATACTGTTCTACTGTTCCAATATACGCTCAAGAACAACCTTGAAGGAACTCTGCATCTGCCTGCAATGGAGTATTTCTGACAAAAAAAAAAAAAAGCTGTTTTGAATGTGTTTGTATTACACTGAATTGTTTGTATTATATCTCTCCTTCAAAAACTCATTAATTATGAAGAGTCAGAAACACACTGAGATGGCTCCTACCAGACACACAAATCATAAATCTGACAAATCTCATTTGATTGTGGTGAAGGTGACAAGTGCCAGACTCCACTCCTGGATGAAGCCTCCCCTGCACTCCCAGCTGCTCGTGGAGTTTGGCCAACACAGGGGAGCCCCAAGAGCTGAGCCTGCAGCACGGCCACAGATAAACCCAGAGAGATTAAAAGGGGGGTACTGGATACATTCCTGATCACCCTTTGGACTTGGAAATCACCATCACCTGAACACAGAAAAATACATTCTGAAAACAAAAGAGAAACTCATACAATGTTCTAGGAAACAAAAGAGAAAACCAACAAACTTATCAGAAACACAAGAAAAAGTTAAAAGGAAAAAACCCAAGCACTCTGATTGACATTTAATTATTAACATTGACATTCTGATTATTTTAATATATTTTAACATAAGTTACTTGTTCATATGTAGTTGCTAAGTTTGCTACTAGATTCTACCAATGCTAACTCAAAAGAGGAAAAAAACAATTATCAACCTATAATTTTCAAATGGGCACTCTTCTTCAAACAGATGCGAAATAATACAGAGTGATTTTTTTTCTTCAGTAAATATTAAATTTAATTAATATTACTGTAGAAAACCATGTTATAATTTCCCTGACCCTCTCTAAATGTGCAGCAGCACAAACACTTTCTTCCTAATTGTTTAGAGAATACCTAATCCACACACCAACCACTATAGCCTCCAGCCACAAGGTCCTCCTTTTGTTGGATTTTAGCTTTGTAAAAAAGCCAATTTATCATTTCTTCTTCTCAGCTCAGCTGCCATTAAGTCACGCATCAGTTTCCTTTAATTACAACAACACAGCATTCCCATGTTTTCACAAGGGTTTTAAATTCTGCCTCAGCTGTGCTACAGCACTTTACATACCCTTAAAAACTATAAATGAGGCAATACAGACTATCAGTCTCACAAGTAATTGCAGATGCCATCCTGCTAACAGCTGGAATCCAGTTCAGCAGTGCTACCCCAGCCCCTGCCTACACCAGGAAACACATCCAACAATCATCTCACTACTGCTGACACGATTCCCCTCCAATGAGCCTGAGATCAATGCCTACATTCTGCATTTCCAACCACGAAGGGTTATTTTGCAGGCATGCTCTGAATTCTTACTTCCCAGAACAGATTTCACTGAGAAACATTCATACAAAACACAAACACAGCAGAATCAAGATGCTCATCCTGGAATTCTTGCACCTGTAACAGGCAAATGTGGAAAGGAAGGGACGTTTACAGGTGAAGTTTACAGGCTACAACCAAGCTGAAAAAACACCATCTGAGCAACTTTTTTTTTTAACACCACTGAGAGGTTGCTCTGAAACTGCATGGCAAATCTCTGAGGAGCACAGAGAAGCTCCTGTGCTCAGAAGCTCAATGCTCATAGCAGTTTCTTAGTGAAGGTTGACTGGATGTCACGATCTCCATCTGGTAAGGGAAAACATCATACAGACAGAATTTCTTTTTTTTTTTCACAAGGCTTGACCTATTGCTAGTGATGCTTAATTGAATCTTTATTCAATAAGCCTTTTTTCACTTGTATTTCATTTGTCTGCCTTTAAACTCTTCACACCAAGAAAAACCCTTGCCAAAATAAGCATTTTCAAAATAAATAAAGAAAACATTTAGGAAATTCAGGCGATTTTTTAAAAACCAAAGACACTGATTTGTTCATCAAGTGGTAGACAGAAAAGTGATACTGGAAAGAAAAGACTGACACCTCTCTTTTCTTCTGCTTACAGACTGAGGGTACAATGAATGGTGTTCAATTAAAACCACAGAATGAAAAATGCTTTTCTGGAAGTGCTAAAAGCATTGAGAAGTTCTGCAAAGTCAAATCCTCCATAGTGGAAGCTTTAGAGAGAACACCAGTTATTTATAGACAAAAAATGATCCAAAAAGGTGGATCAGCATCTGGCACAGAGCTTGGGGTCATATAAGAAACCAACTCTTTCATTCAGGCTCCCTATAACAAAACTACAACCTTGCCATCACAAACTTCTTTCCTGGCTCCTGGACACACTGTCAGACTATTTCTAGACATCCGACACTTATCAAGACCTGATCCTTCCCTATTCTGAACTCTAAGAGCAGTATAAAAAAATATGTAAGAGAATCACTTAAATTTCTACGCCTCTTTTGTACTCTTCTGTGCTGGTATGGATAACTGCTTTGGCCCAAAGCAGCAGGGAATTATATCCTCTTCACACTGATGTCAAAAGACAAAGGTGACTTTCCAGCCTGGACTTCAGCAGCCACCTGTCAGCAAACCTGTCAGAGGCATGTCCTGTTTGCTGCATTTTGAACAAGTTCTCTTACCCTGCACTGTGCAGATGGAACTTTATCTTTCCACAGACTCAGGGCATGTTGCCTCCTTTTTGAAAGTGTCACTGACAGAGTTTCACTCCCCATGAGCCTGTGAGGCAAATGCCTTCACCAAGGAACAGCTCCTCAGGCTGAGCCAAGAGCAGCAGTCCTGGTTATCAGCAGGTAAACTGGATGCACCCCTCAGGTGAAAACATAGGGCACTCCAATTTCTGCGGGGGGCCGTAATTCACATTCTGCCCACAATAATGTTGTTTGAATGACAATAGGATCCTGAGTTCAATTAAATAATTAAAGCACCTGAAGATTAAAGGATCTCCTATAGGTTTCAAAGCAATGATCTTTGTCTGACTGAACCAATTCCAAGACCATTTTCAGCTGCCTGTCCTTGATTGTCTACCTATGTGTGGCTGAAGTTTCCCATCAGAAAACAGAATTAATTTCAGCCCTGAGATTAAAACACATTCTGAGACTGGGAGTTCACATTACAAATGTTTCACTCTGAATGCTGTTATAGAGTTCCTAGCTGGGAAAAGAAGGGACTGCGTTATTGAGGAAAGAAAGCATGGGCATCTTGTTTTCAATGAGTCACTCAGATCCATTTTGAGTTCATACAATCCAGTCTTATCTTTTCATAACCTGTCCTATACCACTTCAGAACAGCCCTGAAATGTGGCACAAAGCTTCTAGATTCAATCAACCACCAGAAACTGAATGTGCAGTCACTGCCTTAGCTTCCTATCCTCAAGCAGCCACTATTTCAGGAAAACTAGGACACCCTCCTCTGCAGCACAGTAGAAACACTGTGCAGTTATAAACAAGGTAATAATGCAGAGATGATGGAGTTGGACACCATTGAGGAGATTAGTGCTGGTGACAAAAGTAATGTGCAGAAAATACTGCTGTGTTGCAACACAAAATCCCTGCAAAAAGCAAGCTATATTCTGGCACACCAATGAAAAAGCACTCACAAACAGCACTTAGGTTTGGCTTTTTATGATGCTGAACAATAACATAATTTGATTTCATTACCATTCATTGCTGTGTAATCGCCCTAATTTTCACAGAAGGTCTGGGGATGAACAGAAGACATACTCACATTATCTGGCTCAGCTCCCCCTTAGTTTCTGATACCTATCTCTTTTAAGCCCTAAAAACAGCTCCAGTCATTTACTGCACAGACAATTTGTCACTGCTGTGACAATAAACAATTCTTATCCTCCACAGACCCAGTTTGCTGTGGTAACATTCATTTGCAGAAAGAATTTCTGAACTGCATCAATCTGAAAATCTCCCAAGAAAAGACACCTGCAAATCTTCCAAGGTTTATGATTCTCCTTGATGAAAGAGTGGCCCAGGAACACAGCATGAGCCATCCTGTGCCTTTTGAGACATCTCATTACAATGTTTCAGATCTCAAGGACATGCAAAACTTATGCAAGAAATTTTATTGTGCATTTTCCAATTCTAAATAAGAGAACACACACAGGGGAGGGGGGGAAAAAAGGCAAGAAGATCAAGAACTGAATTGTAGTAGATGTAGTTCCAAGGCCTGAACTTCTGAGTCAAGGCAAATAAAAGCTGGATTCAGCCGGATCCAGGAATCTAGTATTGAAGATATCATCAACAAATTTGCTTTACAATTAGATTCCACAGGGAAGTCAACAACTGGGAGTTTAATTTGTGCTTTATATAATTCAATTTATGATGTAACAAATCCTGGCAAATATTTGCCATTAGAGATCATATTAGCTGTTCTAGAAGTCACATTAATAGAACCACTTCTTAATTAGGCTCAGTACAACTTATGAATTTCACTATCATTTGATATTCTTGAAGTTTGCCCACAAAGAATTTAAGCATCAGGAAATGCCACCTGCTTGGAAAGACCCAGAATATACAGCATCACTTTTTTTTTTTCTCTTCTCCTTTCTTTCCATTTAATTTTACGTGATTAATCAGATGCATGATTCCCAGCTTTCTACAAATTGCAAAGCAAAGGCATTGCTATTATAAAAAGCTACTTTTGCATAATCAGATAAGATTTAGCATGCCATTCATCTTCATTATACAGCTGATAAGCAATTCCCAAGTTGCATGGTTTACTTCTCCTGCATGTTGATTGGCTATTATAAAAATAAACATGTTTTGGAGCATCCTAATATGTCGATATAAATAAACAAGAGTTGAAATATAAAAAGGGTGGTGTATAACCATTTAAGCACAGTATGTACCCTGGAAGGATATATATGTCAGAAGCAGCAGAAGTTTTCCCTTTTTTTCCCCCAAATATACTTTTATTTGCACTTCCCCTTACTTATACCCAGAGCAGTTCATCTGACTAATGGGCATTTCAGAGGATGAAATGTGCAGCCAAACTTCATACACTTCCTGGAAAGATGTGGGGGGAAAATGTGCAAAATTCACCACAAATATCTACTGAAAGTGAAGAGGCTACCTCAAAATCCTGAAACCTCTTGACCCCAACTCCTCTCCAAAGTCTGTCTAGGGGTGCAGAGGGAAGAATAAAACAAAATATTTCTGATAAACAGAGCCTAACATATTAATGATTATGAAATCTATTCAATTTGTTGTTATAACATCTGCTCTAGATCCAGCCAACATAAAGCTGGATATTGAAAACTCAAGGAAAACCAGAGCAATATTCAGTGTAGCAGCACAGCAGAGACAGGGTTAATCATTGCTATACATGTGACTTTGGGAAAACTACCACAAAATTATTTCATTTGTTCATACATCTAAATAGTATAACAAGACAATTTATACTCAAACAATAGCACTTCCAAGACTATAATTTTAAAAAAAAAACCAATCCAAAGTATCACTAAGAAGCAATTGCCTCTATCAGCTTCAGTAAATACTCCTTTATCAGATTGTAAAAATATTTACTACTGATGGCTGCCTGTTCTGGGGCTCTCTCTAGTCATCACCAAAAGATTGCTTAGGTGAAGGAACAGTGCTATGCTAGGGAAAAAAAAAAAAAAAAAAAAAAAAAAAAAGAAAAAAAACCACTTTTGGTTTCAGTGTATTAGTATTGATGAATTAATATTTTTCTCTTCTCTCAACTCACACAATACTGAATTACAAGATGCTCCTGCTCAAAACTCTTCTCTCACAAGACCTGTGAACATTTATTTCATCTCTCCAGAGACCTGTTACAACCCACCAAAGTTTTCCTTCCTGAGCTTTATTCTTCTGCAAACTTTGGAATTTCGCCTGAGGAGCTAGACAAATTTGGATGCTCTCACTCTTTTCTCAGTGGTTTTGTGCCTATATGTGCTCCAGATAGAGATAATTTTTAACCTCAATTAGTTTGCTGTATTAGCACAAACAAGGATGTGACATAAGGTTGGATAAGCAGACAAGTGCAGGGAAAATTCATAAACTAGTATTGTTCAAAATAAATGGAGAAAAAAGAAAATATGAGGCGGGTGGTTACACACACACACACACACACTTCATCCACTTATCCTGTCATTCTCCTGCAATACCTTTCTTCCTTCCTAGGGTAATTTTCTGATCCAGTCCCTGGCTCAGGGATTAACAAAAGGATCATTAGGCTGCACAAGTACAGGTGAACACAGAGCAGGATTTCCATGCACTTTAAACATCTGAACAGGTTTTCATCCTTCACTGATACATACAGCCCTTGGTTAAGAGGTAGAGGTATTTATCTGTGTTGTCAAGCCACAGTGTATCTATGGCCAATGAGGAAATTAAATTTGCTTGCTAGAACACACATACATTCAGTTGTTCATTTTTCCTTTGTTTTCTTCCTTCATAGAAGTAGACCCCATCAAATTTTCCAGACAGATCATTAGAATGAAATAACATACACGAGATTATTGCAAAATATTTTTTCCTTTCTTCCCACAGCAGCATTTAGTCTGACACTGCCCTGGTGAATGATGGCAGATGTCTGGGGCCATGCAAGTCAGCTTCCTAAAGGAAGAGAAACCAGTGACGTCAAGTCCAGGCATAATTTAAGTCTAACTTGTTCTATTTATGCAGGGTCTCGGTTCTAGATTTGACAAAGAAATTACCAAAATGCCTCTGGGTGATCTCCTCCTTCAATAACAAGGCCAACAGCAGTGGGCAGTGCTCAAAGAGCAGCTCTGCCTCACGAATTGAATTTAATCAGAACCCTGGGTAGAGAGTGAACTCTCCTGCTGCTCTCACAGTCCCTCTCCAAAAGCCTTGTCACTCCAGTGAGCCTTGCATAACCAAGGCTCAGCGCGGCTCAGCACGTCCTCCCAGCACTGAACATATGCTCGTGGGCTAGGGAAAAATCCTGCTTGAGGACTGCTGTAACTCCCATCTGCTGACACCTACACACCCCTGCTCCTCAGCACTGACAGAGACAGCCCCTACAGCTCAAGTCAGAGGCTTTGTTGTGCTAGACTTGCTGCAAACACAACCCACGCATGACAGCCAGCCCCTCTAAACATTCACCCAGAGCACAGGAGCACCAGCACTTACCAACAACTTGCAGAATGAGGGCACTTTTACAAGGTTTGTATGGAGCAGCTCTTCAGATGTGGTTTTTTTCAAAGTGGGATTTTATGTTTCTAGATATCTAACACACAACATCCACGGTAAAATTTCTGATTTGTGTGAAGTAATAATTTCCCTCATTTATTAGGAGCTTGTCTGAAGAGGGGGGATATATTTATAGCCAAGATTACCAGCCAGTAGCTGAGCTGAAACCTTGGCAGGCATCCACTGAAGATGACAGTGATCCACTGAGCTATGTTAACAAAGACAGGGCACAGGGGAAAGGAGTGACCACAGAGGCAAAAATACAGTTGAGGAACAAAGCTACTGGATTTTGCTAATCTGATTATACAAAACAGCTCATTATAATGATCTCTATTAAAAACTTTAAAAAGCATAAAACTATTTCTTCATGATATGCCAATTCCAGTCAACTCTAGGTCGAGTCCAGAAGGAAAAATCCAATATATTTCTATCTCTCTACAACTTTATGAAATGGATTTCAGAATTAAAAGCAATACTGTTTAGTACCCTGAAATAATCTGCAGACTAAATTGATCCCTGAAATATGATCAGTGAATATGTTCATGTTTTCCACGTGTTAAACAATGTTTAACATTGTGCAGTATTATGGAACTAGCAGAGAAAGCGGACAGCATTCGAAGGTGTAGCAGCCTGCTAACATACACAGCTTTAAAAACATGAGAGGCAGGGAGAATTATCTTCCTAGACATTCCACCAACAATTAGAACTGTGCAGTAAAAACAGTAAAGCTACACAGAAAGCAAGAAAATTCAGCATGTGATTTTCTAAACTCATTCATTGTCATGTTCATTTCCATAAACATGTTATTAATTTATAACTTACTAACTTGAGTGTTATATGAGTCTCCAGTTACCAGTGATCCTGTATTTCAGTGGAAATACACAAATAACAAGGTCAAATAAGGAGATGGACTAGAATCATGAGCAGAATTCCTCCTGAACAATTGACCTCAAGGTTGGAAGTTTTTCTAGACACAACTATATTAGAGTTCCCTTCATGGATAAAAATCCCATATCTACAGAAATACCAGGTTAAAGAAAAACAATTACATCTTAAACTGTTATTTGCCATACTTTGCTATAGAACACATGATCCCCATTATTGTTTAACTTATTAACTGGTATTCCCAGCTGGTTCAGATTCAAAGCATTCAAGCATGTAAAGCATGATCCATTGTCTTTCTACAGATTATTAAACATAAAATGTTTTAAGAGCCCTGGAAAAAAAATCCAAACTCAATTTATATTCAGGATTTGACTTCGAACAATTAAAATCTAAATGACTGGTACTAAAATTTGGAACATTAAAATAACAGCAATATGGTTAAACATTTCATTCAGTTGTGTTCACTCACTTTCTGTTTGAGACTCTTCCAAAGAAAACACCCATAGGTTTCACTGAACCAAGCATATGACAGAAACAGGGACAGATGGAGAACGAGACTGTGGCAGTGCACTCACAGATGGAAGAGGTTGTAGACGATACAATAAAGATATTTTACACCTCTCTGTATTTTCAGTAAACAGTGAAATAACATACCAAAAGGCTATCACTGCTGGTGGTAGAAGTGACAGTTCCTATTTGCAAAACCATGCTAAAATCTATACTTGAACCACTGCACATTAAAGCAGTTTTAATTTCTGAAACGTCCCCATTCCTGATTTCCAAAAGTTTTAATAACTACTAGGAACAGTGGCCTAATCTAAATCAATACCAGATGAATTAGGAGCAGATTGCCAGAAATTCTCTAACCTGATTTCTCTCAAAGTTAGGAATGTCAACAGTACTGGCCAAAAAGTTAGACATTCTCAAGTTGCACAAAAAAAAGAATTATCTATTTAAATGAAGAGATCATGTGATCCCACATGAGATGAATCAAAATGGTAAATTAGTTTATCTCAGCTATACAACAAAAATAAATATTTGCACCAGTTGTATATTCTAATGCAATATTTTTTTGTATGTCATTTTCCTAACCATACTCAAGATATTACTGGGAAACGTTATGAAGAAGTTCTCTCACAAAATATAATGGAGAAAAAATTAACAAAAGGGAATGTAGCTCAAATTATGTTTACAGTAATAATTCTTTCCAGAAAAAAATATAATTATTGATTTATTTCTTCATAAGAGAAAGAAGAACATTCATACAAAGGTGAACACTTAATAGTCTGAATACAGAGAAGCATTAACCCAGAAATTTTCATTAGCATTCATTCTAGGCACCTCAGCAATCTTTAAATTATGTAGTACCTTTGATTTAAGGAAAAAAAATATCTATTTGGCTTCCTAAATAAAAATACAAAAATTCTGTAACTTTGAACCAAGATTCACAAATTTTCATTAAATAAAGAGTTGTAATTTCTACGGATATATTTAAATTTAAATAAAAGCAATGCTACTCAGGTTAATGACATAAATATATTATACAAATCAATAGCACAAATTCTGTGGTGCTCTTAATTTTTTTCTCTAAGAGAACAGAACCTACCACCAGCTTGTACCTTTATCACAGAACAGTACCTGCTGCAATAGTAACAGCTTTAATGCTTCACCTTCCTCTAGAAGGCAATTGTTATTTGCTGCAGTCTCTTGGCCAGCTTTTACCTTTACCCAGCTACATTATTTAATATTTAGTCTAATTCCTACCTCCTGTCCTTGATTGCATTGTCCTTTATCCATCAGGGATGAATGTCAGGTTTTAAATATTTACAGATGTTTACACCAAGTGTCCTACTCTACTCAACGACCAGAGAAAAGTGAATCCTATCAACTCTGAACCACACTGGATTACAGGAGGGATCTCATATATTGTGCAAAACTCTGAGTATAATGCAAGAAAGAAATTATAGCATCTCAGGTGGCTTCCAATGGGGCTGCTGAGAGCCTCACATGATGGATATGTGCTACATGAAAAGCACAAAGGTGCCCACAGATTGTTCTTCCTCCCACAATTGTCAAACACCCTTCTCCTTCCTCATAAAATCTCACAAATGTCAATAAGTATCTACTCCTACTCCTGTGAAATAAGGAGTAATATCTTAATAAAACTCCTCATTAATACAAGTTTTTCTGTGGAAGAGCATCTCTGGATGGCAAAGTGCTTGTGGTGTATCAGGATTTCAGTCTGATATCAGATTTGACAAAACTTTGGTCCCAACTTTGGCTGTGCCTACATGCCCAAGCAGCAAGGACTGACAGCAGCAGATTTGCAGAGTAAACCCAAAGCCACTAAGGTCTCAACATCCCCAAAAGACACACTTCCTAGGACTGTATTTTGTATTTGTGCTGGTTTTGACTGGAATATAGTTAACTTTCTCCACAGTGGCTGGTGTGGGGCTGTGCTTTGGGCTTGTGCTGAACACAGGGCTGATAACACAGAGATGTTTTTGTTATTGCTCAGCAGGGCTCACTCGAGCCAAGGCCCTTCCTGCTTTTCACAGGGCCACAGGAGCTGTGAGGAGACACAGCCAGGACAGGTGACCCCACTGAGCACAGGGACCTGATGTCACCTCCAGAGCAGGTGACATCAGGCCCAGGATGTAAAGTGGGGGGCAGAAGGACAGAAGAAGGACGGAAGGGGTGGACATTTGGAGCAATGCCACTTGTCCTCACAAGTCACCACTGCACGTGACAGGGCCCTGCCCTCCTTGGGAGGGCTGAACACCTGCCTGCCCCTGAAAAGCAGGGAATTAATTCCCTGTTTTGCTGTGCTTGTGTGCACAGCTTTGCCACTCCCTACTAAACTTTCCCATTCCTCTATCTGAACCCATGAATTTTCTAACATTCACTCCAGAGTTCTCTCTCCCAGTCCCACGGGGGGAGAGTGAGTGATCAGCTCTCTGGGGCTTAGCTGCTGGCTGGGGTTAAGCCACAGCAGCACTTTAGTCCCATGGAACATCATACAAAATTATGAAAGTTTTATGTTCAATTTCATGAGGTACAGCAAAGAATTGCAGTCTGGAATGATCAGGAGATTAATTTCAAAAGTATAACCCATCCCAATTAAAATTCTATCATAGGCATACCCTTCCAATTCTTATTTCAAAAAATCTAGTGTTCCCATTCTTTACACTCTTAAGATTTGCCTCCTGTAGAATTTGCTTACTTAATAAAAATTCAGACCTTTCCTCTTCATAAAACTTCTTGGCTAGCCAGTGGTGCTCAAGATCTGCTATAATAATTAAAGTGGAATATTTATTTCAGTTATTTCAGACATCTTCTGCAAATCTCATTTGCTTTGCTTTAGGGAATGAAATACAAATAAAAGCCACTCTGTATATTTTAGTGCAATTTAGTAGTGGCAGTTAATTTTTGGTTCATTTATTCAGGTGCCTAAAGTTGTCCAAAATTACCCAGCTTTTCATGAGTTGAAATTGCAATCTGATATAATGCAATTTTAATTTATTTATGCTGCAGAGTTATACAGAATCGCCTTCACTCAAGATCAGAAATAAAATAAACATTAAACAAATAACTGCAGTGACCCTACCACTCTGACAGCTGCTATAATATCAAGGGGGTTTGCTAAATGAGATTAATAACTACCCTATCCCTGTTAGTAGTACAGTAGATCCATCTTTTTGGAAAGATCAATATAACAAACCAAAAAAGGTACCACTGTGTGGGGGAGGTGCAGAGCATGGAAAGATTTGTTATTTCTATTACATATTGAACAACCTATAACACAGAAAGCAATATGGATAAGTATGCCTTTGTTTTGTCCTTTAACTCTAGCCTCAAATAAAGTTGACTCACTTACAAACGTCCTTTCAGTATCATTTGTTCCAGAATTGTCTCCTCTGCCAGGCACTCTCTCTACAATAATCTCTTTTGATCAACTAGTGTAGCAGGTTTTTCCCACAATTGCAAATTATGTCCGTGCAATGCAAATTAATTTTTGTTATTTCTTATTCAAAAGACAGTCCCAGGAGACAGACAGATACTCACTGCTTTGATCACCAATAGAAATGGCAAGAATTAAGCTTTTAATTTGTCCTTTATAAAAAGATTTATCTTACAAATCTTTAAAAATCGAGATTTATTTTAAACTAAAATAGGATGCTATTCCTTGATTTATACTATGAAAGCAGTAACTAATTTTTGGTAACAACAGACAGACTTACATAATGCACAATTTGGATCATTAAAAGTAGCTAATAAATATTCACAAATATTGATGAACCAAGTGAAATACTGCAACATTGATCAACTACTCTACTAAAACCTACACAATAATTCTTGAACTAAACAGGTCATTTTGTCAATAAGTAGTGTTGATGTCTATATGCTCTATAGAGTCTCCACAGCTCTAAAACATTCTGTAATCAAATTTTCTGCAACAGAATTTGACTGTTTAGGCCTAGACATCATGAACTATAATTTCCCAGCAGCTAATGTTATGGAGAATTATATGTCATTTAGTAAAGCCTCACATGACAGAGGGAACCAGTTCTGAAAATAAAAGATAAATGTAATAAACATGATTTTAAAATTTATTAGCAATTAGCAAATGAAAGCAATAGACCATTCAAGATTAGAGGTACTCCAAGTTCTTCAGCTGAGCTTAAATACAGGTAATAAAGGTTAAAAGTAAAACCATCCCAATTGACATTTTACCTTCTACACTTGTTTGTATTACTGTGGAATAATCAAATGCCAGTCTCTGAGCAGTCATGTTTCTATGTGACAAGTAAAGAGCTTACTCCCATCTTCAATGTATTCGCCTTGCATAAAACAGCAGCTGTCTCCCAAGTCTGAACTCAGAGCAGAAGCATTTGCAAGCACATGGAAGCTAAAACTAGTAACATAAAATATATATAATTGTTTAAGGGAACCAAATGTATTTTTCATGTTGCTACATGTCAAATGGATCAATTACCTTACCTCATATGCCTTGTGTAACTGAAAACTGATCTTGCATCCTTCCAGGTTACACGTCTCTTTATTTATGTCATATAATGTTCAGTACTTTGAATGATTTATAGGTAACAAGAGAGCTACACTGTTTTGCCAGACTAAAAGAGGAGTTCAGAAAGTTCCTAAGCATTCTCCAATCCCTTTTATTGATGCACAGTAAATAAACTTTATCAAGACTTTAATGTAAAATTTCCAAATTAAACCAAGTGTTGAGTTCTACACTTTGAGTTCCCAAACTGAAAGGTCAAGACAAAATGTCTTCTAAATATTAGCTTTGTGGGCCACATACTGTTGGCAGAAAAACTATTTATTATGGTACCATTCCCTCCTAGTGTGAGATGATTAACTGCAGATCAAATGTATTAACTATGCATCAGGAGTTAGCTACGACATTCATCTTATAACGCCACTCTGTTGATAGAACAACTTTTCCCATTACACTAAAAATTCCAATACCGCAATTAATGAACCTAGGTAATGTTTAAAGTAAATAAGCCCTTTCACTATAATAGGAGGGAAAGTATTTACATGTGGATGAGGTACAATAAAGCAACCTGTTCATAGGCTTTTGTGCAATTCCTCCATGCAATTACTTCAGCCTGAAAACTACAATGTGAAACTCCCAAATTAAATACAATTAGTTCCGTGGATTAACTTCACACCAAAGACACTTTAATACTCCCAGAAGACTACAATCCCCTCTCTTACTAGTGTTCACATATTCTTATAAATCCTTTGAACTAGATCATTCTGCCTTCCTCTCCTGTGCTATACACATTTATTCCTGGCACTGGAATATCTCTATTTCTCTTCTAATTCTGGGACTCATCTGAGTAGTGCTGTGGCTGTAAACCAGTTGCTATTGGGTGCATGTAGGGAAGGACAAGGAGTAAAACAGTTCAGGGCCAGACACTCAATGGATGTAAGCAGCTCAGCTCCTGCTAGGATGCACATATTTCACAGACAGATGAGAACTCCAAGGGTTAACCTTAAGTAGTCAAGTCCCCTACCTCATCCAGTGCATAATCTCCTCACCAGTATGGGCACACAACGAGACTGATATTATAAAACCACTACCATATGCTTCTGATTCAGGATGTAAAACACTCCAGGGCATGTTTAAAAGTAAATTTAATCTTCGGGAGTGTTAAGAAAGAAACAAAGAGCAAAACACCATTATGCATTTCATGGCAAAACATCTTGAACATGATCAACTTTGTGTCTCCCTGCCCTCAAAAAGAATAGAAAATACAATGTATAGAGCAGGCTGACAATAATGAGCGAAGATACTAAATAGCTTTGTGACTCAAAGGCTCCTCAGCCAAGATTAAGAAAGAATTTTGATAGAAGTCTATAAAAGTCAAGGGTATAATGGAAAATAAAGCATATCAAATGACAGGCAGATGGCAGGTCACAAACAAAAAAAATGCAGTCCTTCACAATATTTAGGAATTACGCTTGGGATTAAAAAAACAACAGACACATTCTTCATTTACAGGAATTCCTTTTTCCTCAACGTCTTGAGTAAATCTCAGAGAAAACCAAATCAAGTACAGCATGAGTGAGTACAACAGGGAATCATAAATCAGTAACATGAGGACTCCTTTTAAAAATAGGTCAGGATACATTGCAATATTAATCCTTCTCTAAGTACAGGTTGCTTCATCTACATCCCGTTTTCTTATATTGCAAATGCTTTCAAGCATCATATTAGTGTCGAAGCAGCTCAAACAGCACAGAGCTCTCAATCAGCACTGGAAGGTTTTCTCATTTTCCTAAACAAAGGGGAAGGAGATGTACATGCACACTACATCAAGAGTTACCAATGAAGCAGAATAAATGGGTCACACAGTGTTTTTAAAAGTCTGTTACTGTGAAAATACATGCCCACTAATGGGATGTAAAACCAGGTTCTCAGTAAGTAGGTCATGCAGCATTTTTATAGACTATTAGAACATACACATGCATACTAATGGAATACAAAACTGGATTCTGTTAAAGTAAGAAGATTAGAGAGACCAAAAAAATCCTGTGACATGGATGGGTCTGAGGAGGTTGCTCTATTAGACAGCTGTATATATTTGTCAGGGATAATCTGTTTCCTGAAATATTTCTGTCTCTTTTCTTACAGTTGTTTGGAACAGCCTCTAGGGGAATTGTGCTTCTCTGTTAGCTCAGAGCAATAAAAATATAGCTCACTTCTAAAACTGGATGTTAAAAAGTAATTCTGCCTCTAGAGAGCACTACCGTAAGCTGTCCAAAGTTTGAGGAAAGGAAGCTAGAGGATAACAGAAACAAAACCAAGCATAGATATGCTTAAAGCTATCATTCATTCTCCTATAATTTTGTTGACAGACTAGACTTACGTACAAAAATAAAAACTACGTTGAACTGGCATAATGTATAACTATAATAAAACTACAGCAGCATAACAAAGGATGCAAAGCAACGTGACTTAAATATAAACACCTATCTTCTTTTATTTAGGAATACAAAATATTTATACTTAATGCTCATTTATTTGAGACCTACCAGACAAGCTCATCATTTCTACTCCTAAGATTGATTTGTCACAACAAAATCAAGATAGTTGAAGCAAAAGGTTTCTGACAAGTGAAAATACAAGATCAATTTAAGCAGCATATCATACATCTCAGAAGTGAAAATGCATTGATCTGACAAGTTACAACTTTACATAGCAGAGAAAGTCTGCACTGGGCTTTAACTACTCCAGAACCCAAGCACATTCACAGTTTAAAGTGTGGATTCAACTGTTGAGTATCTTAGGCTTGCAGAAGGAATTACTTTTGTGAAAAATAGAAAGTAGGCTGCCCGGAATGAAAGCAAGAATTCATCCAGCACATTCTGCATCCTTCAGCATGGGGGGGCTCACGGAGGCCCCCAGCACTCCCTAATCTGAGAAGCACAACTCCTTTAAGAATGACACCACATTACAAGCTGTCATTCATGTGATGTTAATGCCTGCAAGATAACACATGTGCATCTTGCCAGACTCCTGACAGCCCCACTACTGACTGGGATCCTGCACCCTGCAAATACCCCGAGGGTGCCTGCCTCACTGCACAGACACAGCCCGGGCAGGACTGTTCATACAGGCAGAGCTGAATGCAAATTCATCTTTTGGAGTTTCTACTTACAGAATCAAAAAAGCAACCAAATCAGAGCAGCTAAATTTCCCATCACTGTTGTTCTGGGTTATCCTCTCATCCTGACACTCACAGATTGTCACAAACCCAACAGCACAGCCAACGGAATCAGAACCTAATGGAGGAATTGGAATTGCTGTTCCAGTTACAAATCAGAGTGATGTCAATAAGGAGGACCATCTTAGAAGCAGCAGGAGTAGAAGATAATTAACAGTTTTCAATCCCAGAAGCTACTGCAGATTTCCAGGGGAAAAAAATAACTTTTTAAAAATTAAAGATCAGTCAAAAGCTATGGGATGATAATTTAAATCACAAGCACAGAAGGCTGATTTTGTACCAACAGATAACCTTCATTCATTCAGTATCCTTTCACTTCTTCCCTTGGCTGGTGAAAACCAGAGCTAGGATGCACCACAAAGCTGACACAAACCCAGCACAAACTGTAATAAGGAAATCCAATTAAGACCCTCACAGAAAGAATTCAGATGAGACAGGTTGAGAGGACAGAATCTACATTATACATCTTTCAGAGAAAGCAAGAAAGTGCTGATATATCCAATTTACTTTATTAATATTTAATGTTTACTGATAAACATAGCCTTAGACTGAGAAGTGGCAGCTTTAGTTTTCCATTTAAATTAATAAAATAGCACACTCTCTAAAATTAGGCTGGCAGTTAAATTTTTACAGTTAGCTGTTTCAGCTTACAAAATTACCTCATCTTTTTTAGGTTATAATGCCACATTTTCAAGTATTTGCAAGAAATTTCAAGATAATTGTTGATTCAATGAACAGGTACCAAAACAAATTTAATAACAGAGTAATATCTTGCAAATGCTTGTCCCAGATTAAGCACAACATTTAAACATTAAGATTAAATCAAGATTTATTACTGTCCTCGCCAAATTTATTTCTAGATCAAAACTTAGACTAAAAAAGTTACTCTGATAAGTCTGAGGAGGTTTTTGATCCTATTATCCTATTATTATTCACAAGGGCTTATGGTATTTTATGTCACAAACTAGGATACAAGCTGGAAAACGTACCTCTCTAAATAAGTAATTCCATCAGTAAACCACTGATCTGCACAGAGACACAAAGCTGTTGGTGGGAACAGCATTCATTTTGTTTTGGCAGCTGCCTCTTCCCCCTCTGCCACGTCCCCCAGCTGCTCACCATCACCCACAGGCAGCTCCTCCCCAGAAGTGTTTTCCCCCATTCAGGGCACATCCCAGTTCTACTGAACACATCCCTGGTTTTAGGGGACACCCCAAACCAGACCAGGTTTGGTGATGGGCCTGGCAACACCTTCTCCTACAGCAAGTCTGTCTTCCTGTTCTGATTTGTAGTTTCTCCCTTGTCACATGAAAATCAGAATTTCTAATTATCAATGTCAACTGGGCAGTTTGTTTGGTTTTTTTTTTTAGTCTGGAAACAAAAGCAAAGAAAGCTAACACACTGAAATTATACAAGCTCAGTATGTGAAGACAAGCAGAAATCATTGGAAGATAAAATAGAAATACAAAGAATATATATGTAAACTATCAAAACTCATTTTGTGATGTAACTTGCAAGATTATATTCTATATCTAACATTCTAAAATTAGAAAGCATAGCTTTTAAAAACAAAACCTTTTATAGCACCTAAAAACTCTAAAATATTTTTAAAACCACAGACCATTCAGACACCTGGATGAGAGTCACTATAAATCATTTCCTGTCATTTAATTTTTTTCCACCAGCAAGATACCCACTAATAATCAAAGACCCAGCAGTGTTCAGGGAGCACCAGGAAATAGAGTATGAATATTTAGAGACTACATTCAAAATGCAACTTGCATTAGCAGAATTTACAGACCTGCACCCAGGTCTAAGTTAGTTTTCAGCTCTTCTCACCACCCATGGGGAAGAACTGTAATATGCCACCTTGTTTCAAGTAAGAAAAATACATTTTGTTCTGCATGTGGATGTTCAGGAGTTGGTTTCACTTACTTCATGTCAGCATTTGAGCCTTAGGTTTTCCCTGTAGGTTTGATTTCAATTGAATTCCCAAAGTAAATCACTTCACAAGGGTTCTTGACTTTCAAGAGCTATAAAAAAATAACTCCTTGTGTTTGCAGAAACAGAACATCTTCATTTAAAATGACCTTCTTGTTTCTGATGCTTTCACCCTGAGCAGATTGCCTTAGGAATTAAAGGATACAAATGTCCATTCAAATATCTCTCTTTATTTTATATTTTGGGTTTGGTCTGACACAAAGTTTTTGGCATGCCAAGAAACACAAATTTTCATATTCTTTCTAGCTTTAAGAAAATCCAGAAATAACAAGAAAGGAAAAAATATTTAAAATGCACTGTAAGCCCTCTGCATGGAATACTTCCACACCACAGCTAAGGCAGCAGTGCACAGCACATCAGATAATGTTAACATTGTAGCAGCTGACCACAAATAAAATTAGGGTGGTCTGAAACCACCACCAAAGCTTTTGCACAATATGCTGCAGTAACACATGGGTTCCCATTCACTCTGCAGAACTACCTTCCAGAGTGAGTGGTGCTGTGAAAGAACAGGAAGTGTTTCAGATCCTGGATGTACAAATCCTTTTTCATGTTGAAGGATTGGAGGAAATTCTTCTAAGAAATAATTTTTATTAAAATCCCACCAGGTGACCTTTGTGGAGTCATATTAGCTCATTAACATTTAGAATGTTTTGAGAGCATTCTGGGAATGTTCCTATAACATCTGAACAATTTAAAGTAGCTCATTATAAGGGGCTTTGTTTTTCTTTCTGAACTGTAGGGTTTCTATCCTGCCTTACACATGCACTGCCTGAAGGTGACCCTGAGGATCATTGGCAACAGATGAATTCTCTTCTTAATCCTCATGGGTGCATTTCAGAAACACAGCATGTGTGGAAAACCTCTGTCAGACTCATTAAGCAGTTACAATGACTTCTCAGGGGAAAACAGCAACCACTCTTGTAGTAGCACCCTTAAAAAAACAAATACTGTTCTAATAGATGCACTGCATTGCTCTGAAATCCCCCATTTCCTAGGCTGCCTCATGGGACGAATTCACTTTCTACTATGCATTCACTCCTGATCAGGTTCTCTCAGTACCAAGGAACATTTCCAAGGTTTCACAGGGACTTACCCTCTATCTCAAAGATTGTTTCATTAAATACATTTTCATTTTAGTTTTATTTTTGCTTTTTTTTTTGATCTGTCCTGAAAATCATCCTTTTGGGGCAAATATTCTTATTTAATCATATACAATGCTAAAAATCTTGCTAAGAGTAAGATACAAAGTAAACACAAAATTTGCAGGAAATACCCAGTAAATCTGCCTACATAAATTACTCATCTTGAGTTTTTGCAAAAAACTGAATTCCAGAAAGTCTCGCTTTATCTGCAAAAATATTCATTTCAACATTAAATCTTTGAAGTTCTTAGCCAAGAACAATTAGATTGCTCTTAAATTAAGAATTACTGGTTATAAGAATGTGAAATCATGCAAAGGACAGTTACTCTTTATAGAAAAATCTCACTGACCTCACTAATTCAACTAACAAGAAATAGTCTCCTACTCATGTTATTTTCGACAAAGACATATATTCTACTCTGGTGCCCACCCATCTGGTTCCTCAGCATGAAAACATTTCCACAAAGCCCAGTTCACTACAGCCACTCTGTCACAGGAAAATTCCACCCACACTTTGTGAAATAGTAAGACAAGAGGTTTGGAATATGACAACTCAAACTCACTTTAATAAGTGCAAATGCAGGGCACAAAATCACAGTAAAAAGCAGATTTCACTCTTTGTGCAGCATCTAGAGAACATTCAGATTTTACACAGAACACTAAGAAATGAATGAAAAAGAAAATATATAGACTGACTGCAAAGGAATTTGGTCACAATGGGAGTCCGAATGCAGAACTGCATCACTTTTACTCAAATAAAGAATGGAAGTATTTTCAAGCTAACTTGCCTATAATGAAAAAGAATTTTAGGGGGTAAATAGTAGGGATAATTGCTCTACACTTCCAGTTCCTTTTAGCTGAAACATTTACAAGTGTGTGTGATTAATGGCAATCTGTCACCATCACTGCCTCTCAGAAGAGAAGGCCAATATGCAGCACTTCTGCCAGCACGTATTAGTTTGCCAGAAGAAAACAGAAAATCTAAAGCCAGCCTTACACCTTACAGAGCCAGAAGTGCCAAAGACTTGAGCACCTGTCAGAGAGATCTCAGAAGAAAAGCTGGCTGACCAAGTGGAAAATATTAGCCAAAAGCAAAACACTTCCAGCAAAACATGTCTGAACAACAATTTCTTCATCTTTCTTATGAAGAATGATGAGGAAGGCAGAAGGAAAACTTTGCTGAAATGTACCAGAAGTACAAGTCTTTGTTGACCAGATTGTACTTGCAGGTGTTATAGTGCTTATGTCAAAATAATTTATTTTAATAGGAATATTAAAAACGTATATTTTTTCAAAAAGATTTGCAAAAAATTTCCAGCTGCTCTTGTTATCCTGTTTCTCTCTCTCTAGTGTGCACGTGAGCAACCTCAGGACACGGGGTTTTCCTACTTTATGCACAAATCCACTAGATTACCTTTTGTTCAATAAAGTAGAAATTTACTCTGAAAGCTCAAGCTTCCTTTTCATTATTATTATGAACAATAGATTAAGGTCAATTATCATGCAACATGCAAGGGGGTTTAAGCAAAGAATATAATACTGTGAGATATTCAGATAGGTGCCATAGTGCTCCTCACATTCAATCACTTTAAACTTCTGTAAGAGAGTAATATAAACAACAAGGCCTTATATAACAGCACAACTTCTACTATTGTCAGAGACAATCCCAGTAAACTGAATAGACACATGCAGCACACTTCTGGAGAATTTGAATTATCTGATGCAGCCCTTAGTCACTATATTTAAATCTAAATACAATTAAGCACAAAGGCATTTAAAGTTTCTGAGTTTTGGCAGCTTGAATTCTAGGTCTAAAGCAGAGTATGAAGAGAATAAGGAATATAGTACATATCCTTTGTTGGCTTCCTTGAATCTAAAGTTCACAGATTTCACAATCACAAATAAATAAAATGAATAAGAATAATATTCTTCACTATTTCCTCATCTGTGGAGATTCCATTAGTAATATTTAAGATTCATACAATTTAAATATGAATGGTTAGGAAGTGCAATGTGCCAAGAAGTAGAGCTTTTACTGTTAGACTTTAAGATCTGTTTAAAAATTAAGTTGTTGCTCCTGAGTAGATTCAATGGATGGGAGTCTCCAAAGATTTTTCTTGGCACAGCACAAGGGAAACACTGAAACAGTTTGTAGTGCTTCAAATACTCTCCAAATATGAATGCATCAGTTGTTTCTGCTTTTCACCAGATTAAATGAGAGTCTTGAAAAATAAGTATCCAGAACTTGTTCTTCAGCTTTTTTGTTGTTATTAATAGAAACAGCTACAATTTCTGTAAGTGTTATGGGTTACTCCCTGTAAATGCCCTTCCACAGCTTCAGGAATTTTTCTCCATCTCGCCTGTTCCTGTGGTGCAGGGATCAGTAAGAGGACACCCAGACTCATGGTCTGAGTACCAGTGCAGTGGCACAGCAGCTCAGTCTCATCCTGATAACCTCATTCTGGCAACTGAGGTGTATCAATATATCAATACATTCCAGACCATTTACACCCCTTTCCACTTGGATGTCTTATATGAATTTCCTTCCTGAGAATCATGCAAACTCTTAGCAACAAAAAGATAATATAAAAAAACATTCTTTGTGTAAGTTTTAATTCAGGGAAAAAATATGTGTGCTAGCTGTATAGTAAGATTGTACCAGAAAACTTGATAGTAACATGTTCCTCCTTTACACTTAGCCTTGTCTTAAAAATCAATCAAAAGAACAACTTTCAGTGAGTTCTCATTTTTTTAAAGTAATTTAAAGAACACTAACCCTCAATACAAAAGAAAAAAAGAAATCAATTATTTGGTCCAACCATTCCCACAGCTTAGAAACTAACTATATATCAGTTAACATTTATATAAAAGAAGAAAAAATAGGCGCACACACCTAGCATAAATAACATAAAAGCTCATAAAAAAGGGATAAATTAATTTCAAGTATAATAGCTCACTGTAGATAGGTTCTCCATAAGCTGCAAGGTACACTCTTGTTTTCACCCTTTTTACCTCAATTCCTTCTCTCACCTTTTATTTAACATATTTAGTGTCTTCCTTGATTAACCACACACATAGTGCTCTCTCCTCTAGGGCAAAGACCTCAGAAAAAGTATATCCAGAATACCAGAACATAATATACCCAGCCAAATTTCTACAAAATCAATCTTTCCTAAGAGAAAGAATTAAAATATTCCATCAGGACTCTAGGATAAAACCATTACTCTCTAAAAATTGATGAACAGTAAAAGAATTTATGTTTCACAATCTTTGCATCTTTGGAAATGTTTCAATGTTCTATATAATCATTGTATCAATTATTGTTATTTAAAACATCTATTTTCCTCTGTAATATTTTCTATAGTTTTTACTTGCACACTATAACCAAAACATGATGTAATAAATAATGAAGTTCATATTTTACTTCTTTCCAGACAAGGAATTCTAGAAGACAAATTATTTATGCATTATTTTAGATTCAGAACAACTCTTTGGCTTCTCTCTATGCAACTTCAAATACACCAGCTAGAGATTAACAGAAATGAGATGGATCTACCCAAGTCAGTACGAGCTCTAATGCCACTGATCATGATGTGAAATATAAGATGTTCTTTTTATTTGCTACAGAAAACAAGTTGTGCTGATCATCTAGTAGAAGCTTCCCATAATGTTTGTGGAAAATATATCACCATAACTTAAAGATAATTTTAAACACTGCATTAGGTCTCCTGCCCAGGGAAACCTTTAAAATTCTGCTGATTTGGCAAAAAGATGCATCTATTGCTCGTCACTCCAAGTAATGAGAACAGAATCCCAAATAATCCAGGTATTTCTGCCTGCAATAACCACTTTTCTAGTAGAAAAAAAATTCTATGTAACACAAGTAGCATGTCAATTAACAAAAAGTAGTCTGACAGCAGCCTTAGCAACACTGCTCAAGATTAATGCTGATTTGCAGCTTACAGCTATTTAACTATTACTCAAAATCGGTCCTGCTCTGTAGGTGGGAGATTGGTTTTCCTAAAAACACTATTTTCCATGACTTGAAACATTGCAGGGGAGTGGAAATCATAGTTCAAAAATCCAGAGCTTTTTAAACTGCAGCAAAAATTCACATTACATATCAACATAGCCTCTTGTGACTAGTCATTCTTTCAGAGGCTCCTTCAGAGCCCTCAATTAGGCTAGCAGTGCCCTATGAATACTTTTCCAGAAAAACTTCATCTCTTTAACTTCCACTACTTTAAAAAAAAAAAAAAAAAAAAAAACCTTGGAATTTATCTATTTCTCATTATTTAATAGTACCATGAATTATTTCCTGGTAACTAATTGCAGTTTATGAGCCATTTGAGAAGAGATCACTCTGTGCTTGTGATTTGCTTCTTGGTCATATAAATGGCAAATTTTATTTTCCAACTGAATAACGTTGGCTTAAAGTCAGGAATTCTAGACAAGAAAAATGTGAATGTAATATTTATTTTATATTTTAAAATAATTTTCTCTCTCCTCATATACCTAGCTCTGCACATTGATCTAATAAATAAGTACCATTATGTACACTAATAAAAAGACTATACTTTCATAAAAGGAATTACCACACAAATATATAGCAAAATACGTAGGGTGGTACAGCAAAGGAAGGAGCTCTCAGTGTGGGTGTGCTTAAAGGGTATTTAATTAACACCCAAATATTGAGTTTTCTTGGAGAAAACTCAAGGCAAGATAATGTTACAGCTGTTGAATCTGCTGTACCTTGCTAAAAATGGAAGTTTTCTTTGCTGCCAATGAGGAAAGTAGAGGACAGTAGAATCAATGATCCACATACAGCAGAGTCCTGTGGACATGCCTGTTCAGAACCTCAAAACAATAAATCTTCATTCAGGTTCCAAACTTCACTCTGCAGCGAAAAATACCCTCAGGAGAGCTGTAAAACATTTTTGCAGCCATTCCCATCAGCTGAGAAAACACTTCTCAAACCCTCCCACAGAAACATCCTCAGTGAGACAAGTAAAACAAACAACAAATAAAGAGTGATGATGGTATTTGGGGTGAAAACTCATACTTGGACAACATCATTACAACAAAGTATTTGGTTTCTATGTTCAAAAAGAACACAGAACTTTCTCCTCTTCCCTGAGGAACAGCAACATAAACCTTAGAGTCAAATAGAATACAAACTTACCTGGACATCCCTCTTTTCTCCAAGTACAGCATGTTCTAGCAGAAGTGAACCAGGCTTGAAGGCAGCCATGGAGGAAACCACATAGGATCAGAGACAAGTTCAGCAAACAGTGGAGCCAGGTTAGCTGGACTGTCTGAATTAACTCCCTTGAGCAGAGCTTTTTCCTCAAGCTTCTACTGAATTGACCCAGGCATATTTCCCCACACTGCAAAGAAATTCTGCCCTCAGAGCAAAAACTGCTGTTTTCTGGAATGGGCTCGTGGTGAACAGCTGCAGAGCCTGCTCTGTTTACAGGGAGTAAATGCTTTTGCAGAGAATAACTGTTCTTGGAAAATATTTGGCTCAACATTTCAGAGGCAGAATGAGCACAATCTCACAGGATGAGCCTATATTTTTGGGAGCTAATATTCAGAGATACAGGAAAATTCTATCACATTGCGGTAGTGTTCACAACATTAACTGTAAGCAAAACAATTGAATCCAAGTATTGTAACGACCAATCATCCTCTGACTTTTTAAAAAGTTACACTGAAGTTGACTTTTGACAACTGATCACAAAGCTTATCTTTTTCCAACATTAGGAAAAAAATCTGGAACAGGGATGCAGAGTTGGATCTTCCCTAGATGAGCAACAAAAACACTGCAGAGTCAGCTACAATGCCACTGCTATTCATGCAGTCTAGAAAAGCCATGCAGAAGAAAAGAATATGCAGAACTTGAGAAAAAAAAAAAATTATTTCAGCAGTTACTAAAAACAGTGACCCTGAGGTGCTCAGGGCTTTGCAGGGCACCTGTAGAGGTTTTCACCTGTAGCAAGCTCCAGAAGAACACTAGTAGGAGTTTAAACTCCAAGAAGACAAGTTTCATTGGAATTTAACTAAAAGAGTTTCCATCTTAAACAGAAAAGGCAAAAAGGAAAATTAGAACAGAACACCATAAAAATGAAGTATAAACAATTATTCCCAGCCAACTGTCCATGTTGGCACATCTTTAGTTCCAGAATTGATTTTCCTAATCTTATACATTTTCTGAGCTGCAGAGAAGTCTGCCCAGCCTCAGTATAAGTCCTTCAGATGCCTCTAAGGCCAGGGTGGCTGGTCCCAGTTTGGGGTTTCTCACTTGTTGCCACTAGGGGTTTCTCACTTGTTGCCACTACAGCCTTCATAACCTCCTCTCCAGGCAGGCTCAGTTCTACCCACTCATCTTAGAGAAACTTGATGTCACAGCAAGCAGAAAAAATGAAAACATCAAATACTGCCCCATAAGAGAGAAACAGAAAAAGGAAAAGATGAAATGGAAGAAACTACCTGGTGAGTTCTTATTTATTTTCACAAATTCAGAATAAACTGCTTTGCCTTCAGAATATTGCATAATTCAAGCACACATTCCCACACAGGAATTCTTAGTTGGTAGAGAGAGTAAAAAATTGTGCTTTTCAAAGAGAAGGTACATAATTTTAGTTTCTAGAAGAGTTCCATAAAAGAACAAACAAGTATTTTAAAGTCCTAGTAGAGATTTTTTTAAAGAAAAGCTAATCTCTCAATCTCCTCCTTTCTAAAATCATTTAAATATTAGTAAACACTAGAACATCTAAATACCAGTAAAGGATAGAGGAAAAAAAAACCCTGAAGTAGCTCACCTGATGGTATCTCAAATGAAAACTTATAAGGAGATAGACCATGAAGAAAACCCATTTTCTTTTGACATTCCTTCAACTCCTTTCTAAAAGGAGAGTAAAGGGGAAAAAAAAACCACTAACACAAAACTAAAATGGCTTTTGCACCATCTTAAAAGTAAAATAACTGATTACATACAGTGGAATAAATGTAAATGTGCAAAGCTGCAGAATCTGGCTCACTAGAGTTTGTGATTTCTGCTACAGCTTTACAAAACTTTAAATATTTCCAGGAAAATGCTGAAAAGCCTTTGGCTCAAGCTGCAAGTGTAAAAAGCAAATCACCAGAAAGTTTCTCATGTACAATCCTGCATTCTGACTCAGAGGCTCCCATCACTTGTCACCCCTACCCCGAGAAGTGCCACTGTCCAAGAACTGTAAAATCTCTTCCGACACTGGTTATAACAATTTGAGAGTTGGCCATTTAAATCTGGCACATAATATCTTCTGTCAAAATAATTACAGTCTTTTGGGAAAGCTTTTCCTGTACTGTCTGGATTTCTTTGTGCAAGGTTGTCCCCTTGTCATTTGCAAACACATCCATAACATTTTAATGGCAACTGCTGGACCTTCCACTCTGCTACTGAGCTGTCTTGAGTAATTTTGACATATTTTATTCCCGAGACTAAGCCTGACAAACAGTTTGGGCTGACAAACTGTACCAAGCAGCCATATCTGTAATTACCAAAAGCAGCTCAATCTTAACTATTGAAGCCACTGAAATGTTTCAAATTCAGAAGCTTATATAAGAAGTTTCTGTGAACAAAAATGTTACAATTTTTTAAAACCCCACACAGCCATAAACAGGTACTCTTTGGCAGAGAATTTTTAAGTACTTTCCAGTTATCTTCCATACTGCTGTTACATTGTTCTCCTCCTGCTACATCCTTTGAGTTTTAGACTAAAAATGAGGGACAATAATCTAATGCATTATGAGAACAGACATCAATCTTTGCTTGCATTTACAGATCATCTAAAGACTACTAAATAAGGATAGAGAAAAATCACTAAAGTAGCTCCCTGGCGACATCTCCTCCAATTAAAACCTATCTAGTAAGGAACACATGCAATGACAGAAAAAAAATGTTCTCTTTTTACTCCACTTCAGACTACAAATATGGTATAACTGCATGCCAAATGTATTGCAAGATATGAGGAGCTGAGTCTTGCCTGTGGTCAGTAAACCTGACTTCAGAGGCTGGATAGATTTTTCATAAAAACACGAATTAATTCTGATTTAGCATCAGTCTCTCTCAATTTTCAATTCATTAAATCAGAAAATCTGAGAAAAGTTTGGTCTAAAAATCACTGGAGTGCACTATTCCTGAAACAGAAGGTCCTGGGGTGAAGTGACAGTAATGACAATTTGCTTGTAGGGCCAGTGAAGCACAGCAGACCCCGAGAGCTGGCAGGGCTCCCCCCACTCTGCTCCCTGGGCAGACCAAGGCTGAGCCCTGTGGCCACCAGGAGCCAGGGAGCTCAAACCTCATTCTCAGCACAGGCTCACTGGGAGGTAAAGCAGGGTTCAGGACAGGCTTGGGCACTTCATGCCTTGAGGACTGAATTCAACACGCAGGGACAAAGTTGTTATGGGAGCCCCTCATGATCTGTGACCCACAGCTTCCATTGTGCAGGAATGTAACTGGCCCAGTACTGTCACCCAGCAAAGGAAATGGCTGAACTTGTCTCGTCTTCTGGGGATTTTATTTCAGAAGAAAACGTTCTACCAGCTCCTGTGGCCAATTCCTTCCCAAGCAATAATAAAACCCGAAGACAAAGAGCTCTGAGTGCAAGCAGCTGCAGCTGTGCTGGTTGCTGCAGAGCCTGTCCCAGGCAGGCACCATCCATCAGCTGTGGCTGGGTGCTGCACCAAGGCTCACACAGCTGAACCATCCCGAGCCTGCCCCGGGCAAGCAGCAGGGCATTTCCCTGAGCACAGGATGGCTCTAATCAGTTCTGTGTCAGAAATCAGTGGTGCATCAGGCATGGGAATCAATAGCAGCTTCCTCTGTTGCCCATGTCTTTACTACATTTGTATTTTAAATTAAATAGAGCTTTATTTAAACTACTGTCTATGACTGTATTTTGGTATGCACCACATCACATCATTTGAGGATCTAGGTCTTGCATTTCTGTAGGGTGACATATATACTTCTACATCCTAGATGTTTCAGTTATAAAAAAAGGCAGAGGGGAAAGGCTGTTTGAATATAAAAGTTTACAATAATTAAACATTTATTTGCATTTTTTTCTTTTCAGTGAAGAAAAAGTTGAACTTAATTACCCCTTTCCAAAGGGAGTCTTCAAATAATTTTAATTAATTAGGAACAGTTTACCAAGATCTTTGGCTTAGCCTTCTGCTTTTTGGGGTCTGAATAAAGAACAGAGGAAGACAACTGGAATGTCACCAGGAAGAATTACTGAGCCCACTCCTCTTGGCCATTGCACTGAGCTGGCAGAATAAAAAGGTTTTCCTATCCTCTCATTGCAATAGGGATCAATTTGCATTTAGCTTATAAGTCTATGAAAGACAGATTGCAAAAGAGACTGCCTAAGAAGAAAAGCTTCTAAAGCATTTTGAATTTAAAACTACACAAAAATATAAGTATTTATCTTAAGCTCGAGGACATGTAATCTTTGTTTCTGTTAATCAGTGTCATGAAAACATTGGATTTTTTTATTTCTCTGGTCTGTGACCATTTCCAGCTAGCAGATTTCAGTTAAAATGGAAAAGGAGTTTCTCACCAGATTATTTTCTTAGAAACTACTGAAGTGTGTCTTCCACAGGTCAAGTTCCAAAGGCCTGAACATTGACCCAAGAGACAGAGAGCAATACAAATATTAATCTGAAGCACACACAGCTCCAGAAGATGTCTTTTTGGTCCAGCATTTTAAAAATTACCAAGACTCAACCATTAGCAAGAAGGCATTTCTAACAATTAACTGTAACTAGAAGAGGAACATATTTTTGTGTAAGATAAACAGGATACTCCCACAAAATGCATGCCCTCTATGTCTGGACAGCATCATGTTTACACTAAACAAAATGAAAATAAACAAAATTAACAGCAAGTCTCTCTGAACATTCCATTCACTTTACCTTCTTTGCACACATACTTAAATACAAAAGCCAATGGAATATCTGCAGTACATAATCCATTATTGGTTTGAGTCTTATCCACCAGATTAACATCCATTGACAAAAGTATTGCATCTGCATTATAAAAATATTTTTAATTCTCAACCTTCATACATACATCAAAAATAATTACAGCAATTTGCAGTATCTAACACATACAAACACATTCTACATTTTGTTTGCAACGCATGTTTCAATAGAATTCTTTCAACCTCTTAATAGACTAACATTGATGGCTGCAGAAAGCTGGAATAACCAATAAATGCTCTGCAGACACCCACCAAAAGGATACACATCATCAACACTTATGAGACAGGTAAACAGGAGGATAGAGGACTGAAAATTGAAATATCTGAGGAAATTAAACTGAGATGTAGAGGTAGGGTTTAGATAAGAAAATATTCAAGTGAAACAATGATGAGAATTTTTTGAGCAATCTTTTGTACAATAAAGCCTCTTGGACAATGAGATCATATCACCATCCTTCCTATTTGAACACTGACACTTTGAATATCTCCCACTGCAATGCATTAAAAATGTCTGATTGGGAACATTTTTGTGCCTGAGGGAGAAGAGATGAGAATTCTCCAGCTTGAATCTGTACTTTCAAAATGATGGGTGTGCTCTTAGTTTAATGTTGAAGACCAGAATTACACTAAATTCCTGTTCAGTTTTCTATATGTGAAGTATTTAGGTGGATCAGCTGAGAAAATACTGTTCTTGCTTTATAAAACACTGAGCTCTGTGTGTACCCTCCCCAGGCAGGATTATAGAGGATTTAACACATGTGCCCAGTGCTTTTTAAAGTTTAAACATTATTTCTCAATTTGGGGCTTCGGTATAGCAGTTATTCACATTTGCTAAACTTTACACACCATTTTCTTAATGAAATTTGATACTCGTGTTCCTGTCCTACTGAGATGTGTAGCAACATTAGGGATCTATCTACTGCCCATGTGATGGATAAAGATCTGAACTTTTCACAAGCATGAGATTAAAAAGAGCTTCATGTCCTTCAATTTTACATTGTGTCATAAAACTCCAGTGCATTTTCTATATATGAAGTGGATATACACTAGTCTTGCAGTCTCCCATGACACTCATTACAGAGCTATAAATATCATTCCCTTTCATTTACAGAACTTGAATGAAAGCATAAAGTTTCTATAGTTACAGAAAATATATGTATTTTAACATCTCATGCTTAACTCTACAGAATTATATCTGAGCAATTACTAAATATTTCTAGTAAATCCTAAAAAAGCCTGAAATGTTTTCTGAAAGAACATTCACTAATTTAGATTTTATTCAATCTCAATGTCCTACTTATTACAGAACAGATTGTAAAGTGATTAGACTACAGCTGGCATATTCTCAAACGTGTGATATCCAGGAGAAAGGTACTTATTGTTATTTTTTTCAGTCACTGACACAGTAAAATAGTTTGAGTTATTTAAAAGGAGACTTTTTTAAAGTACTTTTAAAGTACAAGCATTTTTGAGTCTTTGCATAGAAGAAATATATTTAGATACTTTGAAATAAAGAATATCCGGCAATATCAGTAGAATCTTGGAGAACTATTTCATCTATCAGCTCACACATCCAAACAGTTGTAGCCCTGATGCCATATGGCATATCTGCCACTAAAATTTGATGTCCAGATTGATTTGTATCTGGTCATTGCTTATTAGACATAATTACCATTGCTACGTGATCTTTTGTCTAGATAAAATCTGGTTGGAAAGATGGTGTTTCAAATGTCTGACAGCTAGGATATGCTAACATTGAATAAACAGAACAATGACGTAAGAAAAATTACTTTAAACCATACAGGTGTCAGTAATTCTATTGTTATTGTGTCATGCAACCATCCTCAGAAAATCACATCAAATTTAGTCTTTGGTTAAAGTCACTCACCTGCCCTGAGCTACATTGTTCAACTGACACCTGAGTGCAGAAGCTGACCCCAACAGAATATTTGATTCTTTTTCTGAAAGAACAAGTCTCTGAAAGCAAAGGGTATTAAACAAGAAAAAAAAAATCAAGTCACTGGAGTGTGACACCACTTGGAGCTACCCAGGTGAAGTTTGAACCAAGAACAATTTTAAGTATATCTGTGTAGTAAATACAGGTGTGTCTAATCTAGACCTACTTCTCATAGAGGAGAAAGCTACTCTGTATAAAACAGGCTTAATATATTTATGGATATCACAAACATTCCTCAATATGAAAAAGAGCCTCAGGACATAGACCTTAATTTTCCTTTTCAAATACCTTTTTTTTCTTCAAACAAACTGAAAATCAATAATATTGTGCTTAAAGGCCATTATTAAATTTTCAGCTCACAATCACTAGAGAAATGCTAAATCTATAATAAAATTCATCCATTTTGATCAGTGTAATTACCAACTAGGAGAATAATAATGAGTCAGATTTTAAGATGCAACCTTACACATAGCATCACATTAGGTTTTAAAGCTGAGTTAAACATCATCACACGTTTCCATTATATTTACTATAAATCACTTATATTATAAAAGCACATTTAATTTAGCGTGGGATAAGTAATTAAAAAACTATTTCAATTAATTAAAACACTCTGTAGGCAGATAGCAAATTACTGCTTACATTGCGACTCAAAATATTGAAAAACATTTTTCAAGAAATTAAATGTGAATATTTTGAACATGATCTGTTGTTAGCGGGCAGAGAAAAATACAATCATCAAGGGGCTTCACTTACACAAATGTTTATCAATAGCCTTCATATGTTTAAAAATGAAATTATTCAATTACACATCTACTATATCATCAAATATTACAGTGATTTTTTTTTTTCTGATGAAATTTGGTATTTTGCTACCAATGAGCACGCAAACATTTGCAAAGTGAACACAAAAGAAGTTCTAGCAAGGCTTAGAAGCCACACCAGAAGTGCAGATGTGGTGCTCTTACCTTGTTCAGCAGGACCCAGCGGTGCAGAGCGTGTGGACCTTCTCCTCTGAGTGCAGAGCAAAACCAGCTCCTGTCCCAAACGCTGCCAAAGCCACACTGAGACATCGACAGCTCTCCACAGGCCCGGGCTGAGCCCTGCACACTCACTGTGGTTTAACAGCACCTATAACAGATTGTTTTCACCTGTGCCTCCTTGTGTTTGCACCTGCAGGGGAGACACAGGTGAAACCCATCAAAAAAGTGAAAGAGTGAACAAAAGGACCTGAATCGCTGGTAAGAGAGCAGGAACACATACATACGTCCATCCACCCACCCCTCCAGTTTTGTTGTATCCTGAATTTTACTTGCCACATTATTCCTTAACCTGTGATTTTAATACCAGTATTGCTATCATCCTGAATATAACTCTACAAGTAACCTTTCATTCACTACTAGAATATATCTTTATGTAAAAAACCACAGATATCCGATGAAAGTTCTATATACAGCAACAGTTGATTGAAGTTAATTACTGCTATTTGAAGAAAAAATCCACCTGTTGCAAGATACCCAAACAGAGATTTCTGGAAGTAGCCATATTATAAATGACACTCAAATCACAAAATCATATTGTTTCCCATTTCTGGTTTTCTGTCACAGGATATAATTTGGGAGGACGTATAAATTTGGCAAGCTTCAGCTCTAATATAAATATGCAAATAACAGACCCAGCATTTTGTCACTGTCTGCAGAGTCCTTCTAGTTCAGACAGGTGAACTTCCCTGAAATACAATCTCCCTCTGCCATACTGATGGATTTTCATCAGATTTCATCTCCAATAGCATCTTTGTCATTTCCAGTTAAGTTTCAATTTCATTTCTCATCTTGATGGGCTGTGGAAACAACATTCTAGGGGAAGGGGTGGGGAGTTGGTATCATGAAAACCAAACTACAGTTGCTGGTTTTTCTGCTTTGTCTGTTGATCTAAATAAACATAAAGCTATTCTCAAATATCAATTTGAAATACTAGTTAAATATCTTCAAAATTTTTATACTAAATCTATTCATACAGCCAGTGGAGCCATTTTGTAATAGGAGAGTCAGAGAGACTTATCAACTGAATCACATCTTGTTTAGACAAATACATATAAAACAAAGAGGCTTTAAGTGAAACAGTGTGGAACTACATCCAAAAGTTATTCAGGCAACAGAAGTAAAACCTGAAATATTCAGGTACCTCCAGGGGTACCTGAAGTTCATACATGGGTTACTTTTCAATGTGAAAATTCTGCATTATGCAATTCTGCAGAGTGTTTCCAGGCTAGGCACAGTGGTGCAGACCTTTGCATGAGCCAATCTCAGCCACTCTCTGAGTGAGTGGAATTGAGTCTGTCTTACAGTGCCAACCCACAGGCAATCCAGAGGAGCTGGTTAGTTCACAGCCAATAATTAGAAAACGTGCTCAGAAAAGTAAAGGGCTGGTACCACCATCACGACATGTCTCTCCCAAAAAATAAGAAGTAACTTACCCCTGCCCTGATGGGTGTGGAACTGCTCCCTGGCCTTACAGATCAGGCAGTCCTTCCTGCATCCTAACAACTCCCTCTCCCCTCATTGCCACCACACAAGATTGCTGACAGGCTGTTTTACCCTGTATTCAGCTACAAATGATCTCTCTCCACTTTCAAACCTGAATCCTATAACCCTCTGGAACTTGTGGAGCCTGTAATCAGAATTGTGAGCATATAGGGTTTACGTTAGACAGCAATGATGTTTAATACTGACTTCAGAAAAACACTGATACTCTCTATTCCAAGGGATTTAAGGTAATTCTCTATAATCAGGCTAGTCCCTGAAATTATAGCTTATACACTATAAACTATACACTCAGTAAACTACTCAGACAACATATTCCCCAATTATTAAGCTTAATCCTCGGAAGACAAATGTGTTAATGTACCTGGCAAATAACTAATATGAATAAGCCACATGGAACATTTTGTCATGAGCCAAATAAATAAAAGCTAGTTACCCTGTTCTTTGATAAAGCTGAAAAACACTCCCTGTATCCTACAGGGCAAATCACAAGGGATTTGACTTGGAGACTCATAGAGAGAGGTAGGAAGTGAATTAAATAGGCAATGTTATCCATCAGTGATAATAATAATAAAGCCTCATGAATATGTAAGCTATTGAGTTTTTAGACTAGTAAAGGTCATAGTTCACTTTACTTATTATTATAAGTCTGCAAGTTCCTAGTTGAGTACATTGTGTCTGTATGGAAATTAAAACTAAATATGAAATAATTGCCATTTTCATTCAAAAATTATTTTTCCAAGTAAACAACAAACACAATAAGAACTATGAGGTTTCAATTGTTACTGATTGAGTCTGACTCTCCTAAGGTCTCAGTGGAGCACTTGAATTATTTGTATAATTAACTTTTTATATCCATATTGTTTAAAGATTTTCTATGTAACTTGCGCTCTATTAGAAAGTTAAACTTTATTTTATTATGAGTGTGGTTAAAATATAATAACAACCAAAAAAATGAAATATGACAGTCCTAGAAAATTACATCAGTTGAGGAGTTACAAGTCTGTCACAAAACAAAACACTATCTCTAACTTGTCAATACAGAAGATGAATCTCAAAAAAAGGAAAACTTTCTTCTCCAATTCCACAGCATGAGCAACTTGCATCTTTTGCAATTATGCAAAATCCTATAAATCTGCTCACTGACATCAAATTGAGATGCTACTATCCCAATTTACCCACCAGAAAAAGCAAAGTTATGCATTATTAACACCTTGAAACACAAGTGCAAGCTAATGAAGTTTGCTCACTGAGTCAATGGCAGAGCTGCCTGGAGAGCCCGAGCACCACAACACCCAAGGGAAACCAGCCAGCCACCCTGGAGTAGGGAATTCTGTGGGAATATGTCTTACAAAATCTGTTCTTTACAGCTCATTTCTCAGAAGAGAAACAAATTGACAAGCTGAACATGAAGTTTGTCCATTTTCATAGAGATGTAATTGTCATTTTGTTTTGCTCCTTCCCAGAATGCATTTTAACCTGCAGCTCTTCCTTACAGACACAAACACAAAACAACCTTACACAGAGAACAGCCTCTTTCCAAGAATTATTCCAGCAGTACTTGTACCTCTGAGACTTCAGGCAAGGGCTTCTATGTGTGTAGTTAATTAATAAGAAACACTACTTTTAATATGACAGGAACTGTATCTGTTGCATAAACTGAGCCATATAAGTCATATTCACAAGACCATGTAGCAGATGGTAAAACCAGATTGTCTTCTTCCTTCAAATTTCCATCACATCTAATATAGTAAAGCTTTTACTCCAAGCAAGGTATTTAGGAGGGAATGGAATACAAATTAAGTAACTGTTTTAACCAACAAAAGGTAAATGCTAAATTTCATAAAGGACATACATAACACTTCATAAAAAATTTAAAAAAACCCTGTATTTTTCCATTGTTTTTTATTTTAATAAAAGCCAGTAAATGTCTTGAGCCAAAACAAAATAACAACAAGCGAAACCTCTCCTAGTTGCACAACATAGATATTAGTAGAGGAAAATACATCATAATAACTAGATATACCCCTTATGTAACATTAGCCCTACAGGCTTTAAAAACCTGCTACTGAAATCCCAAGTGTTTGTACTAAAGTAGGTGATTTATGACCCTTGTTTTCAGACATGCTTAAACATTGATCTGTTCAGCACAAGCCTCACGGTGAAAAAAATAAATCAATTCTTGGTTTCAGTGAATGAAGCAGTTTGGTAAAGATTCATGAGCTTCATATATAATGATCTAAAAGTCAAAGTTGTATGAATGAGGATCCACTCCCTTAAGGATCCTTCATACAGTGAATGATGCCATTTGATAGTTATTTAGTGGTTTTAGTAGAAAAGAGCAGATATTTCAAAAAAATGCACTTGTGGGAGCAGTGCCCCATAAACCAGCACAGGCAGCTGCATTTCCATCCTGGGATGGACTGCACCAAGCTGGAGGATTTCATTTAGGGTCCCAGTGCCTCTGCACCTTCAGAGTGGGAAAGGTGTGTGGATCAGACAGGGACCTGATCTGCCTTCCCTCCAGCAGGGTTTTTGTGCTGTACAACAGGCAAAACATGCAGTTTCCCTGAGTGTGAGTGCAATGAGACAGGTGATGCAATTTTGAATGATCCCATTTGTAAGTGCATTGCAGCTCCAGGGCTGGACTAACCCAGGAGCTGGCATGAGCAGGGAAGCCTCTGCATGCACAATGTTTTGCAGGTGTGCAAGACACTGCCCTGCTTTGAAGGACTTCTTATGTAACTATCCCATTTGGAAATGTGAAAATTTTTTGTGTCCCAACAGCAGAATTTTTATGGGGAAAAAAAGAGTTAAAGGAAAAACTTGGAATCCAAAACTATAAATTCAGTATAACTGCTTTTAGATATTCAGTGATTTCCACAGTATTGCTGAAGATAAGAGTAGGGGTTTTTTTTATTCTTACTGGCTCACAGCTCTAGAGTGGAAGCCCATTTCTATCCTGCTTGTCACATACAATCAGTGCCCAGGTTGGGTTTCCAGCACCTTTCAGTTACAATTTTCAGGCAAAATCTCAAGGCAATGAGGCTGCACAGATGAAGTGCAAACTCTGCATCAAGACAATGGAGTCAAGGGCCATAACATGGACTTAGAGCATCCAGAATGATTCAAGCCAGGAAAAAACCCCAGATTTTAACCATAATGGTTTGTCATTTTGAAAAATTACTACTTTTGTCCAAATGACAATAAAATATAGAGTGGGACTCCAGATCTATATAAATTATTCATATGATAACAGATACACCACAGTCAGCACACTAATTATAAAGGGAAATCTTTGAGATTTTCTAGACCTGAATATTCTAGGCAAACAACTCCAGTTAATTTTGTCTGCAAAACAGAGACAAGATTTATCTTGCTATGAAAATTAATCTTCTGTAAACAAGCTTCAGTCTACCTTTCCTCTGACACATAAATGTATCTTTCACATAAATATTTAGAGATTCATTCCAGCCAGGAATTAAGAAAAAATCTTGAAAATGTCTTTTGTGACAGGTTTTGGGCGAGAAGGATGTGTAAAAGAAGAAAATACAACTCTAAAGTATCAAAATAGCCTGCAAGTACTCACTCTTTTGGTTCTTATCACCCCATTTCACCTAAAGTAGAAATCTGAAATTCAGACCTGTCAATCAGAAACTATTAATGGCAAAAACCTATATTATTGTGAGTTTGAGCAGATACATTACCAAGAATGCAATACTTTTGAGAGACCTGAGACCAACCAATCAAGAGTGTGAGAACCTAATCTTTTGTAAATCAAGTTCCATATAAATTAACTCCATGTAAAATTGGCAAAGAATGGGTCACTCTACCTGGAGCACAGGTGCACTGAAGGAAATGCCTTGGAAACTGTCCAGCATTGTACAATCTGCCTCCGTCTGCAGTTTCCAGCAAAGCACTGTGAGCTGCTCTGGTGCATGGACAAGGTGCCTTTCATTTGTATCATCAAAATCTCCACAAACTTTCAGCTGCTGAAGAAAGTTTTATTCAAAAACAGGCCTGCACAGGCTGGTCAGCTAAACAATTTCACCTTTTTTTTTGCAGGCTCACTGCTGCATCAAAACTCATTAAGAAAATTATGTAAAATTCAATGGCTATTTGATGTTCAAATTATTTAAATTTCAACACACAAAAGATAATTTTTAAAATGAGAACTCCCTGCATTTAACAGAGAATGAAGGAATTGGTCCGCAGCTCCTACAAACCTGAAGCCTGAAGGACCAACCTTACACAAAGTTAATTAGACACTGCAAAGGTAAGTACAGACCCAGGAATTTACTATTCAATGCCAGTATTCCAATTAGAAGAGTTCAATGCATTTGACAGCCAGCCCAGCAAGTTCACAGTGGGACATTTTTGGACACACGGTAGATTCTACGTGACCAACATCCCAACCCTTTTGTAGAGGGCAAATATGGGCCTGGAAAAGCTCCCCACAGAGAGCCCCAGTTCTGTGTAATTGATAGAGGCCACTCTGCTAACATGTGTTCCTTGCTTCCTGCACACGTGCTGATGGATAGGCCTGAAAGGATGGAGATGTGCAGCGTGAGCAGATATCCATCATTTTCACTCGATCCTTTAGTCCTTTAGATCCCTTAAGGTTGTGCTGACAAATATTACAGTCACCAGTGGCACTTAACTGCCATGGAGATTGAGTTTCTGCACAGCACCCAATATCTGTGAGATTTAGAGGCAAACCCATTGAAGTGCGACAGAAATTCAGTCTTTCCCTTGACAGGGCAGCAAGAAAAGAGCTCCATGGGGAAAATGGAATTACCATGGACTTTTACTCTCTGAGTTTTCATAGTGCAAGCTGAGAACAGTATTAATGACTTCCTTCCAGTTTATTACTAAGCTGACAAGCCTCCTCAACATCCAGCTGTGATGGCCATTGTACAGACAGGGACATTGAAGTGCAGGAAATTAAAAGTCATATTTCAAAAATGTCTCAAATTTCATTACTTGGTTTCCAGAGGGGGTCTTTTTTGAGACAAATCTTTGAGACAAAGAGTTTACTTTCAGTAGTAACTGGTAGAAAAAGCAGGTGTTCAATTCTTTTAAAACCAGAAAAAGCAAATGGCTGATATTAGATAGCTGTAAAGCACGGGCAACTTAAAAATGAAGGTCACACTTGAAAACTTCATTCATTTCCCAGAGTCCAGTGTTAAATTAATGAGTGAGAACGGTTTTGTTTGCTTCCCATATTTTCTGTATGTACAGCTGAAACAGCTGCCAGGAGGGTAAATGGGACAGGATTCTGTAACACCCTTTCCTGGGCACAGACGCATCGCCCAGGCAGGACAAGCAGAATCAGTTTGTTCTCTTGGGTTAAAGCTTGTCATAATTTCTGAGAGAGACAGACACACATTCACCAGGCCAAGTTAAAAGCTTTGCACTCTAAAATGATAATTGTTTTCTAATAATTTCTAAACCGTCTTCTGGGCATTCCTTGTTCTCAGCAGAGCAGAAAAGCTTTGCCACAGCTGGAAATCCTCAGTATGGTTATCAGGCTCTGTATCACCTCTCTCAGGTGATGTGACACAAATTCAGTTTGTACAGCGTGTGGTATATGTATTGCTGTCACAGTCAATATTTTGATATCTCCAGAGAAAAATACAGGGTTCTTTAAGTGCCAAGAGAAACCTCAGCTATCTAAGGAACAGATCACTGAAAGTCTGTGGGAGGTTTTACATTTGCACCTGTACACACACATTTCTATCACAGGGGAGGCTGGGATGGTAACTCAGCACCAGCTTTGCTTTGCTAGCATTTTTACATCAGATGAAGACCAGGAGCCAGTAATGAAACAGGAGAGTTTTGTTCCTCTCACAATGGAGAATTTTCTTGCTCTGAAAAACTCTTTGGTTTGCCACCCTGTTTGAAGGGATATCAGTGATATTCATTACACTGCTAAAGGTTAGTAGGTTGTTTTCTTTGATACTGTAATCATTTCAATGGCTGATTTCCACAGGCCAGATGGCATTCCTCATGCTCTTATTTCTTAGAAATAATATCTATGCCAAACAAGGAGAGCAAGCTCTCCTTACTTCAGTCATCCCATAATATCTTTAAAAACCGTTTTTCTTGTCCTGAGTCTATTGCAAACACGTCATTCTATTTCTGAATTGCATGAAGTTTTTGAGAAATATTACATTTGGAAAAATTCTAGCAAATGGAATTGTTTTCGTTTGAGTGTTTTTAAAAGTATTTTGAAGTGGAAACTTTCAGCACTGAAGCACAGAAAGTGCTATTTGCAATAGCAGAGGGAGCAGTGTTTCTGTCACTCTGTAAACCTTTATGCAACTAATAATCGCTGGTTTGAATGTGATTTGTTTCCAAAATCAAGTGGAAAAAAATAACCAAGCAAAAGAACCAAGTATCTAGCCTTACATACTTCAAGAGTGAAGATAGAGAGTGTTTTATTAACGCTCTCTATTAGCTATATTAACACTCTCTTTTAGTTATATTTTTCTTTTTACAGGCTAGTCATAGCCTCTCCTGGGGTATAATTCATTACTGGAAGATTGTGCCACCACGTCTTTTATAACTAAATATTTCATTTGCTTTGTGTTAATTGATCCTGAGGCTTTTTATACTATTTAGATGTGAGTCTAGTGGCCTTATAGACTAAAACCAGATGGATGAACTCTGGGTAGAGAAAGTAAGTGCATTATCCATGTTGCTTTTCATTGCAGTGACCACGTGGAGGGTTCCTATAACATGTCAATTCTTTGAAAAGGAAGAATGTGAGAAATTGCATCAAATTAATGCACAGGAATAGGAAAGAAGTTATAGAAAGTTGGGGGAAATCACTTGGATCAGAAAATTTTCCTATAAAAGACCAAAAAAAAATACGAACATGAAACTAACGAGGGTTTAAACACGTTTCCTGTCAGAACAGTAGAAAGGAGAATGCCATGTGTTAAAATCCAGAGAACACAATTTCAGCTCTAGAAAGGGGGAACAGAAGGGAAGTATGGGGCAGAAGATGAGGACAAACATTGTGGTGCAGAGAGAGCAACAGACATAGGAGGTTTGCAGGGGGTGCCTTGCCAAGGGAAGCCAAGTACCTTTTTTTCCTGGAGCACAGCTAAACTGTAAGCAAGTTGAAGTATGGCCAGGTACACTTTAGAGACATAAGACCAAAAGGAATAATTAAATCAATGGATAGGAATTGGGTCCATTAGTTAATTTTACACATTCCAGTCCCTCTACAACTGTTAGCTCAGGAACACCAAGTTGTTTTGCAGAAGAGTGGTTTAAAGTTGGGAACAAACTGAGCTTCCAGTGTGAATAATAGATTACTTGTGTTCCTCACATTGAGAAGTGCCTGGTCTTGCCATTTGGGCCACACACACATAATGAAAGACTGCTGATAGCACAGAATGTCACTCTAACTAAACTTGCTTTTTGTAAAACTTTGTCTGGTATTTCTGATTAAAGTATTATTCAATATTTCTTTTCAATCTAAGTTAAGATATATAATTAGTAAGTCTTGCTCTCCACAGATATTGAAATACAAGGCAACAATTCATGTAATAAATCAGTTCTGGTCAGCTCCCAATCAGGTGACTTTGTCTTAAATGCCTCTGAGCTGAAGCACAATGCCTAAAAAAGAGCAAGTAGTTGTAACATCAGCTAGAACTCTTTCCAGTGCAAGTTCCAAAACTGAAAAATCCTATTTAATAAACTTGAAAGAGGGTCTATATCAAATAGTTCCTTGAATTCCCTCCTGATTCCAAGATGAGACATAATGCTTCACTTTCAAATTATTCAATTGCTTCACCTTTCCCTCATTTGCATGACTTCTGTGCTTAGTTAGAAAGTTGCAACTTAAAACTAAAAATAGAGAAAAATCTTGACTTTACTCTTTCCCCTTGAATAAAACCTCACTTGTATAATCAGCCTATTTTCCAGATATTTATTTTAATAAAGAAGTTGCTTATTTTTGGGTTTGTGTTATTTTTGTATTATTTTGATTTAATACAATATTTATTTAATCCAATGTACTTTGTGACTTCTTTCTTCTGAAATTAAAAAAAAAAAACACAAGAATTTTAAAGTAGCCATCCCCCAAAACCTTTTCCTTCTTTCCCTTCCTATGTATGTATAATAGTAAAAACATCCTTCCCAAGAATACTACATTTCAAATTGAAAGCACTGGAAAAAATCTTATTGGAAGCCAGCAATGCAATAGATTTGAAAACAAAGGAAACAAAACAGAATGGCAGTTATTAATTATTAATCATCAATAAAATGTACTAGCATTAAAAAAAAGGTACAAAGCAAAAGGTTAATACCCATGTTGCAATATTTATAATGCCCGTGGCTGATAACAGACACTGAAGGAATCAATCAAATTGGCAATGGGGTCACAGACAACAACAACCTGCTCTTAAAAACAAATTCTGAAAGCAAGGCATATGCCAGGTGCCTTACACAGGTAGCACAAACATCAATTCATAAAATTCATACCTGCATCTAAATTTTTGATGCTACATTTAAAAGAGAACAGAATTGCATGGCCTTTAATGAAAGAAGATGCATGGCAGCATCTGGAAAAATTTAATAGTTTCAAGTCAACAGGCACAGAAAATTAGCTGAGAAGCTCTCTGAACTACTATAAATTTCTTTACAAGCTCAAAAATCTAAGGAAACTACAAGTACAAAATGTTCTCAGTGTTACTACAGTGTTGTAAGCAGTAAAAGTTGTGGCTGGGGAATTAGAAACTGGTCAGTCTTCTGCAAAGCCTGGAACAGATAACTTGTACTGGGAAATAGAGATTCAAATATCATCAATGCCAGTCAGCAGTCAAAAATAATAATGGATGTTTTCCTAGCAAGTCAGTCCTGTTAAAGGTCTGCTCTCTTTTCAAGTTGCACAGCAGTTTGATAAATACAGTGCAGTCCACCTGGACTCCTCCAAGCTACCTGGCTTAAAACAAAAACCTTGCTTGGAGGATTGAAAAGAGAGTATTTCTTAGTTTTTAAAATTTCTGAAACAACTCAGACATCAAACACTAATCTCAAGGCACAAACATTAGGAGACACTCATTCCAAGAGAAATCATCTTACAAAGAGAGTTTGGAAATACACTGCACAAAATGTAGTAATGAAAAGAAAGGCAATGGGAAAAGCTGCCTACACACCAAGGAAATTACTTGTTTTTAAGGAAAAATGTGTTATTTTTCCATTTAATTGGCTGTCCTGTTTCATTAATAAAGATAGCCCTGAATATTCATTTTCATGGGAACACTCTGCCTGCTGTTGAATATGCAACACACATCATTCTGCATTTCTAGCTGGAACTGTCTCCATAAACCTCAACTTTCATCTGTTTTATTGACCTCCTTCTGTTATTCAAACACCAAGAGTAAAGACAATTTAATACTGCCACATAATTTGTGGTGTCAGTCTGCAAAACTATTCTAGAACAATCTAGGAGCACAGCTATAATGGGAAAATAATAACCCACCAGGCTCAAGATACAGACACATTCAGCAGATGCTAAGTAATACCATCAGCTTCTAAAAGTCAGCATCTGCATCGAAGCAGCAAAAGATCCATGTCCTCATTTCAATTCCTCAGAATAATATTTTAGGTGGCAGTGATTTATTTCCTTTCACATATTTAAGTTTTTTGCACTCTCACATTACATATTAACGTTTCAATGAAAATACAATAAAAACTCAGAGGGTCTGAACTTGATGGATGAGGATGCAAAGAAGGGTGAAAACGTGAATATAAATGTGCCTTTGTGCTAATCTGCCCCTGAACAACCAATTTAAAGGGGTATGGTTCAAAATTGTGAAAAGAATTGACTTTCAATAGAACTAAATATCTCTGACACTAGAAAATATATTCTTTCATGTCAGTGGGAAAAGTATATATTTCCTGTGCAATGTAACTGTCCAAAAAATACCATTCATTAATACCAATAGAATATGACAATGACAAACTAAATACTTATTTGAATAAGATTTGGACCCCTTGTCTTTTTAAAATTAAATATGTATTTTGGTGCTCTTCCCATCAGAGTTATTCCCAGACCACCAGTATGTTGGAAAATATATTTCCTTTCAGAAATCTCTATCATTATTTTAACAGCTTTCAAAAAACATTGAATCCATCTCAGACCTGCAGCCCAAGTTCTGCAGCTCTTATTTTGGATGCATTGAAATTGCAATGATCATCATGTTATTGCTAGATGAAAAACATAGGGTCACATTATATTAATGCTACCAGCTTTAGTGTTCAGACTTTTTGCACTATTTAATGCTTTTAACTTTATACTTATAATTAAGTAATTTTCATCAAATTACTCCCTCTCACAAAAAGCATAGCAGCACAAATATATAAACAAATATATTTAGCCTGAATAGGAAGCTATTGCATGACATTAATAAAACCAGTATCTTCAGATTACTGAAAATATTGCAACATATACACAAAAAAGAATAAATACAATTTTAACAAAACACTGTTGTTTTCTTCTGATCTCTCAAGACACAAATAAGCAATTAACCTGCACTTGATTTTTCAAAGAAAGAAGACTCCTTCTGTTGGATAAGAGGGCATTTGGGGTCGTGCTGGCAAGCAGCAAGTGGAATGCAAGGTCTGGAATTCTGCTGCAGCTGCTGTGGGCACAAAGGTGATGCAGGAGAAATTGGCAGTAACTCTGGATGCCAACAGTGCATTTTCAGATTTATATTTTTAGTATTTGTACTGTTAAAAGGAAAAAAAATATATCTTGATTCCTAACATACTTTTCTACCCCCCAGATTTGGGTCTTTATATATGTGTGTGATTTAAGTCTTTCAAAATCTTAAAATGGGATTTATATTGATTGAAATTTACCAAACCGAAAGTACACTGTACAGAATCCAAAAATGTTTACATAAAGCTTGAGAAAGCAAAGAAATCTACAAATTATAGAATTAAGAAACAATAGTTGAACATAGAATGAGATCTGAAACAGCAATAATAAGATTATATCAGTTTACAATGCATTTTATCAAATGCAAGTAATGTTAGAACTAAAGTGGTATTTTTCTTCGAATGAGATTTGCTTTGTAGATTTCCTCAGGAGCCAGTTAAGTCTGAAGAAAATCAGTTTGCTAAATTTAAGCTAAAAACATTTAAAGCAGCAAATCCTGGGTCTAATACATGCCAGAGTGGATAAATTCAAAGCTAGAGGCTCCCAATCTTCCAGCATGGCTTTAGCTTTGATTGATTCTAAGAAAACGCATACACAGAGTGAAAGGGATCCAGCCTGAACACACTGGGGCATTTCTACTGTTAGGACATCTATTATTTAAAGTATAATATGTGTCAAAAACAAAGTTAATCTTTCGGATAGATAGCTGTTACTTCTTAAACATGTAAGTATTTAAATCTATCAAACAAGTAAAGTAAAAGGACAGATGATAAAAAGATAAGGTTAAAAAAATCAGTGCCTCGTACACCCATGATATTATCTAACTTTCATTAAAACTAAATTAAAGCAAAACTTTTTTTCTCAGTATAAGCAACACTAATAGTCCTCAGCCTGTCTATTTTTACAAGAGTTTTTCCTAGAAGAAAATGGTTTGGTTTGGGTTTTTTTTCTAATGAGAAATACATGACTTCACCTCAAATTAATTTAGAATTGATTGATGGGAAAATTAAACCTTGGACAGAAAGCAATTGTGGAGGTTTTTTTAGCCAATAGGGAAACGCTGTACAAAATTATGGTGTGCAGAGACAGCTGTTGCTATGGAAACTGTTGTGCAACCTTAAATGTAACAGCAAGTACCAGGTGTCTGCCGTAATGAGGCTGTAAGGCAATTACAAATTGTAAATAAAGTTTGCTGCCAAACTGGTGTAGCAACAAGGGTGGATTTAAGCCAGGTATGATCTCGAGACCTAAAGGACAAACTGTGTCTGGATGACATGCTGGGGAGAAGGTGCAATTTGGTGGTGGCCAAAGTTCAGGTGCTCCCAGCCCCAGCACCCCGAGGAAGGATCCAAGCTGGGCTTGCAGCAGGAGTTACAGAGCAGAGTGCATGGCCAGCAAAGGACACATCTCTGGGACAAACAAGGCACAGCACAGCCACCAGACTTGGCCTTGGTCCCTCCCCAAGCTGGAGAAACCACAGCTTCACACAAAGCTAAAGGGAAGAACCTGCATTAGAAGGAGCCCAGCTGCAAGGGCCTTTCCCTGCTACAAACAGACAATTCCTTCTGCACTGACTCAGCTTCTGCAGAATGCTCAGAAATAGTAACAGATCATCTCCCCCTCTATCCTGACAGTATTATATATCAAAATTACCTGCTGCTTTTCTGGGTCATTTTAGAATACTATGATACATTGATTCCTGCATTAAAACAATTCCATTTCCAAAGCTCCAGTTCATAAAACGCACTTTAGCAACTGGCACTATGGAAGTTACTCACATTACCATTGCTGAGTCGGAGCCCAAAATCTGGCACTCTTGCAAAGTCAATTGAATTTTCTCTAGATTAGGTCATTTTTGGTAGATAAATCTCTACAAACTTTGCCTTGAAGAAGATTCTAAAAATTTTCTCTTCTGAAATTTATCTGTGTTTCACTTTTGGATTTCTTGGGTCCTTGGGTTTCTTTCAGTGCTTAGAAATTCTGAGCAGGTACATGGTAACAGACCCATCTCAGAGCCACCTCCAGGGAAAGAAAACTCTTGCTTGGGGTTTTGTTGCTGGCTGGGGTTAAACCATGACACTGCAACACTGACTTTATCTCTGCCAAGGAAATGAGAATGAAGGGAAGCTCAGTCCCACCTTCTGCACATGCAGTGGCACAACTGCCCTGGAACCAGCCTAAGGACAACCTTCAGGGATGACTCCTCGTGTGCCAGCAGTTACAATTTCCTGGGCTTGCTCAGGCATTTCTAAGCCAACATAAAATTAATAATTTGACCTGGAAAGAGATCTTTTGTAAAAAATAAAACCACTTAAAACTTATGCAAGAGAAAATTGTATTCTTCAATATAGATTTTCCATTCCCACTTGCTATAGGGAATCTCAGGTTGCTGCCTGATGAAATTTGTTTCTCATTATAACCACATGAACTTCAAACCACTCAAATTTGCATTTATTGCAGTGCATGTGACTATTTTTGGTCAGTTAGTGCATGTTGCTAAGAGAAGCCCTGGAAGTCATGGCTTCTGTTCCAGACACGACATCAATGAATTTGACTAAAGCTTTACAACACAGTATCAGAAAGTCAAGTAATGGTAACCTTGACAAAGAGCCAACCCTAAAAAAGTCCAAAAGCAGATTCATATGTCCCTGCAGTGCTGGGGGGTTGGAAAGAAGGGAGGAAGTGGTGCAGTGGAGCATAGTCATTTATCTCAATTATTGTCTGCTTTTCCTAAATCAATTTTGACAAGAATTACATTTCATAATATCCATTATTCTCTCAGCCTTGTTGGGTTTGGCTCTCTCTCTCTCCATAATGACAAGTTCATTGATGTCTCTCTAAACCACATCTCGTGCTATCACTGATGAAGAACAAACCCTGGGCTGGCTGGACCATCAACCCCACACGCTCTGTTCTCACAAAAGGGCCACAAGTGATGCCTTTGCCCTTGAGCATGGAGCATCCCTGAGGGAAGGTATTTGCTCCTCTGGGTCCCAGGCCCAGTCAGAAGACCTTATCTGCAAATGATTCATATGATTTTAACAGTGCATAAACGTGCAGCAATTGAAAAAAAGCAGGAATAGCACAGAGGTGACTTCTTCCTAAGGAATTTTCCTGAAAGATGAAAAACAATTTGTTTTCAAATTGTGCTGTAAGTTGTTAAAAATTGTATCTTACTTCACGATGACCCTTTCTTGCTATCTTTGCTTTTAGTAGAGTTATGGGATTTGTAAACTAATGCATATCTGAGTTCTTTCATACACTGAAAAATTAAAACATTTTACGTTTTCAATATTGGTAATTGACAGAACTCTAACCTAAAGAGAATTACATTAATGAGACTACTTTGCTAAATGAGACAACATACTTTCTACTGTAATGCTATCAGGAACACAGCAGTAGAGAAACTTTGATCTCACAATGGGGAAAATAGCATTTTAAAAAAGGCTTTGATTTCTTTTTTTCATTTGCAAAAAGAGAAAGATATCCCAGCACAGTGCATGTTACAGTACCACCATGAATATTAAACCTTTGGTTCAATGCAGCTATTACATTTGTTCTCTTCCTCTGTCTTTCAATCTCGTACCTTGTGGAAGTCCATCCTGAAATAAAATATAACAGCAAACATTCCACAAATTGCTTTGCCTTTAACCTGATATTTTTGAAGAGAGAAAAACTATATCCTTGTCTTAACCTTTCTATACTTTAATATTCAAGCATTACCATAATCAGAACATCTTCAATGGCAAATCATTTCTTTATTTATTTAACCTCTACAGGGAAGAGCCTTTTTCCTGCCTTTTGTTTTTTTCTTGTTGAGAGGCTAGAACAGGAGAATATGCATAGCTTTATGTCCAGCTGGTAGGATCATCAATTTCTCCTTTTAACTACATCAGGTATCATGCTCCAATGAATGAGAGTGAAAAGACTTTTCATTTATTGGACGGTTTTCCATTTATTTTGTTATCTATTGATATTTCAATAGATCTCCAATGTTTTACTTCCAAAATATTGTCACTAAAGAAGAACAAATTATGGCTGGTCCTGTCTTTGTTTCAATGCCTTTCAGAGGGAGAAAGATTTTTAAATATTATTCAGTGCATCAAGGACAGAATGATATTGATCAAAATTATTTATATGGGATAATTAAGTTCAGCAATTGATTGAGAATGCAGATACTCTAGAATAACCATAATAAACAGTAAGATGGCCACCTGAGAGATCAAAATTGATAGCAAGTAACATATTGGAAGCACTAAATATCATGAAGTTCAAATACATCAGGAAGATTAAAAGGGACTTTTACAGAAGGAAGATTATGACCTAATTGCTTTTCCTCTTCACTAGTGAAGTGGTAAATATAAAATGAACTGCAACAGAGAAGTACCAGAACCTCTGGAAAGAATCTAATGATGCTCTACACAAAAAAATCACTTACAAGGACAGAGGTCATCAGCCAGAAAAAGAAACTTTGAGGAGCATTAAGTATAACATTCAGGACAGAAATTTTCCTGGAGCAGAAAACAAACAAAACCATGAACTGTGTCTGTGTTGAACGTGACTAATGTGACACCAAAAAGATTTTCCTTTGTAAGTGTATAAACAATGATACCAAGGGCAAAAGAAATAGCTTTGTTATTTAGAAGATGTCTTCATACACCATGTTTCAACATTTTCATAGTGCAAATTATACATTCAAAATTATCAAAATTATTATTAATGGAGAGGACAAATTTCTCAGCTGCCTGCAATCACACTTTTCCTGTGCCCTCATTAGCTCTTGTGAGCCTGTGCAAGATACTTTTGGAAAGATCACATAGTTCAATATCCGGTCTTTCCCTTGGGATATTTCTGTCACTTAGTTATGAGGCAATTCTCATAATTAAATTCACCAGAAGACATTCAGATTTGTGTGTCTTAACCCATATAAATTAAAAATATAAATAGGAAAACATGGCAGAATTCTGTGTGTTCTCCAGCTTCTTATTCCTCTTGGTTCCCTTTCTGTATTTCAGCATTCTCTGCTAGTCTTAAAAGGTCCTACATGGATGTCAGCTTTCCTCCTAAACAATCCAGCATCAAGACGTCCTAGACATTCACTGGTTCATCAGCTGCAGCTTGATTTATATTTCATTTTAGTACTATATTTTTTAAAACATTTCCTCAATGGGAACAAGTTTTTCCTATCATTTCCAACAGAGAAAGAAAAGTCAGTTAAAGGGAAAACTTTCAAAGTACAGTAAGCAAAATATTTTCAAAATCAGAGCATCAGACAGAACTGGTTTTTGTAGCCAACATGACAATAAAACTCTAAAACGTAAACCTAAATAAATCTATTTCCGTAGTACTGCACCCTTAAGAAGAAACCATAAAGCAGCACATTTCACAGCCTTGCCCTTGCCATACTTCCTACCTTATTATGTCACACTACTTAGACTTGATGAGTTGCATTACAGAAGAAAAATATCCAAAAAGCATATGGATACAGAAGCATAAATTTCCCTCACATGAACAATGGTTCTTATGGTTGTTATTCATGATTCCAGGCAAACACCAAGATGTGTCTAAAAATCCATATCCATATTCACCAATCACAGCAAAAAGACCACAGAAATCATCCTGAGTTGGTTTTGATGAGTCAACCTGTTTGCAGCATTTCATGCAGCAGAAAATTCTGGTTCACTGGTTATTGGCACAAGTTTCCTGAACTATGAAGCTGGAAAGAGAATTAAGGGTAATCTGGAAACTCCAGACGAATATTTTCAGTTATATGTCTGACTTCTAGCTTGCTTCCAGAACTGAAAGTTATTGGCAATGGCATGGATGAAAAACAGAGTGCCCTGTATTATTTTACCTGCTAATCCAACTCCATTGAAGCCAATTAGTTAAAATAACATTAATTTGCTCCAAGGCTTTTATCATTTCACCTTTGTCTTTTTTAATAAATCAAACATTATTAAAAAGAGAATTCAATAAAGTTACAGTTATATTTGGGACATATTAAAAATAAATTAATGTGATATCAACAGACAAGTTGGTTCTTTCACTTATAAAACGCATAACACCATGACAACTAATGGAATAAAGCAAAATAAAATTCAAGGAATGACAACTGAATTTATAAACTATCTAAGTCTATAAAAGAGATTTCATGCACACAATGGTACATAGACTGAAAACTCTTGCACTACTTAACTAACACCAAAAAAATGTATAAGATTATGACTGAAAAACTGTAACGTATAACTGAAACACTATTAGCAAAGGTTTTGTTCAGTGATTACAAAGGTATAATCTAATCTATTATTCTCCCACAAAATAGAGAGGGAAAAAATGTACATCTGAGTAAAAAAATCATGAAAAACACACAGACATTCATCAAATCTGCTGCAATTATGATTATCCCAGACCTTTGGCTGCTGGGCAGAGGTGGCTCCCCTGCAATTACTAATGGTCATGAAAAGATTAAATGCCTTCAACTGCTATTTCTAAGTTTCAGTGATATTTTCCAGTTCAGTTCTTTTTGTCATTCTTAAGCTCTAGGAGATCAATGGAAAAGGGAAAACTCAAGCACTAGATCTTTGACCCAAAGTGCTTGCAGGTGGTGAGGATATCAGCAGCCTGCAATGATGGGTACAGCACTATTCCATTCAAAGAGTACCTGACACGGAATGTTTGATGGCATTCAGAGCTCTCACAAGTTCTGTGTGAGGAGTTCAATTCTGCTTTTAGAAGTGCCACAGTCAGCACTGCCCCGGGGGCAGGCAGGGAGGCAGAGCTTCAGGAGGCTTTGTGCTGCGGTGAAAGGGAGGAGTGTGGTACCTCCCCCAGACTCACCAGCTCATTAGTCAGAGCAGCCCAGCAAAGCAGCGCTGTTTTAAAGTTCAGTGGGTCTGAGCAATGGCCAAAACAGTGTGGAATCACCACAATGAGAAAGAAAGATGACCTGATTCAACCATGCCTAGACAACCTCTCCAAGTTCAGAACCCCCAGTGGCTCAGCCCCTGGACAAGGTAATTGCCCTGCCAAGTGGCTGAACAGCAGCCAAGGGCTGCAGCCTTTCCTGCAGAGGGGCTCACTGGATCTCTGCAGCTCTCAGCATCTTCACCCAAGCTCTCCTGACAGTTGTCAACTGGCTTTCTTACCTTAGGGGAAGAACTGAAAGTTGGATTTGCTTTGCTCTTTTAATGTGTAACTTCTAGCAATGCTTTCATTGAAGATCTTTCAATAATAATCATTGTAGGTTTCATTCCCTTAGCCCAGAGCATAAACCTGAGATTTCTTCAGTCATTTTTGTCTCTGTATTTTCATTAACAACCTCCACTGGGAACATAAAATTTTCAGTAATTCTGCTCTGCAAGGAGGGTATGGACCTGCAACACCTTCCTCCTACATAGCCAAAACATTTTTATGCAAGATACAAAAAAATGTTATTAGAAGTATAGTAATATATTTATCTGAATACTTTCTATGTTTCCTACAGCTATTTTTTCTACCTACAAAATGGTTTTTCCAGTCCAACAATTCCACAAAGGTCCAATTAACTCCATTTAGCAATTACTATTTCCTTGACCTTTCTTACTTGCATTGACTTCTCCTGGTTTAGTTTGCATTTTCATATGCTAAAACACCTAGGAGGTATGCAGGAGGTATGCTGGCTATAAATAGCCATTTCCAATTATTGTTTCTCTGACCTTTTTGTCTCATATTCTTGCCAGTGTTCCCTCTCAGGGAAGCCAAATGACAATTCTGTCAGTAATTTTTGGATACACTCTCTTCTCTCCTTTACACTCTTCTGTTTTTCATATGAAATTTTCACAAAAAATTTCAGTGAGCTTTTCCAGTTAAATTATACATCTTCCTTTTGTTAAGGACAAGCTTTCCCATGCAGCTCCCAAATTATAGCTTAAATATATTTATTGTACACAGCCTCACACAGTTACCTCATCTTTGCTCTTTTGACCCTGTTTTTTAAGTCCAGAAAGAAGTAATAGACTCACCTGCATTATTTTAGTTTCTATTTATAGAGACTCTTAGTGTATGCTGATTGTTTTAAAAAATGTTCCTTCCTTTGTTTTCTAAGAAAAAACACTTCCTCTTTTAACATACAAGTGCCTTGAGCCTGAAGTGCACAGAGAAATGGCTGAAAATCTCTATCCCTCCAACTCTTGCGAGAGGATCTTGTGCAAGAAAAAGACCTGAAAGCCATATCTTGCAATCACAAGTTTACTGCTTTAAATATATATAATACATCTAAAACTTTGAAATACACCAGTGTTTTCAGCTGCAAGCACTTAGTAATTTTTCTGACTTCAGCACAATAAAACGTAACAATACAATATTCTTGAATAAGAGCTTAAAAACAAAGGAGTAATGTTATTTGCAACTGTTTATACACAGAGTAATAGAGCATAACTCCTGCAAACTTAAGCATCAAAACACATCCCTACTATAAAGCTCCACTACACACAGTCATCTGTTTTAGTGGGAAGCTTATTCACCATTTGAGGCATAAAGGAGTCATCAGTTTTAACTTGTTTGGAGCAGTCAGAAAAAAGCACTGTAGGTGATCCTGGGTGGAACTGAGAGAACTGAGGTGAAAATGAGGACACTTACCGGTTTAGCCTGAAAAAGCTGGGTGAGGATTTACCTATTCCCTTGTTCTTTTATGACTCCATTGATGCAGGAACACTCACACAAAGAGCTGTAAAACATTTCAGTCCAACCAGGGATGGCACCCATCCAACAGAGGTTTGTATGTAAACCTGAGGGTTTAGTCTGGTGATCTGTGGAACCGTGGGAGGGGCTCTGCAATATTTATAAAAGGTCTTCAACATGAAACTAAGAACAGAAAGCCCATTATCAGTAGGTTTAAACTTGCAACACAAGAAACTAAATTCAACCTACAGTGGTCCTTAAGTGAAAAAGGTTGAAAGTTACATATACATCAGACAATAGGTTACAATCAATCAAATATAACCCTTTTTCCATTAATATTATGGCTGTAGTCTATGAGGAGATGATAGATCAGAATTTGCCTACAAAATTGTCCTGATTTTTGTCAATACTACTGAGCAGTTCAAGTGACATCAAGTGTGTTAGCCACATCCTAACCTCTACTACATTTATTTAAATTTATAAGTGCTCTGCAGGATGAACACATGATGAGATTGCCATATTTGCCATGCTGCTTAGGGGAAAAAAAGAGGTTACAGCAAATAAGATCTATAATATTTTCTTTTACAGTTCTGCAGCTGACAGTCTAATCTGGAAAAAGTCACAATAAATGTTTGAGGTGTTCTGCAGTTTTATTTTATGTCTTCAAACCTCTGATCCAAGTAAAAACCTACACAATTTGGAATTCTTTTAAAATTGCTTCTAGCACTCTTCAGAGAGTGAGTTTTGCCATAGAACCATACAGACTAATGGATAATGGCCTTTTTTCAGTAAGATGGCACACCAAGTCTATTGGTAGAAGATACAACCACAAATTCAGATTTGACTTCCCACTTCAGCTGATCAACAAATATAGCAGGATGACAGTTTACTGATCCACATTCACTCTAGAGAATATCAGAAAGGATTTAAACTGTCTGCAAAATCAATTACTTTATAACGAAGACAACTTCCATATTTCTTCAATTTTGCAAGGCTCTTAAAATCACATATGCTCATTTTACTTTTTTTTAATTTCTGATTTCAAATCCTATAGTAGTGAAATAATCTGAATGGGAATCTTCCACAAAACCAGAGGCGTTAGATGGGTTTGTGCTAGTGATTCATAGAAATGTTCCTTTTATTGAGGGAGCAAATAACCAACAAGATCTCCTGGAATACACCAAGAGATGACATTCTGCCTAAGGAGTAAAGCCTGAGTCTTTGACATTTTCTCATCATTAAGATTTCATAGAGCCATTTGTAAAAGCCAGGGACACCAGTCCTTGCATGCTGGCTCAACTCCAACTTTTGCAATTACTGCCTGACAGCTTAAATTCCCCTATGACTTTGAAATATCTTCCTGTTCCTTTTATAAAATCCCTACCACATTTTCACCTGAGAGTATATCTGCTTTTTGTGGTTCAGACTTGCATACCCTGACTTCTGGATCAAAATGAACTTTACTGTTCTGTACCCATCTCTCTACTGGAAAAGCCACAATGGCTCTGGAGGTATAATATGTTCCAATTTCTCCCTAAACTATGACCCATGAAGCACGAGCAAAACCAGAAGGTGCTCTCAGTCACACTGAAATTATTTCCATTAAAGAAATGGGTTAAATTTACTCCTAATGGATCAGTCCAGGGAAGCAGGACTCTAAACTGCTGGTCAAAGAAACCATAAGGAAAGCAGACTCTCAAGTCTGTGAAGTTTAATTCCTAGAGTGGGAAGACATATAGAGAAGTCCTGGTTATAGGATGTGAAGTGCAAGTTGTTACAGAGCAATTTTTTTTCTTTGTTTTTTTTTTTTTCTTTCCTTCAAGCCTTATGAGTTCCTGTTGTTGTTTTGAGATTTGTGTTTCCTTTGTCCACCCTTCCAGTTTCTTTCATACAGTTGCTTTAAAAATCCATGTACAGTGGCAGGCCTTTGCTAGTGGTACAGAGAGCTTTGGAATCAAAACTCTGAACTCTCCTACCATACAAAAAAAACCATGCAAGCTTGGATATAATTATATTCATCAAACTTGTGGGTTTTGGGGGATTTTAATACTATATTTAATGAAAATAACACCTGCCACACAGAATTCTGCAAAAGGAAGAATACCCAGGAAACACTGTGAAATTCTACTTTACCCTTTGACCCCACCATAGACAAGGTCTGGATAATCCCCACATGCTGCTGAATTTCACTGTAAAGTTTTAATTTGTAGATAGTGAAATTGGAGTTGCTCAGATTTTATGCAAACCACTCTACTGAAATACTTCTGCTTAGATCTCAAATTCACTTTCTCCACACAGCAATAACCCTGCAAGAGCAAGAGCCCTTTCATTCATGAATTTGAAATGTGCAGCTAATCTCTAGCACCCCTGTGAAGGAAATAAATGATTTACTGGCAAAAGTATCTTAAAAATATTAAATATTACACTCAGCTACTTTGAATAGTTTCTCACAGCATTCTTCCGGTTTCTCTGCAGTCAACAGAACTACTCCCAGCGCAAGAAAGGGTCTGAGCTTGAGGCTGCCCAAGGTCATACAGCACATCTGTGACCAAAATGGGCAGACAGCCCAAACCTCTTCTGACTCCTTCCTCCTATGCCTCCTCTCACAATGACATTTCAAAACTTCAGAGCTCTTTAAAATATTGATACAGTACATTAATTTCTAAAATATTGGGGATAATGTATGTTGTCCAACAGTATGCATACAAAATAGAAGTCAGAGCAAGGAGAAAGGCCATTCATAGGGGGCACTGGAGTTAGAAGTGGTACCGCTGCAGAGCTACAAATGACTGTCACAATTATGTTAATACCAGAGAGCTTGGCAAAGCCATTTGAGCAAAATAAGTGAAAGGGCAGACAGCATATTCATGGCAGGGTCTGTGCAGCCCTCCCAGGAGCCTGGGAAACACAGCCAGGCCCACACCAGAATGGTTGCAGAACACCACTCAGGAGCCTCTCTTCAGCCACACGTTAAAGTGTTCTCCTTGGCTCACTATTTCCTCAGATGTATACAGCTACAAAGAGCCATAAAGAAAAATTCTTAAATAATTCTTTAAATGCTCCTTCTTGAATGCACACTTTGGAGCTATCTAATGCTAGAGCCATACTAACTTGTTCCCCTTGAAATGTCACTTTGTATCTATTGCAGTCTGATGCTTTGGCTGATGACCAGATGCTTCTTGCCAGCTGCATCCACTCTTTGCATCTTAGTTTTCACCTTTTAACTTCACTTCTTCCTCCGCAACAGTGACCTCAAACAATGTTTTCCTATGACATCCAGCACTGAAATAATATTGGGTTTTCTTGCAAATTTCTCCCTGGTATAAACATGTCCCACAGCCTCTGCCTTTGGTGCTTTTAGACAGCAGCACCAAGCGAAGAACACTGCAGGCAGAATCATAACAGCCCAGACACCTTCTGCTAACTGCAGGCAAGAGGGAAAGAGCTCATAAACAATGTGCGCCTGCTAAGCCAGAGTTATTGTGAAAAGCTTTTTATTCCCACTGCTGAAAAATAAGCAATTTTGGCATGCTCTTGAGAATATTAACAGCTAAAGAACAACACCAAGAAACCTGTCAAAACAGCTGACTTAAACCATTTCTGCAAAACAAGTCCCCTCTCTCCACAGTTCCTTGTGCTGCTAGCAAGTGCAAAGAAGTTTTCCCATTTTTGACAACTAAAGTTGCTACAAAGTAAAACACAAGGACCATTACTCAGCATTTCTCTAAAGGCTGCCATATGGAAAGGCATCGAGCTGCTACCTTCCATGACTTTCTAGGAGTTTCCATTTTTTAGAAGAGATTTGTGGGAGAGGGCATCCCCAGAAAGGAGCACGTGAGAGAACTCATTACCTTAGCTGCTCTGAGCATGCTGCTCATGGGATTGTGCATCCTGTCCTCCCTGACAGCCCCACAAGCTGAAGACAGTACCATCCACCCCATGCCCCCACATCAGCACTTAAGAATTTTTCATATTCTAAGACAGTCTCACTCAAGGACTTTGTTGCCAGAAGATATTTTCTTCTGCAGTTCTACACAGGTGATGAATTTCCTTCTGAAACTCCCTTATAAGGTACAGTCTGCCTCAGTCATGAATTTGTTTCTGTCTCTGACATTGTATTCCAACATATAAACCAGAAAAAAAGACAGTATTTCCATGGCATTAACCAGCAGTACTGGCAGAATGAAGAGTAACTTAACATTGGTATAGTCTTGTTAATTTGATTTATAAATGTAATTGCTACTAATCAATTATGTAGTATATGAAATACCCCCACAACCAGGCTCAGTAAAGCCCCCTTTATCATCTCTGGCATTTGCAGCAAACGGCACCAGCACTACGTGTTCCTCATTCCCATCAGGATAACTTTACATCCCCTTGGTTTTCAGAAAACAAAAGCTATCATGTCAGCACCTCTGTGAACCTGTGAACAGCCAAGTGAGTGAGCCTGCAGTGCCAGGAGTTAAAAGAAAATCTTCACCAGGGCAGGCAGAGCTCACATCAGCCACGCTGCAGCTCACTGAGTGTCTCCCTTGGTTACAACAGTTTATTTCAGAAAATTGTCAATGGAGATAATCCAGATAACCCTACCCCATGTGTTAAAAGGAAGGGTATCTAGAAAAAACCCAACATAATACTCTTATCGAAGTATGAAACTAAAATAATTGCACCCATATCTCAGCATTATTCAGAACACAAAAGAATCAAAGGTTCACGAAATTAAAATTGACTCTGATTTCATTCTTGCATAAAGAATAGCACAATTGTTACCTATGTTAAACATCATAATTCAATACATTAATTACTAATTTAATAAATTCAGATTAGCAGTCTCAGAGCAGATAAAGGTCAGTAATTTAGCAACTAAATCCGAGCAAAAATTAAGCAAAGTAAAATGCCACAGTTCAGACAAAATCTCAGTGTCACTGAAGTGAGCTGCGCTCCCCGGGCTGTGCCAGGCACTGCACTCTGGAAACATCATTATGTAACGATGCAGCTCCTCACCTGCCAGGCAAAAATACTCCAGAGGGAACCTTTGGGGAAAATTCCGTCATGATGAATATCCACTGTCATTAATTACATCTTTCTTCTGTTGCGTATTTCTGGACCTTTGGAACACAGCCATTGATTCTGAATAGTCTGCAGTACACCACAGCATATAGAAGTGTCAGAGGTTGAAACTATTGTTCTCAGAAAATAGGGCTGTTTATATTACTTGAATTTTCTTTTTGAATATTTATAACTATGCCACTAGTGCACTGTAGTGTGGATGAATGGTCTGTATTTCATATTGATCTTAGGCAACTCAGCAAAGGCTTTCTTTAATCTATAATTAAAAATTAAAACCTTTAGGGGAGCTATTCATCTGACAGTCAGTTTTCTTCTTGCTGCCCTCTGCCAGTAATTAAATTCTACTAGCACTTTCAATTTTTTTAAGGACTTGGTTTATTACAATTTCCTCCATATTTGTAGCCACAACACCAGAGGTTGATGTGATGCCAACAACTTCCATTTAAAAAAAAAAACCCACAGAGTAATATGAAAAATGCATTTGAAGTACTTGCATTACCAAGCTGTATTCTGTGAAAAAAATGGGCCACATATCCCCCTTCATTACCTTGTACTTATAACAAGTAATAGCTACAGTTTGCAGAATTATGAATGTGGATTTCACCACTTGAAAAACTATTTTGTTTGTTTAAAACTGCCTGGTTTTACTTAGGAAATTTAATCCACCTGCTGGATAATCAGAAAGGATTGATACCACAAAACACCACCAAGCTGTCACTTAGCAGTCAGAGACACCTGCTGATCAAGTCTTGGTACATTTTGCACAAGAGTCTTCCTTCTGTGCTGCCCCAAAGGGAGGAATGCAGATACTTGTATTAACCACAACACTTCTGCCCAAAAAGCTCACAGCACTTCTATAGTGTTGAGCACCATTTTCACTTCCTATATGGGCCAAGCACTCCCATGACTAGCCTGAGACCAGATTCTAAACAAACAAATGTTTCTGAATTTTTCACCAAACCTTTTCACATTAGACCAGTCAACATGCAGAAATGCCAAAAGCAAAATGCCTCAGTAATGTCAAACAAGCAGGGTACTGTACTCCCTTGCTGCCTAAAAATTATTTGACTTTCATCTCTGCTTGTCAAATCAGAAATCATTAGTTTACAATAGAGAAATCTGGCACTTGGCACTTTCCTTATTAGAATTGAGGCTTGGGAGGAAAACATGATAAGAACAGCGCTGCAGCAGCACGCCCCTGTGATTAGGAGAGAGGCATGTGGTGCTTGACACTGCGGGTCTTGCTGGAAGGAAAAATTACATAGCAGCTACCAGTCTTCCCTAAGCCTGTCCGCAATTGTAACCATAGGACTCAAAAATCTAGTAGAAAAGATAGGATCTGAATAACCTCCTGCTGAGTTACATAGTTATTCCAAAAGGTGAATCACTACACTGAAAAATGCTATAGGAAAAACAAAAATTATTTTATAAAACAGCCAGGGATCGTAACTAAAAGCAAGCAAGTCACTGTGCTGCTGCATTTCAGGGAGCATTTAGAATTTCAGCCCACACTACTATTTTTTTTTGTCAGTACAGATAAAGAAACATTAAAGAGTTTAGATTTTAACCAGATTTAGAGTGTCAAACCCTGAAGCTAAAATGTTCAATGTCATCAACATTCTTCCCACTTTTATAACATTTATTCAAATGCAAAGCTAAAGCAAAGCTACACTACAGCAAAATAAAGCAGTTATTTAGAAAAAGTAATTGACATCCTTTTCATTACATGCTAAGAGGTTAAATATAGCTGCATGTGCAATACAATTAGTCAAAACAATTCTGATATGAAGGAGATAAATATATCTTTGGTATTAATCAGAAGAACATAGAAAATAAAGTGTATTATTCAGGAGGAAATGCTGCAATTTTAGAACAAGTGCATAGAAGTAAAACTGAAATATGTGATGAATCTGATGTCAGCCTAATCCCCAACAGTTACTTGGCTTATCAGTTGCAATTTAAAAACACAGAGCTGTGGAAATAACTATTTTGAAAGACATTTTAATTTCTTATGAAATTGAATGAGAACATGGAAAGAAAGGAGCCAAGTAATCTCAGCATAAATCCAAATCCTGTGACATAGACAATGCCCTGATGATCACAGCCATAGCTCAAAAAAAAGTAGTATATTTTCTGCAGAGCCTGTTTCTGTTTCACACCCTTGCATATTTATAAAGCCCAAGAAGGAAGTGAGGAATCTACTTTGTAGGAGGGGAAACAGGATGCTGGGCCTGCTTGTTTTACCCAGGACAGGAGGATTACAGGAGGATTTCTGTAATCCGACAGTCTGTGCTCACTGACTCTCTCAGTTGCAGTGGTTAGACAGATTTAACCTTCAAAATAGAAAATTACATATGCCAAAGGTCTGTTTCAGTGACTTTTTTTCCATCTGAGATCTCTTGCATTGTGCTACTACCTGTTTTTCTGAGCTGAAACAATATATTGTCCTAGATCCTCCCACCAGCGTATGCCAGAAAAACAAAATTAGAATAGTATTAGATATTTTGGCTATTTGGACATTTCACCAAAGGCAGCTTCTCTTCCATTTCCTTGCTTTTTCAAGAGTGAGTTTCTAAATTGCTGGACACATTAGGATACATTTCTTCTCCTCAGACTGCCACATATTACAAGACCTGACTTGGTCAGTATCTCAGGGCAGAACTGTTTCATCACCACTTCAAAAGGCACCAAAGGTTTCCACTTTACAAAGCCAGATTTCATTAAAATGAAACATATGGAAAACTAGACCAAGGTAACCTTTTAAGGCACGAAGGCGTAGATCTGCTGCAATAGAGAGACCAAAATTAAATGACCTGCTTGCCCGACTGCCCTGCTGGAGCACAGCCTGCTCACCCTCAGCACGTGGCCACAAGGGAGCTGGCAGGTTGCCTTCCCACCTCCACCCAGCCAAAACTCTGTCCATGCAAGATCCAGTAGAAATATGACTGACTCTCTGGAGCTCTCACAGCAGTAGCCCAGGGGATGGTCTAGAGCTGCATGGCCTCATGAAAATATGTCACACTGGAAAAGAAGGAATGCAACACCCATTTCTGTACAGGCCATGTGTTCTCAGAGCAATTAACACAAGTTGTGTAAAAGGCATTGGTGCATGGAAAGCAGTACAGCATGCAGCCTCAATTGCAACAAACATCATTCTACTGTGCCATTCTACATTATATTTACTCATTAAAAATGCATGTTTCCATAAGCAAAAATATTTCCATAGCACTGTTCTTAATGCTGCTTTGTTTCACTGAACCTGACCAAACAGTTCTCACAGAGAAATTACACAGAAGCAGGATGTGGAATTCTGAGAATGTCTGTGTTGACCTTGTCAGAAGGGGTGGAAATAAATCTCTGTGGCTTTATTTTCTTCTAGAGAACTTCCACATTCTGCTGTTTCAATGCCTGTATGACTCAATGATCCTTGATCCCAAAGGAACATAAAGTTTGGCAATTTCATTTTCTTTTCCTTCCTTGGTTTCTATTAGCTGTTACTATGAAGATATTGGATTTTTTTTCTTTGATCCATCGGAAGAAAATCAATCTTTCTGCAGAAAAACAAGCAGAGAATTGTCTACTGACAATCACTGTTCATTTGACTTTTCTGAAAGACTGAAAATGCCTCACTCTACTGTAACAGTATTTGTACTAACCCCAAATAGTCTCCAAGGTTTTCCATTTTACTATTTAATCTAGAAAATTCCCTTTTCTGTTAGTTCAGGGTCTGTAACAGTCACACCATATGTTAAAGCAAACACTGCAGATTTCCTGTTCAGTGATTAAGCCATGACTAAGTTATAAATCAAAGCTCAGGTGGACCAGAGCAGAAAATCTGTACTAGGGAAAAGGCTTTTAAAAAATGTAAATCTCAGAGCTGCCTCACATGACCAAAGCAGCCATTTGCATATTCCCAGAAGGGCCCTGCCCCAGGAGTTTGCTGTGGGTGTGGCACAGGTGACCAGAGCAGTGTCACTGGTGCTCGCTGTGCCTGCTGGCCCGCATGGAGGGCAGCCCCCTTGGCATGGCAAGGGTTCTACAGCCCTTTGAGCTGCTTACTGAACAAATGGTTGAGAAATGTGCACAGGACCCTGTCCTAAGACATCCCAGCCTTCTCCTGCTTTGTTGGAAGTTTTCAAATCTTATTTCCTACCTGTCAGTTTGGTGCTATTAGTTAGTAAGCATTACCAAATATATTGGAAAAAAAAAGAGAAAAATACTTTTGTCTGGTTTATAACCCGCATTTCAATTAGAAAAACTTGCATAATGGTCAAAAGTGAAGTACACCATGACACGGAAAATAATTTGCACTGGAAAATTTGCAGAAGCCAGTATATTTCAATAAGTCTCCTCGCGCAAATACACAACAATCTTATTAAATTAAGGAGGGAGAGACAAAATCAACAAGAAAGTATATGAAGATGGATTATATTAAACCATCATGGTATATATTGTTCTTTTATCAAACATAAAAGCTGATTTTAAAATTCTGTTCATCTGCCTATATTAAAAGTGATCATCAGAAAATCTTGATCTCCCTCAAATACAATCCCCTTTGGTAGTGTCTCTGAAGAGCAGAAGGGAAGACATTACAACTGACATGTCAACAATACTGTAAATGGCTTTTCATACTTCAGAGAAGACAAGGGTGTAATCAAAATTCCATGCTTAAAAAGCAAAGCAATGGAAGCAAGACAGCTGCTATAACTAGGTCTGTCAAAAATAAATATACAAATACACAAAGAGACAATTTTTCTGAGAAACAGGATATAAGCCTCACCCCCACCTTGGGGGGCAAGTGGTGGCTTCGTTAATGGATCAGGGCCACAGAGAGGAACAATAGATACCATTCCTCTCGAGTATCTGCAAAACAAAAGACAAGATGGGTGTTTTTACGGACCTTTCAGTGTGCAAACTGCAGAAATCTCACAGGGTACTGATAAATTGCAGCAAATTTTTTGTTTTATTCCTTAAAATCTGCTCGCATAATTCTGGCATTTTCAGAGTGAAATTGGAAAATATGAGCTCAACTAGTCTGTCTTTAGTCTAGTCTAGCTAAGAACTGAGTGGGCACAGTTGTAGATTTTATAGTCAGGAAATGCTGTGACTATCTCAGTCTCCTGGAGTGGATTCCCAGGGCCCCAGTGGAGGGTAGCAGGTACCCTTTGCTGAGAAGTTCTTGTCAGACCACATGGTGCTGCCCCACCTGGAACCTGTCCTTGCTCTGCAGCCCAATCCAGGAAGAAAAGAAAGTGAGGTGACAAATCCAGCCTGGCAGGGAAAGTGCTTGTTGTTCAAAAGCAGTGCTGTTCCTCAACAGACACAGACAAAAAATTTCCATCAGAAAATGCCAACCCAGCAAACTTTTTCAAGGGCAAGTCAGTTTAGTGAACTCTAATGACCAAGCCTTCTTGGCTCCCAGCCCACTTGCCTGCCTCCTTGCCATCCCATCTGTCCCAGCTCTTGATAGCATTTCCTGGTTTCCTGCAATAAAACTGGAGGCAGGATGTGCCACCCTGAGCGGAGATTCCCAGGGCGTCATCCCCGCACAGAGAGCAGACATCTCTCATTATTACTGTTGCTGTTACTATTTTGACAGAAAAACACTTTCAGAAGAGCCAATGAATAGCATGCTGAGCATCCAGGTGCCTTCAGTAATCCTTTTAATCACATTAAAGCCCAGAGTTCCATTATAGGCATCAAGAGAAGGACTCCTCTCAAAAATATCATTCATTTCCTCACAAGACATGTTAGAAGACATGTTTGTGGCTTAATTAGATGCTGTCAGGACTTCATTCTTCATTATTACTGTCAAAAGCAACCAGACAAAATTAGAAGTGCTGATGCTTTGTAGAGATTTCTAAATATTTGTCTCTCATGGAAGAGAGATCTTTTTCCAGTAAGATGAGAGGCAGGAAGACAAAGGAGAGAAGGGGAAGGGACAGGAGAGGTTTTTGTTCAAAGAAAGAAATTACAGCTTTTCCCCCATAAATAAGCATATTTTATTGTTGTCACAAGACTAAATAAATTGTTTACTGCACATACAATGTGCACATTAACTTCAGTCTACCTTATGTCAGTTTTGACTAGCTACAGGGAATCAAGAGTACCGTGTCTCCTAAAGAGCAGGGAATAGGGATGCAATGCAACCAGGAAAGAACATACAGGAAGGCTGTGGCAGCGTACAGAACTCCTAAATCACTTTCAGACGTGTTGGATGATTGAAGAAGAGTATTTTAAATGGGTAACAGAAAAGATTTCTACATGAATTTACTATTAGAGAAGGCGCTGGGTTGAGAGCAAGTCTCTACTTCCCTGTTTTCATTGCTCCTCGGTACCTCACAGGCACAGATATTTGCTTTCATCAGTTCTCCAGGCTCAGTGGATGCCTTTCTGCACTGATGAGATACCTTGAGAGCCAATATTTTGGCACCCTATATATCTTGCAAAAAAATCAAAACTGCAAAAGATATGAATACCTCCCTAGAAAACAGAAGCCTTAATAATATCTAACTCCTGTTAAATTCCAGCAGGGAAAACCTTTGTTAATCCATGCTTTTTTGTTCTAGAAAAATGTTTTTGGGAAGGAAGCTCTATAGTCTAGGTCAATTTCTTGTTAGAGTAGGGCTAACATTAATGCTTTTCTTTTTTTCTGAGATATTAACTTCCCTTAAATCCAACTGCCACATATAACAAGAACAAAGTCCTAAAATGTCAGAAACTCAGGGGGAAATCAAACAAAACCCACTCCAACATCAGTTATTCCAGCATGAACATCCATACTTTTATGCAAATGAAATTATCCCAGTCTGCATAACTTGCCTTTTGAATACTAAGTTTGTTCCCCACCCACACAGCTATGAGTAGTTGCTTTCCCAAGAAAGATTTTTTGCAGTAAAGGAGGGTCTTACATTTTCATTAAAAAACCTCCATTTTATTAACTGTTCATTTTCCAGTAGGTAGATAATTAGGGAGATTAAAGCATGCTTTCATACCCAACCTAATTAGATAACTACATTAACTGAGCCACTTATAATCTCACTCATTTCTGAAGCTGCTAATGTTTACAGCACTTCAGTGATTGCAGAAAATGACAATAGTGCAACTATTTATTTGCCTTGCTACAGGCTTTCCACAGCTTTGGGATATTGATTTATGCTGAAAGGACTTCTTCTCTTGTAAGAACTGCAAACCCCTTGAGAGCAGCCAGGTTGTGTTCTGTGAATGAGGTGCTGACAGCCTGTCCAAGATCCAAACAAGCTCTCTTGGCTCTCTAGGCACAAGAGCAAAGCCCACGTGATTTAATCAAGAACAGTACTTTTATAATAATGCAATACAAACATTAATTTTAGTGATTTATGGAGCACCTCTGCTGTCATCTTAGCCCTCATGAAAGAGCCATCAATTACACAATAGCAGTTTCATGAAAATAACTCCTGGCTCAATTGCAAATACAAGTTAAACATTCTCTGAACCCAGCAACTTGAAGTTTTATGCCATAAATTTTCACTTAGTTTTCATCTGATGTGAAACCAGTTTGCGAGGCTTACTGTTTTTCCAATGCTCCTGTTAGCTGAGTTTCCCAATCAACCAAGACACAGATGCTACAAATTCATAAAAAATACCAGAAGTAGCAACTGAATGTACTGAGATCTAACAGACATCACCCGAGTGGACAGCTGCTGGAACCCTCTGGAGAAGCACAGTCACATGGTGGGGTGGGGGAAGGAAGCAAAGGCCCAAGCAGAAATACAGAAAGAAACAGAGAAGAAAGAGCTCCTCAGGGCAAAACTTCCCAGGAATTACTGGGAACTGAGCAGAGTTTGCTGGTGGCAAAATTTATTGAGCTAGACAATACAAAGCTTTAGTCTATAGACTCATTTGCAAACCTAAAGAACTCCAGATCTAATTCAGGCTCCACCTGCACTGAGATTTTCAGATTTTTTGTTTTAAGCATTAAATCTTTGAGTTTAATTCTAATAAAACATTTTAGAAGGGTATGGTTTAAAGCCTTTTGGGCATTCTAGGCACCTCACTCAGAAGACTGCCCAGGCTCGTCCACTGCAAACTCTGTCTGCCCTGGAGCACCATCACACCTAAAAATAAATCAAGAAGTTATCTTTTTTATCATCTGAATGTGCATCTGTTAGTAGAGGTAAGCAAAAATAGTCAATTTCGTAAATGTGTTGATTTTTATTTGCTCCTCACAAAGTCCTTTGTTCTTGACCCTCACTTCCCCAAAATATAGCTTTTAGTGTAGCAGTTACAAACTGGTGAGAAGAGTTTGCAGCCAGAAAAAAGAGTTCTATAGAAGATGACAGTCAGACCAACAGGGTACATGTGAAGGAATTGGCCTTGGTGCTGTAAGCTGGTATTGATGAAAATCAGAAAGCAAGGAAAATTACTGAAGGAGAACTCAGTGCTGCAGTAGGTCACAGAAAATATTGGATTTAAGTTAGGTTGGCCCAGAACCACTCTGCTAATTGCTACCTGCTGTGAGCACCCACCTTTCTTCTATGACTGTTGTTTGGGGGTAGAAAACCAGGACTGTGTGATTGCAATCACAGCAGCTGCTCTGAGCACATAGGAATGACACTGAAATATTGACCAGAGATCTGTCACAAACACTGACTCTTCCCTAAATGAGGTTTTACATCAGCTTACAATTGTCAGCGCTGAACCTTTATGTTTACACAATAATAATGTCAGGTATATAATATTTTTTAAATCATGGCTTTCTTGAACCTTTCATTCAAAATTACCCCCCTGCCAAATCTGAGTTTCACCTTCCTTATAGCACAAATCATGGCACAGTAGAGAGCATTAATACAGCCTGCACTATTTATAACTGTCACTAGCTATATTTTACCCCTACTGTGACAGCCATAAGCTTGAAAAATGCTCCAGAGCATTGTTTCACAATTTAAATTTGAAGTGTTTGGGGTGGGGAAAGCTCTCTCCTGCCTGTCATTCAATTAATCCAAAACTGAAGCATATATCATCTTCTTTGATTGCATTTACTTTTATCTTCTTCAACAGAGAAATAATTTTAAATTCCTCTTTTTTTCTCTGTTCAGGTTTTGAAGCCCCATGAGATTGCTGAAAGTCACATTATTTGTTACTGCAGTAATTTGGCAAAAGTGCAAACTAATAGGTGCAATTTGTAATGATACTGAGCATTAGAAGCTCCCTGGAGTGCAAACTAAGGGGATTTTTTTGTGATGCAACATTGCAGCATATGTCACAGTTGTCACATACAGCCTCGACACAGAGCATCCCCATACAGATCCAGCAGGCTTTAAGCACTCACCCACACACAGTAACACCTCACCTTACCAGAAGGCTTCAGGACCCTGCCCATACAGAATAACACCATGTCACTTCAGAAGGCTGCAAACGTTGTCCCTCTTATTCTTTAGCCCAGCCTTTTATCCCCTCATGTTGATGCCCTGCACCTGTGTGCCCTCTGCTCCCTTTGTGGTTGGTCAGTGCCCCTGGGCACTCCATGGCTCGTTGCTGTCAGTGCTGCTCACCTGCTGCTCACAGCTGTGCCCACTGGGGAGGAGGCTCAGCCACAGCCCCACTCCCAATCACCACGACCTGTGTACCTACAATGCAACACTTTTTTCAGAGTAGAAATTTTAACTTCATTGATGCTCACAACAGCTACAGAATAAAGGACATCTCACCAAAAAAAATTCAATTTTTTGAAGGAATAGATAAAACTTGCAGCCTTTGTAACATAAAGCTTCCTCTCTTTTACAAAGGGAAGAAGGATGAAGAGGAAGAGATAAAGAAAGAGCTCGAGGTTTAAGACTACAGCATTTAACAAAATGGGAACAAGTGTTTCACACACATCAAAACTATAGAAAGACCAAAGGAAAAAATTTATAAATTGGTTTGAGTGTCTCTGTCTCCCCTCTTTAGTGACTCTGCTGGAGTGCCACAGCCATTAACAGAGAAGAGCACAGTAAATACAAGGTTAATAGCTGCTACTATTATAACACTACACTGTCACCAACATAAAATGAGTGCAAAATTCTTCATCGCTGAGGACATTGATCCAAGCAGACTGATCTCACTTTCATGCATACAATGCCAAGCTGGAGAAAAGCACATAAGAAAAATGAAGCATTAGTCAACGCTGAGTTGCAGTGCCCCAGCAGCAGCCCCTGATGAAGTGCCCGCCTGCCTCCCAGGCAGTATAAAACACGTCTGTCTGCAGCCATTCGAAAGCTCGAGGAGATGCTATAATTACTGCATCACTGCCCAAATCCTCATTTTTCACAGAGCAAATAAATTCTAGCACCAGTCTGGGTTCTCTTCAGCCATGACTCAGTACTTCAATCCATTACAGTAACGGTGGAATGAAGGCATTATTTAAAGAGGTAACTACAGGTTTAAGTAGGGGAATGGAATAAAATTGAGAGAAAAAAGGCCATTAAAACCAAACTGCTTAAATAATAATTTTCTGATATTCTTTGTTGACATATGCAAATGACTAAACCACTTAAAACTAGAATATTTTCTTCCTTTAATCCCCATTTATAACATATTGTTAATATGTAAGGACCACTCCTAGAGGGGCCTGTTTATGTATATAGGCCAAGATATTTAATGCATCATTGACTAGACTTTGTTTCAGTTTAGTTCCTAGAAACAATGTAGTCACAATGTAAATGGCTTTAAATAGTTTTATTATTTGACATGATTTGCAATCTTCAAACTGAGGCACTTCAGTGACTCAAAAAAGTGAAAAGGAGTAATTGGGATGTCAATTATTGCATTATAACTAAATCTATTCAATTGTCTTGATTTCAAGACATGTGACTAGAACAAAAGTCCTTGATAAAAGTCCTTGTATTAAAAGAGTGACTAAAACCTATGGAAAATTAAGTAGGTTCTATTTTTCTCATGGAAAATTGAGTTGCAGTTCCTCCTAGTTTTGTCATGATGGTCATATCAGCACCATCCCTGCCAATATCAGGCTACACACAGATTTTTATAAAGCAGATTTCCAGATCACAGAACCCACAGAGGGCCTGAAAATTAAGCTATCAACATACCAACTTGAAACTGTTATCAAACAATCTTGAAATTCTTCAGTATAAAATAGATTGCAATATTTTTGTCGAATTGGCCTAAACTGAATTATATGAAAATACTGTTTGTTTCTACACTGTCCAGGTATGATTATCAAAGTATTTGGAGTGACAGAAAAAGCAAGGACTAAGAGGGAGTCGGAGTCATGCATTTAAAAAAAAAGATTTCTAATTTGTAATTACAGCCTCAGACAAGAATAAATGAGCCATACCCCAGGGAGATAAAACAGTATTTAAAACAACAATGTAACAAGCTCAATATTTTTCCTATTCCTAGAAGAAAATGTGCTCCCTAGTTAGACTCAGCTGGTTAAGGGCAATCTGAGGATCCCAACAGAACACAGAAATCTGTCTTAAAGAATTTGGGTTGCTCTGCATTTCTTTGTGTCAGTTAGCAGAAAAGTAGCTGACAGACTACTGCATACACTTCTCATTTGGTGCCACACTATCAATATTCCCAGCAGGTTTCTGTACAGTCTGCCATTTCAAAGAGTCACATTAGATTGTCACTAAGTGGAATTTACTATATTAAAAGCCTTTTCAGTGAAATAATAATCACTGTTTGCTAAGACAGTCTCCCACATGAATCAGAAGAGACAAACATGTTCACCTTCCTCTAATCTGCTTTAAATTGCCATGTAGTCAGGTACAGAAATAAATATACCCAAACAGACAATAACTGATTTTTATTTAAATATATACATAACAGTGGATGCACAGCAGCCCCATTCCTACTCAACAGGAGCACTATTTGCAGTACTACAGTTACAATTATGTCAGACAGGTCAGTAGACAAACCCATTTACACAGGTTTACAATTGTCTTCAGGACACAAGACAAAAAGTTTCAGATGTATTTTTAAGGGGCTTAAAATAAATGAAGAAGAAGAAGCAGAAATAATCGTGCTTCATCATTTCTATCTCAGATGCCAAGCAGAAACAACACAAGAGCTCTGAGTAGTCTGACTTTACTGAGTCCAGTATCTCTGACAATATCAGCAATCCAGATTATTTGTGGCCATTAGAGATTCTGTGGCATATTTTATTATGGTTGAGAGGTGTTCATGACAGTGACATGCCCTAGTTCTGATGAAAGAGATTATATCCTGCTCATACAATCTTTCTGGACAGCTACATTTTGGCAGAAAGCTCTTCCTTGCTGTAATCCAATCTATATTGTGGTAAGTATTGTAGACTTTATTAATAAGCCACTGTGGAGCATTCTAGAGACAGCTGCTCATTAGCAAGCTAAATTATTTTTCTATGTGATTATTTTTGGGAAGACCTATGGTAAATGGCTCTGTCCTTTTCTGTTTCCACAGTCAGATAAAAACAGAATCTGATGCTCTTAAAATTGCATATGTATTTCTACTTTACTCACAGTTTGTATCCAGAATTCCCAGTTCAAGAAGAATGTTCAAAAATAGGAGCATATTTAATCTTTACTTGAGAGGTCCATGATCAGTACAGTGTCCAGTTAATTTAATCTTTCATGCCTGTGCTGCCTTTGTCAGCTTAGCATAGCTAACCACATCTACTGTCTGATACATATTTTTTCCAACTCACCTCAATATGAGGGTTGATGTGCTCTCCACACTTTGTACAAGGCAAAACCAAATACACACCACTGCCACTCAGTTCTCACAGAATAATTACTTTCAGTCAGTAGTCAGCAGGGGTTTTCAAGAAAGGGGTGTTGAAAGCTCTGGGTCATCTTCTGAGTGATCAGAACAAACGTACCTTCTCCAAGTGCTTTAGTACTGCTTTGCCTTCTATGGGATGTGAATTAAATGTGCTCTTTTGCAGAGGAAGTACAAAGCTCTGCAGGTCCCAGCCACCATTCTGCAGAGCTGCTAACACCTCTCCCTTTCATGATGACTAGCAGGAAACCAGAGACAAGGCAGGAATCAAGGAGACAGGATCCACAGCAGGAACAAAGACAGGACCTTTCGCATTTTCTTTGCTGTCATAACTGTTACTTCTAAAGTGTCAAAAGGACTTTTGGTACTGTCAGGACTTTTAGCCTTTTCCTTGACTTTACAGCTCACCCTACTCCAACTATAATTCTACAAATCAAGAAAAAGAGATAGTTAATATTTTGACTCATAAGCAAAAATTGATTTTTCATTTTTGAAAATTGGATTTTTGTGACAGTTAGCCCCTGTTCTGAGAGATCTATCCACATAGTACTAAGGGAACCATAAAGTCCCAATACAGGTCTCAGTGGGCCTGGAATCAGAGAACCAAACTATGGACTTGGTGTTGAGTCTCCTTTTTGTTCAGTAAAAGCATTCCGATACAGGTGGCTGCCATCTCTCTGCCATACAATGATTAACATGTTTTCTAATACAATTTTCAGGTGTCAGCTTGCAGGTCCAGCCAGAAAGCAAAATCCTCTTCATCAGGACGTGCCAGCCCAATGAACCTTAGAAGACTTGAACAGGAACTGTCCTCTGCCAAATAAATTTCCTTGACAGCTGAATGATTCTTCTGGAAGAGAAGGGGAGAGGACAGGAGTCTGCTCACCTGACTTGAGTCCCCTTGACAGAAATGCATAAAGGACAACAGCGTTTTTTAAATGCTGAGTTGCAGGAAGGTCTGATCAAATGGCAATTATCAACTCTTCTCCTGCACACCAGGAGGGGTTGTCAGCTTGGGGCTAAGAAGCAAAGGATGAAAGCTTGGCCACAAGTCTGAAGGGTGAAGATCATTCCATAACCCTTCTAAAGCAAAATCTGATCGATACTTCTTAGCTTCTCTGGTTCTGCTTTTGTTTTTTGGTTGTTTTTTTTTTTTCCCTTGGGTACTACCTCTGCACAATTTTACAGGAAAAATAAACTGCAATACTGCAGTGGAAGTACGAGGTGACCAGACAGAGATTCTGAAACACCTGTCATTATCACACAATATCCCCCCAATTAAAGAACTAGAAGACAGATTTTTCAAAATACAAAAGAAGACCCAAGATAAAAATCAAGGTACATTATTCTCTGTATTTGTTAGCTGAGCACAACCTGTAGAAGTCTTTGTCATTGCTCACTGCTCTCTGTAAAGCATCACTTTGTAACAAGGACAGATCTTGAGGCCTGTTTTGTAAATGTTGCATGAGAAGGGACCACTAGATTGAGCATGCAATAATAATTTAGGCATAATTGTATTTCAGACCAAATCTACACTTTAGTGAAAGCAGAACTAGAAAGCAAATTCTATTATAATCATCTGCAGAAAAAATAAATAAGTTAGACTGTAGCAATTCTGGGGCAACAGCTAGGTCAGGGAAACCCTTAGTCTAAACAAAGATGTCAAGAAGACTTCAAGAAACACACAGTAACTTGTGGGCTGCATTTTAAAATCCCTAAAGCTTAATTTAAATCCACAGCCAGCACACAGTGGTACACAACTTTTTCATCACTTTTCTATAACCATGAAAAATGCTTTGTATTTTTCAAATACAAACAAAACAGAGCCGAGCAAATTTCAATCTCTGGAAGACCACAATCAGAAATTTCCATTTGTGAGTCCTTTTCTGCAGAAGAGCTTTATTGTACTCTCCTCCTGATAAGGCTCAGACCTGAAATCTGAGCCCTGCTTCAGATGGATGGCAGTAAATTTTACACACTTGGTAGTAGTGCTTTTCAAATTGTCTGTTCTGACACATGGCAGGTTTAGAATTTACCCTATTAAGTTACGACATTCATTTCCGAGTGCTTGCACAGCTGAAATGTTCAGACAAGCATGAGTGAAGGAAGGAAGGTGAGGACAATGATTGCATTGAAAATATGGCATGATAGTTCTGGATTATACCTTTTCATCTCAAAGATATAAGTAACAGAGATTGTAAATCTTATGTCCAATCTGTAACTCTGCTTATCGCTATATACATGAAAAAAATATTTTCTGACTCCAATTTTACGAAAATGCAGAAACCTAAAAAATCCTACATCCTCCTAGATTCTGGAGGATGTGTCGCATCTGAGACAATACAGTGCCCTCTGCGGGCTCTCCTCTCATATTACAATCACAGAAAGTAGATGCCTTGGAGTATCGTGAAATTCTCTCTGTTAATCTTTGTAATTACACTGCAAGTACTGTGAGATGAAAGGAAGACACAAACTAAATAGAAATATTCTTTTTTGGAAGTTATAATAATTCTATTAATTTATCTAAAGACCTTGGAATTACAATAGATGTGCAGTTTAAAAAGTCTCCTATGAAGACCGACCGACAGAGCTGGGATTGTTCAGCCTGGAGAAGAGAAGCTCCAGGGAAATTTTAGAGCCCCTTCCAGTGCCTAAAGGGGCTCTGAGAGAGCTGGAGCTGGAGAGGGACTCTTGATCAGTGTAGTGACAGGATGAGGGATAATGACTTCAAACTGAAAGAGAATAGGTTTAGATATTGGTAAGAAATTCTTTGCTGAGAGGGTGGCTGGGTACTGGCACAGGTCACCCAGAGAAGCTGTGGCTGCCCCCTCCCTGGAGGTTCAAGGCCAGCCTGGATGGGGCTCTGAGCAACCTGATCTGGTGCAAGGTGTCCCTGCCCATGGCAGAGAGCTGGAACTGGATGGTATTTGTAGTCCCTCCTAACCCAAACCATTCTGTGATTCTGTGAAACGATTTACTGCGATGGAATTACATAGAAAACAGGTAACTACTACCTAAGCAGGTGTTCTCCAGAAGAGTCTGCTAATAGTTTTTACAGGAATTTCACTTGGTTTAAGTATTAACTCTTGCAGGAGCAAGTACCATTGCAAACTCGATTAGCACTTAAAATATCAAAAAGGAGATTAAATCCCATCATACCAATTTATACAAAGCTTTTGCTTCCCTAGCACCTGGACATATGCAAGCTAAACACTTAAAACCATAACTGCTTTGGGCATAACACTTAAACACACAGCCATAAACTGGTAACATGTGAATAATGACAAAACTTGTTCCTTGGCCTACTTTTTCATGTAATAGAGAAGACAGAGATATAAATTATTTCAAATTAGCTTCATTTTAAAAAATAAAGTATTCATCATAAATTACCTCAGGGGTAATTTTTAAGGGGTTTTCCAAAGTACATGAAATTCCATTCAGGGCATGGTAACACTTACTGAACTTCAGAACTTGTACATAATTGAGCTGTGCTGCATTACTACATCACAGCAAGTTTTGCCAGCAAACAGATTGATGAGTTACAGGAGTTAGTTTCTTTTTATATGTGTAAAATCCAGCCAGAAAAAAATCTTTTTTTTAAGATTCATAATGTCATTTTCCTTCTTTTGTATACAAAATTATTCAGTGGCATGAAAACCCCTATTAAATATATCACTGAGCAAGGGGAAATGTCATAGTAATAAAAGTCAGTTTCAAGACTGCAAAAAACATTTTTTATTGAGATAGTTCTGCCCTGTATCAGAAACATGGCAAATAGATACGTGGATTTTATACACGTGTGTAAGAAACAAACATGATGGCCAGTATGCTTTATGGTAACTCTTTCTAAGGTACTGAAAAGTTAAATTCTAGATAGATACACAAGACATTTCAGTAGAATTTCACAGCCCAGGAAGAGCACAACAAACATCTGCTAGCTCATCAGATGTAACCACGAACAAAACAAAGACATTCAGACAAGTCACAGAGCAAAATGGAGTTGATAACCAAAGTGGCAGTGCTCCAAAAGCAAACCTGGTGAATCTGTTCAGAACCACCCAGGAAAACCAGCAGACTCTGACTTTGCAGACAAGATTAAAGGAAATACTTTCCTTATTAGTATGCAGTCTTTCAACAATTTCAACATTAATAGGAGCAACATTCCATTAATATTTTAGCCGCCTAGATTTTTTTTTCCTACTATACAACAGTATTTCCTCCCAAGAGAAAATACCTGATTTTGCTGCCTTTACACAAAATGCTTAATTCTTCCAGCAATCCTAGGTTTCCAGCAATCCATTTTTCTCCACAATATCTTTGTTAATGTGATGGGAAGAACAAGCCACAGATCTTAAAGGCAAGAGACTTGATACGTGTTGTTATCCCAGCAGGTCTCATCACCAGCTGGGTGCTGCAAACTGCTCTGAGCATGGAAGTCAATGAAGATGTCAATGACCCAAGATTCCAGGATACACCAGAAGGTTATTACTAGCCCCTAGTTGGGAAGCTGCACTATTGGTAGTCTTTTAAGAGACAGACAACCATGCAAAACTGGGTTATGAGACATGTAACACTGTTCTGATAGCTGTCCTCACACAGTGTCAGCTGAAGGACTATAAACTAAACCACAGAGGCAATAGCACTCTGCTAAGCAAAGCTAGTGGGGGAAAAAGATTTGTTGGGAAAAACAAAAAAATATTTTTTGGGGGAAAAGAAATAGAACCAGCCCCATTGTCCCACTGGATAAAATTATGTCAGGAAGTGAGGAATGAGAAGCAAATTGTTCGTTTGAATACACTGGTCTCATGGTGTGTCCCCTTGAGAATGGGCTGCAGCACAGAGTGGCTCCTTGGCTGCAGCTCTAAGAGGATTTATCTCCAAGAGCAAAATAAACACAGGTTACAGTGCCATGCCTGCAGTGCTGCTGCTCAGGGGCAGCTTGCACACTGCCCTGTGGTAGAAAAGTGAGAGATGTTTCACCCAAATCACCTGATATGAATGGCATTCTCTGATTTCAGCTGTTGGTTAAGCAGGAGGTCACCCATTACAGATATGAAACTCTGGCACACCTCAGCCTTCCCTCTGTGCTGCCATTCTGTTTCCTGGCCTCAGAGCCTTCGCCAGGTTACTGCAGGGTAGTAGCTGTCTTCTGTGATTACAGTTTATTGCAGGGCTGACATCCTCCAGGGGCTCTTGCCCTGTGACAAGGAGTAAGGATTCAAGAATTAAACAACAGCTCTGATGGTCAGGTTGATATTTATAGGGAAGGCAGACTTTCCTGTGTTTCTTCAAAGCAGGCTTTCATTATTTTGCTAGCACAGCATAAATTGATCCGTGTGACCTCAGGCCCCTGGCTTTCACTTCATAATTTAATGTTAAAGAAAACCCAGTATCTTACCCTCTAGCTTTCAAAATCTGGATGCAGCAATCCAGATATACCTCAGGGAATTGTATGATTATGTTCCCACAAGTGTGTGTTTATAATTAGGAGCACAGCCTCTAATTTACCAAGTGAACCGCTCAAAGTCAATTTCTCCATTGCAGCCAACAAATGCTCCCAGCCAAGTCCCTTGTCACAGGAGGATTCCAAAATGGGTGATCAGGCAGCAGCCAAAAAATTGAAATTAGCTGGGTTCCAAGTAGATAAGTTCATCAGGAATTAGCCATGTGTTAGAAAACAGACACAAATCCATATGGAAACTAAATGCATACTTTCACTCTCAATAATCAGTGAAATATCCAGTATTCTGGTGGAATTGCAAATTTGGATTTCTTTTGTATGCATCTTTGAGGATCTCTGCATTGTTAGTTGAGCACAGAGATGCACAGCCTCAGTGCAGCTGCTACAGACACACCAGAGATGTGACATTACCTGTGCCCACACTCTCCACAGCCCTGGGGTGAAGCCAGGTGAGCTGCAGAGCACCGTGGTCTGCTCTGTTTGTCTCAGCACTGACTTTGAGAGCCTTCCCCAAATGTAAAAACCTAGATGACAATGATTTCCCAGAATTTAGGATGAAAAAAGTGCTCCTTAGAAAAGCCATATGGCCTGTTGCTATGATGCTGCAGTGCCCCACAGCATTAAGTATATAATAAGTCATGCCAAGCATGGGATTGCAAATTTAAGACCAGCACTCAGAGATAATATAATGAGCTGATCTCTTGTTCTGTGTAGATCTAACTGATGTAATTTTTTTTTAAGGAAAATTAAGGAGGCAGATTAAAAAATGCTATAGATACAGCTGTTGTAATCTCCTTACTGTGTTTGTAACTTAAGCCAATTACACACCAGCAAGTTGCTGGAAGTCTTCTGTTTAGGGCACCATCCTTTGACTTTACAGGCACACAGACAGGATCCAGCTGTGTACCAAGCAAAACTTGTTGTACCATAAACTAGATAAAGACTTTAATGAACATGTTATATAGGACTGGATAAGCCAGTCATTAAATCTTGATAATGAAACCTGCATATCTGACTCATAATATCAAGTTATTTTTTACTCCAGTGTTGCTGTAACTCAATGAGCATCTCAAAGATTAAAAGGAAAAAAAATTCTCCACATTTTCACTTGGAAGTTTTGTGCAATCACAAGTATTTTTATAAAGCTTATTTTCTCTTTTCCATGGCATATTCAGTTATTTTCAGAGATACTCTCCCCCATCACTGCAAACAACTTTTCAAGTGAAAAAAAAATTTGTAAATTATGAAAGAGTCACAGAACTGGAAAATATGCAAAGTACCTGGAAATAAAAGGCAATGCTACATGGAATTCTGTGGCTGATTTTAAACTAGTTCCTGACCCATTAACTGTCCTCTGAGCACACATAAGGTCCCAGTGAAGTCATGAGGACTCCACTGGAGCTCAGATGTTTGTTCAAATGGCCCTGGAAAGAGTGAAGACAGCAGGCTTTAAACCTCACCTAATCATAACAGCAAGGCTGCTTCAATAGATACTCTGCAGCTTTCACAGATATAAACACATTTTAACTCAGGAAAAAAGCTGATTTCAAACACACACATACACACATATAGATACACACAGCACAGAGATATTGGCAGTAAAACTGACATAATTACAAATTCAAGTATATTTGAGAGATGCTTCTTCCCTAGGCAATACTCATATTATGACAATCCCACATACATAAATACCAGCATGGTTTACAATAAAAAGAGGGAGAAGAGGATTCTTGTAGTAATTCAGCTAATAAGTGAAATCAGTACATGCTGAAAGGAGCAAATATGGCCAGATTGACTGAATAGAGTGAGGGGCATGCCTGGAATGAGTAGTTACTACAAGGAGATGAAACTAAGAAGGGAAAAGGAAATTAGAGCATCAGAGGAAAGGGCAATATGGACACTCATCTGCAGTTTGTTAGAAATGTAGGTAAGGAGAGGGAGAAGCTTCCTGCAATATGCTTGAGCACAGTGAGCTTTGCTGAGCAGCCTCTCCAAGGAATACCACAGGGATGCACAAACCAGCAGTCAGTGAAAAAGAGCAAACCAATAAGCACAAAGCCATATAGCAGCAAAGAATGTTCACTGCCTCTTATTCACTGGTGAATATGGACATTATGGAATATTAGTTAAGCTCAATATTTACAGGAATAATGACCCTAAAATCTACACTACTCTAAGGCAGAGCTGGAACTCAATTCTACAACCTCCCAAGTGAACAAAAAGCCATACTGAAGTCTGGAACTTTTGAAATTTTGCTGATATGCAGATCTGCTACCTCACATGTGCTTGTGGAATCTGGGTGTGGGTAGAGACAGCCATGAGCAGCTGGTCTCTGAAATTACACTTTTGGTAAGCTGAATCACAGTTTCTTCTCCACACCAGAATGCAACAGGCAGTCAGACAGCAGCTGACATGCAAATACCAAAAGCAAATCACAGTAGCTCAGAAAACTGAGATGAAATAACAGACAGCTTGGTTGTGTCTATGGCTCTAAGGAGACAGAAAATACATAACTCTGCCAGAATCCTATCCTGCCATTCTGGGCTCTCATATGCCACAATTATTCATAACACTTCTGTGCCTCAGTTCTTGAAATACAGGAATCTCACAAATCCCAGCACAAAGCAACTGCTGCAGTATCCAGCCAAACCAGTGGAATCCCCCTCAGTCTATGTTTATGCTTTCCTTTGGGTCCTCTAAACACCAGATTTTAAAACCTGCCTGTTCAGTTGGATGCTGATGGCATCCACTGACTGGAAAGCCAATCCAAGTGCCCTCTTGAGAAGAACCATTTTTGTAGTTATTGATGAGAATCTGTTTTGCCCTGGCACAGAGTGGTATTTTGCATGTACTCTTTACCAGAAACCACCTCTGAGCCTAATTATTGAGGCCAATGCCTTGTCCACAAAATGAGTCACATTATTCTAAAGAAAGTGTAATTATTTTAAATCAAGCTAATTATTTCTGTATGGAAAGCTAGAGGAGTAGAGTTTAACTCAGATGCAATTTGATTTTAGAAGTCAGTCAGGAATAAGCTGATACTAAACTGAAAATTAGACTATTGAACAAAGACATTTCAACCAAATGAAATACAGCAAGTTTATATATAGGTACATCTATGAAGGCCACACACTGAGCAGTAATTTACTCCAATTATTTTAGTAAATGCAGTAATTTAACACTAACTATAGATTTAGAAATGCTTTAGAAGATAAGGAATGGTTTATATTCAAATCTTATCCTACCTGAGGACATAAGGTCCACAGAGTGACTCACAAAGAAGCTCATTTAAATATCTTTTCTTCAGAAACTCATAATATTTTTTCTCACATACAAACCTTCATTTGATCTGAAAAATCAGATTTCTTTCTACAGATTTAATTGCAAATTAAACCCAAGCTGTAAGTAAATACAATTCTATTTTTAAGGCTGAGATCAATAGCACGTACAAGAGCCACTCACTTTTCTTCCCCAGGCAGTTGAACATAATTTATATTCTGCTTGCAAACAGTTATTTCAGAAACCCTCAATTTTTGGTGTAATGTGTATCAATTAACACAGAATCCTGTTTTAATGAGAACAGCATTTAGAAATTGAATAAATAACTCTTTAGAGTATCATGGACCAAACTCTGCTGCAACACCAAAGGAAAAAAAAAAAACAAAACCAGACCTCAGCCATTGTGCAGACTCCTAGGTCTTTGAAGGAGAGACAAACCCCAAATCCAATATCTATGTCTAGATCAAGACTACATTTAAGTAAATTAATTTTAATTTTTTCATTTAATTTTAATGCCACTGCTAATCCTCAAGATTTTACAACAGATTAATAAATTGGTATCTCACCAATCAGTGGAAAAGAGCTAATGGAAATTGCACATTCCTCTTCCTAAATATAAAAAAAAAATAAAAAGAGAGAGACAGAGAGTATAAGGTCTTTTATTCAGGCAAATAATTTCCTCTGCAGAGTTCTAGTGTACTACCCAGCAAGAAGGGATAGGCATATATTGCTCATGGCTTCCATACAACAATAACCTCAACATTTCCTTTTCATAAAATAGGAGATCTTAAATCTTGAAAAGCCTAAGTCTTACATCATAATGTTGTCTCTTGTGGTGACAAGTCAGAATCTCATAGTCCTCTTACATATTTTATTCAATATTCTGTTGAAAAAGGCTGTAGCTCCTGTGTTTTTCCTGTCACTTTAGCAGTTTCATAAGTAATCATTTCACAAGTTATTAAAATTTACCAGAAATTAAAGGAAACTTGAATTTCTGAATGCCAACCTAAAGTAGGTAGCTTGATCTCTTGTATCCACTGAGCATTCAGTAGACATCAGCAAGAAATTTGTGAACAATAAACTCCTGATTTGACAAGAATACAAGGAAGAAAAATAAAAACTGCAAGACAAAGACTCCATCAAATGATTAAACCCAGGAGTGGCACAAGTGAGAAGAATTAGGTACTAATCTGCAGTAACCTCACCTGCTTCTGTTGTTCAGTCATGAGAAAACTTCTGTGTTCACTACATCATTGAAAACATTGCACTAACAACAAAAATTGTTTCATGATTACTTGTTGATTCCTTCTCTCTCTAGTATTGCATTCCTCCAGTCTGAGCTCACATAAATTATGCTGAATAGTTTGCAAATGAAGCACACGGGACTAAGATGCTTCCTGATAACAGATTCAAGCCACTTGCTACCAGGCCCATTTCAGATAATTTCTTTAAAGAATTGCTCTTGAACTCCTCTCCTGCTTCTGCAAAAGTTTAATTCTTCTGACAGTTAGGAACTTGACTTCCAATCCAAATTCATTCACTGCCAATTCATGCCTATTACTTGTGCCAACATTTATCTTGCCCAACTTTCCCTGGAGTTGGTTCTTTAAGCATATTTGTACGGTAACACATTCATTCCCAGGTTTTACTTTCCTGAGCCAAACAAACCTTCCCCAGAATATGCATTGACTGCTCCTTGACAAGCCCTGCAATTCCTTCTGCACTACTCCAGCCCAAAGAGGCTGTGCATATCTGCACTGTTAAGGGTTATCCAGGGCCTGCAGCAACGGCCCCTGGAGCCACTTGGCCTCAGGCAGGGTGAGAGGAGCAGCAGCAGAGCGATGCCAGCACAGGGGCAGGTGTCCCACACCAGGGACTCCAGAGCTCTGCACCCCAGCAGGGCACAGCCCAGGGCTCCCCTCAGCAGGGCCCTGCTGGCACAGTGCTGTCAGAGCATCCCACCCACACAAACCATCCAGCAGCAGCAGTGGGCACAGAGCCAGCCTGCACCCCGCAGGGCTGACACCAGGCACAAAGCTGAATCACTCACATCTGACTGGTTCCCTTAGTCTGTCAGAACCACAGCCAGTAAATCCTGCCAGAGCCAAACTGGAGCCATGCAGTGCCAAACCAGATATTCCTGACAGTGTGACCCACATTTACCTCCAGCTGAGGTTATGCACCCACAAATAAGAGAGGGTCGGCTGCCTGAACCTCCTGAAACACTTCTGTATACATTTATTTTTCTTATTATTTGGAAAACAGAAAATGTCTTATTCTAGTGTAACAGTACTTGTACCAACACTGCAATCCAATTCTGCTGGACCCTGAAAGTCTAATGTGGTTTTCAGCTATGTTCTGATACTCTATGCATCGCTGTCTGCCGTTTGCTCTTTCAGAAATACAGATGATATATTATATAGCCTGCATGCCAGATTCTGAAATCCTTCAGCAGCTGTCCCCACGGACAATAATGCCAAAACTCATCAAGGTCTTGAAACAGTGGTGAGTACCTTTGTGTCCCTCTGGCAACACCCACCTGGTGTGACATTTGCTTTCTGTACCTTTCAGTCCAGGAGAAAAGTCATCTTCTCAGTCCCATCGTGTCCCATAAAACACAGGAGCTAAATCATGAGAGCGAAAAGGAAGCAGCTGAGACCAGCTACAAGCCACATGTAGTTCCTGACCTTAACTGGAGTCACAAATAGAGTGTGCTACACTCCAGGGACAGGTCAATAAACAATTCTGGATATAGGAAGGAGACAGCACTCCAGTGATGCAGGAAAGAACAGGATAAATAGGAGAAGAACGCAGAAAAGAAACAGGAGAAGTGAGAGACTCATTACAGACAAATAACAATGGGGAAAAATTAGGGGGAGCAAAGGAATAGAAGAGTAGGGGGAAAAAAAAAAAAGCACAGAAAGCAAGAATGGGGACCATTCCCATGCTGCCTGACACTCTCCTCTATCTCAGTCTCCCTCCCCTGGTCTTCTGGGACAGCGATCAACAAAAGCCATGTTGTGAAACAGGTCTAGAACAGAAACTTGCCTTCAAAACCAAGACTTCTGTAAAAAAAATGGGCACATACTTCTGAATTCTCTTCAAAGCAGAAAATTATCCAAGACAATTTTTAAAAAGGTTGCTATGAAAATTGAGAATTTATTCCTTGATGCACTGAGCAAAATGGCCTCATGACTAAAACACAACTCAGTTTCCAGTTCTGCCAATGAATCCTCTGCAGCCCTGTCACTTGCCTGTGGGCCTCAGTTCATTTTCTGCACACCCCAAGATTTGCAAGAATCCATCCAAGACTGTTTGAAACATTCCCACTCTAATCACGGCAGCCAGAAACAAACACACCAAGCTTTTAAACAAAAGAAGGAAAAATTCTAGGAACAGAAAAATCCAACTGCCAAGCACACAGAAGAGAGAGATTTTTAATTTTATCAGGGAGGGAGACTGTGCTGAGGAAAGGGAAGAAAGAGAAGGCAGAAGACCAAAAAAAACCAGAAGTGCTGATTGTTCAATCATAGTATGGAACACTCTAAAGCGGAATGAGAGCTGCATGCCCTGCAAAAGTAGTGCACACATTTGGAAACAAGTTTTTCCAGATCAGGACTCTTGGCTCTTTTACTGCATTGCTGGCTGAGAAGAATTTGCTGGTTTCAGCTGAGACATGCAAGTTAGACTAAAATGTAATAACAAGGTGCAATAACAGAATGGTTGCCAGTGGCATGGATAACATGGGAAACACCAGAAGTCATTTTCAAGACAGAGGCAACTATTTTCACTCACTTGAAAAACAAGTTCTTTTTGGTCCAAATTACCATCTGCTAATAGAACATATTATGAACCAACCAGCAGACAGCAGAGACATATCTTTTCTAGTGGAAATTCCTATAGTTCCCTTTGTTTCAGGTCCAGTTTACATCAGTTAACTCTTGCAAGTGACACCACCAAACACGTTGTGCTAACAATAACACCAGGCATGTGATCCATCAAAGGGCTGCTGACAGACACGCTAACCCACAAGCCTCTTGTTCTAACAGCTGCTGAGAACCTGAAAAATAGAGAAATATAGGGAACATGCAGTTTGTAGTAGTCCACATGAGACCCATGCTATGGTATGAGTCTATAAGTATAGACTGCAGACAATGGAATTAAGTCTAGTGCATTTTTTCCCTCCTCTCAGGGTATCTGTGTAGGACTAGAGTGCAAATCCTCCGGGGATATCCAGGAATTGATTTGTGAAGTGAGATGTAAGTGCTTCACTGGAGGTTTTACATGTCTGACTTTTTCTGTCACAAACAAGTTGAGTGCAGACAAGAGGCTGTCTCTGGGTATAAAGGCCAATCTTTTCATTCTTTCCTCCTGCTGACATTTATCCCCTTGCTCTAACAAGATTTGCAAATCAGTAAAGGAATTCTGCTAAGAAGTATCTTAACTTTAACCAAGGGGCATTCAAAACAAAATCATGTGATGAAGTATATATTTGCCTCAGCACAGCTGCCTCACTACACAAAAGATAAAAATCTTCCTGAATATATCACAACACTAAGTTCTGATTGCTCTGCAGTCATAGTCACTTTAAAACTGTATTTTAGCTATACATGAGAATTAGACAATATGTGAAAACTCCCACAGAACTGCAGCTTCCACCACTTTCAAACTCCTCTCCATGGAAATCCTCATTCGTCTTCTTTTGTATTCTTCTGCTCATGCTTTTAATGTTACTGTTCCCTTCAACAAGATTATCAGCACCTTTTCTAAGGCAAGATAAAGAACTATGATTGCTCTGTCCTCGACAAGGTCCACCAGCAATCACACTATCTTTTTAATCAAAATCACCAGTCAACCAAAATGTGTTTCCAATGAAATTGCACCTTTCTTTGATAAACCACTCTCTATTAGTTTTATCAAGGTTTTCCCTGCTGCTGATTTTGGCTGATATGTTTGTAATTGACAACTTGACACAAGGCAATACCTTTTCTGAATATGAATGATACAGTCTCCTCCCTAACCCTTAGAAATGTAATGCTAAAAGCTAAAAGTGTTCTTTTTCTCCTCTCAGAACTCAGAGAAATGGTGTCAAGACTGTTAAACCTGACTTGCAGCTGCAGCAATAGTAAAAGTAAAGGAGCTCTGCTAAGCCTTACCTGAAGGCAGACAAATCACACACCAGTATGAGAGAATAACACTGGACAGTTTTGGCCAGCAGGATCAAGCTTCCAAAGATTACTAACTCACATTTTCCGTATTTACCATCAGGTTACATCAATATTCTCTCTGAAGACTCAGGAGAAAACACTTTTTTCTCTACCTCCTAGCCTCCTTGGCAGGCAAGATCACTCCTTACATGTTCAGAATTCCTGGGGTCAATGGAAAATTTTACAGAGCATGTGAAACCAGGCAAAGCTAGAGACAAAATATCAATATGAGTGGTACTTCTTTATTACCCATTCCCAGTTCCCATTTATCAGAGGACTGGTTATCTTCTCCTCCTGCCCTCGCTGCAATATACTTTCAGCTGTGTATTGTAAACAAGCAGCCAGAGCTTTTTTTAGCTGTGTAATTAGAAGCCCTTGTTTCTCTGTTTAATTTCTCTTTCTGTAACATAGCTCCCAGTCATTACCAGACAGCAGTTGTGCTCTTATTACTGACCCTGCTGTCTAGATACCTACTCACACTTATTATCCACTCTCACTTTTCCAAATAAGGACCTTAATGAGGACAAGAATACTCATTATCCCTACAACTGTGTAATAAAATACTTTCAATTTAAAATTCAAATTATAAGCCGTGAGAGAGCATATAGGTTCAGAATCTTTTTTAAAATACCTCCTTTATGACCCTGTGAAATAATTCAATAGTAATGATATTTTTGCAGTCACTAGAATGCTGATGTTTTGTAACCTCTGACTTACCTATTGCAGAAGGTTTATCTCCTTGGTTTATCTCCAAAATAGCTTTTGGCTGCTCAACAAATTAAAAAGTTGTTGTTTAAAAAAAATAATAATCCTGGGCTAGCACTAGAAATGTGTTCACAAGTTTTTTTAAAGGTTGTTAATCCCCTTGACCAAATATCATTACAATTATATAAAAAAATAATTTTTTTTCTCCTGGAAGAATGTCTTAATGATAAAGATTTCATTATCTTCTTTCTGTCACTATAATGGGGATATAGATGGTCCCAAACAAACACAAAAAAGTCCCCTCACAACTTTCAGTGTTGATGACTTCCATCCCAGTTGTCCCTGCTGTGTCAGCCTGAAGAAATGCATCACTCCTCTCCATCCACCAGCACCATCCATCAATGCCCACTCTCCATACTTGCTCTGTTTGCCTGTCCTTTAGTAAACCTTGCACTTCAGCATTTTGCCTTCTGAAGGAGGCTCTGTAGTGAGCCAGCCTAACAGGCACCATGGCAGGAGAAACAACCCCACACTGGGATGTCCTGGGAGGTGAGACCAGCCCAGCAGCTACACACACTTGATGAACAGAGGCTCTGATCTTCCAGGGAAAAAAAACACTTTATTCACTATGTTCACAGTCTGGATGAGTATGCTGAGCCAGCAATATTTATACTAGATAAATCTAGAGCTGGGATTGAATATTTTTATTCAGTTTTTAAATCAAATATTCCTGGCAAATAACCCCTTCCCATATGCTGATCATTTATATAGAGGGGGCTGTAATAGTAATATGTTAAAATAACCCAGTTACATCTGTTACAGGTTCTAGCAAATAATAACAAGCACCACTTTCTGCTTTGCACACAGGCCTCCAGTAGTGGCCTGGGGATCTGAAGAGATAATTGGATTTATTGTCCACCAGAGCCCACAATGAGAAGATTATAATTAGTTATGAAGACGCAAATGTCCAAGCCCGATATCATCTTGCACAGGCCACTGTACAAGAGAGTGAAATCTCCCAAAGACAGCTCATTTAAAACTTATTCACATTAGCAACACAGATGAAAGTGCAGAAAGAACTGTCAGAGATACCTGGCATACTACCCCACAAAATGTGCCTCCCCATTTGTAGAACTGCACCATTTATTTTGGCTACAAGTCACAACTAATTGGAATTATCATTTCAAGACACCACTAAATTCTCCTTTCCTGCCCTTATTTCACCTAAATTGTTCAAATTCTCCTCTATTTTTTCTTCAACAGCAAATGTTTTTTGCTAAAGTCAAACCAGCACGTGGCACGAGCACTTACGAAAACATTTATTAGCCTAAACAGGTACATTTATAGATTCATTTGTTTTTGTCAAAACAATTTGTACCACTCATTCCAGTTCCTAATCTGGATAGCTCTTTGCTGACTCAGAAGCTTGCATTTGCAATGCCTTTCCAACTGATCCCATGCTGAAAATATATCTTTCCTGTATCAGAAACAAACAAAACAAAACAAAATTTTAAAAAAGCTGCAAAACAATCAATCCCCCTAATTTTATTGAAATTTCTCCAGTAAGCTACTCTTGCATCAGCCAGGAACAGTTCTTTCTCTGAGAATTAGAAAGTAAATTCCTATCTCTGTAACATTGTGAAAATGCCCTCAGCTCCATGCTAAACAAGTCAGTAACAAGCAAGGAATTTAAAGCACATTAAGCCTGGCTCTGAAAACAAGGCTATAATCAAGCATGATGAGAGATCTGATGACTCAGCAAATTAAATTTCCATAAGGATTTTATTTCATTGACTATATTTACATCAATAGATGAGAAAATCTCACTAGTCATAACATGGATTAGTGCAGTTTAATGAGGCACACAACAGAGGGAAAATCAAGTCAACAACTTACCTTCTATTTCCCTTATTTTAACTAGTTAATGCATTAATCAGCAAGTCAACAGCATTGTTGACAAAAACCTCTGGGGCTGAACATTTTGCACTGGGTGCACAGCAAGTCCCACAATGCAGAAATGCAGGGCTTTGGGGCCCTCCTATCCCCACACCTCCAGCAGCTGGCTCAGTGTGTGAGAAACCAGGCTTCTCCCTCCTCCCAGGGCAGGCAGCAGCCACCAGGTAGGCAGAGAGCACCTGCAGCCATTCCACAGCCCAGGCAATGAAGAAACTAATTTACAGCTTCATTCAGTACCTCAGGTGGCAGAATGGCAGAACTGAGATGAAAAGAATACAAAAACTCAGGCTTTCTTGTCATTTCTTTCCATTATGTCAGGTAAAAGTAGAAGTTCTTTAGCAAAAGAAACCCCTGATTAAAAACACTCCAGTAAAAGGAGCCAGTACTGAAATTAAAATATTAGCCAGGAGAGCTTAGGACTTGTGAAAGGCTCCAGCCCATAAATCTAATCTCTTCCTGTAATGTGCCCCAACTGGGTCATAGTCATGCTTCAAAAGGCAGAATCAGAACAATCCCTCTTCCCCAGCCCTCCACACGTGGTGGTGGGGATGCATCACATTCCTGCAGTATACAGCCTCTGCTCTTGTCCCAGCCCTCGGGCCCTGCAGTGCTAGCAGCATTCTCAGAGGACCCAGACTCAGTGTGACAGCTTGCAGGCAGCCTTGTTGCCTAGAGATGGCATCCCCTCCTTCTCATATCCTAAATAAATCCATTCTATGCCCTATCTGCCCACAGTAGTTCTATAGGAACTATAAACCCTCAGAGTCCATCCCCAGACTGGCATTTAATTACGCAGTCACAATCCCTGCAAGGCTCTGCTCTTTAGGGCTGTTACAGAAGTTTCTAATCCCTTTCTTCCTTCCAAGTGCTCTCATCAAGGCACGGAAAGAATAAAGCAGAACAAGTTCCAATTAAATCTTGGGGGATTTTTGACCCAACTAAACATCAGACCCGCTCTGAGCTGCTGGGGCTCTTCCCTCCTGCCTCCTTTGATGAAATGCAAATCCACATGTGGAGACTGGCCAAGGGAGCACCCAGCAACCTGTTGGTGCAAAATGGTCTGAAGATCGTGTGCATCTAAGAGTCAGGGGTTGTATACTCCTAATCTCTTCATTGTTAGCTCCTAAGTGGCCTATTCTGAATACAATCAATGGAAAATACAGGAAGGAGTTATTCATATGGGCCTTCTCAGTATCAAACAAAGAAGCTATAGCTACTGACTTCAGACCCACCAGGCACCCATCAATCACAGCTTCCCCACCGAGGAGCCCAGTTCCCTCAGCTCATCCCCAAAGAGCCATTCCCTGGGCACAACCTGAGCCACTCCTGCTAGGACTGCAGCGCTGTTAGCAGGCTGTCTGGGAGACACAGCCACTGCCTGACCAATCACCACTCACTGTTCAGTCCCTCACCACTCCCATCCTGTCTGCAAAATTAAAAATCTGTCACCCTCTCTGACTTGGCCAGCAACTGGTCCTCTCAGGACAGTGCTTAGCAGACATAGGGCTTTAACAGATGGCAAGATGATGACGCAGGTCAAAATCTAAATGTGATGCCACAAGATCAGAGCAGTGCAGATTTGGTAACAAATTCAATGGAAAACATTACAACTGTGGAATCAATAAGGCATAGCTGAAAAAAATAAATTAAATGTACCCTCATACAGTGGGGTGTGGGAGTACTTTGTTGAAGGATGAAATAACAGGCTTACTTCTCCAGAATGTTGCAGTTCCTGTAGGACTTCTTTGCGTATTTCCCATTTCCCTGCTAATTGCAAAGCAATATTAATCATTAAATAGCTCTGCATACAACACACCAAGCACTGAGAATTAAAAGATGTAGTAGATAGATTTCATTCAAGTAGTTATGCTTCACATACAATCAGCGCTTTCTTGTAGAGGTAATGTACCACAGCTAAAAATAAGGACTAAAACTGTCTTAAACACACTCTGATTTTGCACCTTGCTGCTTTGCTGAAAGTGAAAGCATGCATGAAAGGATTAAGTAATTGAATCATCTATCACTGTCAATATCCAGAGAAGACAGGCTGAAACAAAAGACTAGGGACCTTCTGAGATCAAATCAGGATAACTCAAAAGCTCAAAAATTAATTTGAGAAACTATATCAAGATTCCTTCCCCTTTTATGAGTTTGTTAACTCAAAAGTGTTTAAAATACCAGCACATCACAAACACTGTGCCTCCTTCATATCAACCTATGAAACTACGCCTTTGATTCTTGAATTTTTTGATAACCAACCAATATAGCACATGATGGACAAGTACCTAAACACAATGTGAGGGATTCCCACAGAAAACATTAGAAAAGCTTTACATATTTCAGCATTTAAACCAGTGTTTATCAGGTCTCCTCTCTGCCTGGAATTAGAGACAGGGAGTACCACAGTGATTATTTCACATCCAGCTCTGGTTCTAGCTCTGCTGTCTGTCACCATCTGAGAGTGACACTGAATCACCTCAGATGATGCAACAGCAGTGAGAAAGTTATCACGTAGGATTTATTACCTATGCTTCCATAAAACCTTCTGGGCTATACATGAGGTAACTGAAAAAGATGGCAAATGTAGAGACACAGACAAGTAGAGCACTGTGCCCTTGTCCTAAGGAAAAACCACATTATGTCATTTTAGGTCATTTGAGTTTATTCAGGAAGTGACTTTCCTTGGAACAAAAGATTCAGGCCAAGAACCATGGACTTGAATTTCACTTCAACTCATTTAACAGGGAACTTTCAAAATGCAGCTGAAGCATTGATCCCATGTTACTCTTTCCCAAGAGTGTTTATCCCAACAGCACCTATGGACTAGGCAAGGATCAGACTCCACCATGCAAAGAGACAGAAGGCAGGTATAGAGGGACCTGCTGGGGAAACTATGGAGGACAGTGGTGATGGATGGAGCAAAGAGCTGCAGGGCAGCAGAATGTACAAGGGAAACTTCTTATTTATTGAAAGCTGTTGCTCAAGCTGTTACACAACTTGCATAAAAGCTGTTGCAGACAAAGTCTCCCTTGAATGAGGGATGGCCTCAGATGCAGTTTGCTTCTTTCTAGCCCAAGGCACAACTCATTCAAGACAGCCTGGATGTTACCCCTGTGAAATATCCAGCCTTAATTTTAAAACAGAAGAATAACAGCAACAAGGAACCAGAACATTACACAGAAACCCTGCAGCTAAAGGTATCAAACAGCATTTCCTCCCCACTCCTTCACACAGGCCCACTGGCTCCATCCAAGATTACTGCTGATCTGGATCTTGAAATTAGTTTCTGAAAACTGATGGTATCCCTAAAGTACTTTAGGGCCATGCACTCTGCAGGATTTGGGTAAACTAGGTTGTCTTTTAAATTATCTCCCTGCCCACATGTGTTCCCAAGGCACCTGGACACCCAGACTCCCTCCATTCCTTCCCTAGGAAGGACAACCTTCCCCAAAAGATCCTTCTAGAGTCGTTAAACTGCATGACGGCAAGTAATTGAAACAGATTCCACACAACATTCAAAAATCAACACTTAACTACAAAGTGGGGTAACATCAAAAAGGTCAAAAACTGAGGCAGGTGAAATAATCTCACAGAAAACCCAGACAGAAGAGATTGCAAAATATTAAAGGGTTAAAAAAATGTTTAGGTCTGTTTTCATAGAACTTCTTCCATGCCCTCATCACAAAAAAAAAAAAAAAATCTGGAACAGCTGATGCTGTAAGTTTCCAAGTTTATCAGGTATTTACTTTTACTTTCTGAAGCTCTTCATCCCTACATCCACCCACCGAACTAAAATTTGTTCTGCAAATTCTAAATCCATAAAACAAAAGGATTTTTCAGGTCATTATTCCAAATGTATCATAAAGGTGTTTTGCATCCTCTCCCCAGCAGAAGCCTTAGAATATTATAGAGGAAATACTACAGAAAAAAATAAATGTCCATGTGATTAAAAAAAAAGAGTAGAGCTCTTTGTTAAGTCCCAAATTCAACAACCTACATGCGTGCCTAACTTCAGGAAGGGAGAAGGACTTGAGTAGCTATTTCAAGTCTTCAATGAGTTGAGGTCCTACCACACAGATTTCTTCCCTCTTCCTTCCAGAGATGTGACTTTTCTGAAGCTCCATGAGCACCTTGATGTATTCAGCAGAAAAGATTCAGATTATAAAACAAGTTGAAATAACATCAGTAAGTTAGAACTTTTGATAATGTTTACCTCTGTTTAATTTTCAATGTACACAGAATGCCAAATCCTACTTGCTTTTCATATGCAATTAATCCTACCAAAATCCTTTGGGACTACTTCTGAAAGTAAAATGAGCAGGATTTAGTTTTTAATCCAACACTGACAGGAAGGGAAAATATGATACAGTGTTTCATCCCCAGCAAAGAACCCCGGCACTAAATCCCCCTGAGTGAGTAAAGCATCAGTGTGTATTCTGCAGCTAATCTGGCAGCAGAGCAATTTTCTGTTTGTAATATCTATTTTTGCCCAAATGACTATATAGAGGCAGATGGTCACACCAAAGGAGGACAGTTCTGGAAAGAAATCTCCCTCCCTGAGGAATAATTCACAAGACCAGTCTGGGGACTGCCAAAGTAAGATCTTTTGCCAGGCAGCTGAATCACAGCACACTTAACACCTTCAGGTTCTGGCTTCTGAATCACATTCTTACCTCCTAATAATACAGCACCGAGGGAGAAAGAGCAAAAAGGCATTTCTGTGACTGGATAGGGCTTTGAATGCTAATGATTGGATACTGAGACTCATTTCAAGTTTTTATCATCCAAGGAAAGCTTTTCTGACTGCACTTCCTCCATCCGTAGGAGTATGCCCTAGGTTACTGATTATCTGGAATCTCATCATCGAGTTTTCAAGGAAGATACTTGTTTCTTTCAGGCTGCAATGGCTCAAGCAAGTAAAGTTTCTAAAGCACAGGTCATACGAATCTGATTTCAGCCAAGGGTTTTAATCTCCCTCATAATTTTCCACTATGTTCTGACACCAATTATCAGGGCCTTCTTTCTTTAAACCAATTGAGAAAATGAGGAATTTTAAGAATGTTTTATGAAACTAACCCATATCTTTTTATTGGAATGCTGAATTTTCCTTTATCTGAATTTTCAATATGCAGAAAATTGTTTTGATCAACAATAAATTAATATCAAAAACCTTCAGGGCTGTCAAGTAGTAAGAGTGATTTTCCAACAGCAAGATGAAATCAAATGGTACTGTGATCAACAAGGTGAAGAGTTGACAGTTCTGATTTTGATTAACTCAAGTTTCAGAATTAAAAATGGGTTTAGAATAGTGAAAGTCTTTTTACCTGTTTTGCTTGTCTGCAGACCAAATGAGACATCACTTCTTTCAGGAATTTATACTTGGCTGAGATACGTTCTTCATAAGCTTGAGGGCTAAGGAAAAAAGTTTTAATTTACATTTTAAAGTACCAGATTACATTTCATCCTACAAATCATAAAATCTGCAAGCTTGGAATCACAAAGTATCTGTGCTATATCCTCAGTGAATAGCTTGGGAACATTTCAGCTCTTTTGTCCTCTGTTCTAGTGATAATAAATATAAAGTTTCCAGTGTTAAATTTGGTTGCTTGCTAGACTTAAACTGCTCTGTTAGGATTTCCAAATTACATAAGCAGTGAGAGTTTCTGAAACATGGCTTCAGGGAAAAATCACAGCTACAAAGTGTTACTAGATTTAAGAACTAAAGAATTACCAGCTATTTAACTTCAGCAGAAGAAGCAGAAATAAGTAAGATGTCCAACACTCTTGGCAATCTCCTGGTAAAACAACAGTCAACTTCTTATTTGCATGGAGCTGCTTTATTCCCAGTCAGTGTTTGGGGTCAGAGCAGCTGAGTCAGTCACCACTGAATGGCACCAAGTCAGACTGGCATCATGCTGATTTCATGGGCACACACATGAACAACTCCCTCTGACTTCCAGAGCTACCAGAAAACTGTTTCATGACTGAACCTGGCCCTACAGGCCTTAGTCAGTGACAAAAATCTATCCCAAAAAAGTGATAGAAAGGATGAATGAAAGGAACTCCATTTGAAAGGAACTCTGTTTGTTTCAGAGCTGGGAAAGTAAGATTAAAATTACATTAAAAATGTCCCATAGAAATCTAAGATAACATTAATTGCTGCAGTAAGTCTCACTTCAGTGCCTCACCATGCTTGGAAAAGTTGGAAGAGAGAGAACATACTCCTGGTGATTCAGGTAGACCATTTTAGAGAATACTCAGAAAAGCTGAACAACTTGAGTAGAATTACCAAGGGAAACAGAGCCACGAATAAAACTCAGGTCTGCTGACTTGTAGCTGTCTACTCACCACTTAGCTGTTGCATGTAACGTGTGGGAAGGGAAATGGCACATTGCATTTAGGATGTCAGAATGTACTCCTACAAAGGTAAATGATTCATAAAACTCCCTACCAGCACACACTTCCCTGCATCTACAATCAACTATGTTTAAACATTTAAGACAATGGCACCACTCACTTCCACGTCACAGTTCTGAAGAATGAAGAACATTCAAGGTGATTTTCTCTGCTTGCTAAGAGCAGCTGATGCCCATCTGTTGAGATCTGTTTTGACAGAATTTAATTCCTGCAGGTTTGTTTTATTTTTTTGTGTTTATCTTTTTTATAATGCTGTCTATCTCACTTCTCTTAAAAGCACAGTCCTAATCATGATGCATTCAGGTAGTCATGGAATTGTCTGTTCACTAAAGATTTCGAAAGAGAAAACACAGAGAATGAACTGGCAAATTCTAAATCTAAATAAATGTGAACAGTGAAGGTTATTTTCTTTCTACAAAGCATGCAGGAAAAAGCTGGGGATATTGAAAAACACAGTTACAAAAGAAACAACAAAGGAGAAACGGTGCAGACATAAAGGCTACACCCATCCATATACTGAATACTGCAGGAATTTGTCATCATTTCATCCCACAAAGCAGACAAGAACAGACATAAGGAGCAATGAAGATGCTCAGAGGCCTTCCTACAGAACAGGGTAAGAGATCAGGACTCGTCAGTTTAGAAAATAGGTAACTAGAGGTTCACAACACTACAAACAATGCAAAGAGAATTAGTAATTCAGCTTCCCACAATACCAGAATGACAGAAAAGCCAACAGTGTAAAATGCAAATCACAAAGAAGCTCTTTGTCACAATAATCAGAAGTGTGAAGAAGTATTCATCACAGGATCATTGAGAAAGTATAGAGGAGTTCAAATTTAGACTTGATACAGTCATAAAAGACTGGTTCACCAGAAATTTCCAAAGAAATCCCTAAATTACTGAGTTTAGGAAGATAAAATGGAAAGTGCCCATGGAAAAGGGCACTCAGATGATGCTTTGTGATTCTTCTCTGAAAGCTCTGCTATACTGGACATCACAGGTACTACAAATTTAAATGGACTTTAGATACAAACCAGCACAAAAGTTCCTCTGTTTTCAGTCTAAAGGCTTTAAATATTACCAGAACTGGAATTAACAGGATTGTCATGAAAAGTCAAAAACTATTAAAGCTATTGACTTTGGACAAGCAAATGAAACTCAGATAATGAAACAGATTTAAATGACTGCCAAAAATCTACACAGTCTGGCAGAAGTAGTTTAACAGAAGTTGGAATTTCCTTAGAAAACTGGGAGAATAGCTGCTCCTCATGTGACCAGGTTCAAGCAGATCATTATATATGATAAAATAAGAAAATAAACTGAACTGTGTGCAGACCATAATGACCACTAGAAAAGCTTGCAATATTAACTCCTTTTTCCATCAACACAGGAAGCAGATAAATTTGTTAGTAGAGAACTACAGTTCTTTATCCTGCTAACCACCTCTAGTTTGACCTAAGAATGCCTCCTGTGTTCACAGCTGGATCTTTTTAAGCAGAACTTGAATTCTGTATATCTTCTGTAGAAATTCTCCAAGAGATAGTAAAAGCAATTTTCAGAAAGCCATCTCCTCCCTCTTCAAAACAATTGAAACTACAGCAGCTGTGAATAGTGAAGAATGCTTCCTGTCACCTTTGTATTCCAGCTTTCTGACAGCATCAGTGACAAAATCTGGCACACAATCTTCTCCCAGATTAATACCAGACAAGGAAGTAGGCATCCATGGAGAAAGATCAAAATGCAGCATCACAGTATTCCCCAGATATCCTGGGGATAATCTGTGTAAGGCATCCCAAGCAGTAGCAAGGCCATGCCCTAAAGAAATCTGGATTAAAGTATGCTTTGTGCACAGAACATTCTAAATGTATTCCTAGCTCAAGGTTAAATGCTGTTTCTTTCTAAATATCACCCATGAATTAAGATCACATTATGATATCTGTATCTTCTACTTCAAAAAAAAAAAAAAAATTTCCTCAGAGGTCCCCAGAAGCTGGGTACAGCAAATCAAATTAACCTTGGATGACTTTCCATCTGTGCCCAGCACAAATAACTAAACAGAGGAGGCAGGAGCAGCCCAGGGGAGCAGCCTGGCTGGTTCTTCCTGACTTCCAAACCCACCAACAGCTTGGTTAGCTTGTTGGAAGAAAAAGCTGTACAGCCAGGCCTGAAGGCTGCTGGGTTCAGGTCTGCACCTTTATGTTTCAAGCTAAACCTGTATGGCCTGTACCACTCTGTCCCCAGGTTTTGTGTCAGGGAGTACAAACATCTGGGAAACAAAGGGATTTGAAATGCAATCTCAATTTGCCCAGTGGTGGGAATGGCAGGTAATGAGAGAAAACCATCAGGTTATTTCACTGCTCATCCCAAGCAGCTCTGCAGTGTCACTTTCTGCAGTGTCACTTTCTGCAGCGTCAATTTCCGCAGCGAGCTGAATGAAAACACTTCCTTCTGCAGGAGCTTGTGTAAACAGAGATACTGTAACCAACCTCGCCTCAACACAAGGGAGAATCTCTGGCAGCTTTTCATTTTATCAAGTAATAAGAAATCTTTCAAATTCTCCACTCAGGAGTCACTTCAGTCAAGTTGATTACCAAAGTAATTTCCTTAATTTCCAAGTTTAAGGCAGAGCGAAGCCTACAGAAAACAGCTCGAATACCTGCAAACAAGATTTTTTTTCAGTTATGCAGAGATGTCTGCCTTGATTCCCAGTGATAATTTGTGGATGCACAGCATTGTTGCCTCATAAATAACACATTTCCATTTAGGAGTCTGTTCCCCACACTGAAACAATGTCACTGATAAACAGTTTGTAGGGCTAGCAGTGACATCCCCCCCTTATTCAGAATATACCTTTGTTGCCATACATATGTGCAAGACAAAATATTATCCAAGTAGCTTTTTAAAGGTAAAAAACAGCCGTTTAAGAAGCAAGAGTGACATCACCAAATTAAATATAATATGAAAAATCTAAGGATAGGAGGAAGAGGGAGGAGAATAACACACAAACAAACCAAAACCAGCAAAGAATGTCTTCCAACACGGCTACCTCCACAAATCCTTATTCCTCCCTGTTCCTAACCAATCTCAAGTAATGCTGCTTGTTCAACATGAATAAAACAAAATAAATTTCTCTCCATATGGTCTCTTTAAATTGAGATCTAAAAATAGACAGACAGCCATCAAGAAGGCTTAAACAATTTTATCAGTGCTTGATTTATTTCAGCTTTCTGCTCTCTCTGGTCACAATTCAGTGCAACCCATAAATAAGTTAGGCTGGTAAAGGAGATTGGATTTTTGAGGCCAGAGCAGTAATTGAGGAATTGAACAGCCTGGAGGTTGAAATATCCCCTGGGATATAAGCCTTTGGACCTATTAGCAGCTGTCTATTGCTTTTCCAGCCATGGACACCTCTGACCACGTCAACAGAAGGAACTGATTTAAGGTTCTTTGTGACACACACAGGCATGTACTGGGCTCCACCGTGCTGTTACTCCGAAGCAAGAATATCTCAGGAAAATCTCTGACTAAAAAATCTCAGAACTATGGGAAGGCCCAATTTCCTATGAAGAAAGTCTGCATCAGCTCAGCACAATTTGATTATACAGAAAGCTGTGTTTTACACTTTTTCCACACTGTATTGGCACTTGTAAAGGAAAGACTGAAAGTGAAGCCTGAAATGAGTTTGCTTTTTTTTTTCCTTAAAAGCCAAACAGGCAAAACCAAAGCCCCATCATCACTTGCCATTCTTTTAGTCACTCCCTCAGGATCAGACTGAGCAGAAAACCTCCACAGGCAACCAAAGCAAGAAGGATGGATTGCAAACCCAACCCCTGACCAAAGGCAAAAAAAAGTATCTCCAGGCCTTACTCTGCATGAAGACGTGGAAAAGGCCAGGCCTGCAGGGAATGCCCGAGCCCCCGTGAGGCAGGGGCTGCCGTGGGGCAGCCGTGAGGGCTCTCAGCTCAGCCGCACCCTGCCCGCCTGCCGGGCCGGCCCGGCTGCCCCATGGCGGCTCCTCCGCCCGGTGTGGGGCCACGGCCGAGCCGCAGCTCGAAGGGCTGGAATCGGCACCGCACTGCTGGAAGGGCTGGAATCGGCACCGCACTGCTCCAAGGGCTGGAATCGGCACCGCACTGCTGGAAGGGCTGGAATCGGCACCGCACTGCTCCAAGGGCTGGAATCGGCACCGCACTGCTCCAAGGGCAGGAGTCGGCACCGCACTCCTCCCTCAGGAGCCCACACCCCCCAGAACCCACGCGAACGCAGTTTCTGCATGGCGCCCCTCGGAGCGGGCCGCGGCCCCGCAGCAGTGAGGGCTCCCACACACCTGCCCGAGCAGCCGGGCTGGGACAGGGACAGGGACAGGGACAGTCACACACCGAAACCACAGGGGGACTTGGTGACGGACAGAAAGGGCACTCTGGGGACTCAGGGCAGGGCTGGAACCCCTGCTCAGGGCCCTGGGCACAAGGAACCGAGGCTGGAAGTGAGGGAGCAGCCATGGGTTAGCATGAGGCTGACCTCCCCCTCAGAGAAAAAACAGCATTTAACTCAAAATCACTAAGAGATGGATTAAAAATGGACAAGAGGAAATATGAGGAAAAGACACTAAATCACTGTTAAAATACACATTTCCAACTTTTGTAGTCTGAAAAAAGAAAGAAAACAACTATATATCTGGTTTTGTTTTGTAAGAAAAGATGACAGCAACTGAAACAAAAAAAGCATTTGTTAAAAATTGGTTTTGACTATCACATTTGTTCTGATCGAGCCTATCAGCTTGTTTTGAAGAAAAGCTCCTGACTGCATAAGGTACAAACACAAAACAGCAATCGTTTGTTAGACCTGGTAAATGCCAAGAAGACAGACAGTATAATGGAATTTAGCACTACCAGTTATTCATAAATAATTCTTCTGATTAAATATTCACACACCATCATCATCATTTGTCTTGTAAGTCTGTTGTCATAGGCACCCTGTGCTCTGCTCCTACTGGATCTCGGCACAGACAGGACCAGTGCTTTGGATGTGTGACACTAAGCCAGGATCTCTTCTGAATAACAACGTGCTGCTGGTAAAATGCCCTCTCCAGCTTGCTCTGTGGCTCCTGCCTCCCCAGGGACTGGCCACAGCTCAGCCCCACACTCAGGGCTTCCCTTTTGCCTATCCCCAAACTCCTCTGGCAAGCCACTGTCTGACCTAGAGCGGTTCAAGAGGAAAGAGGAATGCATTTCCTTCCTCCTGTTTGGCAGTATTTATCCATGACCACCAGGATACTGCTCAGTTGGACTTTTTCTCTCTAAGTCTTGTAAACAAAAATGCAAAATCTAAAAAAAATTTTATCTTAAGCAAGCAAAGAAAATAGATCTTCCCCAAAACGTCTTGAATAATAATAATTTCTATTAGAATTGTGGTTGGACAGCGAGCCTCCTAAAAGAAAACCTCTCCTCTGCAGCTCAGCAGCTCCCCATGAAGGTCTCTGCATGCAGTGGGTTGTGCAGAGATGCAGAATGATCACCAGCCCCATGGTGTTCAGCTGCAGCTCTTCCCCCCTCACCTTGTGCTCCAGTTGACAGACAACACCACAGCAATTAAAAAAAAACAAAACACAAGGGCACCTTCTGACCAGGTGCTGCAAGCATGTTACTCGTGACAAATTTTTTAAGCTCAACTACCTCCTACATACCACAAGGCATACAAGTCTGCTTCCCAGAGAAATGGCATTTTGGCAGAGGGATAATTCAGCATTAGCTCCCACAGCCCTTGCTTGCAATTGTACCAGTACTGAGGCACACAGGCTGAGCAACTCACACAGCTGGAATTGTTCAGGATTTGTGGTTGTAGTTTACTCCTCAAATGGCTTTAGCTGCTGCACAATGACTACTTCACTTACAAACCTTCATAGGAAAGGGTTAATAATCCTACAGACACACTTCTATAGAGCACACAAACCAGTTAATTCTTGCAATTCATTTAAAGATAAGTGAACAGAACAACTACAGATATTATGTAATATAATTTAATGTTAAACTGATATGAAGTAAAATATTTTATGTAAATATTAACCAACACCCAGTGAGATTCATCACCTTTGTCTGCTTTGTATGGATTTACTTCCCTATTTTTGGAGAAAATTAACACTCGGCACTTGCTGAACATCCTATCTTTAAAATTTAGTCAATAAAAAAGTTGTATGTAATACAATTTTTAGATGAAGCATCCCACCTCAAGGATTAAGGACATCAAATACTACAGCAGAAAAGGCCATTCAAAAAACATCACATTTCTTGAGCTGAGATGTACATTTATGTGGGGCTATAAATTAACATGCTGTATCTCCCTCCATAAGCCCAAGCAGCTTGGTGTACATGTAGCACATATACACTGCATTTATACTGTACCATCTTAGTGATTTCACCCCAGTGACACATTTTCTGGCCAACTTACCATATGCTTTTCAGATGGTATTTATATTAGTTTGCAGAGGAAATACAGCAAAATTTAAATTATGGCAAAATTCTAATTTCATTAAATTAAAGAATTCTATTTTTATTATTAGAATTCTCACTAAAATGTCATTTTCTAAATATCTGAACATAAATCAAGAGATAAAAAACTGAGTACAATGCCAGTCCATGTCACACACTCCCCAAGACCCCTACATAAGTTTAAATATTATTCTTCTCTGAACTACACAATACATATGTGGGTGGTAGGTGTGAGGTTTTCCAGTGATTGCTGTAGTACATATCCAAGTTTGGAACAAAACTACAAATTATTATTTGTGAGGATAACTAGCATAACATGACAGCAAATACTAAAAATGCCTTTGAAAGCTTTCTTTGATCACACTGTTTCAGATAAATAGTTTTAAACAGCCAGCAGTTTATCTCAGTGCTGACAGTGAATAAGTACCACCACAATATGCAAAATACTTGTGACTTAGCAGCATCTTTTCCATCAAAATAATCCTGGGAGTCAGGTAAAAACAGTCTCAAGTGTGATTTATTGAGCATTTCCATCGGCCTGATTAGACATGAGATCTGAATTTTGGTGGGTGAGGATGGCAGCAGGGCCAACTCCAGGCTAAGGTGATATCACCATTACTATTTTCCAAACCTAAGTCCTGCATCAGCATTAGCTTTGCCAGGTGTCAACTGCAATGGAATCCTGGGGTGGCTGACGTAAAAAGGAGATAAAACAAACACTATTTTCTTCAAATTGAAACATTTTCCCCAGGACAATAATAAAAATAAGTCTGGACCACACTGGACTGATGAAAATTAATACATCCTCCCCCACACTGTAATCATTAAAATAAGATTTTTATCTGCTTTTACCATTATGGAAAACAACACACAAAGTAAAAAAAGCTCAGGGCCAGCATCTTTTATTATTTAATTATTTGCATGAACGTGGAAAAGTTACCCAGGAAGTGTCTAACTTTCCAAGGAGCACATGGTATCTATCTCAAACAATAAAGCCTCATTCTCCATCCCTGCTGACAAGGTTTTCTCAAATTGCACCATTTTAAGTACTGCCCAAACTAGCATCCATCCTGTTATTTTTCATTTTAAAAAATAATTCAAATTGTAAATGACCACTATTCATTACAATGTACTTTTCTTGAACTGCAAGCACATTTCTGAATGATGTAGGTGAGGCAGTAAGGAATTGTTAACTGCTGAAGAGATATAAAAAGCAAATAAAAGCACTTTAAGAATCTTCTTCCATAGGCACATCCTCTTGTAGCTTCTGCACCATTTTGTCCTCCAGCTGTTTTGGTGTACCTTCAAAAAGAACAAATCAAATTCAACACATTTCTCTAAACCCAAATAACTGTTTTTCCTTCAATAATATAAATGTCTAATCCAGGTGAAACAGCCTAAATATATTACTTGTTTATGAGCAAATCCATCAAGCTCAAAGGTATTTACTGCTAACCTCCACCACCTCTTAAACTTGTTTTAGCAGAAAAGCTGATGCTGTTTTTATGCAAAATCTAAAATGCAGTCAAACTTGTTTTGATCTGCTATGACAAACTGGTACAGCTGCCAATACCTGGCTTGTAAAGGACTACAAAAATTCATTACTTACTACAGATCAATGGCCTTCTCCCACCAGCTTTTAAATGAACATTTAAAGCCCTCCTGAATGCTGTGTTGGACAGCAAGAATGCTAACTCTCAATAAGATGACCAAAAAAGAAAAACAAGGAAAAAGGAAAATCCAAGATTTAAATTTAATTCTGCTCTCTGCCCAGTCAGAATTGCAGAATACCAAGAAGGTGGCTGGTGGAGCACACAGTGCTGTGCATTATTTATTTAATAAAAACAAAGACAAACACTGAAATAATCGCTTTAATTTATAATTTTGAATTCAGATCTTTTTCCTTTCCTCAAAAAAAAAAAAAGGGCAGGGGGGAGAGGGGGAGAGGGACATGACAGATTAAAACAAAGTGTAAATATACCCTGACAAAAATCCAAAAATCTAAGAAAAACCATAGAACAGACTTTACATAATATCTCATAATGAAGAAACAAAGTTACTGGTAATTTTTATAAAACAGGAGGTAACAGAAATGTTTTTAACTTGTCTTCATTAGTCTACATCATTAAGTGTATTTTTCAAAGTAAATAATGTATTTAAAATGTGACTTCACTGAAGGAACAGTATTTTCATGTAAGTTCTACACAACTGACTGGAAAATTCAAGCAGCAAAGTTGAACTACTGTATTTTATATCATTCAGTGGCAGAGTCTGTTGAGTTCAACTAACCAGTTCAAAGGGAAGACTTACATAAATGCATCAGATAACAAACATGCAGTTCATGCAGCACCAGGTACTGAGTGCAATTTAAAACACTCAAAATAAGGAAGAGAAAGGATGAATGCAGGACTAGACAAATAAAAAAGTCTATTTGATTCAGATCTAAGACACTACTTACATTTACTGACAAGAACTATTCTCCATATTCAACAGACCAATTAATTGTAAGACAAATGTACAGGATTATTGATCTGTAAAATGAGTCACTCATCCTAAAACTGTGTAGGCAAACCAGTAAATCAAGTTCTTACCTGCATGGGGAGCACGAAGAAGGTGGATATTCTGTTTGACTTCTTTGATGTCTTCTGCCTCCTGCAACTCTTTGCTCTTCTTTAATCTGGGAAAGGGGAAAATTAGATTTAATTTTCTTCAAAGAGGAGATATAGGCTTTCATTTTAATGCATAGTATCTCTCACTAAAGGTATGTACAGGCCATAGATAACTGTGATTATGAGGAAATAAAGGTTAAAAAGTATTTGAAAAGCAATACAAGATACTCAATTCAACACTGGATACAAAGCCACAAAAATGCAGCACTGTACCAACTCCTATCAGAATTTTGTTAAAATGTAAGACTCTGGATACAAACAAGTACTACATTACAGCTATTATCCTCGAGTGTCCAAAAGCTACATTTCCTTGGACAGCCAAAAAGACAGGGCAGAGCCCACCCAGTGTATTTTACCCCATCACTTGGATGACTGTGTATATACAAAGCAAATTACTCTTTAAAAGTGGATCATCCCACTTCTGGAAAGGGTGTCTAACATACACATGCAAGGGGTTCCCATTACACAGATAATTCTCACCTGTTCATAATAAATCTGGCTTGGCGTTTTCGCTTTATTTCCTCCACTCTCTTCATTGCATCCACTGAAATAAAGCAGAAGTTGTTTTAAATGTGCTTAAATCCCTGCAGCAGAAAATCCATGCTATTTTTGTAAAGCAGCTCTTACCAGTACTTCTACAATACCTAAATATCAGAGGCAACTCTTGCACTACGTAGAACTATTCCTTCTCCAAAGAGCAGGATAAAGGAATGCTCTGTGTAGCAAGTCTGATTTTAAAACTTATTTATGCTTCCACTTTTGTGCCTACACATAATTTCTATAGTTAACCATCACTGCAGAAGATTCTACTTGAAAAAAGATGCAAGTTACCACCTTCTCCTTTGTGGCATTCATTCGCATGAATATAAGCAGTTCTCCTATTTTATGGCAATTGTTCCTATGAAGCAAAGTGAAGTGGCACAAACACAAAAACAACTGCATCATGTAAAAGGCTTACATTGGGAGCCTCTTAAAAAGCTGGAAAACCACTAAGGGGCTTTGAAGACAATAATTCAAAATAAAGGACTTCTGGTCCTCATTTTCAAAGCAGTTTTTTGAAAAAAACCATCAAGTGAAACTCCACACCTGTTTACAACTCAAACCTCCTCCACATGCTAAGAATTTGGTCATGATTTCAGTAATTTCAAACACAATCACTACAAGCTGTCAATACTCTAAAAAGTCTTTTGCAAACACATTCATGATAAGTAAAGAATTAATTTTTTTGTTTTTTCCTATAATGACTCACCAGTCTTGTTCCACAACTCTCTCTGGTATTTCACTGGTTCGTTCCTACGTTTTTCAAATTCAAATGAATTATCCTGTATCAAGAAAAAGTAAATATAGACTTTTGCAGAAGCTTTTTTAGATCAATACATTCTTACTGTAGCAGTCACTCACATAACTGAATATTTTATGGGATTCTTTTCCCCCCCTTTCAGAAGCTCAGTTCCTAGACTTGAACAATCATTAGAGAGAAATATGAGAAGGAAATTGAATCGAGTGTCTGACCTCAAAGTGTCAGGAGCCACGGTGATTTGTATGAAGAGAACTATTTACCACAACATCACCCTCAGCTATTTTCTATTTAGCAAGACAAAAGGAACAGAGAAAACCCATGTGGAATAGGAAATACTGAGCAGATTAGACAGGTGGAAGGCAAAATTGAAAACCTGTAGACTTGAAAGCATTTATTGCAAGACAAATAAGCTCTACTCAACAGCTTGTAATTTTGAAATGGTTTTAAAAAATACCCCAACCACCATTTCATTTTAAGAATACTGATACAGTCGAATTTGAAATTGTGAAATATTTCAGTCAATACCTCTGGCACTTGGGACAGCTGCCATCCCCCTAACCATGTCCCTTCATTCCCCTGAGCTGAAGATGAAAAAACACTTTCCTGACTTTTTTTTTGCCAGGCACACTTAGCTTTATATCAGTTTTATCTGATGACTTCTCCCTGCCCAAACTTTGGTTTTTCTTGTGGTAAAGCTGAGTTACACAGCACTAAGTTCATATATTGGCTTTAGTCTTAAAATACATTATCTCAAAATTGGAACATATTGCCATCTATTTAGACATTTATAAAGTAATTTTAAATTCAGTTATTTTCAAAAAGGTAATTCAACATAGCCAGAAACAACTCAAAAGCAAGAAACACAATTACTGAAGATGCTAATTAACCATGGCTTTTCAGAGCCACATTAAAAAAATGAAACCACATTCTTTCCCTTGAAAGATCCACAAAAGGCAGGAAATCGCTGTATCAAAACGCTTACTAAATTTTTTATATTCTGTAAACAAATAGGTAATTAAGTCACAATAATTCTTGAATTATTTAAGGACTGTCCCACCAAATATGAATGTTTAATACTTTTACCACTGAAGCAACTTTGTTTTGAAATTCCATTGGAGGTCTCATGCTGTTTTTCAAACATTCCTATCTATGCAAAGACTTTTCCTACACATTGTAAGCTTTAGAGAGACTTCACAGGTAAATATTTTAAGGGTCTACATAGAGAGACTTCCTCAGGTACCTGGTCACTCAGATTATTTGTGCAGAAACACAATTACCAATTGTATAGATACAGAGTGTACAGGATTTATTAGTGGGAAGAAATGCCTTGGGCTTGGGAGCCACCGCGTGTTCCCAGAGCAGACACCTGATACACTGGCTTCATCCCAAAGGTGGAGATCCAGGTTTTAATCAAGCTGAATGAGCAGCTCACTCAAGAAACTCTCACAGTCTCTTCCACAACCCCTCTTCTCCCCAGCTCATTTCATTAAAAGACAAAGCTTTAAGGCAGCCAGCCCAGGCTGTGTGCCACGGGAAGAGCCATTTTTGTGTGCTAACGTGAAGTGGGAACCAGTTCAGCTTCTTACCACTGTCAGCTCTTTGCCAGCTGCTTTACGGAATGCTTTAGTCCATCTCATCTTTCTGGGATTTCGCTTCTTTTTAAAGTTTCTGTGGCATTTTGATTTGCAGAATCTAAATATCTTAAAGAAGGGGGTGAGAAAGAAGAAAAATCTTAGTCAAATGATGTTATTCAGGCCCCACTGCAAGTGTGATATGAAACACTGAGGTTACTCTAACAATATTGCTCATTAGAAATTAAATTCAGCTTCTAAATGTATTTTTATAGAAAATACAGCTATTAACAAAAATAATTTCAAGGACTAATATTTTATTTTCATTATAAAGTCATTTTCACAGCTGCCAGGGTTAAGCAGCAGTACTTACAATTAAGCTGATTATACATAAAATACACCTGAGTTTTGAGAAATATCATCTGCAAAAATAACCATAAAACCAAACCTGCAGTATGAATAAACAATTTTCTACAGCTGCCAGCATTTCTTAGACACAGTACCATCCTGAGAACAACAAAAAATCCTCACACCTCTCATCCTGAATGCAACACACACACAAAAACGTCTATTTCTTGGATGCAGCCTTAAGCCCCAAAGATTACCCTGCAGGAGTCCTAAGCACATTAGTTAAACCCTGGACTGAAATTACTGAAAGCTGTTAAAGCATATCACAAAACATTTTAATTGGCCTTTTTCTTTTTTCCCCTCTTTTTCTACATAGTCTATGGAACTAGACTCCTCACTTAAAAACGGTCCGAATTACATGCTATTCAGGAGGTTTTGAAAACTCTATTCTTCTACAGCCATATCCTCCTTCGCATCTAACAGTCAATTCTAAAAAAAATTTAACAAAAATATGAAACTTTTAATTACGGCAATCATCTTCAAATAGGTTTTTTTTTTGGGGGGGGGGTTGTTTTTTTACACTCTTCTACCACGTTTTTTCACCTCAACTCAGGCACACCTGCCACGGTGTTTTGCCTTTTCACAGATTATCTGTTCACAAGCGATGTGAACTGCAACCCGCACTGCCCGCAGCCGAACCTGCTGCCACCTGGAGCCAAAGTCTGAAAATTAAAGGGTGAGCATTCTGTGTTGCTCTGCGAGGTGTATGATTTCTTACTAAAAACTGAAATAATTCAGCCACCACTCTTGCCGACGGCCACAGCACCTGCCAAATTACGGCATCGCTGCAGGCGCTAATATTTAAATATCAGTAAGACATAAATTTCGCAGAGTCACAGAACAGTCAGAGTTGGAACGGACGCACAGACAACGAGGATTAGTGACTCCAGCTCTTAAGCAAATGGCCCGCACAGGATCGAACCCGCAACCTCGGCGCTCTCAGCGCCGTGCTCTGACCAGCGGCGCTCACCCCGGGCTCCCGCCCGCCCTCACGGTGCGCGCGTTCCCCGGCAGGGCCCGGTGCCGACGGCCAGCAGCGGCCCCGGCCCGGGACAGCGGCTCCGGCCGTGAGCGCCCCGCCCGCACGGGCCGGGCCGGCGCGGGGAGCGGCCGCGAGCGCTGCGGGGAGCGCGGTGCCGGTCGGGCGGTACCTTGCAGTCGTTGCGCACGAACATGACGCCGTGTCCCGGGTAGATGGGCCCCGAGCAGAAGTAGCACTTCTCGATGCGCATGGCGGCGGCGGCGGCGCGGGCGGAAGCGCGGCCCAGCTGACCGGAGGCGGCGGCGCGGGGCGGGCCCGGCTCCCGCTGCAGCGCCCCCTGCCGGCCCCGCCGCCCGCCACACGGGCACGAGGCCCCGGCTTCTGTTTGCAGAGGGAAAATTGTGTTCCCAGGGCGAGAAATTAACGAAGCGATACGGACACAGGGAGATACAGAGTAACCCAAGGAAAAGGAAGGCAGTTAGACATTGATTTTTAAGTCTACAGTTGATTTACTGTAAAATTCAGGCACCTGTTACTCCTTCTGTTCCCTCTCCTAGTTTTCTGTTTATTGTGAAAGGACCTAAATACTGGGCCCTGTACCATCCAAAGTGTTTGGAATTGGAGGTCTTCTCTCTATTCTTGAATAGTAGGATGCCGTCCTAGCTCTGAGGCTGAAATCCTCCTCACCACATTAAGTCTTTACCACCACAATTCCTGCCTCCCCATTTAAAAGAAATTAACTCCCTGAGTATCTGATGAAAAATCCATGTGTTGAATTGCATGTGCTTCTAAAGCAGTTTTGGTTTCTGGTTTCTAGAACAACAAAAGAAAGGCAGTCAGTTGGGTGCTGCATTGAGAAATACCAGAGGAATAAAGAAAACTTTAGCACAGTGGAGTCCCGTTCTCAGCACAGAGGCTGTCTCCAGTCCTTGGGGGAAGCAGCCTCAGCCCCTCTGCTGCAGGGAGCGCGGCTGCAGCTCAGGAGCGGCCGGGCTGTTGATGGCTCTCACACCGCAGCCAGCGAGGGCTGGGACAGAGGATGGCAACCCGGGCGAGAAGAGGAAACTGTAAAGACACACACAGAGTCCAGTTGTATCAGAGAAGCTATGAAGACAAGTTTACAGCTACAGGGAAAAACAAATAATAAACAAATTTGCTTAGGTCCCAGCTTTTTCCTGCCTATGCCATTTTTCCCCCATGGGCTGTATTTATTTTCCTGGCAGAGCACTGTGTTGTGAAGCATTTGGTGGCTTCTACAGTTTAAACACTTTGAATTACAGACTGTCACCAATACAGCCAGCAGACAGGATGTGAGTGCACACTGACAGTACAAGCATTTACCATTAAATTATCACTTCCAGCTCTTTTTTTCACCTCAAAGCACTAATCTCCTCTACAAGCCATTATGCTGTAGATTTGAAGTGCTTCTTCCTGACTAAAAGGCAATATAGGTTGAAGGTTGCTGGTGACAGAATCCAGATTAATTATAGAAAACCAATATGTACTTCCACTCTATTAACAGTTATTCACAGACAGAATTAGGTATCCAGGTGAAAAACAGCCTCACTTGAAGAAGAGATTTTGCAGCAAACCAGGTGGCTCGTTTGTTTTTGACACAGATTACTACAGCAAGAACTGTTTCACCAAACATCTCAACTCACTATCTTAAACTCATAGCAAAGCTCTGATCTGCAAGTATTTACATACTTGCACAAGTTTCCTAACAGAAGTAAAAGAACTGTCATACAGTTGTGTGAAAGAACAACTGTCAGGCAAATGCACTTATAGGATCAGGTTCAGAGACATATGATCATGTTGGGGAGAAGACAGTTCTGGGAGTCATCTAGAGCAAAGCCCAGCTCAAAGCAGAACACATTAATACCAGGCTCAAGGCCAGTTTAGTTTTTAGTGTCTTCAAGGACAACGACTCCATAACGTTCCTGAACTCCTGTTCCAATTTCTGACCACTTGTATGGTGGCAATCTTTTCCTACTATTTAATCTTAATTTTCTAGGGAACATTTCTCTCTTGGCTCTTTCCTATCCCTGTGCCCTCTGAGATGGGTCTGGCTCTACCCATTAGAGTTCAAGATATCAGAAAAGCCTCTCTTAGCTTAAACCTAAGCAAACTCTCTTTTGTCTCTTCCTACCCCTTGTGCTCCAGCCCTCAGTTTGTGGTGGCATCTGCTGGACTCACTCCAGTGTGTCAATGTCTTTCTTCTACTGAGGTGTCCAAAACAGGGCACAGAACTCCAGTCAATCTTACAATTACTGAAGATAAGGAAAGACTGACTTTCCCAACCTGCCACCTTCATTTTACCCCTGCAGCCCTGGGTACAGGCTGTCCTTCTCTGCCACAGCAGCACACCTTTGTGTTTTGGTCAGCCTGGAAAAGGATGCTCATCCCCTTGTATGAAAAATGTTTTTTCAGCTAGCACTACTGCATAGGGTTATTGCAGCCCAGGAGGAATACCCAGTGACACTTGGCACTTGCCCTTTTTAAACTGAATGAGGTTTAGTTCAGGTCATTCTCTTGCCTCTCGAGGAACCTCTGAGTGGCAGCAATGTCCCCCAGCACATTATAACCTACCTGGTAATAGAGACTGCTCTTGATGGAAGCAGTTACTCAAAAAAATCAGGCTCCTTACCTTTGTAGAAGCAATACAGTTGACAAAATGTATTGCTTGGTTCCCTTTGCTCTGAACATGAGACACGCTCAGATGATCAGCATTCTGAATGTCTTATGAACACAGAACTGATGTCTCCATTGTCCTCTCTGGGTTTGGGCTCCTGGCATCACCCAGCACTCACCAGGCTCCTGTCTGACTGGTTTGGTCAGTGCAAGAGAGGGTCACCAAGCACCTCAACCACAGCACAGACCTTGGACACATCTGAACAAAGAATCCTCACAAACACAGAGGGACAGTGCAGGACACAGACTGACATTGAACTAAGACAACAGGAAATGTTACAATTCAGTTCAAGAGTGCTGGCAAAGTTCATATCAGAAATGTTTAACTATTTTATATTATTATAAGAAATCCTGGGACAATCCATCTTAAGGGAAACACTTTCCAAAACTTGGTTCAATTACAGATCAATGTCTCCATCTGACACTGAAAGGAAACAACTTTTCTTGAAATAGCAATTTCACATCACCTAAGAATTCTTGTTTCTTAAAGCCAGTACTAGTCTAGTAAGAGCAGTGTAATTTACTGTCAAAAACATTTACTGTAATTTCTCATGAGAGTTTAAAAGGGAACAAAAGTTTTGTCACACAATATTTCAAACAGATATATCTTATGGCACATTTCAAAGGCTGACATCAAGGCAATTTTATGAAGATCCTCTTTGTAAATAGTTACAAATAATAGGCATGACACAAATATGACAGTTTCAGTATTTAATATTTAATATCCAATTTAAACATAAGTATTCAAAAGGAAATATTTTTACACTATTTCAGTAGTCACTTAGCTCAATAGCTGGTTGCGATAATCCTTAGTTTTCAGGAACTGGATGGAGCTATAAGCACAAAAACTCCCATTTTAAGTTAATGCATGACAAAGTTCCACTGCAACCCTCTGAAAACCAAAGAGTTACATTAAAAGAAATTCAGACACTGAAGTACATTGAAATGTATTGTGTCTTACACTAGAGTTTCTTACTCTACTGGTCAGAAACATGATGGTAACTTCAAAAGGCACTCTGAATTAAACTACAGTAACTCCGGTCTACAAGCATTTTAGAAGTGGAGTAGAAAAAACCAAAACCCTATACTCATATAAATTTCTTTTACCTCTATCCTAGCCCCAGAGCAGTCAAATTATATTGCACTTTTAAAATATTCTGTGTAGGCTGTGATAAAAATCTAATATTTACACATTGTGTTTGTTAAAGAACAATGCATTACTGTGTAAAATATTTTAAGAACCAAGTTTAAATACTTATTCTTGTATTTATTGATATAACCAGAAGCTACATCAAATATTTTTTTTTCCTTAGATCCTATTCTAGAAACATTTTTGGTCCTTCCTTCAAAAATTTTGTTATGCTGCAATTCATGTTCATAACTGGTATCAATACTTGCCTGAAATTGCAGTAGCTAGAATATTTAAATAAATAAATACATAATTTCTAAAGAAGCAATAGCTTTGGAGTGCTGTAAACAAGCTGCTCTGGAAGGTCTGTAACAAGACTCAATTTGGCATGTTATGACTTTAATTGGCAACACCTTACAATTATACAATCTCTGCCAGGGTAGAAAACAGTTTGGTAGGCACATCTTATAAATCAGTCTGGGCAAAAGCCCAAAAAATACTGATTGTTTCCTAGGTCATATGAATAAATAAAAATGGTTAGAGTAACACGATCCACTGAAACCAAAAATTACATTTATGTGATCCATAGTTGGGGGGAGAGAAAAGTAACTATATTCTTTTTTAAAATACAATCTAAAGGAAATGAACAAGCCATAAATTACTATATGATAACCAAGATGTTCAGGACACAAAGGTTGGCAGAATAAAATGAGCATTATAAATTCAGAAATACTGATCTACAGGACTAGTATCTTAGCTGCATCTCACCAGAAGACAATAATCATTCATTTCTCAATTCCAAATTTGAAGAAACATTCTCAATTTGTGTTTGGTAAAACAGATTCAGTGCAAAGCACCAACTCTGATGAAATTTTCCTGACATCTAGGTTGCCCTACATTCCTGTTAGAACATGAGCAGCAATATGAAAGAAACATAACAGATGCACAGTTATGCCATTTACTTATCAATTTACATACATGCATGTTCTAGAAATACAAATGATGTCAGGAGGTCTCATAGGCTGCATTGGATGTATTTCATATAGTACAGTTGTAGTTTACATGTTCAATGACATGACATGCCCCAAGTGCTCTGTGTGCACACCCCTGTGCTTCTCTGGAGCTTTTTATTCTGTACTGAAGTGCTTCCCTTTGGTTTTCATCACTGAAAACTGATGGATTAGGAGAGCAGGGAAAAACTACTCTCAGGCTTTTGTGGAAAACACAGGATGTGCTCTTAAGATTGTTATTAATTGGTGAAATGATTAAATGTTTCTGTTTAAAACCAAGAAGCAAGTTGGTTATCTTGCTGTTAGGAGACACCAAGAGCTGTCACAATATCTAATCTAAATGCCTACTCTGTGTAGTTAATGGAGACTGCCAAGGGCAACTGCAAACCCTTCAACTCAGAAGTCTACCCCTTCTGGCTGCCCATAGAGACATGTTTCTGAATTTGGTAATGAAAATTCCTTTCTTCCCCTTTCCTCCCAAGCAGAGAATTAGAGGAACATCCAGTGCTAAACCAAATTAAACTTCTGTGCCACAGCTAATAAACTGCATATAAACAAGTGGAGATCAAGGTTGTTTGAGAGAAAGCAAATAAAAATTCATATCAGTAATTAATATAGCTCATTAAATAACTACACAAAGCAATTTGTCCCAAAGTTAAACAGGTAAGCTGCAACTGTACTGTATCATACACATTAAAGTTAATTGTAACTGGGCTAACAGCCACATCTGCCTTTTTCTTGCTCCTCATTCAGTTGTTCTGTAGAGCTGTGCCCATTGGAGCGCACCACCCCTTCAGGGATCCAGGATTTATCCACACATCGTTCCATGCGCTTCATAATGAGGTCAAGCAGAGTTTCAATGGCTTTGCTTACATTATTCCCATTTGCTGCACTGGTTTCAAAATATGGGATTCTGCAGAAGACAAAAAATATAACCTTACATCATACAGTTGTCACTCAAAGAACAACAACAACAAAAAATACAGTATTACTGCCACATTCTTAGAACTCACACTGTCACTGCTACTCCATAGCAGAGACACACCAAGTGCTCAGTGGTCTGAAATGCAAAAGAAATTAGTGAAATGGCTGACTGAAGGTAGGACACAGCAGAAGACCTGCAGAACAAGGCAGCTTGCACTGAGGAGCCAGTGTTCCCACTATTGCCTGTCCTGTGGGCTTTACTTTGGAGCAGTTCTACTGTAACCCTCCAGAAAAAGGTGGATTAGTGGTTGGAGCACATCATTTAACTTAGCTTTTATTTGAGAAGAAGTCCAGTTCATGTGCTAGAAAATTTCTCCACTATATGAATTAAAACACAACAAATGCATCAGACTATTTCTTTCAGAAAAGTGTTTCTGATTCTCAGTGCAATGCAAAAGTAATCCAAAGATAAGACCCATGAAAGAGTTAAGGCAGTATAAAAGTAGAAATTAATATCTGATAGGAACAAAGATTTCACATACTTCCTTCAGAGGCACATGACCCGTGCCTGGCAGGAAGGGGAAGGGCAAGGCTGCCCTGTCTTCCCACTGGTCTGACTCAGTTTTCAGACTCCCTGGGAGCCTGTGAGAGTGCAGATACCTCAACATAGGTAAGAGCAAAGAAGTGACCTCATTATTCACCTGCCTCTCTAAATTCTCTCTTTTCCAAAATGTTTGTGAAAATTTACACTGTTTACTGCCAAGCAAAGAAGATTACTCTATCTCCAGTGTAAGATTACTGCAATACTAAGTACTTATTTTTAAGCAATGAAGAAAATATTTATCTCAGACAGAAAACAAAATATCATACCACACAGTTAAGCATTCTAAAATGCTTATTCTCACAATAACCTTTCAGTATACAGAAAAAAGCATTACAGAAAATCTCATTCTGCTTTAATCACAGCAATAATTGAAAGAAAGTTACTTACCCATATTTTTCTGCAAGTTCTTTAGCATCTTCTTCCTTCACCATCCTTTGGTCCTCCAGGTCACTCTTGTTTCCACATAACACAATGTCTGGGTTTTCACAATATGCATGCATTTGTAGCTGACCTGGCAGCACCAACATGAAGAGGGGCCATGAGTCACTGTCTCACACTCCCTAGGAACACCACCACAGACCAAGCTTGCTCTGCTGGCTCACAGCACTTCTCCACTGGCACTGAGGAGCCAGAGGACACGTGGACTTCCACTGTCACATACCCAGTGAAAAACCCAGGGAAACAGAAGCCTGGCAGAGTTAGCACAGAAACTTGTGTATTTGCAGCTGAAGGAGTTACACTCACTAAGCATCTATTGTGAGCCAAGAAAGGATCTACTTCCCTCTCCAGATGGATGATGCAGTTTGGGAACTCCTTTGCCTGGATATTCTGGCCAAGTAACATTTGCCTTCCATTTGTTTTGCTGACAAAGCTCCAGGTGAGCCAAAATACTTTTGCATAGGCTCCCCACACACTTAAATTACTGAACAGCACCAGACCAGAGATAGGATATTGTCTCAGCTTTCTTTTGTAGGTTAAAATCCAAGTTCAGCAGGCAAAACTGAATTTCAGGTGAGCCCTAGAATTCATCACTAGCAGCTATTACAATTATAATAAACACATTATTTTACTAAGAAAGCCATAAAAACCAGTATTTTAAGTTCTAATTCTCAGTGAGACTCCATATTTACAAACATAACCCCCACACCCCATTCCACCCATGCAAAGAAAGTAAAAAAAAAAAAAAAAGCCATACTTATCCAGTTCCTGACATTCAGAAAGCTTTGCTCATTTGTCAGATCAAAGAGCAGAAGAAACCCCATGGCATCTCTGAAGAAAGCAGTAGTCAAGCTACGAAACCTAGACCAGCAAAGCAAAATTAATTTGTTCATCTGACAAGTTACTTTGAAAACACAATTGCTTACAATCATAGAAGAACTGAGGTAACTTAAGACTGAATGAACCAGAAGGAAATATTCATAGTTGTTTTGCTGAGGCAGGGACTGTGTAAGAAAAATTGCTAACATTACATCAAGGCCTAAGGCATCAAGGAGACTTGAGTGTGAGAGCTTTAAACAGTCTTCTACTATAAAACATGCCTTGATCAAGACTCAAAAATTAAAACAATAATGAAATTCTAACTTTGAGCAAAAATTTATCCCCTATACACATCAGTCCTTGAATTTAAGATTAACAACCACAAGAATGCTAGTCTTTTGATAGGCCAGTAGAAAAGAATCCTTTGAGATCCTGTCTGACTTTCCCAAGACATCAACATATTTACAGAAACTTAAAAGAACTTTAAAAAGACTTTAAAAAATTTTTAAAGTGTCTATATATGCTGGCTATGAAAACAAAGACTGAAAAACAAGAATTACAGTTTGGTGTTCTACAGTTGTAAATGACAGTTAGAATTTCATGGGTACTCATAGGAAGCTTTCCATTGCCTTTACAGTAAGTTCCCATTGCAATCTTGGGCCATACCTTTCCTGCCCTGCAGTGTCCCAGAGCTGAAGATGGATCCTCTGTCCTCTGCCACCAACACCATCCGGCCCATTGGGTCTATACACCTGGAAAAGGTAAATTTGCAATACTGTTACCAGTCCAGGTGATACAGAACACAAAAGAACTGGCATTTAAAGTCATTAAATGCAGCAAAATTAGCACTGCTGATGCACAGATCCCAACTCAACAACTCAATCCTCTGCTTTGTAAGGCAAAAGTAGTATGAGATGCATTTTAATATTGCATCCAATTCAATATTTAAAAATAAGGGTAAAAGGGAAATTGCAAAACCAGGGCCCAATAGACTAGGGACTCCAGACAGATATTTAGAGCCACAAGACAATATTAATTTTTGTATTTTGATTTTCTGGGTTTTTTACTACCTTACATCATGTTCAAAATAAAACATAAGAAAGCAACAGTGCAATCTGGCGATGTATTTGTAGCAATAGCAGAATCTCATTAGCAAACAGGATATACACAAGAGATAATGACATCTGTACTTAGCTGCCAAAATGCTGCTGAAAAATTGCTGAGGGTAGATCTTATCAGATCACAGCTTATAAAGCAGAAATTGGATGATAAAAATAAAAGCTGAAGCATTTTCTCAGCATGAAAAAATAAATAAGGGCATCTATTAGTCTTGGAAGGATCAGATAAAAATAGATTCATTTCTTCTTTAGAATGCTTCGAGTTAAGTCATCTTCATTACCTTCAAATGTCATTGTATCTAAGCTTACAAGAGTTACAAACAGATCTTTAGAATTCCACAAATTCAGCAAGTTCATATTACAAGATTCAGGCTCTGAAGCCTAAACCTTATCCTGAGTTATCAAATATGCTGATCAAGTAAACCACCATGTTTACAATCCCACAAAGGGGACAAGAGACCAGTTTGGCATTTAACTAAGATATCTAGTCCTTGAACTAGATGTCATGCATGTCGTGCACCAAAAGCCAGTCTGCACAATGCCCATTACACCATCCAGATTTCTGGACACAGGAAATCACCAGGCTACAATGAAAGACAGTTAATACCTGTATGGAACAACAAAAAGCTTGTGCCAACTCCATTTCTCAGAGCAGTAACGACCAGCATCCAATTGGTTATGGTATTCTAGTGCTCAGCTTCATATCAGAAGTACATTTGCTTAGTTTAATAGCAATTCAGGGGTTGAAAAAAGCAACCTTATATTTCATCATTCTTCTCTGCTAGCGACTGCTTAGGAAGCAAGATCAGTTGCATGTACCATTTCATGCACATGTTTAAAAACTGCACCTTTTTCAGTAGCCATTTCAGTTCATACCCAGCAATAACATTTTACTACAGTTCAGTCCTTCCTGGTGAAAAGAGTTCAACAGTAAAAGTGCTATTTCAGGTACTGTGTGCACAAGTCTCAGAGTAGACACACTCATCAACATCTGCTGAGCAGAAAGAAGTGGTTTCTTAGAATCAGCTCTTTAACTTCTGGGGAAATGAGTTTGTACACAGCAATGACAAAAACAGCCAGGTCAGGTGAGGCCTTTCCTGTCACAAAATGAAGCACACAATAACACTGATTGCAGGCCTACACACAGACACCATTTTTAAGCAGCACATTCTTCGTACAAACTCACCACTCGCTTTTCCCGAAAGTCAATGCCCACCGTTGTGATGAATTTGGAATTAAATTTGCCATCTGTATATTGGTAAAGAAGGCTGGTCTTTCCTACTCCAGAATCACCGAGCGCTAGGAATTTTATGAGGTAATCGTAGTCCCCATCAGACATAGTGAGAATTCAGGCGGCACCTTGAAAAGCAAAGCAAAAAGGAACAGTTAGTCCAGAGCTCTGCCAGGACTTCTGACAAATGTCTAAAATACAAATCACTCCCTGAACTACAAAGCAGCAGGTGGTGGGGCCAGTTCTGTGCTCCTTTACACTGACTTCACTTTAAACTCTCAATTACACAAATTACCAATATCAAATGCAGCCGTGACTGAAAAAGTACATCTTTCGTTTTATTACATTCCTCTTACTGGAAAGGGAAGACAACACAATTCTAACTTCTTCAGGCAAGACTGAAAATCAAGGTCAAACTATTCAAGCTATCTATAACAGAAACTGCAAAACTGTTTTTAATCCTCCTGGAAGCTGGCAAAAGCTACTTAATTGTACTAGCAATGCAATTCTGGTCTCATACTCACCATGGCATTAGTAATATATTAAAAAAAAACCTGGACTGTCCAATTATATTTAAACAAAATTTAAAGTAATTTTCTATTAATAGCTATTTCTTTAATCTTGCATAAGACTTTCTTCTTTTTGAGGTTTTTGTTTTGAGGAAGAATCTTCAGTTTTTAAAGTTTGTGTTGTGAAGCTAGCTAGCCATTCAAACAAAATCTTGATCCTGAATTGACATTAAACAAACACACACATTTTTTCCATGGCTCATTACACATTTAAGAAATTTCTCTTTTTTTTCCTGCCTTTTTAAAAATAACCATATTCTCTATAGTCTAATCTAAGTGCAGGAACAACTAAAATGTGTAACAAAAATCACTGGCAAATTCCATGTGTATTAGAAAAGCTGATGTAAGTGCACTGGCACTTTCCTGTTGAGTAGCTACTGAGCCTCCCTCCCCCAAAACAAACAGTAGAGAGCTGCCTTGTGCTGTGTTCAAAGACATGAACATGAAAAGATAAGCCTAAAATAACCACTTTAAAAGCAACAGAAGCCTCGTGTAAAATTGCCTCTTATGAAGGACAGAAAAAATTCCAAAAATACAAAAAAAAATAGATTATGAAATAAAATTTTGAAAGAGTAATATCTGCTGTTTTAATTGTACATATTTTTGGAGCTACTTGTAGCTTGAACTAGATAAAGATATTAATTTCAAGTCAAACACTGCAGTAGTTTGCATCAATGGAAAAACACCAATTAATTTCTTGAATATCAACTCACAGCTTGACGTCTAGGACACACTGTGTCTCCAGCATGTGGGCGTCAATCACCACCATTCAGCTAAAACCGTAACCATCTTAAAAGCTTCACACCTTTATAATTGTCCCTCTCTTGGTTACAAGTCAGAACCGTGTCTGGTTGATGTGGCCATAAGCAGCTTACCAAAAAGCAGACACTGGTCAGATTTACCCCAGATATTCTCCACCTGAAGAGTTAGTGGAAAGCAGCTGACACTTTTTTCCCTTTTAGAGAAGCGCTGAAGTCTCCCTTTCCCGGCCAGGGTATATTTCACATTATGCCATCAGTGCCAGTAACAGCTTGCAGGAAGGGGGTTTAGGTGACAGAGTTCACACTCACTACTACGCCACAGCCAGCTAATTCACATCCTACTGCTGTGTTTTAACCAAAGTTTTGCAATAGAACAGAAGGCTGAAAGGGAGAGCCCTGCAGCAAAAGGGAGCTTTTTACATAAATGCACCACCACTGCAGGACTGCATCCACCACATAGGTCTGAAGGAACAGCATATTCAAGTAAGCAAGTTGAACAGGTAGCCCAAATACTGACACAAGAAGATTTTCAGAAGAAATTAAGAACCCTGATCCGTTGGACACGCTCACATGTATCAGCAAAAATAATTGGGGGGGGGGGGGGGGCTTGTTTCATTTATTAAATCCTCTCCCCTGTTGGTGAAGGAAAAAAAAGTAAAACCAGATCACCTACCCTGTAGCTCTGTCAAAGTCTTTTCATTGACATGTACCAGAAGAAAAGAAAAAGCATTTTAAAAAACAAAGATGGATTTTTCTCAAGACTGCATTTGATTTAGACTTCCATCTCACACATTTCCTTTGCCCTCATGTTCTCAAAGGGCTAAGAGCTGTTCATCCTCTACTCAAGCACATGTTCTTTCAGTCTCAGGGTCCCTAAATTAATTGTTGCTTTAAAAAACTTAGATGTAAATCTTAGGGCCAGTATATTACACAAAGACAACCTTGCTTGTGCTTTTCACTGTGCTATGCCACCTGCACAGAGGTATTTGCCTTGTCCTGTTGGTTTTCTGTTGGGTGGCTATAGGTGTCCAGAATATGTTTAATAACAAGTACCAATGTCAGTGCAGCTGATAACTGCTGATTTACCATGCACCCTGTGCAATACCACACAGAGGAAGGAAGGGCACTGCAGCTGTGCCACGGAGCTGCAGGGAACTGTTACGGTTCAGCTGCATCTTCCACTGGACAGGGCTGTGTGCAAGCTCTGGCCAAAACAGAAAGGTCAAGATTAGGCTTTGGGTATTCCTAGTATCATATCTGATTTGTAAAGTGTCTGTCAGGACACACATGCCTCATCATTTGGCCCACTCAATTTTCCCTATGGTCAGTACAAAACACAATTTCCAAAGGACTAACAGAGGGTGAGGAACCCTTCACAAGAAGAATTCTAAAAAGGCCTTCTAAAAGATTTGCTTGAGAAGGAAATTTTCTCCTCTGGTTTTGAAATGCACACACCTCTCACTGCACCCCATAATGTCAATCTATTATTCAAATATCTCCAGGGAGTGGTTCTTGTGAAACCCTGCACAGTTAACCTATCCTCGGAGACATGGAAAGAGCTATTTTCATAGTAGTTTCAAGCCTTGTCCTCCTCCCTGTACAAATATTTAAAAAGTGATCTCCACCCTCCACTTCCGAGACCTGCAGTCCTAGTGTCCAGACACATTCAGTTTCACATAACAGAAATAAGAACATATTCACTGTAAAGTATATTCAGAGCAGAAACTTCTGTGAAGCTTTTAAAAATCATGGGCCTGTTACTAAAACCCATCCCATTTTTTCCTTCCAATTTTGCTTTTTTTTTAAAATTAGGCTTTATAGCTTCACACTCTCCAGTCTCTCCTTCCACTTTTCCATACTTCATATATCAGGAGAGTAGGAGGTAGAAAAGGAAGATTCTGAAAACACTAATGATACAATTAGAATTCACCAGTCACCAAAACAAAATCATTCCCAAATCTTGCTTCTAAGAGTAAGAACTCCTTGGTTTGAAAAAAAAAAAAAAAATCACAAATGGACACAGTTTTAAGCTCCACAGTTTTGCCTGTTGTAAATCCCTCCTGAAATCCCATTCAGCTCTGGCTTTGCACTTTGCCTGGTATGCAGAGGGATAAGAGCTATGAACAAGAGCTGGAAAGGCTCCACTGGCCTTTTCCACGGCTGACAGGACCCCCACAGCCAGCATTTGAGCCGTGCCTGGACAGCTGCTGCACTGCAGCTTCCACACACACACACAGATCAGGCCTTATGAAGAAGGGATTCTCTCCAAATCAAGTGCTCCTCTTGTTCCCTGCATTTCCTAGTCTGAGGGACTTTCCCATTACAGACATCAGTGTTAATGGGTTCATCTTTTTGCCTCTGGGACACAGACACCACAGCATTATTGTGTGATAAAACATTCCAGACTATGGCAGATTTGCTCCTGTATAAATTAAGGAAATTGGCATGGCATGCAGGATTTCCCCTGCATTTTTGGCATGCAGTATGGGAATAGGGGATATGCTTCCTGAACTGGCCTTACACAAAACATGCAACTCTTGTGCTGCTACTGAGCTGATGGAAAGAAGGAAAAAGGAAGAATGCAAAAGAGATGAATACATGGAAACACAAGCCAAAAAAAAAACCAAACAACCCAAAACCAAAAACAAACAACAAAAGCATTGATCTGCAAATAAAAACATGTACATATACACACAGTAAAATTCAGGAAATCTGAACATGCCCCTAAGCAGACAATCCTGAAGCACATCAGTTTAAAGTAAGGCATACCACTTACCCCAAACTCTGCAAAAGGAATAGTTAGGGCACACTGGAGACAGTACTTCCAGTAGGAGTACTTTGCCAGCACCACCTCTTCAGCACACAGCCAAGAGGCTTACGTGTCAGCTGTTTGCATCCACGTTGATGGGTGCTCAGAGATAAAGAGGTGTGCCCATGTCTGTGTCTAGGAGGGTGCTGCCTCGCTGCATGGCTGGCAAGCAATTACACAGCTCACATGTCCCTTTTATTCCTAGAGGCAAACAGCATTTCAAAAGAGATTTGTGCAAGACCTACCTTGGAACAGATCTAAAGTTGCTGCAAAATCACCCACACACCTTTAAACAATTACATGGTTCCCAGCAGGGGTTTTCATTCAAAAATGCATTAATGATGGAGTATATGGATCACACCTGTTCAGTTATAGCTTTACATTCTTTACCTCTGGTTTGAGAATAGAGCAGTCTTTTATGTAAACTGCTTCCTTTCTGTTGAGGCTCCATGCTTGTGATTAGAGTTGACATGGGTATTGGGGAAAAATGAAACCAAAATCCACCCCAGACAGAAAGAGAAGACACTACAGGTCTCTCAGTGGGCAATAATGCATTTGTACAGATTTGATTATTCTACAAGTGCACATCAATTCATACAAAAAAAATTTCACCAAGGCACTACACTTGCCTTGGTGAAATTTACAAAATTAAACTTTGAGAGTGTTTTATGTGTCACTCCATCTGTTCCAGCAGAAAAACTGAGAAGTGATCCAGAGTGCAGAGGAGTACATTCAGTAATCCTGTCACAGCAGCAGTGCCACCACACTGCAGCGAGGCAATAGCCACATTCCTGCTCAGCGTGGGGAAAGCACACTGCATGGCCTCACCCTGCTCTACGGCTCCAGCAGCACCTGAGAGCTTGAAGAACTGGTCAATCACCAGCCAGCTCTGTCCAAACAAGGCACAGAGACTTAAATAATGCTCCTGCTTAGTCAGCACTTTGTTAAAACTTGCCAGATCTGTACAAACGTAATGTAGCACATCATGACAACAATTGTTCATAAGCTCAAGTACCTGCTGTGCTGGGGGAAGAGAACTGATGAATATGCACTTCACCAAAATGTTCTGAGCCGCACTATTGTTTTTCTTAGGAAAATGTATGACCTGGCCTGCTTTAGTTTTGGTCAAAATGACACTTTCTGTGACTTCTGGGGCTTTTCTGTAACATAAACATGAAAAAAAAATACTCCTTGGTTACTTTCAATTGCTTTACACATTTTACTGTTACAATGTTTTTAGTTTCAACTGTAGAGGAATTCCAATGACTTGCAGAATCACTGTCTAAGGAGAGCCTCTTTCTTGGAAAGATCTAACTAATTTTAAGGGTGCTCAAGATACAGAAGAATGTTTTAGCCTCCAAACACTGATGTCACTTTTAATTGGCTGAAGGTGCTCTACAACCATTTTTCAGCATTGCTGCAACTGCAGCATTTTGAGAGCACAAACTGACGGGCACACAAAGCACTGTGAGAATGAGTTTCTACAGGAGATACAGGAAATTATAATCCCACCCAGAAAGGGGGCATAAAAGGGAAGCAGCAGGTCTGATGTGGTGAGAACCTTGCACACCAGGCCAGGCAAGGAAACAGCAGATTCTGGACTATGTTTCCAGAAAATCAGGAGACACTAGGAATGGAGAAGCCAAGAAATGAAATAACAGTTAGTTTTGCAATTACATTTGCATTTCACCAACAATCAGGCAGCTGGATTTCAAAGGTTATCTCAGTTACACAAATGAATAAAAAGCAGCATGGAACTGGAAAAAAATGAAGAATAAAAGCAGGAATGTTGCAGTTGGTTATTCAACACTCCCCATACAGGAGGACCTTTGTGCAGCTTCAACTTCTGTGCAAAAAGCACAGCACCATCTCTGTTCCCTCATCGCTTCCTAACATTTTCATGCTCCACGGTAAGGAAATACTGTAGAAAAAGAAAGATCCGCAATGCTACGTGATGAAAACAGTTGATCTGTCCCCATCCTGGGAACAAGAGCTTTTGCCTCCCAAGTTACCTCTCTGCACTCTCATCAGAAGCTGCTTTTAAGTTAGAGCAGTGAAGCAAACATCTGTATAAAGCTAATAAACTCCAGAGTAACTGGGGAAAGTGAAGCAAGCATTTGTAATTTCTTTTAAGCAGTTCCACACTACTTACTCCATCCTCAACCACTCCCCTCTTCCTCCAATAAATACATTAAGCCACACTGGCTTCCAAGTGCTTCTGTGCTATTTCACTAGCTTTTAAACAGGAAATTCAGAGCAATGCTCAGCATCCTCCCTAACGTGACAATTCTGACCACTTTGGGACCCACCTCCTTCCTCACAGCCCAACCTTAACACCTGGAATACGTCACTGCACTGTACCTACTCTTCACAGGGTAAAGGAATTATCAATGACAGTCTTACACAGATACACACATTTTCCAACTGTTTCTGACAAAATGGGAGCCACAAGGGTTTCACCCACAAAGTTGGTCATATTCACAGATGGGAAATATCCATGAGTCTGACCACCCACTGATTCAGCAGCACTTTCAAATTCAGAAGGGTAAGAAAAAAGAGCACACTTCTAATTCTGCCCACAGAAATAGCCACCAAAGGGTAAAGGAGAAGAGAATAAGAATCACACAGGATAGTAAGAATTGCATATTTCTTTAAAAAATGGTTTGGTTTTCCAGGAGATAAAAATCTCCAGCAGATAAGCAAACACATGAAAATGCAGAATAGGAGGAATAATAAGTTTTTTAAAAGTTAAAAATCTAAAAGCTGAAAAAATAAGCAGTTTCATATGTGCAGGTAGAATATTAATAAAATGACATCTCAAAGAAAACATGTGCAGGTACTCACAGTAAAGAAAGTGTGAGTTATGCTCTGCATATATGGGTGATTCAGAAGACTGCAATACATATCAGTCAGGCCATGCTCATGTTTAATTCCTTTAAAGCACACACTGTAAATGGCCAGAGGAAAATATTTGCAGCTTCTTAAAAAAACCCACAATATAGATATAGATATATTTGTCTTTTGGAACAGGAAAGTTCTCAGCTACCTTCTACCTTGTTTCACAGATAACCAGGAATACAGAACATAATTCTCCAAGAGGTTACACTGCCAAATTTATGAAGGATACCAGATACATCCTGCATGAGAGAGGAATAATCTGGCAAAATAAATTACCCTGATTAGGGCAATTAGAAGTCAATGGAGAAGGTCAGCTACCAGACACCTGAAGGTACTTCCTAATCATTGTTAGATAAAAGTGAAGACCACACAAATATGATACAAATGGGACTATAAAACTACATCATTCATCTAACATGATGTGGGAAAGCACACAAAAGGGTGAGGCAGGAAAGAATTGCAGAGCAGAATTTAATCCACCTTTTCATCTCTTGGACTGGGAAATACATGGGGTTTTTGTTTTTCATAGGAAGTAAACACTTCCTTGCTAAGCTGGTTGTTAATTGGGAGATTCAACAACTTTATTTTTAGCAGCCACTGCTATTCTTTAGCATTATTGCGTTTCTGTAATATTGAGATCTAAACTAACAGGGATCACAGTACAGAGGATTTCTAACATTTTGTTCTTCTAGTTATTTCTTAACAAGTTAAATGCTTTCTCATTCTTTAGGTGCCATTGAAATACCCAAAAACTTTGAAGTCCATCAGAAGTTTTCTGAAAACAGCAAATCACAAGGCATCATGGCCTTTTGGAGCAGGACTAATGTCATCATTCTTCCAGCAAGCAGTGAAAGCATCCTGTTCCCTAGAACATTTACTGGTTATCAAAGGTACTGACTGAACAACTAAGCCATATCCACATCTAGTGAGATGGAAAACTCTATTGTCTATGGATATCAGGCACAACATTAGGAAAAATAACAAGTTACTGGTAAAAATATTGAATCAGTGGGATTTCTTAAATGAGTGTAACAAAAGGGAAAAAATAAGTTCATAGTTATCTGTGGAAAAGCATGGGAAACTGTCAGTTAAAACACTGTCCAGCAACTCAAAAAGGTTATTCTTCTACTCCTCAAATCCAGCATCACAGGACAGTCAGAGATGATAAGCAAGGAAGGACAGAGATGGAAGGATAGATCTAGATAGATAAAACTGAGGCTCACAGCTAGCATTCACTTCTCCCAATCTTTTGAAAATCAGAAAATCTTGACAGAAGCATCCTTGCAGGTGCAGACCTACCTGAGGTCATGCTGCTGTGGAGAGCAGTGCAGGCTGGCAGCAAGACACTTCAGAGCTTGACAGGTGGGTGGCAGCTGTGAATAATCTGCTCCTAAGAGGTCTCAAAATGAAACCGAGCCTTTAATTTCAGAGTCTGTAATAGCTACAGTCTGAGAAAGAGACTTTTCAGCCAGTAGTGAGCAGGACTTGTTCAGTAAACATGTTTGGAGATAGTGTATGTGATGCTTCCATGTTTCATAAATGCTATGAAAAGGTTAGAAATAACTTGCTGAGAATACTGTGACCATACCTTAACATGCTCATTACATAACAAAACACCACTTCTGCCTGAATAGCTGTATACAATAGGCCACAACCTGTCCTCTTCACAAAGTCACGAATGTGCGACAGCAAAGCAGAAATCTTCACAGAAATCTTCGTGTGACAGCAAGACACAGCCACTTTAGAGCATGCTTGTGGCTCAAAAGTATCACTCAAACTAAAGCAAAGCTACAGCTACAGTGTTTGAGTGGGCTTTTCTTTGAAGAATTAAAAGCCAAGCCCCTACTTCCACCCTATCCTCCCTCGAACAGCTCTGGAACTGCAGCACAAATTACCACTGCCCAAGCCTTCTGCTGAGGCCCTGCTGTCTGCCAAACTGCTCAGACGGTGCTTGGGCAAAATGCTGGCTTCAATTCCTGTCCTAGCACAGCTTTCTAGAGCCTCAGGGAAGGCATAACTCAAAAGAAGCACTGATTAAGCAGCCTGATCTGCTCAACACAAAGCTTCCATTCAGAAAGCCTGCTGTTTTTCATCCTGAGTTGCCAACAATATTTATCTCACTGCTCAGATCAGGATCCCATAATACAGCCTGAATTATAGTTAAATCCTGATACACAGCAAAGACTTCTGAGATAAACAGCACAGCAAACCAGAATTTCTTACACTAATTGTTGTTACATAGGAATATATGAGCAAGGAAAGCAAAAAGCAGCACAAGTCTAATGCCACAGTTTGCCCACTTTCCTTTTAGTTATTCCCAGAGAGAGGGAGGGGCCCAAAATGGCTGTAGAGTAAAACCCCATCTGAAAACTGGCAGCTGTTGCCAGCTTTTCATGCTGTAGGTGCCTTCCTAAAGAATTCTTTCATAACATTTCATGCACACAAAACATCCTCAAGTTTCATTTGAGCTGACCTACAGTAACAGGCAATTCTCCACCTCTACCTGTCAAAGTCTTCAATTAAAATTCAGAATGGTTCTGTTTATAGTTAATAAATGGCTTAGGCAGCAGTGAGCTTACAGAACAAGCACTTCTATAACCCAAGTTCCAGAAAAAATATACAAAGCTCTTCTATGAAAATAAATTGCCAGTCAGAATGCTCTAATTGATCCAAGCAGTGCAAGTTTCCTGTCAAAAACTGTGTCAGGGAAATGTGTATGCAGTTATCACACCACAGTGCATACAGACTGTGCTGGCTTGGTGAGACACCTAGTAGAAATGTCGTATGCTCGTGAGGAACTCCAAAATCTCACACAAACTGCCAAACCAACTTCACAGAACAATTCTACACCATAATAAAGGCATCAAACCTCTGAAATGAAGAACGGAATATAAAGGGTAAGTAATAGGAAAGTATTCAGCTATGCCCTTCTGAGCAAAAGTCACAAGAAAATGGGAGTATGTCATGGTACTGTCCCACAAGAGTTTCTATATGAAAAGTCTCATTAAAGTAGGTGCTGGTGTTTCATCTTCTGCTAAAAGACTGGCTTTGGCTTGCAACATTTGGTTTGATTTTAAATCAGTGCATGTGATTTACTATAGAAGAAACTAAGAATCCAATAATGAGATTCCAGTAAAAATAAATTAAGTATGTGAAAAACTAAAATCTCAGCACTAATCAGTACAGCTACCATGCCTATAGTGGGGCTGTGCTAACTGACCCGCTCATTCCCAGAGAACTGCCTCACCAAGATCCCAGTTTTTCTGGTTTTTTTAATACCAACAGTGTAAACATCACAATGTATCAGAACAGATTTTGTAAAATAAATTTTATCCCTATGACACAGTGTTTAAACAAATTCAGAAGCAGGAACTACACTGTTTCTTAGTTATGAAGTAAAACATTTTAGACCAAATAAAAGTTACTCCTTTTTCTCCTTCCCATTGTCCAGAGCTCATTTCTCTCCTTCTACTAGGATACTTCCAGATCTTTTTCCATTAACTGGTTTTAAGATTTTTTAGGTCATTCTAAGTTTTCTATAGTTTCAGAATTTTTGTTGGTTTTTTTCCTACTTTTTTTCTTAAGAAAAACAAAATTACAATTTCTCTTTATAGCCATTGGTAGTAAAATGCTTAAAGAAGCCCAGCTGAATTAGATTCCCAGTTTGTCTTTACCAGGCTTAATTACTAAGGCTGTTTTGTTTAAGATAGTGTTATAAACAAAAGACATGTTGGAAACATGCAGATATACTGAAATCCAGCAAGACTATGGTGAGGGTAAGGGTGGCAGCATCAAATGTTAGCATCTTGGTGTGCAGCGACATTATCAAAATTTAATCCTCAAATAACTTAGGCTATTAGAAGTCACTACACTAAAATGTGCTAGAAATAGTTTCTGTAACACATTCAAAATGCAGTAAATGAAAGTATTATATAACAGTAAATTACAGTGAAGCAGCTACAACAACCAATCCATCCACACAGCACAGGAAAAAACAAAAACAGTCAGTCAAGCATCAATGTTTACAAAATCCTTTTTCCCCTTTTCCCAAAAGTTTATATTATATATAAACTTTTCATACACTGGGGATGTCTATAAGGAAACAGTAAGAAAATATATTTCTTGAACTATATTTATTAATTTCTCACTTCTCTGTCATAAACATAAGTCAGATGGTGATGATCTGGAAGGAGAAAAGTAATCTTAAGACATTCTATGTTAGACATCAAATAAAACCCTGGGAAAGCCTTGTGACCTCCACAGAAGTGGAGAATAATACTGTTTTCTGTTCTCTGAACAACTCCTCCTTGCTTATTTGCAGTCTCAAAAAGTGGAGTTTTGGTTCATGAATAGAACAATGCTGGTAAACACATGGCTAGAAAGGATGTTTGATTACAAAATCATGCTTATGGTGGCATGGCATGACTTAGTCAGATGGGTACATACATTCTGAGTTCCTTCCAAAGGAGATACAAAATGTAGTAATAACAGCCCACCTTCCTATTGCTTTTATGATAATTAAGATTCAAGTCATTACTATATGATTGAACAATGAATGTGAACTAGATGAGCTCTCATGGTTCCTTGCTATTCAATTTTTTTTTTTTGCAATTAAAAATAACAGCCTGTGCGACACACCATGTTCATGCCTTTTATCAGCCCTTTAGCAAACATGATACCAAACATGTTGGTGCACAATGCAGTTAAAACTCCTGCCATTCTAAAGGACTGATTTATTCAGTATACTTTATCTTTAAATGCTGATAGGAACACAGGAAGAAACAGAAGGGGAAAAAGTTCAAGCACTGCAACATTTAAAAATACTTTGTTCAATATTTTAAATGTTATTTGCACAGCACACTTTACTATCAGGGGTCTAATTGTATCTTCCCTGCAGAACAAGTTTTGACAAGTTTGCCACAGAAGACAACATAGGCTGATGACCTGGGATCAGAACAGGCATCTTATGCCTCCTGGATCCAGACATTGCTCACTGCAGTCATTTTATTTATTTTGTTAATAAACTTACCCTGGTTTGTATTTAAGTCTGACTGATTTATTTATGAAAAGCAATGAGTAAATACCTACAAAAGAGCTGCAGTTTTGTCATTTAACCCCAAAGCCTGTGTTACATAAACCAAGTGTGCTCCCCAGCTTTACTTTTCCCTCTAGAACGGGAGGATGCAGCAATGCTGAACTCTCAGAATCAGAGGATTCCAGGCAGCTTGTTAAAGTGCAGAAACAGTGTTTCAAAACTCTGAACAGAGGAACAGCTGTCACAGTCAGCTCAAGGAAAACAATGTAATAAATCTTCTGAAAATAAACAGAAAAGAGAAAGTGTTTACATACCTATGTCTAACAGCTGTGAATGGATCTGTAGTTTTCCAAATGTGCTTCAGTGACAAGTTTCCTGACACAGGTCAGATCTCTTGAATACCATAGTCATGCAAAAAGAGCCATTTCTCATCTACAGGAAGCATTAGCAGAGAAAGAAATAAAACCAAAACAGTGTAGTTCAGACTAAGAGCTCTAACATTCACAGGGCATGGGAAGCTGCCAGCCCCACACAACCAGCCTCCCCACCTAATTACATTCAGCTGCTTGTCATGTGGGCTTGCTGACCGATCAAGTGATCTCTTTTCCCCCTCTTAAAAAGTGAGCAAAGTAGCTAACTAGATCTCCCTAAACCCGGTAATAAACCTCGAGCCTTTGCATAAACTACTCACTCTCCTCCTTGTCTTAGGGAGAGGGAGTTGCAATGTGTAAGCACAACTTTTTCTAAGTATACAAAAAAAACCCCAAAATACAGCAACACAGTAGTCTACTATACTGAAATATGGCAAGCACCAAAGTTCCCCAAACTGGTTTTATTTCCCACCTTTACAGACAGCAGAAAAAGTTACTGATTGCAAAACTAGCAAAGACACCAGAGAGAGACCATGTGGGCAGGACTGGGGAGGACAGTGGCAGCTGTACCATAGGGCTTTGTAGGCATCTGTGCCCGGTCCTTTCTGCTGAACCACTTCTGATGGCAACAAGCTCCAAGAAGAGATCAGAGTGAGGATGTTGCCAGAAACTTCCTGAAACACAGACGCCAAACCTACAAGCCCCTGTCCCTGCACAGTCCTAAGAGACACATGCAGACATTTTAAACATTTAAATAACTTCAAGGAAATAAAGCTACTGCTTTAAGATGTAAACCAGCTCTTCAATGAGTCAGTTCACAAGGGCCTGTTAACACAGGTCCCCAAGAGGCAGAACCCACAGGTCTGTCCCAATTTCAACACCAGTGTCTGCACCGAGGCACTCACTGGGTGGAGGACCCTGCACTGAGCCAGGACCTTCAGCCCCTGCAGCCCCACGAGGCCTCGTCCCCTCTCAGACACCCTGACATTCGAGATGCTCACAGGAGAGCACTGAAAGCTGTGGACAAAGCAACTTTTGCATTCACCGTGTAAGATTTAGCTGATATGAGCTTTTGCAGACAAGTGTCCTTGCACAATCCTTTCTTGTCTCTGTTTATTTCCTCAAGCTGCTTCAAGAGCAGCAAAGAAAGGAAATTAAGGTGGTGTCTCAGGCTAGTCTCCAATATTATAATATAAGAAGTGTTGCAGAAAGGCTGCTACAAATATTTAACATATGGATTCATCTACCAGTAACAAAGACAACGCCACAAGCTTCTTAACTCTCACTTGTTTCAGTGCTCAACTATCTTGCCTCTTTTCATGTGAATCAAGGCAATTTTTATTTTCCTTGCCCTGGTGAACATCTATTATACAGAGCTGGAACACTTTTTCATGCCCTGCCTTAGTATTTTTCCAGCATTAACTAAAATCCATTTCTTTGACATTTAGTTACAGGTGGTAATTTTTAAAACTCTATCAATTCTTGGCTCAATTCAATCTTCTGAAAATTTCACCAGTTTTAGAGGAATATAAAAGGCCCTTTTTTGCTCCCACATGCAACTAAAAAACAGAATTGTGTTCAATTTTCAGCAATGTGCTTATTTTTAATCTTTAACTGCTTGCTTCCCCGATCAATACCAGCACATTTGCTTGACTGTGAAGAAATATTCAGACCACAAGCACACTAGAATGTCTGGTAACTGCTCCAGAGTGCAGAAGGAGGAACAGGATAAGAAGTGTTGACAGACAAAGCAGCAATTCTGCCATGTTGCAAACAGCCCTGTGGGGTGACTACAAACACTAAGCACAAACTGTCTGGAAGCCTCAATCTCAATCTCTCCCAATGTAAATAGAGTTCAAACTCTTCCATACAGTCAGATGTTTGCCATCTTTAATGGGAAAACAATTCATAAATAATCCCCAGACTTCAGAGTTTTATTTCAGGATGAAATGAGGCTGCTCAACTCGTCTCTCACCAGCTTGGTCTGAGGAACACCAACTAATTCTTCCTTCCTCCCTACCAGGCAAGGGTTTGCCAGAAAACTTTATTTCAGCTGTACCTTTCTTTTTGAGGGTGAATTTGTGTTGATTTCAAACTGGAGAGTTATAAACTGGGAGGACATCAATGTTTGGTTATTTATAGTGTCTATTTTTAAACAAACACGTTTGCAGCCTCTCAGCAAATGCTGGAGAGGCAGCTGAGGCAGCCCTGCTGTGGTGGCAGGAAGCAAACACAAACCAAGCAGCAACAGCTGGGACAGGAACCACTGCAGGCAGCCCAAGGTGAGCCTTCCTCCCACTGCTACCCCAGTCCTAGGGGGTTGGAAGAGCTTGGACAATTTCTTAGTTTATGTAGGGGATCAAAATTACTGAAACTGTAAAATGTAGGTTTGAAGCTCCAGCTCTACAAAGGAATACCCATCTTCTCTGCTATTCAATATTCACAATGTTTTTACAAGTTGTACGAACAAGATGATCTGAATGCATGGAATTTATGGTTAACTTGTAAAACTTTTCTATGCTTTACAGGCCTAGGAATTTAAGAGGAAATTTGAGGAGTTAAACACAGTGAACAGTGTGGAGCGTTCTTCAGTATAAGCATCAGAGTATTTGCCTTCACACACTCCATACCCTTGAGAAAGGTTGCAGGTGTCCAAACTGTCCCGTAGCAGATGTTTCCTCTCTAAGAAAAAGGCTGGATTGTTACCTGCCTGCAGAAATAAAGACATCTGCCACTGGAGACAGGAATAGGAGAACTGGATCTAGTAACAGCCCATTTCAGATGATGCTACAGAACACATCCCTGTTTCCAAAGCCAAGAGCTGTGCCTAACATCAGTGTCATCTGCCCCTGCTATACAGTAACAAGTCAGTAACTCAGGAACTAAAAGGACATGAAAGGAGGAGATAAATTCCATATAAAGGACTTTTTTCTTTTGCTTTCGTCTCACCAATATCCCTCCAGAAAAAAAAAAAAAAGGGCAACCCCCACTCACAAAATCAGCTTTCACACCAGAACTGTTATAGCTGAACTTTGCCAGGACCAAATAATGAAATATCCCTTCAGTGATTAAAATAAAAGTAGGTCAGGCAAGCCTTCCTGCTACCCAAAGGCACAACTGCTAAATATTTAGTAATATTAGAGAGTAAAGTAAAACTTTCATTAAGTTCTTTCAACTGTAAGCCAATCTAGGCAATTTCTAGCAATGGTGACAGAGCTTCTTTTTAGTATTGCCTGTGATAAATGATTGGCATGTTTAAGATCTGTAACATTTTAATATAGAAAGGAGGTTATTAAAAATATTCCCCTCCAAGAGAGTCTCCAGATAACTAACTTCCAAGAATTACCAGAGTCTCTTTAACAATAAAATCTAACAGTAAAATAATCAACAAATGAAAAGCATCAATTTTGCTTTCATACAACATCATACTGCCTAAAGACAGGAATCCTTTGCAGCAGCACTCAACATCAGCACTTCAAAAAACTTCAGACCAAACTCTGTCATCAGAAAAAAACATCAAAAGACTACTTCCCAAATAAGATTTATATATGGTTATATTTGACCTCAGAAAAGATTAGTAAGATTATCCCAAACAAGCAATTCTAATTGATCTGTCAATTCTGTCAAAACTGCAGGCTTCTGCCTCCACAACAATTTCTATTATGCAGTCTGTCCCAAGGCAAAGCCAAGTGGAGATGCCTATTCCAGATCTGAATCAAGAGGGGAAGGAAAGAACCCTTTAATATTTGAACCAGGTTCTCTCTCTCTTATTACAGTTCTGAAATCTCAGAAAGAAAATAGTATTAAAAAATACTATTGTACATGTCCTTGAATAAGATGGTACAACACCAAGAAACAGTCAAAACAGGCTTATTTAAAATAGCAATAAAATGTGTATGAATAAATATGATTGTTTTGAGTGAAATGAGCAAATGTGATCATTTTGTACGCAGGAAACAGTATTTTGGCAACCTTCACACTACTCAAATTCCATAATCTGTACTCAAAAGAACATTTAACCTAAAGATGGATGAATTATTTGACATGCTACAGTTCTTCTGTGGGACTGTGTTGGCTCCCATTTGGTGAGACCTGCGATGTGCAGGCCTGACTGCATGCAGAGGGCACCTAGAGCAGCTCTGTGTGAGACACCAGTGGCCCTGCATTGGGTGAGAAGCTGTAAAAGCACCAATAATCTGATGTCTCTATCATCAGCCTGAAGAGCTACAAATCTCATTTTAGATCAATGAGCTTTATCTACTTTAAAGGGTTGATGACTAAGTGAACTTTTTTAATTAAAAAACACTATCTTTACAGGAAGCTGCTGTACCCATTGAAAGGAACGTGTGCACTACAGCTACCAAAGAAAGGATTTTCAATTTTTTACAATCCTATATTAATACAGCTTTGAAAGTTTCTGTCATATTTCTATCCACACTTCAGCGAAATTGAGATGTGTTTATTCTTGGCACTACCTGATCCAACATGTTATTTGAAAACCAATCTCAGCAGAGCTGGGTTTTCTTTCCAGCACAAGATCCTGTTCACATCTTTTCTGAACCTACTTAATAGGGCAAGTGGTTCATTATTCTCCTCGTAAGCTGTCAACAGTGCCTTTTGCACTTCAACTCTGCTCTCAGGAGGAAAAATGGAAAGGTTAATTATGTGAACTATGTGGCAGACAGAGAAGTCTGCTGCTTCTGAGCTACAGCAAAGTCTTGCTTCTGCAGTGTATTGTTTGATCTTCCATGCAATAAAGCACATGAAACCAAATTAAACACCTGTGATGCCTATTTTTTTCTACCATTTCTTAAAGCATGAACACTATTAACATGAGAGCTCCTTCATATTCCCATTTATTCAGTGACTCCCCAGGTTAACTAACCTGACTGGTTGATCTGCCTTCCTTCAGGGTGTGCAGGAGGAATGGGTGGGCTTGGAAAGGTGGTGATTCTGCAGTATGTTACCAAAGCAGGTCTTTCAGTTCCATTCCACTCCCTGTGTGACTCCCAATTACTAAAAACGTTACTGCTCCCTTTCTCCATGCTCCCACAGGATGCTAGGCTGAAGAAAAACTCCCTAAGGCTCAACACACCACACTCGAGATTATGAATGCAATAAGGATCTCTTGGAACAAAGCTCCAAATTTGCAATGCAAAAAACAAAGCTGAAATGAGGACGTGCCTCTTAGCCTGGTTTCCTAAGGAAACAAAGCTCATTAGAGAGGGGCAGAGACATGGAATTTCTATTATTTCTGCCTTCTCCCCCAACATTTGAATCTGCTGATCAGCTTTAATGCTCCTTTATAGAGGGGAAGAAACCACGAAGATCTGAACTTCCTGAACACTCTGTGAAAAAATGGCAAAAAAAAATGGCAGCCTGGATAAAGGGAAGACTGGGATGTGTGCCTCCCCTGGAAGCTGGCAGTCAGAGTTTCCAGGTCTGCAAGGGAAACCCACCAGCTGCCCAGGTTGTACCTGCTGCAGCACATACTGTGACAGTCATTCAATTTACATTTACTTTCAAGTTGGATTTAGAAGACATTATCTATTTTAAAAGCAAATTAAATTTAAGCACATCTATTATTAAAAAGCAAATTAAATAAAACCGATGAGATTTTGCCATATCAGCAGTTCAGATCTGGGAGAGGAGGAGTTGTCTTCTGTTTCAAAACCTGCTAAAAAGCATGATTCCACTTTTGCAGCATGCTCTTTTCACAGGCCTAACAAAGCCTGCTCTGCAGCTCCTCCTGGCACACAGCAGGATCTCCAGCCTTGTGGGCTATATCCAAACTGACAATTCTAGAAAACTATCAAATAAAGATTTATATTCACCTCTTCTATTTCATAGGTAAAGAACATTTTAAAAACTACTACTTTAACAACTCTAACTTAATTTAATAACTCAATTTTATATTTATCCAAGCTAAAATTACAAGAATTTTGCTATGAAATTCAGAAGAAACACAAATCAGACAGTACTATATTCAAACTTGGTTAACACCATCTCTGTACAGAGATGTCTTTCCTGACGCCATTCCAAGAAAAAATATGGAAAAAATAAGTATTAGTCAGACAGTTCATGCCCTGACAGAAAAGACCTGTCAAGCTGAATCAGTGTTAGAGGAGAAAGTCAGTGGAGCATGTGCAGTTATGTGCGCAGGATCTGAAAGTGCTGCATGAGAAAATCTGTTGGAAATGGATAATACCAGCAGGGCTAGAACTGCCCTGATACCTGTATTTGGGGTCATATTCAGTCATGCATAAAGTTGGCTTAAAACAAAACAAGCAGGGGTGGGGGAGGAGGAATTATGATTAGCCTTTGCAAATGAAAAAAAAAAGAAAAAAAACAAGCCACCATTAAAAGACCTCAATTATCCAGGGTTTTTTTGCTATAATCTGCATTCTGAATGTTATCTAGGTTTCCAAGCAGACATGAAAGCACCAGCCACTGGCAAGAACTGTAGCAGCAAATCATCTCATGCAAACCTTGCATAAAACCATTTCACAGCACAAGCAGTCCCACAACTGTGAGCCTTGAGTGCTACCCTGAAATTCTCAAAATGCACCACACTCCATGACAGTCACACAATTACCAGCAGGGATCTCCAGGAGAAAGGTCATTTCCCTCAGCAACCACCAATACAAAATACTATACTAGCAAGACTGGTGGAGACATAGGAGAAAAACAGAAAACTTGCATTTTTATTCATAAAAATGAATGAAGTTTTCTTTCCCCCCTACCACCATACATGCTTTATTAGTCCTTATCATCACTAGCAGCCTTCAGTCTAGTTCAGATATTCCCTTTCCCCAAGGATGTTACTGGAATGAATTGTCTTCTTCCTTTCAGTTCACAGAGCAACCACTTTCCTTACAGTCTTCGGGTGATAAGGGAACCAAATGAAATATCACAGTTATGAAAATAATGAGCCAGGCCTTAAGAGTGAGACTGGGCTGACTCTGGACTTCTCCAGAGAACCTTCATCACCTTTAATTACATAAGCTTAATACAAGTATTATAAAAATTGTGTATCCATTGTTTTCAATTTTGATTTACATTCTGCTGTTTCTAATTCAAATCTGAAAGGAGCTCACATACCTGAAAGCCTGTCCTTTCCAACCAAATAAACTGCTCTAATAAAAGATATTTTTTCTACCCATGGAGCTCTCCTTACCTGAAAGTATTACTGAAGAGTCAGTTTTTATCTACTTTCCTCTTTATTCCTTTATCCTGTTATCACCTTTTAAACCAATAGCAGTACACAGCTGCTAAACTGCAGTCACAAACTCCAAACTTAATTTGGACTCATCTACTTGATTTGTGTAGCAGTGTCCTTATACCCACGCAATGTTTTATTTGCAAATAAAATATTTCAGCAAGATGCACTCCTTACAGTCCTTTCATTCACATATCACACTGACACAGAATTACTGCAGAAGTGTACAGTTATTTTCAAAATACTTTTTGCAAGTGCCCCGCAAACTTGACTTTTAATTTTAAAACACTGATTACATATTAACCAACTTCTTTTGTCCATTGCAAATCACAGATTTCTAGAAAAGTTGTACTCCTGCTAAGTTTGTATCTTCACTGCTGCTTCCTGCCCCTTTGCTACCTTACTACCAGTCTTCACATTGTCTTCCAGAAGTGCCTTTTTCTGACATGCTTTATTCTTACCCATTTCTCATCAATAAAAGTAGCAGACATAGAGAAAGAAAACACCTATGGGAAATGGGTTTGCAGACTCAGGAAAATATCACTGCACTGGTTTACACTTTGATATTATCCTCAGAGCCATAGAAGCAAGGATATTTGCCTGGGTTTTTTTTCCTCCTGTAGTCTAAAATATTGAAGAACTTGTTAGGTCAGCTCCAGAGTGCTGAAATGCACCAGTATGTGAAAAGAATTCCACCACCCAGGATATGCAAAACTGTCACACACCCCCCAAAGCATCCCCAGCCCTTTGAAGCCACACCAACACCACAGGAAATAAAGTATGCTGGTTATATGTCATATTTTAATCTACATGCCATAAGGTTTATTAGATTGGAAAATAAATCACAGGCACTGAGACTACTTATTACTATAAATCAAAAGTAAATTCTGCTGATTTATGTATGAAAATACAACAATGTAAGGGTGTTTCAGAAAAGAAAGGCAGGACTAGGACTTATTCACAAAGCTCCACTGGAGATAAAAGTCTCATTAAATGTTTAAGTGATCTCAGCTGATTTAACATGGTTCAAGTTAGTCCTGCCTCCTGACAGGGATGCAGTTCTGACTAAGGAGAGAAAAAAAGAAATGAGGAAAAGAACCTGATAACCAGATGCTACATCCAGAGAAAGACTGATTGGGAATATAACTGTATAAATAGAAAAAAAAAAGTGTTTCTGTTACAAAAGCTGCCTTTTAGGTTAGAATTTATCTATCTATGCTGTACTTAAGCAACTTTTTTAGGCATGTTTGAAGCCCGTGCTGTAAACTCAAAGATTTTCTCTGCAGCACTGAGTGGTATCTACAAAAGCAAGTTCCAGAGCACTGTGCATGCCCAGCCCAGGAAAAGTTCACCTATAAGTATCTAAGTAACCCTCTGCAGGACCAACCACATGTGCAGAGTACAATAATGCAGCTTTAATACAGATGGAAATATTTGATGATTAATTATTTATAAACGCAACTTAATTATTTGCTGAGACATCAACAGGGGAAAAGGAGTTCTCATTCTATATATTACACCTCTAGTGCCAATTTTGCCTGTTTCTTCAGATTAAATTAAATTCTAACCACCTCTGTTGACTGTGACAGACTGATCTTAGTAATGGAGTTGATCTGCAAGGGCAGGGTTATGCTGGAAACTGACAGACCTATCACTGGTCATTTACCAGCATGGCAGATGCCTGGCAGGAACAGCACAACCAAGAATTCAAAGGCACACAGGCCTTGCTGCACGTAATACTTGTTTCTGTAAATGTCAAATGCTGCTTAAGAATTCTTTTATCTCACCCTATCTTCTCTTTGAAAGAAAAGGAAATGTGTAATCAAGTGATAAAATAATGTGTTCCTGTGTTTAATGATAGCAATAAAACAAACTTACAGTCTGGTTTTAGACATCTGGTTGCTCATGAGAAGTTTTGTTAACTGTGAAAATAAACCAGTGTAAGTTGTAGCACACCCTCTCTCCCAAACTCCTTTGTGCAAGAGATTAAGTAGATGTAAAATCAGAACCCTGAACGAGAAACACAGGAACATGCTGTTCTTCTTAACCATGCTTTTGAGACATTCATTTAGCATTACAAATACCATTCCTACATTTACCTATCAACATTTGAAATGCATATTGCAGTATATGCTTTTCCCTGGCTGGAAAATACTTGGAACACTCACAAAATTAGTAAAAGTCTATGACAAGAAAGAAGGGCTGAAGATGTCTATGTCAGATTAAGTTTCCAAGAAAGGGCAGAATAGATTTTGTAGAGTTTCAAAGAAAAACCTGAAAGTGTAGCAACACATCACTTCGCAGAACTAACCCCAAACATGTACTTGTCACCGTGATGAAAAACCTCCTAAGCACCATCTATGAGGGAATTGTCAGAAGAGCCATACAGTCAAGAAGCTCAAAATATTCCTGATACACGTCTAAGACATAAAAATTGAGTGGTTTCAACAGTTCTAAGCATGTCCTTTATACTTTGCTAGCACCATCAAAAATACCACTTGTATATTAATATACTCTAGTTATTTACAGAGTTAGGAAAATCAATAGATGTTTCTAATGGGCTTCGCTTTCTTGAGACCCAAAATCATCAAAGTGTAAATTCAGCCCAAGCATTACAATTCAGGCTGAAGGGCCTTCTCAGCACAAAGGCTCCCTCAGACAAACATGCAATGCTCAGAAAGGAGCAACAGGTCTGTTGATAGTCACATACAAGATCCGAGTCCCGGCTAGGCAGATGTGACATTATTATAGCGCTCTCACGACTGACCATTCTTAAAGCCTTTTAAAAAATTTAAGCCAGACATGCATTCTTTTCTGCGAAAGGAGCGCAGGTGTAAAGCGGCGGGAGCTCGCAGCGCCTGCAGAGCGGCGCGGGCAGGCCCGAGCGGGGCTGCTCGCTGGGCTGCCGGCAGCAGCCGAGGGGAAGCACCTGAGGGGCGGCCCCAAGGCCGAGGCTGCGGACGGCTCGCCCTCACCTCCCGGGCGAGGCCCCTTTGTCAAAGCCCGGGTCGCTGTTCTGGAGCCGCGGGGCGCCGGCACCCGGAGCTCCCCGCCCGAAACACCGTCCCGGGGCTCTGACCAAGCCCTGTGCCAGCCCGGCCGAGCCGAGCTGCCCCTGCTCGCTGCCTCTCCTGCCGCCCTACCTGCTCGGCCGCCGGAGCTCCCGCAGCCGCGTCACGCCGCACCTGCCTCTTTTTGGGCTCCGACCGTGTCTTTTCCGTCAAGGCAACATCACTTCCCGTACGGCCCGAGGTGGGGGCGGGCCGGGCGGCACCGCCCCGGCGTGTCCCGGCCCCGCCGCGGCCACCTGGGCGGGCAGAGCGCGGCCCGAGGGCAGCACCGCGCGGCGCTCGGCGGCGCGGGCCGGGCCGGCTCCCCAGCCCTTCCCTCCTCGCCGCTCTGGAAGATCTCGCGCGGTTAGTCACCATTCATGGGAGGCAAAACAGGTTTTGCAGCGCAAATCCGCGGTGCCTGGTTAATGCACACCACTGTGGTTTAATGAGCTCCTCCTGCCGCCTGCTGGCTGCCTGCCTTCCCCCGCAAGGGAAGAGTGCTCTTCACTCTCAGCAGCTTCCCAACAAACGCTTTAAATCCAGCAGTCTCAAGAATTCAGCAAGCAGAGTCTTAAGCTCAGTTGCATCAATAACCTTTTCTACCTGCATCTGTTCAGCCGTACTCTTTCTTGAGGCTTTTCAAATACAACTGCCATCTTTATGGACAATTCCAGTCATTATATTTACGAAGGAAGTGCCTTCTAGACCTGAGCTACACTTCTTCAAAATAGCCTTTTCAATATTTAGTGGTACTGTAAAGGAAGCTGCTGGAGTCACTGCAGTAATTCAGTGATTGCACTGAACTTCTGTGGCAATATGGAGCATTTCCTTATGGAGTCAGGGAATGGTTTGGGTTGGAAGGGGCCTTAAAGACCATCTAGCTCCACTAGACCAGGCTACTCAAAGCCCCATCCAGCCTGGCCTTGGACACTTCCAGAGATGGGGCAGCCACAGCTTCTCTGGGCAACCTGTGCCAGTAACTCATCATCCTCACTGTAAAAAATTTCTTCCCAATATCTAATCTAAACCTGCCCTTTCAGTTTAAAGCCACTGCCCATGTAATGTCATGTCCAAACTGCATTAATGCACTCAAATGCACCTCCCAGCCTACCTTCTACTGCTATCCTCCCATCTCAGCTTCTATACCATTGCCTCCACCTACAACATTGTTCCTGGCTTAAAATATAGACACACAAACAATTGGTTTCTTCCCCCGTTCTGTACAAACAAGGTTCTGTGTTAAAACCAAAATCTGGCATAAGTTTGTCCCAAGATCTCCTGGGTTTGGTTTCTTTTTAGATTACTGAAGTCTTGAAGTATCTACTGATTTGGTTTCCCCAAGTCTCAGATTCTGTTCTGTCAGACTAATCCACACCTACTCAAAGAGGTATGCTTCCTTCCTAAGCTACACACTGAGGCTCTTCTCAATTATAACCCATTTCCCAGGCAGATTTATGTATTTTATATCTACTGTAGCCTCACTCTGTCAGAAATGATATCTGTGTGGAACACATGTGCTATGTGTGTTTATGTACATATGGCCAGGTCTGATCATAAGCTACCAAAGTTGGGTGCAGTTCCCTCCTCAGCCATTTGCACAACTGCTTTCCCAACTGAGCTGACGTATTAAGAACTGACACCATGAGAAGCAGAGACAAATGGTATTTATCACTTGGAGGATCAGATCAGAGGCAATCCAACAAAACCCATGAAGCATAATCACACAGCAGCAGCTTTCTTTTTCGAGTTTCCTGATGTTATTTAAATGTAGAAGTGAAACAGCCCTTCAGGCATTCAGAGTGCCATCCATGATTCAACATTCACGTCCCGAGCTCTGGTACCAAACCGGCAGGCACGGAGCTGCAGCAGGCGGGCGGCTCCAGCGCGGGGCCGGGCTGCGGAGGCGGCCGGGGCGGGGCGGCCCTGGCAGGCGACGGTCGCGCCGGCTCCGAGCGGCTCCATTCCCCGACGGACGGGGCGTGCGAGGCCGGGCTGCGAGGCGGTGCCCGGGAGCGGCGGCGCTCGCCTCCCTCAGGGCCTCTTGTCGGGCGCGGCGTCCGGCGGCGGCGCGGCGGGGCCGTGTGGGGCCGCGGGCGGCTGGAAGAGCGGCCCGTAGATGTAGAGCCCGCTGGCCACGCCGAGCGCCACGGCCACGGCCACGTGCTGCAGCGGCAGCCGCCCCCTCATGCCGGCAGGCGGCGCTGCCGCGGGCGCGGACACGCGTGGGGCGGGCGGGCGCGCACTGCGGCGCGGCCCCGGCTCGGCTGCGGCCCCGGCGCCCTCACCTGAACGCGGGACGCGGCAGAGCCCCGGCTTCCCGCTGGCTGCAGGCAGCGGACGGAAGTACCGGCGCTGTCCCGCCTCCCGCGGCCGCGCATGCCCCGGCGGGGGAGGCGGCCGGGGAGCTGCGGGCGCGGATGCCGGAGGCGGTGCGGCTCCGCAAGCGGCGGTCGGTGCTGTACAGCTCGGCCGGGGCGGCGGCCGCGCAGCGAGGCGCCGGTGAGCGGGGCCGGGCCGGGCGGGGAGGGGCAGGGCTGGGGGGCGGCCCCCGAGGGGCCCGTGACGGACCAGCCTCGCCCCCGCAGGTGCGGCCGCGCCCGCGTCGCTGCTGGTGCTCGCCCTGGCGCTGCGGACGCTCAATTGCTTCCTCGTCCAGACCAGCTTCGTCCCGGACGAGTACTGGCAGTCGCTGGAGGTGGCCCATCGCATGGTCTTCAAATATCCTTGGCCTGCCGCGGCCCCCGCGCCCTCTCAGCGCTCCCCGCGGTGCCGCGGGCGGTGAGCGCTCGGGCACGGCTCTCCCCGGCTGTCGGGTGTTGGCTTCACAGCAACAAACACCCCACCGCTCTGGCCCAAGGGACAGAAGGTCTCGATCCGGATGGCTGGGGTGAAACTTTTCCTTTCAGCTGGTCGTGATCTGTCCTTAATATTCATAATTATGGTTACCTGACTTGGGAATGGACAAGTAGCTTAAGGGGCTACTCGTACCCACTGATCTTTGCAAGCATGTACAAAGCATTACAGCTGCTGGCTAAGGATAATGTTCAGCTGCTGGTGAGTATAATCAAAAAATGTGCATCTGCTACTAAAATTCAATTTTAAAGTACTGTATTTAAACACAGAGTATTTTTATCATTGTCCAAGTAAAATGCTAAGCCTTGAGTCTGGCAATTAGGGATGTGTGAGCACAGAGATCCCACTGACTTCCCATGGGGGCAGAACTCATTAACAGATTTCCAGTCACAACACTGATGCCTGCAAGTGCAGAGGTCTCCATCAATCTCTTGGATTTTCATACTGATTGTGTTTGCCACTACATCATAATTGCACAGTATTCCAAAGTGTTTAGCAATGTATATTTGCACTCAACCCACAAGGACTAACAACAGCCCCTTTTGATTTCTGTTGGAGATAGATAATTCTACTTTCCATCTCTGAACACTTTCAGTTTAAGTTCAGATAGTCTCTGTTTTGGCAAAAGTACTATCCTTACCCAAGGCCCTTACTATTTCATTTTTAAAATCATAAAAAGCTATAGAGAGTACTCACCAATTCACTATTTGCATACTTGAACAGTCATTCACTAATTCAGTCCTCTCCTAAAACTTGGAATTTAACTTGGTTTGTTGCAAGTACAATTTTCTCTCTGCTTACACAGATCTGGGTCCCTAGGCTTGCACAGGCAGTGCTGGCTGCTTTTGCTGATGTGAAGCTTTACTCATTAGTGCAACACCTTGAAAATTCAGAAACAGCAAAGTTCGTGGTGAGTCACAGTCTTTAAAAAATTTTGCATGTTAATAAGCACTGGTTTTGCATTGTAAGATAAGTGAGTGTAAATAAGTGCAAAATTCCATGTCACATCTTGAAGAATTACCACCTTCATTTAGGTGAACTTGTTTTAATGTGTTCATAATTATTTTCAGTTCTTCTGCCAACTCTGTTCCTGGTTTACATGGTATTCCTGTACCAGAACTCTAACAAACACCATGGAGACTATTCTTACCATTTTTGCTCTTTCCTACTATCCAATAAAAGGCTCCAAGATGGGGAACAGGTGAGAAACTTCCTCCAAACAGTACTGATAATTTTTGGTTTGGGATGACACCAATCCACTGATATTGTTTAAAATGCTAACTTTTTTCTTTTCCAAAGCCTTAGCAAGAGTTCTGTCTCATGGAATGAAAACTCTAGTATTTCCTCTAAATACTTTTTTAAGATTATGTTATAGCTGGATGTAAAATTAGCTATTCCCCTCTTTCCTTTTGCAAAGTGTGACTTTATGGGAAGCTTTTATTTTAAACTTTAAAACACTGGAATATACAGTAACTTGGGAAAACACAACAAAAGCTTTTTGGAGTCAGATATAGGTGAATTTGTGGTCACAAATTTCTTTATCACTCGCTATTTTAAAGTAGGTACCTGTAGTTAGCAACTCCATTGTAACAAAGCAATTCTAGAGTTGCAGCCTTCTAAGCAAGAGAGAGTATCTGCACTCACCTGCAGTATGAAAAACTTTTGGCCAGAGAGGTGACAGTTGTTGAAATGTCACTGTCTGGCAAAGAACTGACCAGACTTTTTGATAAGCTGCTGGGTTTTTTATGTTTCTTCCTTCTAGTTGTAAGTATTTAGCTTTGGTTGCACTTGCCATTGTTATTCGTCCCACTGCTGTTATCCCGTGGATGCCTTTGGTCTTCAGCCATTTTTTGCAAGAACAGAGGAAAGCAGACCTTATCCTACACAAGTGCATTCCAGTTGGGTAAGTTCTTTCTCAGTTTAAACTGGGACTGTGCACAGCTACATCTAAAGATTGGTTTTATCACTGCAAAGGCAGACAAGCCAAAAAACCTGATATCATGTAAATAAAAAAAGAGAATAAATAGAGTCTTTGGCAAAAGTTTAAGGAAGGGGCGTGTTTCCTTTAAACTGTTGTACATGCTGCAAAAAAGCACCAGGAAAGATTTCATGATGGTGAGACAGGAGCAGCATTCAAGGTTAGTCTGGGATTGTGCCAAGGATACCAGGTGATGGCAAGTGGCCATGAGTATGGATGATCTCAAAAATACTAGGAATCAGAGTTTTGATGGCTGGAGAAGATACAAAAGCAATTCAGGCAATATCAGTGCAACAAACTTTCCATTTTTGCAGATTGGTCACAGTAGGAACCTCTTTAATAATTGACCGTGTGTTTTTTGGTGAGGTAAGCTGTTTTAAACTTGACTTATAAGAAGAAGGTTGGGGTTTAGTATTTTAGCATTGATGGATATTTCAGATTTCTCTGACTTCTCTTGTTTCCGTGACAGTGTATGGCCTCTGATCTCTAAATATATCCTAAGCCACATACCCTTGAACAATGACTTCTCAGGTATTTCAAATGATGGACTGTTACATAAAATCAGTATGCTCAGTCCTCAATAGTTATCTACAAACTTACACACTTCTGTGATTAATTGCTAAATAGAAGAAGTCCATGCTGAGTCTTAGTAAAAAAAAAAAAAACCAACCTAAAATAGGAGTGAAAATGTATTATATGATGACTGTGTAATTCAATGTAGCTGTTGGGTTTGACTGTGGATTTGTGTTTAACTCCTCCTTATCTCCCAGTGGGTACTGGTTCAGCTGAACTTCTTGAAATTCAACGTGCTGCAGAATTTGGGAACATTTTATGGCTCCCACCCTTGGCACTGGTACCTGACCCAGGGACTCCCAGTTGTCCTGGGTCCCCACCTGCCGTTCTTTATTCACGGCTGTGCGCTGGCACCCAGGCGGTACCGCATCCTTCTGCTGGCACTGATCTGGACACTGCTGGTGTACAGGTAATCTCCTGAGTGGAACTGCTGCCTCTCACTGGTTGTGTTCTTTGCAAAGCTCCTGTCCTGTCCAGAACAAAGCAGCGTAGTATTCAGTTAAGTGATAGAAAACTTGAAACTGTTCAAACACTCCAAGAAATGCAGTTATAAAACTGGTTCTGGAATTGTGTGTAATACTGTTTTTTGTACTGTCACAAACACATATCTTTAGAATTGATTAGACCTTTAAAGAATAAAATAATTCATTATGAAATGAAATTTTAAAAAATCCCAAAACCACCACTCAATCACCCAGCAGGTGTTTAAACAAAAATAGAACTAGTTAGAAAACTGTGTTCACTAGATGCCTGTTAATGAAAACATCATTTCATTTGGTGCTTTACTACATCCCCAGTAAGATGAGAGATTCTTAGACCTCTAAAACCTACTCCATTCACAAGTTTATACACAGCTCTTAACTACCATAAGGCTGTATTTCTCACTGTAAGCTCAGAAGTATAAGAAAAGGTAAGTTTTTTCTAAAGCATCAGAATTAACTGTAGATTAAACAGGAGAGACACTTTCAGACATTAAAAAATAGAGCAGGTAAATAAATGCTAAGCAATACTTTTATACTATCATAGTAAGAGATTACAACAAAACAGTAGCAAGACCAGAAATGTAATTTCTTCTTTCCAACTCAAAACTGGAAGTAGCTTTATTGGCTTTAGGACTTTTTTGCCTTCTTTAGTTTTGTAAGAACCCCGTTGATTCCCAAGACATGAGAGTTACAGTAATCCCCAAAAAAGCCCAAAAAGGTGTTATGAGAAATTGTTTATTTTTGTATTATCAGGGGTGACTGTTAATTTGCTAGACACAAATGGGCACTTGAATCTTAGCTTTTCATCCACACTATTTATTGTGTCTTATTACAGAAAACAGATTGGTGAAGTACTGGCTAAGTTACATCTAGTTGTCAAAGAATCAGACCACTTAACTGTAGTATCCAGGAATTTTTAACAGTGCTTAGTTTAAACTGACCAAATAGTCTTAATTTGAATGTACTTATTATGTTCTTCAAAAGTGACAGTTTGGATTTTTACTCTTAACTGCTTCAATACCAAAAGCTTCTTAATACATGCACGTCCTCTTCCAGTCCTCTGTGCCCTAAAACACATTTTGTCAATAGAACTGCATTTAACTTTCTTGCTGTATTACTGTATGTTTTATTACAGCACACTGAGCCATAAGGAATTCAGGTTCATCTATCCAGTACTGCCATTCTGCATGATTTTTTGTGGTAAGCATTGGTTTCAAATGTCTTGCAACCTTACCTGGATATAATTTTTACCCAAAGAGAGACTGTTAATGGTCAATGTAGGTATTTGATAAAGGATTCTTAGAATTAGCGTAGCCTTTTCTTACAGCTAGTTAAAAAGAGAAAGAAAAAGGATGAGGGAGAGCAAGTAACTGTAGCACAGATAAAGAATCCTTAGCACGGATAAAAGTATTCCTACAAAAACATGACAATTGTGTGCCTTTTCCCATTATTAGCTCCTTCAAGCAAAGTAGGGCAAAGGGGCAGTGATTGGAGATGGGAAAAAAAATGAAGGAGTATGCTTTTCCAAGGTCAGAAGCTCAAAATTTAATAACAGTAAAGGAATTCTGTAGTTTTCAGCAGTTTGGAGAAAAAGACTAGCACAGCCTTGCAGATGTAGTTGCCATTTATTCTGGCTCTACGTGGACGTGCATGAATCAGAACACATCAGGAAGTTGCCATATACCATTCAGCCAAACTACTGAATGGACTGTTTTGCACTACAAGAAATTAAATTTAAAGAGACAAAGCACTGGTTTTGAAATTGTATTTCAGGAGACAGGCGTGGGCTTAAGATTTACTCTGTTAAATCCAAGAATTAATAGAGCAAAACATTTGAAATTCAAAGCATTTGAATTTCCTTTCAATGAGTAAAGACTCAACACTGTAGTATAAAGTATCTCAAAGCAAAGTATTGTTACTGGCTGAGTAATGTTTTGCCACTGTATTAGGGCACTTTCAAAAATGTGTGAATTGTTTTATCTCCCAAACTTACTCAAATGTTTCTATAGGATATTCTTTGAGATACCTGAAAGCATGGAAGAGAACTGCAGCAAGTTTCCTGCTGTTATCCAATTTAGTCCCAGCCCTGTACACAGGCTTGGTTCACCAGCGGGGCACTCTGGATGTTATGAGTCACATCCAGCAGCTCTGCAATCACTCTCAGCAGTCCCAAGCTTTTGTCTTCATCCTGATGCCGTGCCACTCTACCCCATTTTACAGGTATTAAAAGTGTCAACAGTGCACTACATTAAAATCCAAACGCTTAATCAGAAATCAAGATTTCTTTTTTCCAAAGCTTAATAAATTGAGATATATAAATGCATACAGGAGGAGTTTTGATTTTTCATACAGTTAATACAGAGTGAATAGGGGACATAAGCCAAATGCTTATAGCACAGAATAAAATTCAGCATCTAAGCTTTACTCATTTTTGTGAAATAGCTTTGTATGAGGATATGCAGTAAGTCTAATGACTTCACTTAAGTATGTCACACTTCTTCATTATGATAACATTTTTAGCAAAATTAAACACTAATTGTTACAATCAAAATGTATTAATTTTACTTCTGCTGCTAGGCAGTAAAGAAATGTCATTACAACAGTGATTTAGGTCATTGCAAAAGGTTTTCAGTAGATCCTGGTAAGTAAACAAAATGTTAAAGCAGATATAAATACTGAAGCTGATATGGAAAAGTACCTTTTTAAGAAACTGCTGTTGTGCAAATGGTATTTTTATTAAGATAAATGTATTTTCTGTTAACTGCTAACAACACAGTCCCAGCAGTTTGGAGCTGAGTCTGCTCGCTCTACTTTGCTTTCATATGAAGTATTGAAGGGAGGAAAATACTACTCTGAGGAAAAAAAATTAATTGATTTTTTGTTTTGACTGAGGTTGTCTTTTGAAGTGATGAGTCATTTCAAATCTCTGATTCTTATCAGTTTATCATGAAATATGTTTTTGTTTTTCTCCCTAGTCATGTTCACTGTCCTCTAAAAATGAGATTTCTTCAGTGTCCCCCAGACCTAACTGGCAACGCGAGCTACGTTGATGAAGCAGATGTGTTTTACTCTAATCCACTTGGCTGGCTGAATAAGGAGTTCTACAATGACACATTATTACCCAGTCACTTGATCCTCTTCAATGTGCTAGAACAGGTATGGTAACTGCAAGATGAAACAAACTACTTCTGAGCACAAGCTACAAGATAAATTAGGGAAGAGTTATAGTTTAAATTTTTGAAAATTGTTGTTCACAACTTTTTAAAACATAGCTTATATTAAAATTGACCCCTCTAGCCCATAACAAGATCATTGATATCATTCCACTGCTATATATTTAATGTTCATGTTCCCTCTCCCCTGTGCAAAGTTTTATGGAATTCTTCTCAATCCATGTTAAAACAAATGTGCCATCTGTTCCCAGAAACTGCACTTTTAAGTAAGCAACAATGAAAACTAAAAACACCTGCAGTCACAGTACCTTTTAACCTCTCAAATCTTTAATGAAGTCCATAGCTGCTCCAGACAGGATCAAACAGGATAGGTACTTTTTTTTCTAGCAGGCTTTCCTAAAATAAAGGATAAAGCTTCCCAGGGACAACTGAACTGATGGTTGTCAAGAGACTTTGGAACACTATTCTTAGGCTCCCAGCTGTGTTTTCTTACTGTGGCAATTAATGTGTGTTCATTTGCAGGAAATATCATCATTTCTAGCTTTAAGGGGCTATGAGAAAACAGCCACTCTCTTTCATACTCATGTACCTGAAGGACGAGTTGGAAGCCACATCTCCATCTACAGGAGAAAAACTGAAATTAATTATCCCTGAAGATCAGGCTGGACCTCAGAGCTATTGAGATCAGGTTTGCATATCAGTAGCTATGCTTACACCTGGTACTGCAGAAAGGAGAAAGCAGTGAGTCTGAAACTGGGGGGGTCAGTGGGAATGAGGCAGCCAGTGGCTGCCTGCAAACAAATAAACCTCCTCCTGAAGGCAGCTTCAGTAGCAGTAGGGCAGGATGGGGCTGCTGACCTACCTTACAACACTAGAAAACATTGGGAAGACCAAAATTACCATATGAATGCTAAAGCAATAAAATACAGACAAGACTGGACTGTTTTTATAGAACTGTACAGCTATGCTGAGTTTTTTTATAAATAAAGACTTTTACCCACAATGTCTCTTTTATTTTTCTTCTACAATATGCAGATATGCAAGACATTTCAAGTGTTTAAATCAGCACGCTGATTAGAATGCAGCACAGCAAATTCTTCACAATTGAACAGGCTCTTGAACCCCCCCAAAGACAGGAAGCAAATATAAGGTTACAGAACACTAACAAATACATTACCACAATGTTGATCTATTTTTTGAAGGATGAGATGAAGTTAGTATATCAAACATTGGAGTTAGTAGTTGGTACATTATGCATGGCTCAAGCTTTAACTACACTAATGGAATGCAATTAAGCATTTTTTCATACACAGGTCATGGCATGCCTAGTTTCTGCAACAATACTGCTGGCACCCAAACTATCTTTACTTCCAAAGGACAGTTAAAGCAACGGTACAGAATATGCAAATCAGAAAGCCTGACTTCTGCCTGTTAACAAAAATGTGTAAAAATCAAATTATTCAGAAAAAAAAACCCTTGCATTTTGCTGCTTTGTTGAAAAACAATTAGTTTCCAGAGAGCATGTGAATTTTAATCTTCATTTTTACAATAAATTACTCAGTATTTTGGATCAAAGGGTAGTTGCCCCAATTCTATTTCAAGATTTGCCATGTGTCTTCCATTAGTGCGACCATGTTTATGCCATTTACCTTCTCGTTTATTACGGTGTTGGTACTTCTGAGCTTGTTTTTCATGTCTGGAATTTTCACTTTGTGTAAAAGGTCTTTTAGGTCGACTGCAAGAAGTAAACAAAAGCTTATTACTACTAAAAGCATTTTGTAACACAATTACATTTTCAAGTACAGCTTTTAACATGCTGAGGTTCATTGAAAACAAAATTAGTAAGTAGTCCTTTAGCTTGTAAGAAAAATTTTTTTTAAATCATCAATAAGATGGTATATATAAAAGAAATGCTTTCTAAAAATAAAAATGCAGGTGGTATTACAAGCTTCTGTGTAACAGTATCAGTAAAAGAATTTGGAATTGTTTTTCTGCAAACTGAAATTCTCACAAATTAGATATTTAATTTAAAAATAAAGTTCATTTGATAATAAATTAGGAAGATGGACTATAAATAAAATCATAAACCTTTTGTGTTTGCTAAAACCATGTTAACTGGGTACCTGATAATAGGACTATCACCCTCACAGTTAAGCTTTCAATAGGAGAAAGTGCTACCTCACATAATACTTAGTAACCCCAAAGTAGTTAATAGTTCAGACTTGCAGCTGCAGTAAAATACATGAAATTATAAATAATACAAGTGTAAATTTGTAAAGCCATGAGAACACCTTTAGATCCAGGAAAGGAATGTAGGAAACAATAGACACTAGGGACCATTGTAAGAAAGTCTGAACAAAACTTAGTCAGGGTCAGGATCTGAACTGAAGCCTGCTGTGTGATGAGCTCTGCTCTGGGCAGACAGAATAACCCAGTATTACACCAATCTACAGGAGAGTAGTGAAATGTATCTGCCAGATCAGGACTCAGAGACACCCTAAAACTCAAAAACCTCATTCAGCAAAGGACAAAAAGGAAGCTGCAAGACAGTTCCTCATTCCATCAGATGGGAAATCAGAGCTGTTTGGTCTAAAGAAATCCTACTGGCAGTTTTCTAAAGAACCCAGAAGAAACATTAGATTGTGCCAAGCACACACACAAAATTTGTATAAAGTTTCTACTGATCCACTTTATATAACATAATCTAATATTTCCACTAAGTCCTTCAGAAAGTCTAGCATATGTGTGTGTGTATATGTATACACACACACACAATACACATACCTGCTCAAAGACCATCCATTACAACAAGGACATTGGTTGTCTTTACAAAGAACATTTCTTTGTGTTATCAAGTACAGGAAACATGGAAACAAACCTGGGTCCATACTGGGGTGAATTATCATAATGGAAGTAGTATCTGTAGACATATTTGTCCAAATCCTCAAAAACCTTCTCATTATTACTTTGGTATTCCTTCATATCTTCCAGGTAATCCTTGACATCATTAACAAAATCAGTGAACAGCATCTGGTCATGTATAAACAATCCATTATGAAAAAACTTATTGATGAAATTTTCTAGTTCTCTCCAGTGATGAAAGTTATGTACAACTTGCTGTAAATACTTTCTCATTAGCCGATTAAATTCATCCACCCTGATGGGATCCGAAACTCTGTTAAAGAGACTAATGAATTCTTGATGAGCACATTCAAAAATACCAGAGCAGCCCTTTAGGGCAAACTGATGTTTTCTATTACACAAATGATCATTGAGACATTTCTGGGAATCTGAATCTTTTTCAAATGTTGTAAAATGATGTTTCCTTCCATTTCTGGATTCTTTTGGCATGTGAGGTCCCCTGTAATGCATGTGCTTCAGATTCTCGTAGGAGTTATGGTCTTGGTAAAAAGTTCGAGCTTTCTTGTTTGTTTCATGTCTTTTATCGCTTGATGACTTCTCTTTTTCATCAAAGATGTTTTTTGTGGTATCTTTGAAGTGTCTGAATGTAGACTTTACAGAATCAGAGAATTTTTTCAAGTTTTCTTTTACTGCTTCTTTAGCCTGCTTAATCTTTTCTTTATGGTGTCTTACAAACTCTTTTGTGGAATTTTTCATAGCATCAAAAGTTTCTTTAACTGAACCAAAAAATGTCTCCTTTGATTTCTTTCTACTCTTACTCTGCCCTTTAACACTTTTCTTTTGTCCATTTTCATTAATTTCTTGTTTTTCAGATTGGTCTTTTGCTTCAACATACAGCTTCTCCCATAAGTCAGAGCGTTGTTGCTCAAAGTTTAGCTTCTTTTCTAGTTCTGCCAGTCTTCCTCGCAGAGTTTCTATTTCTTGATTTTCTCTTAATGTCTCATCATCATCATCATCAGCACTGTCAGGTGCATGACGAGAACTTAACTGTTCTAGCTCTTTTTTCAGAGCTTCTGTAACATGACGTTCTTTGTCCAGTTCTCGCCTGAGCATCTGTGCCTCTGCAAAGAGTGTTTCCTTTTGCCTGAGAAAATTGCTGTTCCTTTGCTTTTCCTCTTCCAAATGCTCCCTTAGTTTCTGATTTTCTATTACAATAGATTCGGTGCTACTACCTTTATCTTCTAAGTTTCTAATTTGTTGTCTTAGCTTCCTTAATTCTTCCTGAAGTGAGGCCAAAGCCTTTTCTTCTTTCTCTAGAGATTCTCTTAGGTGCTGATTTTCTGCAGCAAGACTTTTTTTTTGAGAATCAAAGGATTTCTTCTCCACCTCAGTAAAGGTCAAACATGTGGCAAGATCTCCCTTGAGTGACTAAAAGAAACAAAAAGAAAACAAGCAGACATACTACAATGAGAATTGTTACAATTTTAGCTCGAAATATGAAAAACCAAGGTAGCCCAAACAGAGCTTACTTGTCATTTTGAATGCAATGAAACATGTGTAGCAAGATGCAAAAATAGAGCTGGTTTGTTTATCTCACTTGGGTTTGTTTATCACACACTTTCTTGGCAACAAAGACCATGTGAGAAACTCTCTCAGCCAGCCAGAGATCATCACCCCTCACTTGTATTGGTTTAACTAGCTAAAGAATAGTCAGTTTGATACATGAACTCTAATATCTTAAAAGGAAATCAAAATGTGCATCTTTGATGTTGATTTATGTTCAGCCAGCTGAATTTACAGATTACCAAAAAAACTAGCAGAAGCAAAGGCATTTAGCTTTTGGGGCAGAAATTCACAAACTGATTTTGAACCAAATCTGAAAATACCTGTTTGTATAACTATATACTAGCACAAAAGGAGCTCCCCAGTCTGCTGGCATCACTGACAAGTTCTAGAACATACTGAATTATGTACAAATGCTGCTAACAGACACATAAAAGAAAATCTGAAAAAAAAAAACACTCCCTAATCTTCTCTCTGGATGATGCAACAGTAAAAAATCAGGTGTATGGCTTAAGTATTTAAAAAATTAATAACGACTGATAATTTAGAAAGCAAATTCACAAAACCTGCGCGTTCAACATGTTTTTACAAGCACTTTCTACTTCATCTGTCCTCATTAATGACAACATGGCACTGTATCACAGGGAAACAGTCTCTGTGTCCAGATAACTCCTAGACTACAGACATAAAACCCAGTACATTTAAACACATTCCAAGAGCAAATTCAATCAACACAAACATTTGTCAAGAATTCAGGAGAAAGCTCTCTGGAAAAACTTACTAAAGACAAAAATTTAATGGATTTGTGTGAGAAATTCATTTTAATTTGAGCAAAATACACACATAAAGACAGAATTATGCAATGACTTCCAGCTAAGCTCACACCTACCCCCACTTTGTGGTGCACTTGATCTCCTTGCTCTTGTTGGCACTGGTAAAGGTCATCTTTCAGATCTTTTATTTCACGTGTCTTTGTCACCAGCTGCTGCCGTTTCTGGACCTGCACTGTACCTACAAAGATAAAAAAGTTTATTTTGATAGACTGACTTAGAGTAAGCAGTTAGAGGAACAGAGGAACCTAAACATCACCTTCATTCTCTCTGCAAATCCAAAAGCATTCTTACCTTGCCATTTCAGCCCTGTCCTTACCAGTAACTGTTTAGCTGTAGCAAATGGTTTCTTTCAATGATAAATCATTTCTCAGACCCAAAAATTTGTTTCTACACTGTTTTTTCATTAAGGACAAATAACTACATAGAAATAAGTTAGATCCAAACTAACAAGTTATGCAGGAAAGAATATCTGTGACTCTCTCTCTAAGGTTTTTAGTAACATGCAAGTCAACCAGGATAAAAAGGAGACTACTGGTCCATGCATTATCCACTTCAGAACTACAACCTTGACTGTTAATTGAATTACATTAATAAGAGGGTATCAGCACAGTGTTTAAATTTTCATGCAGAAACACCATTATTACAGACTGCTCACAAAGCAGCAAGTATTGCAGGCCCTGTCTTGTCCTTCTTATCCATAAGCAAAGGCTGCAGAGTAAGCAAGTGTCCTGTTTTTCAATTGTCACACCAAGGCTGAGACACCCTCATTTTTAGAAAAAGTATCTTTGCTGTACTAGTCACCAATTTTTTTTTTGTCAAGAACAGCTTCTTGACTAGTACTTCCTCACCTAACACATGTTCTCTAAATCCTAACACTGATGCAGTTTTTATATATTTGCTTTTACGATTCTCTTGAATTGACTCTAAAGAAGGCAACAGCAATTTTTAGGTATTTCTTTCCAAACCAATGCACCATAATCAGATCTCTAGCTCTGTATTTAAAGGCAGGGAGAGGTGTATTATTAAACAGAAGAAATACTCTAAGTACACTTACACTGATTAATGTTTTGTGCTCTCTTCTTTTTTATCTATTGTCAAGTGTGACCTTAAGAAAAGACTTATATTCAACCAAGTTGAACTATAATAGTTCAATTCAGTTAAGTGAAGGCAACATTTTTACAGCAATCATTTTAAGTCTGCAGAGTCCTAGTAAACACTTCTTGAGAGCATAGATCCTTTCATAACTGAATTTATATATACTGACAGTAAATTTGGTTTCAATATTTATCCTTTAAAGATACTTTTGACAAGTCCATCAATCCTAACAATCTAAAGCCTGCATCTGAAAAATCATCATTTAGCATACAGGGTTTATGTTAGGTAGAACTACAGAAATTACAGAAAAACACTTAAAGCTCGCTTTCTCTCCTTATCAAAAATCCTAATTTAAGTACAGTAAGAAAAAAATTACATTTAGCAACACTAAAAATGAACATATTGAGGTGCCATTTCTCAGTAATTGGTTTGTGCTTCCAGCTGGTACTCTAAGTCACAGTATCCTTCAGATTATTTAAGTAACCAATCCAAATCCCTAGCATTATAGCTATAGCCCCCTGCCCTTGCAGTTTCTGGTTAAAGAAAAAAATTAAATATCTGAATGTCCATAATAGGACATTTTTTCTGGCAAGGACCTTCTATCTAATTTAAGCTTCACCTGCTACCTGAAAAGTCTGCCTTCTTTCAGTTCTCCTTCCTAGAGCATCATAAAACCAGTTAATTCAGTTTAATATTGATAAGGTTGTTGATTAAAATCTATTAATTAATCTAATTAATCTGGTTGCTTTCTACATCTCTGAAAGCCTTAAGGGGTTCCTAGAGCTCTAGCTAAAAGGAAAACACTATCCTGATATTGATCCAAAAAAAGAAAAGTAGTTTTATAAAAAGTTATGCTTTCCAATCCTCTTACATGACAATTAGCTTAACATTAGAAGAGTGCTGTGGGAAACATTCATTCCAAGCTGAGCCACAAAAATACAAAGTAGTCCTCTAGGGAGATGGATTCTCCCTGCAAGTTTGTGTTGGGAAAAAAAAAAAAAAACAAACAAAAAACAGGAAGATGGAAGCAGAACTTCATTTCCTTTCTAGTGGTAGAAAGATAAGTTATCACAGAACCATGAAGAACTTCCACCCGAAGACGCAAAAACTGAAGCCACACAGTTGCCTTCCTTCTGCTGAAAAATGCTGCCATCACTGTCATCAATGAGGACTATTTTTATTTAGAAGTACAGATTCAATGAATGAACAAGTGAATTCCTTAAAAAATGCATTAGCCTCAGTCCATGTTCAAAGTGTATTTTTCATCCACAGATCTCTAAGTTCTTTAAAAATATAGTGTTTATCATTAACACCAAACTAAACACAGTGAAGTGATTAACACTGAAATTTCAATTTCCTCCCACAAGCACTATCACAGACTGGTGTAGTCACTGTGCTCCTCTATGCCTCTAGCATGCCAATGCTCACCAAGCAGTTTCCACACCAGTTACTACTACATAAAATGTGTTTGTATGATTGGATTAGTTGCTCCTATAATCCCACATACATCAGCAATTCCTGAGACTTGATTTATTGTTTTATTTTCACAATGTAAGTATGCACACATATGTGGATGTGTGTGTACACATACACACGCATGGTTTAAAAAGTAAGTCTGAGAGCAAGCACAGCATTCACAGTACATCACTCAAGGCTCTTACCTTCAGGTTTACCTAGGAATAAAAAAAATTGGGATCAAGTGAAAATTAATACAAATCTCAAAAGAAGTGCCAAAATTGAAATCACTAACAATAAGTCAACACCAAATCCAAAGAGAATGATATCCCTGTCTCCAACTGAATCATGTGTCTTTTTAGAAAGGCATATTTTCATATTTCTACAGTTACTCAGGAAAAATCACTATTTACCCCATTACTGTACAAAGTAGTGTATATTACAAACAGTTGCACTGCTGAAGGATCTCCCTGGATTACCACTACAGCTGCAGTTGCTTTCTCTCATATTTAGGTTTAGGTTGCTAACAGAGAACAAGAAAAAACATCGCAGTCACAACAAAACAGCATTCACCACACAAGATGTGCACTCTGCGCACTCTGCCTTCCCTGAACTCACCGTAGAAGTGCCCGAAGCCCATGCTGATGGCGATCACCAGCGCCAGGATGATGCATCTGTTGAGGCCGCTGCTGAAGTGGCGCTGGGGCTGCTCGTCCCGGGGCGGCTCCGCCTGGGGCTCGGCCGGGGCCGGCCCCTCGGGCTCCCCGCCGGACACGCCGCGCTTCCGCGGGCGCCGCTTGCGCACGGCCGGGCTGCTCTGCCTGCTGCTCTCATCGCTGCTGGACTCCTCGGGGCCGGCCTGAGAGGGGAAAACTGAAAAGCAACATACGGCCGAGGTTAAAATGCAATAAGTTCTGTGGTAAAGAGCAAACTGAGGATTAAGATCGATCCGTGTATTTATGCAAAACAGATTTGGCGTTTAGCTTTGAGAACATTAACAAAACAAAATTAAAATCCTAATGATAAAGTTTGTGCTGGAAATTATGCAACGAATGTGTGCTCTCCTAAGTTAAAATTTAATATTTTTTAAACTAAATAATAATCAAGAAATCATCACTAAAAAGCTGCATGGCACATCCCCATACCTTATCATTCACTCATTACAAAGTGTTTCAGTCAGTCCTGCCTCCTAAAGCATCTACATGTACTGCCCCTGCAAATTCTTGTGAAGTAGAAAGACAAAGAATTTAGTTTTCCTTCTCTAGCAGCTATTAAAACTGAAATACTTAATAATGAAAGAGCAATACATAATGAAAGACTTGCTATAAGAAGGCCTCCTAGAAGATAGACATGGTTTTGTCACATACCCACAAAAAATTTCATTTCTGTGAGCTGCATGCAACTGCGGAAAAAATTCCATTACAGTTCCATTAATGTAGATGTTAGAAATATTCAAAATCAAGATATAAATTTATTTAAATATGCAATTTTGATTACTTTTAATATCTACCATATACTATCTGTTAACATCTTTACCCGCCTTCCAAAAAAGCCATTTTCAACCACTACTGCACAGGAAAAAATCCACTCAAGTGCTTTTCTGTTTGTTCTTTCCCAACACTCTTCTATTACCTGACTGAAGTTTTGGTAAATGGGACAAGATTTGAGATAAAAATAAATTCTAACCTTAAAAAAATACCTTTTACAGAATTTTTGCAAAATTATATTTATTATACCATTTGTACGTTCATGTTCTAATGGCCCAAAAGCCACATATTCTAAGCAGGAAAAAACAACAGAGCTGTAATTGCTTGTTCCCATTTGTACAAATGTTTGCTGCATATACTGTAAATAGATTTATATAATCCAGTATATAATAATTACTATTTAATCTCCCTCCTTTAAAAGCTTTTTTCAAGTACAAGGTAAACATCAAGGGGAAGCAGTAGTAGGGTGGAAAACTAGCTTTCAAGTGTCTATATTCTGTACCTAATTCCCATGTCTGGAATAATTTCAATGGGATCAGTGAAGTCTCTAGCCACGATACAGTGTTCCTGCTTGGACACTAATTTTGCTGCTCCCAGTCCCACAATGCTAATGCCCCTCCTAGAAATATGGTTGTTCATTCTCTTATCAGACATCATTACTCAGAATGTAAAAATACAAATATAGAAAGGCCGTCCTTGAACAGTTCACAACTGAAAAATCATTTGTTTGAGCAAAGCCATGCACACACCACGGAACAGACAAGAATACCAGGCAGTGCTAGCTACTATCTGTAAAATGCACTACCACTTAAGATTCTTCACTTAAAATAAATTACAACTTGAAAGAAGTGATTGCATCAAGCCCAGGAAAGGTTATCAATTAGTATCTGGAACACTTCTAAATCCATGGACAAGAAACATGACAGATTATGAAAGATAACTTCCTCCCTTAATAAAAAGCTCCATTTTCGTAAATCAGTCAAACCAAGCAGACTTTGCAATAAAGACAGATCATTTAAACAGTGACTCGGACATGCAGACACTTAAATGAATTTAAATAACTTAGTAGAGAAGGACACCATTTTAGACCCAGTCATTTAAGCAGATGCCTACTTCCCAATCCTGGAAAACAAACATTCAGAATGCATTCCTAGAATGCAGAGGTCAGACATTATAGAGAAATATACAGGACAAACTTATTTTTCTTGCTCATCTGTGGGGTTTTTTAGGGTTTTTCAACAACCAAAGAAGCTTACACACACGAATACGAAAGTGGTTAAGGAACAAGCTGCTTCTAGCCAAATGGGAAAATTCTTTGATACACAGCAAAGAATAGGAAAGGAGAAAAAAAAGGACAATCAGAAAGAAAAATGCTGTAAGATTCTTAGAGCCATTCATAAGCACTTACTGCCGAGTTGTCAACAGCAATTACACTTTCAGACAAGAATGACACTGCCTTACAGCTGCTGTAAGAATTCAGTACAAAGCTGTGCTCTAACAGTATCAGGATGGAAAGGACTACAAATGAAACAAAGTGTGACCACAACAGCAGTCCAAAATCCAGTCCAAAAGTTTCTACTGTGATTTTGAAGTGTCAGATCTGTACCAGAAATCAGATTAAGTCAGTTGACATTGCTGCACAGACACAGCTCAGACACTGTAGTACATGGGTACTTCTGCTGGCTGAACTTCATTCATGAAGCAATATTAAAACATTTCTGTTTACGTGGTGAAGACAGCCTAAACAGGAATTGGTGTGCAAAAAGAAGTGGCAGAAAATCCTTGTAGAATGCTTTAGTATCTACATTAGGAAGAATCTGAGGCTCATCCTTTTGCAACACAAAAGAACACTCAAGAGGAAGTGGGATGGCAAAGATTTCTGTTGCCACTTTTTGTCACCTCTAAAACTTCAGCTTTTAAAATACTTGGAAAAGTACTCCTGACATTTTCTGCAATACTTGATCAATTGAATGCACAGCACTAAAGGCCATGCTGAAAATAGCTTATGTTAGAAGCAAGAAATTATTTTTGCCAGTCACATGTAGGCTTGGAATCCAACAAGAACTATCCATTGAAACAATCAAGCACACACATTCAAATGTATTACAAACCTTACTGATGTCTGCTCCAAACCTACATGCAAGGTTAACATCTTTTTAAAGAAGCACATAAGACACCGAGAGCTTGGCCAAGTTCTTCAGTGAGGATTGGCTTTCAGCATCTGTCTAGAATATGACTACAAGATCAAGTCAGCTTGCTATCAAAAATTGTAAGAACACTCCATGCAAGCCTTAAGCAATCAGCTTTGCACAAGCTGATCAAATTTAATCACACCACCTTGAAAAGGAAGACTGCGAGATACATGCTCTTTCACCTCATTTCCCCATCCCCTTACACAACCAGGAATCTTCCACAGCTTCTCCAGCCAACTGACTTTTGTGTACAAAAACACAGGGAGAAAAAAAAAGGACACTTTTAGAACTCATCCCTAGAAGAAAAAAACAAAGTCAACTAAATCTTAACGTAAAAATTAAGTCAGATTCCCCAGAAGACTTAAAGAAAGCAACAGCTTTGTTACAAATCTTCACTGATTATAATTAGATGCTAAGCTGTCACTTTTTCCAGTGGATACTATGCAGATACATGAACATTTAATGATGCTGTATCCTACTCTAAGATAAAACAGTATTTTAGGTAAAATCCTGCTTGTATAATAAACTTAATTGAAAGACAAAAATCAGCAATGCAAAGGTGTCATAGAGAAGAAAGAACAGAAGAGATTACATACAAGCAGTCAAAAAGAATTATAGAAAAGACTAGAAAACAGCAACAAAACAGGAAGTCTTTGGTTTGGATTTCTTGGGGTTATTTTGTGGTTCTTCATTGGACAAATATTCATCCCCTTCCTCCTGATTATAATGCACTGCTTATTTCAGCCAAACACTGGCAGTATCTTAAATACATAAATATACACTACACAGCTATGACAAAGCTTTTGTAGTCATCCTGCTTAGTCCTCATGGCACCAAAAATCCTCTCCCACTTGCTAGTCATTTATGCCAATTCTATATAAAGCCCAAAATATTGCCAAGAGAAAACCTACAGTTATTCTGTGAACTAAAAGTAATTTTAATTCTCCAAGATATGCCTCAAATTAACTTTCCATTTAAAACAGTGAACACTTAATGAGAGAGATTGCTTTAAAATAAAAAGACTGCAGACACACATTTAGACAAAATTGCAGAGCGCACCTAGAGTTTTTCTAGAGACTGCAAACACTTGGATATGTACTCAACAAAACCATTATTTTTTTCCTCTCTCCACAAAAAGTGGGCTCCCTAACCAAAGACTTGTTTTTTTTCTGGTGACATTTTTGCACACAGTTGCTTAGGACTGTATTACTCTTACCAGTTTCTACATGGGAAAATGCATATTGACTGCTAGAGGAGGAGCCCATGTTAAAGTCCTCTGAACTCTGAGCTTCTTCACCATCAGCTGGAGCTTCCTCCTGACTCTGAGTTTCTTCTGGTTTTGGAGCTTCAAGTGTAACGATGTCAGAATCATCACTAATAGTTCCAATGCAGGACACATCATCAGGAACTTTTTCTTTATTTCCCTAGGGAAAGGGACAGTGTGAGAATTATTCAGACACAAAAAACATAAAGTAATTAAAACAAACAAACAAATAACCAAATATTGTTGGAACTTCAGGAAAGGAAAAATTTGTGTCTTCATTTTAATACCTTCAAAACATTTCTTGCCATTGACAGAAGGGGCTTAGAGAAGCTTCTGAATAATATAGTCTGTAATGTAATTTACCTCTGGAACTGTCTGAGTTTCCTCAAAACCAGCTAGAGTATTATCTACTGCTGGGATCTCTTCATCATTGCTGCACTGAGCTATAAGAATAAAAGGAGGAAATAAGCAAGCAAATAAACATGGGATTAAAAGCAGCAATCATAAATTATGCCCACACCCATATAATATTAAAATAGAGTGTCATAATGTAATTTTTTAGGAGTACAAGCATTGATGGTTCCTTCCAAATTATTCTTATTTGAGCTATGACATTACTAGGGAATACTTCTTTTAGCAATAACACTTCTATAAACTATCTTACAGCAACGCCAGTGCACATTATTCTATAAATCTGAAGTATGGACAAAATGAAAGACATTCTACTAATTTCACACATTTCAGGAAAAAAATACTTTTATAAAGTCAATGACTGAATATTTTCCATAACATTGGTGAAGCAAATACCTTGACAGAGGTTCACAAAGCACATTAAAATATATTGAAAATACTAATTTTGTGCCAATGCTACAACAAATATTGATCCATTTCATGAAACTGATCCTCTTTTAATATCTTACCTTGCACATCATTTGCCTGCTCCTCTTCTTGCAAAGAAACATATTCTTCTGAAACAAACTCATGATTGTCATTCGTGCTTCCATTTTCTGAGGTCACTGTCTCTATGTCAGAACCCTGAAGGAGAAGAGTTTAAATGGACATTACTATTACTGGGGTTTCCAATAGTAAGTAGGAAGAAAGGGTTACAAAGAAAACAGAATATTAGTAATAAAAACAGAAACAGAAAAACAGAGCCTTTAAAACTGAAGACAACTTTGAGCAAAGAAAAGCAAGTGAAATACCAACTAATCGACTAGAGTGAAACAAGTATTAGTATGTAATACTCAAGAGCAAGGTTAAAAAAAGTAAGATGAGGACAATTCTAAGAGGGAAAAATTACAGCAATTTAGGCATTAATTAACAACTCCAATGAGTATTTTAAATAACTATTTTTATTATCTTTGTTAGACCTGTTTATTAAATGGAATTTAGAGAAACAGAGGAGGTTTTGAATACAGGATCTAATTCTGGCTCCCAGGTCCATCTATTGTATTCAAATACACACACCTTCCCAAAAATAGAACTTTCAAGCATATCAGCATGAGCTTCAATAAATACTACTACCAGGAAAAACGATGTATAACTTTATTCCATCTCAATTCCCGTGAGACATTTTGAAAGGCTGTTTATATAGTACACCTCTGACACCTCAAAAACAAATATTTATACAAACTCTATATTGGATTTCTGTCTTTAATCCAGAAAGGAGCCTTCGTTACTAGTCAGCTGCCAGGCAGCAACAACACCAGAGCCCAACAGGAACTGCAAATAAAAAACACCAGGAGACTGCAGGGTACTAAAGTCAAGCAATATGCTTGACAATTCCAAATATTTAACCTTTATATTGTAATTTTTGTTTAAAAGTACTGATGAGACACCAGTAAGGCTATCAGCTGACTACAAACATGCAAAACATAACTGAAAAAACACTAAGTCACTCTGATCCATAAATAAGTTGAGCTGTTTTTGTAAACAGAGATAGTTATTTTTGCAACAGCAGGTGTGAAATTACAGTAGCAGCAATACTTCCAGATCAGTTTCCCTGGATGTCTCATTTCAGGACTCAAGCAAACATGTATGCTTTTGTTTTTACAGAGCCTGTACTTCAGGAAGCTTAGATACCTCAAAAATAATTGCATAAGATACATTCTATAATCATGTTACAAAGTTACATTTCTTTTTAAAAGGCTTCAAAAACTAACTGCTTTGGTAAAGTGTTAAACACTGTGTATATTTTCTCTTTTTTTAAACACTTTGTATCTTTTTTCTTTTTGACTACAAAAGTATCACAACTTTGATTTTATGTGCCTTGCAGAAATTCACCTCTCATATTTACTATAATTTGAGTGAAATCTCAGGAAAGAAAATATGAAGTTATTTGTGGGTTGTGGGTTGGTTGGGTTTTATAGACAGGTATACAGGTTTATTATACGATAATTGTTCTCTGGTGTGACAGAACCACTGCATTCATTGCTGAAATTGTGAATAAGAAGAACAACAACATTTCAGTTTGCCCAGGCTCCACAAAAAGAAAAACATCAGGAATATTGCTTAAAACAGATTACAATTTTAGCTAAAAACCCAAGATAATGGGCTAACTGAGTACATGGTAAGCCATCCTTTTCTTAAAAACACACAGGTGGGAATGCATGATCCATTTCATCTAATGCTGGACCTTCATCACTCTTCCATCTCAGCAATAGCAAAGAGGTCAAGAAAAGATATTGTCACCTCCCTACCCTCCTACACAAAATTAGCAAGTCCTTTCTCAGGAGCAGTCCAGCAATGCAGAGAGAGCACTGCTTCTCTGTCCAAAGCCCACACTCAGTGCAGCACACACAGCTGCCAGCTCCCTGCAGCCACAGCCTGGACAACAGCCACCTCCTGCCCCTCAGCTCACTGCAAAACCTGCCCACAAACAGATTCCACTGTGTCATCAGCAATGCAGGTCACAATAGTATGTGAGAAAATCATACTTCAGTACTCCAAACTAACCCACAGTTCTACCTGTCCTAAATATCCAAATCAATTCACTGCAGCATCCAGAAGTTCACATCTCCCCTCCCTAGGTAACAGCCATGTGAAGGGTACCTGGCCATCCCATCCATTCTGCTTTCTCAGATTCAAAGCTGTCCTACCAGAAGAAAGCTAATAATGGCAGCTCTCAAACACAAGTGTTGCCCCATTTTTATTTCACTGAATCACGGATGAGTAACTGGGAACACAAAATCTCTGTGTCACAGGAATCTGTGACTAGACAAATCTTTGACTAGACAAATCCCAGCCATCCCACAATCTTGTGTTATGTTAACTTATTTAGACTGCATAATTCATTTGCAGTTACAGTGTAAAATAACCATCCCAAGAATGAAAATAAAGCATGAACTTCACAGCTGAATAACTCAACTGCTGAACTCAACCTCTAAATCCTTTTACTTTTATCTGAACTCTGTGAGTCCAGCAGCCTGTTACACTCTTGTAGCCCACATGGCCTTGAGGAATGAAGTGCATGAGTTTTCTGTTTGTTTTGGTGACAAGATTCCCAACCTGTCATTCAGCCCAAAACAAGGAAAAGAAGTTTTAACCATCTCTTAAATACCACTTTGCTGCCAACACAAATGAAAGCATGACCCAATATTTATAAACTTCAAACTGTATCACTTGTGACACGGAACTGTCCAAACATGAGTGCAATCACAAGTTTGTATGTAATAACTTGGTTCCAAGTTTCATTATAATCCGCAAAACAGGGGAGTGTGCAATGAAGAACAGATGAACACTATGGGTGATCTTCAACCATTTTTTCCTACTTTCCTCCTCTGAATGAAACATCTCAAGTACTGGTCCTTGAATTTTTTTCTGAGGCAGGCAACGAGTAGATGCAGGCAATATCTAAGTGTCATTCCATGAAAACTGTCAACCCATCTGTCCTGAGGATTCTGGCTCAATTTACAAGACAATGCTAAATACATAAGAACCAAACCAAACAAGCAAACCAACCCACCCATTCTACACTCACACATCAGCCAAGATCTGCAGAGATACAGAAATCCTCAGGACCAAATGAGGAAAGGATACTGGATGCCCACACTACCAGGAAGGGCTTCTCAGAGGTTCTGAGCAACCCAGGCCTGCCTTGTCCACTGTGGCAAGGGAAGACAAAACACTCTTCTTATCTGCATTCACGTGTCTGCACCTGAGCAGGTGTTGAGGGCACCATGTCAACCAGCACAGCCAGTGCAGTCATTTGATCAAACCTAAGGGCTGACCTTACCATGAGACTCCTGCTCTCCAGACTCCACTGACAGCACTGATTTCATCCACACAATGCAAACTTTGAAACCAACATCAGAGCCAGACACCTGTCCCATGATAGTGGTGGAATATACACTTGTCCCTATTCTAATTTTCTATAAGGGAGACTATGAGAGGACAGAGGGCTGCTCCTGAACAGCCACTGCTGAAATTGGGATCAGATACCTTAGTGGTAGAAAAAACCTGGGGAAATCATGGAATCACTCCCTTCTCCACAAGATATTTTTCCTGTCCATATTCCCAGCTTTCTTTGTTTTGGTGACGGTAAAGACTTATCAGGAGGACAAAAATATATTAGCAACAACGGACAAGTTACATAGAAGGTTAATGTTTTCAGGCAGGGTGGAACAGAAGAATGCATGCCACCAAAATTCTACCAGTTCTTCAAAGTAAAACCTTTGCACAAAAAGAAATTAATTTAAATATCAAAATTTATATCAACTACAGTAAAGGTATACATTTTTTTAAATAGTAGTTTCCTGATTTACTTCTAAATTGCTCTTCTATATTCTCTGTTGGTATGCAAGATCCACACAAAACAAGAATTAAGCTGAAATAGCATTTTACTGCATATTGATAGCCTTAAAGTGACAGAACTTTAGCAATGTGAAACTGGGTACCTCGTGATTGATGACAGTCCAGCCGCACGATGAATCACTGTCACTGGAATTTTCGGACATTTTCAAAGCACACTGCAGGTAAAAGTAGACTCTTTTAATATGCAAGACACAATTTCACTGCTCTATTGAAAAAAAAACAGAAGCATGGAAATCATGATGTTACAGAAGAATACATTAACACAAAAAATGTTATTCTCGAATTGAGAAAAAAAAACAGAATAAAAGTTGAGAAAAAAAAATATATTCTTTTGTACTTATTTCCTACTACCTTCATTATACTTGGAGCAAATATCGCTTTGCTAAGCACATACTTCTTTCAGCCAGCCAAAAAGCTGTTAGGCTAGACACACACACACATAAAGCTAGTCAATAAATTAATAATTAAAGTTAAACAATTATGCTTTCGACAAATTTTAAGACATTAAATAATTTCTGCTTTGCTACATGCACAGAAACTACAGTTTATTCGAGAAAAACACTGTGAGTCTTTTTTTGAGAAGAAACAGATTAGGATGTTTTGAAACTAATTTTCTTCAACTCCTGGGCAAAAACAATGTTTCCTGTTTCTTTCACTCCTTTCAAGTACTCTCCAATACACTGATTCTGAGGAAAATTGAGAGTACCTGGCAACTACAAAAACAGAACAAAAATAACCCAAAGTATAATTTTTCTTTTTTAAATAATATTACCAGATGACTGGTAGCCACTTTCAGAAGAGAACTGTCCAGCTGCAGCTGCCTGTGTATCTTCTCATTTTTAACAGAAATTTACCAGGAATACAGAGCATTCATTAACACCATATTCAGGTCAATTTTTCAAGTCCTTAACTAGCAAAAAGACTTTATAAAAAAGTTTAAAACATTCCTTGCTCCTTGAAAAAAAAATATTGAGTTTTTATATAAAATTTACTATATGGATTTATCTTGGTGGGAAAAATATTCCCAAAATTGAACAATTTCCAATCAATTGCCTGTTATATTATGCATCAACATAATAAAACAGCCAATGAAATCATGTTCAATAAAGCTTTTATCACAGAATTTGAGACACCTGCTTTATTTCCCACTCTGAGTTAATTCCAGCAAGAACACAGAGGAAAGAAAGCATCTATGTGTTTAAATTTATTTGCTCTCTACTTTATTATTAATCCTGTCTTCACTCCTGGTTTCTCAACACAGAAACTATACATAAACTTTGAATGAGAACATCTAAGTATACCAGTGTGGCTAGAAATTGGCATAACAAAATATAAAACCTCCAATTCCATTTAGGTTTCACAAAACACAGTAAACGTGTCTCATATCTCTGCATTATGGTAGTTACTGCATTTTTTCTAAGATAAAACTATTTTCTCATCAACTTCCACTAACATAAAAGAAAAAAGCAATGGTGGCAATCACAACAACAGTTTAAGCACAAATATTCACTAACAATCAACTTCGGTATGAAACTCAGAGAGAAACTGAATTTAGGGGTTTTTATAAAGCCCTACTTTGAATATTGTTGTCATTTTCCTGTAGAAATTTTTCTTCCTTCATTAGTGCTTTTCCTGGAATCTCAACCAGGGAATGTCAGGTTGGGAGCGGGTGGGAAGAAATCTATTTTGGTTTGAGTTGTTTGGGTTTTTTTAAATCACACTGTACACAAGGATCATTTTTTTTTTCAATTGTGATTTATTTTTAAATCATACTTCTTCAATCATCAAAATAACAGAAGCCCAAATGGCAAAGCCTAAGTTCTAGAGCTAACATGTGACAACGACATCTGCTTGCTGTCATTAATTACTCTAAATTTGACCAGGCAGCAGCAGCAGCATTCCTCTCACAGGAAGGGAACTCCCAGCATCAGAATTCATCACCTGGCAGAAATATCCCTGGCTGCCCTGCAAAATCTGAAGTGAATTCTTAAGACAACTTCAGGGCACCAGCACAGTTTGACACCAGTGCATCAACAGATTTTGAAATCCCAAATTGTCACAGCAGATTCTGTGCTGGACATTGCCACATCTCTGTTCCTCCAGCTAACTCAGCATTTCACCCTGGGCCTGGTGAGCACGACAGAGACACCATCCTGCTCTCCTGCCAAAAACACACTGACAGGTAACTGCAGAAACCCAAAGGCATCTTCTGTTCTGAACATGCAACCATGGCTTTGGGCTCCACCTGTCTTCCCACCCCAAACAAAAGATTCAGGACCTCCCTGGGTACTGACATCATCAACATATATTAAATAAACCAACAGAAACAAGCAGACAATCATCATTTCCTATTGCTTGGGGTTTTTTTGATAAATGGTCTTGAGTTAGAAGTTATTCAACCAGAATACTACACCAATAGTGTATATACTAATATATACTATAATACATATATAACCAATATATACTATATTTAATATATATGATATACTATAATATCTATATAACTAATATATGCTATATTAGTGCAATAGTACACTAATAGTGCATTTTTACCTGCATACAGGTGTCAAACCACCAAAATATAAAATATTTTATATTAGTATATTAATTAATATTTTAAAATATTAAATATTTTAATATTAAGAAAAATAATGGAGTTTTTTAAAAATAATAATCCGAAGAACACTATATAGTTAGAACTGCTAAATTTAGCCAAATTACAATAGATAGATAGCTTGGCATCAGACTGAAAGGCATCTCTAGGGTAAATGTATTCCTACAGGTACATTCAGCAAACATACACCTGTAAAACAGTTACCAAAATCAAAGCACTTTATTACTCAGTTACATCTAATAGATCAAAAAGACCTATAAGCTTTAATAAAAAAAAAAAATTACCTAGGTACAGTGGTCCTAAATTTCAACCATCAGCTAAACAGTTTATTTCTGTAACAGATTAATAAAATGCACATAATCATAACTCAATCCGAGGTCAAATTCAATCCCCTAAGTACACTAAAAAAAAAAAAGACTAATTTGAACCCAATGGCTAAACTGACCCACTCACAAAATCTTCTGCAGTTTGATTCTCCAGCAAATGACACAGACTCACTAACAACCAATATGCTTCTCCAACCAGCCTACAGGGGGCTGGAAATGCTGCCACTGTCTTCCTGAATGCAACTTTAAAATAAGAACAGCTTTGAGCAGGAATTAAAAAGAGATAAAGCCTTCAAACTTCCTAATGAATCAAGACGACACTATTGGCTTCTAGTCCAATAACAGCAGGGGTAACTGGAGGATGCACTAGGGTGTCACACATCTCCTGTATGCCAGGCCAAGCCAGAAGGGAAGACTGGGGAAAAAACCCAACCAAAACCAATCCCGTGGTGCACTGGTTCTGTATGCTCACCACAGATCTTCACTGCCACTTCTGACATCACCTTCTTAATTTCTGTCTGGACAAATTAAATATCCATTATGCTCAGAGTTCAATCTGTATGCATTTGGGGAAGGGGTGCAGGAACTCAGAAGCATTAACTATTTTCCTCTCCTTAGTGAAATGTAAACCAGAAGCATAAGGTGGAAAAGCTTACAACCATATGTATTATTGATAAGATAATATCAAGTTATCCCAGACATGTATATAAAAATAAATCTGAGATACCACATCCTATGTATCCATTGTGAAACAAAATAAATACCAGTCTTAAGCAGAAGAACCACTCCAATCTAAATAAACCCTTAAGCTCAACCTTCTAAAAAAATTATTTCCTAGACTAAAAAAGTAACCTTCAATAAGCATTGACAAAGATGAGTAATGGGCACCAAGAGGAATATGAATGTCTTCTACAGAGTTTGCTGTGCTGTCATTCCAAGTAAAAACTCTCAGCTCTCTTCTACAATCGATTCTTTGTTGCACAACAGAAATAAAAACAGGTTCAGCGCTATTACACATCAGGGTTCTCATGGAAGTTTGTTATTTCTACCAAGTGCTAATTTCTTCCCCTAAGTAACATTCTTCTCCAAGAATACATTTAGCAACCCATACTGAACATAGACTATTTCCTTGCTCTGAAGGAAAGACAAACGTGCTTTCCAGGAGCCAGACTGGCGCAAGGCGGGCCACTCCCGGTCAGTCCTGTGCCGCGCAGGTGCTCCTGGAGCGCACCTGAAGCAGCGCGCGGCTCGGCGCCAGCGCAGTTAAAGCGCCAGGACGCTGTTTATGAAACAGAGCACCTTGCATCAGCCGCCGAGGCAGCGGCAGATGATGACAGAGAAGGAAGCTGGCAAACGCCAGCGCCAGGGCCGGGGCCGGCACGGCGGTGACACCGCCCGGAGCAGCCCGCTCGCCCCCCGAGCAGCGCCGCGGCCCCGCGCACCCGCTCCCCGCCCAGGAACGGCCGCCCGGCCCCGGCCCCGGCGCCCCGGGCTCTGCCCCGCTCCGGGCGGCCCCTCCCCGCGGCAGCCGCCGCGCCCCCCGGAGCTCCCCGCGGCCGGGCCGGGGCAGGGCAGGGCGGCCGCCCCCGCGGGCCGGTCCCGCCGCCTACCTGAGCGCGGCCCTCGCGGGGCCCGGCACGGACGAGGGGCCGCGGCCGCAGCCGCCGGTGACGCCGTCACAAACAACCCGGCCCGCCCGGGCCGGCGCCTGCGCGCGGGGCGGCGCCCGCGGCACCCTGGCGAGCGCAGCCCGCGCCCCGCCGCGGCCCGGCGGCCGCAGCGCCCAGAGCGGCCCGGGCACCGCAGCGGCCGCGGCAGCGCCGCGCCCGGCCCGCCCCGCGGCCCGCCCCGGGCACCGCCATGGCAACGCCGCGCCGCAGAGCTCGGCCCGCCGGCCCCGCGCCCGTGTGCCGGGCGGAGGCTGCTCGGAGGCCCCTGCAGCGCGGAGCGTTGTGCCGGGCTAGTCGCGGGAGAGCCGGGCACAGGGACAGCCGGCTCTGAGGGGACGCGCTCCGTTACATGCCAGTAACGCTCGTACTAAGGGAAATGAAAAAACAAACAACCAGCACTCACATCCTCGCCCCCAGAAAACCAACCAAACGAACACCCCAGAATATGCCACTCACGCCCCACAAAAAAAACCACAAAAACAAAAACAAAAAAAAAAAAAAAAAAACCACCACCAAAAACACAAACCAAAGGTGCTGTATATGGACTACAAATCTTTGATTCTTCTAGCCTCAGGTGGAATAACTCTGATGACTGGGAATTAACAAATTTGGAAAGTCTCCTTGAAGCACAAGCCCTGCTGCTTCAGGAGAAACTGTCCCAAGAGCCACTCGGACTGGGGATAAGGCAGCTCTTAACTCCAACCCATCTTCCTAGACGACATCTCATCAACAGGCACTGTACAAACACAGCAGATCCAAAATCCCACAGGTTTAGACCCCAACAGTGCTCTTATGCTGGAACAAAAAATAAATGGGAGATTGACAACAACAGGCCTCCTTAATAAAGGCAATGTCTTACTCAAGTTTTATCTAAGACAGCAACTTAAGTGTCGGCTTCATGTCTTACATGACTGAGAAACAAAGAAAAAAGCTTTCACTGCACCTCTGAAGAGGAGCAGGTTGTAACTGGCTTGCTCAGCAGCACCAAGGGAGGTACCTCACTCAGAGCAGTTTTACAGCAGGCTCATCAGTACAGCACCAGAGCACTTTCCATAAACAGACCAAAAAAGTATTTGTCATATGATAACTCACTCCCTACAGGGGAAAAAATAAAAATATTGATACATGTATGTGAACATGAGTGAGGAAGTACAGTCACTTGTACATTTCTTTAAGAGCTCTATTTTTCATATTCCTGTATCTTAGAAAAAAAGGTCAGAAGTAAATCAAATCACCCACAGCCTCACTCTATTCTTATTCTCATTCATATTTTCATTATCCATACTATTTCTGCCACACATATTAAGATATATTTTCTATGCTCAAGATTATCACTAATGCAGAAATTTACATCCATCTCAAATTTTACTGTCTTCCATAGTCATTATGAAGCAAATTACCACTGTCCATGTTTACTAAATAAGGTCAAAATGTTAAGTTCCTCACTCTCCACCATGCATGTATTTCAATACACATCTTGAGCAATGTTTGCTCTGACCACAAACAGCTGACAAATTTGAAATGCTTTGCCCTGTCAGCTGAAGAGCTGACTGGGATGGGTTTAATGAGATGCATCTTGCTCCCCCTGCCAGTGTCTCTCCTCTTTAGCCCTCACTTCCCCTCAGTAATTATAAAAAGAGCAATATAAGTATAGCATTACAGTCAACTGAGGCACTCAAACTTCTGCACTGCCCTCCTTCCAGCTGTTATAAAAAGTGTTTTCAGCCCCTTCCAGTGCAATGCAGCAGTTTTCCACAGGAAAGCAGAGGCAGCAGCTCTCCTACCAGACATTTCTGACTCAAGTCAGCACTCCTCTCAAGGCTCTAGGTAAAACAGCTGGAAACAATGCCTGCCACCTTCTCCCTGATACAACGCCGTAAAATCTGCACACAATAATATATATCTGCATGATAAATACTTTATTACAAAGACAGAAATCAGTCATAAATGGTATTCAGGAAAGAGACTGATGCAGAAAATTCAGAAGTCTGCTAAAACTGCTACTGAAAGAAGTGTAGTTGAAATGGCCCCAGTTTGAAAAGAACATTTAACAAAAAGGAACTGCTTCAAGTCCAGGGTTTCAGATTGTCAGAGTAATACAATGCTAACAAATGCTAACAAAAACCAAAATACAACAACTTTGTATCAAAATGATATAAAATATATCTAATCATGTTTATAATACTATACTTTCCAATAGTATATCAATCTTTTACCAATTTTGTAAGTGTTCCAAGTGAAGCAGAAAAATGTCTAGGTAACACAAACTGAAGAGAAATAAGATTCCTTCTGATGACCTCAAAGGCATCAAAGATTATTTTTTATATTTTTTTTTAATTAAGAACTTTGCATTGTTCCTTGAATTAGGTGTCGAATCTTCTCAGCATCTTTTTCTATAATTTTATTTTTAGGATCAATCTTGAGAGCTGCTTCATAGTCCTGGAGGCCTAATATAGAAACATTAATAAGAACATAAATCAATAATGCAAAAGCATTCTCTTTAGCTAACTGGAAATAACTACTCCCCAGTCATATGCATAAAGTATTGACCTTGGGGTTTGTCCTTAAGTAAGATGGCATCAGAATGACATTAGTTTAGCTTCCATCAGTAAATAAACTTCTATTTTGTTTATCTTATTTTACAAAACATTGTAGTGGAAACACTCTACCACATAAATATTTCCAGGTTTTGAAACATGAAAATAGAGCCTCTTCATTCATGTACACATGCACCTATATATGTGTGTGTGCATGAGGGGACTGTTCTAAAGTGTTCTGCAGAAGAGGGGAGATGATCCTGTGTGAAAATATGATCAAAAAAGACATGAATGTGAAAAATAGAGCTTGTGGGGAAAAAAACAAATCACAAGTACAGGTAGTAAAATCTTGCCTACATTAGTCTTGTTTATAAGGTTTCAAAGCTCAAATGAAGCTGTAAGGGAATAACCAAGTGAGGCCTAAGGAGAAAAAGGTAAACAATGGCCAAAGCTTAGTACTTCAATAATGACATTTTGAATATACTTCAGTTTATATTATCAGCTTTCACTTGTAAATTTGCTTTACAAAACTAATCTGATACTCTTGAGGAACTGAATAGGGACACTGTAAATTGTTATTTTCACACAAATCACATATACTTGATGACTCATTTATATGGGCTTCCTACCACATTTTACAAAGATGTTACTAAGCACTTACAAGTATTGTAGAAATATGTCAGGTTATTTTAATATCTTAATAGAGAAACTCCTTAAATTAAGAATGCAAGCCATTTCCTCAAACTTGCCAAGATTTTTCATGTATCCAGTAAATTTAAAAAAAAATTAAAGAATGTGGTATAAATGTTCATAACAAATAGACATAGATTGCATAGACCTCCTTCAAAGTCACTCCTGAAAACATAAAGGTGTGAGCAGGCTCACTGAGCTAAACTTGCATGTCACTATAAGCTCCTGTGTATGTTTTCATAAAAGCAAGGCCTCACCTTCAGGGTATAATTCCAGCTGACAAAAGGCTGTTCCACGTCTCACATGGGCTTTCAGTCGAGCGTTCTCATTATCAGGAACAGGTGGGGTCAACAGCTCCAGTGCCTTTACAAACAACAACACTCAAAGTATTTATAAGTAGGTTTTCCATAATTTGGGGGTTTTTTTCTAATTTACAAACACTTCTCTCACCTAATTACTATTATTATACAGTGACATAATAACTATTCAAACAGAAATAGAAACTAGCTGTTCAAATTTAACTATAAATGGCTTGTGACTCTAGTCATTAAGATTTGTATCCATCACCCCAGTTTGCCACCTACAGTTACATTGCCATGGCTAAAAACTGACAAATACTATGTTAAATGTTTATTGAGGTCAAATAATGTGTCCTGTTTTCATACATCATATAACCTATCATGCTATCAAAAGAAAAAAGGTAGCACTAAAAACACACGTGTTTTAGTAGTAGTTAATGGAAAAAAACAAGACAAAAATCCCCAAGTTTCAAGACTCAAGTACTTATTAGTTCAAAAAATAGTAATTCTTGGAAAACTTTTCCCACATTATTCAAGTGCCATTTGAGATCATTCCTCTTGTTGCACAAATAACAGCTGGTAAAACATCAGAACAATATAGCCCTTCTTTGAAAATGCTGGAAGTTTTTTAAAGTATCCTGCTCATCACCACCACTTTTTTTTCCTTCCAAACAAATGAAGCACACCACAGCATAATACAAAATGTATGACTATACGTTGGTTTTGTTTTTATCTGCTCCAAGTCGTGGGTTTTTTCAAGTGTACATATTGCTACAATATTTTTATCTGTAAAGAAACATACTGGCCAATATATGGCCATGTGTCACAAATGTGTGGAAGGTTTAGGGTTTATCTTATTGTTGTTTTGTTTTAAATTTTTGAAAGTTCATTAATCACTATGAAATTTTAATATTTCACCATGGCTTCATTACATCAATTTTGAATTTTAAAATTTGAATTGCACTAATGTGTATTAACAGATCTGCTTAAAACAGAACCATCACAGTAACAAATCACATTAATGCAAAAGATGACAGCCTGAGCTCCTGGATTTTTATACCTTGGAGGAATCTTCGATAGCTTTGTGCAAATTTCTCAGTTTAAGGTGGCAAGCAGCACGGTTCAGGTAGAGCAGAGGAAGTTTATTGTTCAGCCTCACTGCAAGGTTATAGGCGTTTACAGCCCCAAGGTAGTCTCCCATTGCAAACATTTTGCTAAGTAATAAACAAAAAAGTGAAACATGCACTTTAAAGAAGGGGATAAATACAAAAAAAATACCTACTTATTGTTAACTCATTTTCAAAAATTTGAGGTTTTAGCATCTTCTCCTTTGAAATGCCCCTTTAGAGCCTTTTCTGAGAACAACGTAGCTGAAGTTCAGTGCACCTTGCTGCTGACAATATAGCTTAGAGATACACAACAAAAATAGTCACTGCTTACAAGCAAGGAAGGATTGTAAGAGTGGACACATTTAAGTAGACAAAGGACTAATTTTGAAAGCTTTGTGTATCTGATTATGCTTGCCTAATCAAAGCTTTCTGTATAACACAGCTATATAAATAAACCAGTATTTGTATAAAGTGCCTAAAGTTTATTTTACACAAATATTTAATGTCTCACTTTAAAAGTACAAATGAAATTAAATCCACTTAGGTATATTAGTGCACTGCCTCAACTTTCTTCAAAGAAAAATACACATAATGTGTTTACAATGATTTTGTTCATCATGAGCTTCCACAATTGCATCTCATTCTATCAGATTCTAACCCCATAAGCTGTCAGTATGACTACAATGACTCTAGACATTCACCAACTCTGTCCAGAATAAATAGAATATACCAAAACTGAACAGTAGACAAACACCATAAAACTAATTTATTTTTAATACATCTTCAAGTGGAATATAACTTACTTCCCTTTGTCCTTTAACCAATCTGGATTCTTCTCCTCTTCTTTTAAATCTTCCAGCTCAGATAAATCAGAATTTATTATTCTTCGAGCTTCAGCTTGTTTATGTAGCCACTGTAAATACAAAATGTGCTAGTATTATTTCTGAAACAAAAATTCAAATCCAAACAAGGATTTTATTATCATCTCTTCACCCATACTTATCAAAAGACTTCTATTGATCAGACATATATTTGATAGTGTCCAATATGAAAAACTTCAAAGTTTTCCCAAATATTTTACTACCATGGGAAGTCAGATTACCACATCTCTAATACATTTTTGTCTACTTATCTGTTTTGATCTTTCAAAATTACTTTGTGTTCATTGAAGTAAGCTAAAAAGAGCTGTAAGCTTCTTTTAAGACAGAAGTGAAAGAAACTTAAGAGTTAGGACACCTCAACTTTTGTACTTCAAGGAGTTAAATTAATATTGCTGCCTTTTGTCCCCCTCCCGAAAAAAGGAACATGTTATTTATTAATCTGCACAACATGGTGAAAAGAATTTTTGTATAAAATTGTTTCTCTTAATTTAAATTAGACTGACTTCCTTGAAGGATGAGGATATTGCACAGGTAACATTTCTTGGCATAGACACTATTTGTGAATACACAATAATTAATTCCCCAGCTTACCTCCTCCTCTTCTGCAACACGAGATTCTCGCAGAGCTGTGGGAAAAACTCGTGGTGTAAAGTTGACTTTAATTGTAGCAGCAGCTCGGGGAGCTGGTAACTGTTCTTCCTTTAAATTCTGTGAAAATATACTACAGGAACCATGACCTATGAAAAGAGTTAGAGCACTAGAAATTAAAAAATGAAACTATATTTTTCTGTTTTTCTACTGAAGTCCAAAGTACATCTGACTTAGAAATATGGCACTAGTATTAAACCTCTAATTGCTTGAGAAAAGCTTAGACTTGGTCTTCTGAAGGGAAAGTTCAAACAATTTTTCTTCCTAACGTAGCAAGTAAATAAATGGAATTATACAGCATCTGTTATAAATGAACTTAAACTCTTCTCACACCTGTTTGTTGTTGGTATGATGCTGACAGGGAAACAATGAGAGCTAAAACTACCCTATCAATTCAAACAAACAAAAGAATTAAATGTCTTCTGCTGGTTTAGCTCCCTGAATTGGCTCTCCATGGATCCAAGAACAGGACAGAGAGCACAAAAGGAGATTGACTATTTCCATGAAATCCAGCAGTTAGGTAACTTTGGGTAACAGAAACCCCACCCCCAGAAAGTCTGCATTACACTGCCAGAAAGGCTTTCTGATTTACTTTTCTAAAGCTTAGAACAAAACCCACCCTTGTATTTCCAAAGACTTCAACAAGAGCTAAGAACACACGTGCTTTAGCTTAATAAATTGCCTGAAAACAACAATTTTAAAATAAATGTGAGCTAAAATAACTTCAGTTCAGTATGGTGGAGACAAAGATAAGTGATTAATTAGAAACATCTGGGAATAATGTTATATCCACACTTTAAAGAATTACTAAGTACAGTTTAATTATACAACCTCTTGTGGATTTGAGTCTTGTCTTAGAACTTCCTTCATTAGGAATCTGACTTTTGTTCATTTTTTCATTTTTTCTCTCTTTTAATGGCTCTATTTCTTGATGCAATTCCTTTTTTGTTTGTATGCTCTTATATTTATCATCATCTTTTTGTTGGTTTTTCCATAACTCCAACTCTTTAGTGACCCTCTGTCGCTCCTTCTCTTTTAGATCTTCAATTCTTTTTCTATCTGCTTCCTCTAGCTATTTGAACAAAAAAAAACTCCTATGAGATACACAACATCTGATAGTACTGACTTGACTAATTTAAAGTTACCATTATTTTCCCAGTTCCATATTCCAAGCATAATGTAACCAATAATGTGACCATACTAGCAGAGTTAATTAAGATGCTTGAAAATTACTGTGAGAGTAAAGATATCTGATCAGCTTTTAGAGGTCTCATCTTTAAACTATTTCACTAACAACCCTAAGATACAATCCAGAAATATTCAGAAATAAGTTTTACTTGTAAACAGTGAAAATCCTAGCCATGCTCCAGTGTAGATCTCTGGAAAATACAGAAATGTAAAATATATGTGATGATCTGAATGCACTGTTTCTTATTTCTCCTCTTTGAGATTATTACGTATTTAGAAGAGGTACAACATTGCTACTAAGAAAGTCACTAACTGTAGTTCTTTTTGGTCCATGTTGCATATGCAATCATAAAATTTCATTGCATGCTCCAAAAAAAAAATCCTTTGAACACAAGTGAAGGGACCAGACTTTTTATATACATAAAAATTTTAAGAACATATCTTAAAACATACATAAAAAGCAGAGTAACAAAGACACAAACACATAGAAGACATAAAAAGCAAGTCTGATATAAAATACAACAAAGAATAAGTGAGAATTTTAAAATCAGTCTTTTTTCACAATGCCAAAGGACTAAACACCTGCAAAGGCCACAAAAAGACTACAGTTTTGCCAGATGACTGTACTCTCCTTTGAACAGATAAAAATCTGAGCTTATCACCAAAAACTTTCATTATTACTCACAGAAAATGGCAACTTCTAAGCACTTTGTCAGCAACATTTTCATATTTGGTCATAAATAGGTTTAAATGCAAAGAAATAACAAGGTTCACCACCATTACATTACAATAAAAATTGGAACTTTTCATATTTTTTAACATACATTTAACAAAGTATCTACCAGGTTAGTTGGTAGCTGTTTACATGAAAGTCTTGCAGAGCTTCTTCTAAACCTACCTTCATTGTGGCCTCCAAAGCATATTTTTTGTGTTCCTGTTTTGTAATTTTTTTTGCTTGGATCTCCTCTTTTGCCTTTTCTTGGGCTTTTACAACAGCATTCTCTCTCAGATATTGTAGTTTCTCTTTGTCAGCTTAAAAAAATAAACTTAGTCATTTAGGCCTGCTGTTCTATTGGTATATATCATTCATTAATGAAAACATTATTTCTTCTGCTACTTTGGCAAAATACAACATGATTACAATTTGACAAACCAGTGTCTACCAAGCCCATATCTAAAAGAGAAAAAATTAAGATTTGTTTAAACGCAGAATGTAAATTTTACGAGAAATATTGTATTATTTCATACACATTAGCACTAGTGGATATTCTTCATTTTCACATACTTTCTATTTTTAATAATGAACAAGGCTGAACTGAGCAGATATCTACCAGCAGAAGTTTCACAGCATGGTTTCCTTACACACAATCTATTTTTCAGAGTAGAAAACTTACCATTTGCTAGAGTTAGGGAATCCCACAAGGCCGGTTCTTTTTTATACAAAGTGAAGAAAATGTTTCCATTTCCAATCTTTGCTGTGCTGTTTGTGTCATCAATAGGAGCATATAAAACGGCTTCAAATAAAAAGGGAGGGATGCTTACCTACAAAAATATAATTTGTGCTAATATTTACTATTTTTATTTGACTCTCACATACTCAAAACAGAGCACAAGCATACAGTAAACCTCAAGGAACAGATACTATTGACAGAACTAATTTGCTTTGTGTCCACTGTGGAGGTTTGCAGAAGCCCAGAGAAGCTTCCTTCCCCTTAAGGGTGGCTCGGCACAAGGTTATATATTTCATTAATGAGATTAAAAGGTCGGTTCTTCAGCACTGCAACAGAAGCCGTGGATTTCAAATTTACGATTAGTCACAGTATAAGCAAATGTATAAATTCAGTCCAGCAACGAGAGTAAAGGCAGCTGGCACCTGTTGAGCGGCAAGATCGTTAGTAGGGAACGAGCAGTGGTAAAGCCATTCCGTGCCGCAGGACGGGCGTTCAGCAGCCTGCAGCAGACAGAGGGGGATTATAACAGATAAAGGCTCTGCGCTTGCAGAGTTGCCATGGAGCGTGGCTCCGAGCAGGGCTCGGAGTCACCCGCGGCAGGAGGCCCGTGAGGCGAGCGGGGCGCGGCCCCACCTTCAGGTACTGCTCGCTGCAGAAGATGTTGGCGGGGGTGGCCCGGGCGCCGCGCAAGGGCAGCGAGAGGTACACGGCGGTGAGGGTCTGGCGCCAGCTGTGCTCCCGCAGCCACACCGGCATCGCCGCGGCCGAGCAGCTCCGGCCGCTCCCGGCCCCGGCCCGCGGCGCACGCCGGGAGCTGTAGTCCCCAGGGGCCTGAGGGCACGGCTCCGGCTGCCGGCGCTCACAGCTCGGCACAGCAGGAAGGAACGCAGCTCGTGTCATCCACGTACATTTCTACAAAGAGACAAACTGCTGGTAGCGTAGAATTTCTGACAAAAACTATCAAACGTTAGTTTTAATCAAAAACTAGCATCTGGTCCAGCCTCCCTGTTCAAGTAGGGTCATCCCAGAGCACATAGCACAGGGTTGTGTCCAGATGGTTCTGGAATTTCTCCAGTGAGGAAGAGTCCACAGCCTCTCTGGGCAGCCTGTACCCACAGAGAAGTTCTTCCTCAGCTCGGGCAGAACCTCCTGAGCATCAGTTTCTGCCTGTTGCCTCTTGTATTGCTCAGAACCACTGAGAAGAGCCTGGCTCCATCCTCTGGCACCTCCCTTCAGACATTGACACACATTGCTGAGGTCCCTTCCCTGAACCTCTCCTTGAGGCCAAACAGGCCCAACGCCCTCAGCCTGTCCTTGGAAGAGAGATTCTCCAGACCCCTGAAAGAACTTGGTAGCTCTGTGCTGGACCTGCTCCTGGATCTCCATGTCTCCAGTACTGAGTACATGTCTCCAGAACTGCACACAACACTCCAAGAGTGGCCCCACCACGGCTCAGCAGAGGGCAGGATCACCTTCCTTGGCCTACTCTGGCAATGCTGGCACTGAAACTTCCACACGTCCCCTAAAAATAACTGGGTCACACAGAGCCCCACGCTATTGCTGAGCAATATTGTCTGTTGTACTGTCTCTGCCAAAAACTCAGGAGGTAATTTGCACATTACCACTGAAAGTTTCTCAAACAAACTGTAACACTGTATCTGCCAAAATAAAGTCTAGTACATTGAAAGCAACTGCTTCTGGAGAATATGGCCTGAAAGATGAGCCAAACACAGCTGGTTAAAAATTCAAGTATGTTTAAGTTTCTCAAAAGTATACAATTACCTAGAACTATTAGGAAAAATCCAGAAACAAAAATTCTAGTTTTCCCTCTTTCTTTTAAAATGAGGCCAAGAATAATGGATCTTAACATGGCTCATATTAGCCAGTATTTCTGATATGCATCACTGAAGATTTAATTTTTAAGATTTAGTTTTTATGTTCTATTACATATAATACACAGCAATATTCAAATAGTAGAGGTTACTTTTAAGTACTGTTTATATATAAAAGTAGGTGTTGCAGAGATTTTTAACTTTTTTAGAGCAAGAAATCCATCATAACTCATATGATTTCTGGGTTATTCTCCACCCTCACTCTCCCACATCAATATCACCTAGAAGAATTCTTGCATCGACTGAAATCTGAGAATTGAATTAAATTCCTCTTTCCAAGAACATTCACAGTACATAACAGCAGCAACAGCTAGAATTATTATAATGTATAACTCACAATCTCCTGCCACTCCAGCTGTAGTCATCCAGAAAGTCAGAGGTTTTGAGAGCAGGTCTTCTGCCTTGGTCACCCAGGTGTCATTTTTAGTTTAATCTCAGAGAATATACTGAAATGAAGCAGCTTATTATTTATTCCTGCTAGAAGAACTCTATTATACATACATGCTTTACAAGACACAGTTATGGTTGTTTAGTCTCCTCAAATTACACAAAAGAGCTCACATACATCCACCAAAATGTCCATTTACTTAAAACTTAGATCAATACAAGTATTGTAGGGGAGACAGCAAATACCACTAACATGTTTTCACGTCAAAGTAGCAGATTTAGCTGCTAAAGGACACAAAAGGGATTCAACAAGATCTTGGATCAACCTTAAAGGTGAACACCAACTCTCTGTCCCACCCACTCCACAGCCTTACCTGGACAAGCTGCTGTGCTCTCACTGTGACACGCTTGAAAAATAAACAAGAGACACCCATGCAGCATGGTTCTTCTGCTGGCACTAACTTTATCAGTCAAAAGGCTGCAGTGGAAAGTTTGCAGTGAAAGAAGATACATTTTTCCATTGAAAATCTGATTCTTAAATTCCCATCTCCTATGCTATGAAGGATGAAGATTTATATTCCACACAAACCTTAATAATGTTATTAATATTCTGCACCTTCCAGCTGCCGATACATACATATATCTTTTCTGGGGTTATTTCACTTCTAATGGCTTCAAAAGATCAATATATTAGAGAAAATAAATCCTTTAGATAGTTTACATTGTCTTACCTTTAATTATTAACCTTTTTTCTCTCGTCCTTTCTAAATTCTCTCTAATTTCTCTCATCCCTCCACATTTTTAACAAAAAGCAGAAACATTTTATGAGACTGTTTATTCCAACAAACTGGAATCTATATCACTTACTTTTAAAAGTTATTGGTAGAGCAGTGATTTGGTGTGTGTTAGTCCTGGCATTTTAACTAACAGGAAGAGCTTAGTAATAATTTTATAAACTGGAATAAAATAATTATTTCTATAATCACTTTCCAAGTGCAGAAAGTTATTTTAAAAAAATCTATTTGGACAAATGGTACTTGAGCCTTCCTTTCCATCCTGTGAGGAAAGAAAGGGAGCTGAAGGCACAAGACATTTTCCCAGCTGCTTTGAAGGCACTGCAGATGAGCACCTTTACAGAACATGGAGCTCTCCAAGAGAGGCAGGAGCTGTATTTTCTGATCCATGTGACCTCATGCTGCTTCTTGCAGGATTACACCTAATCCAAATGTGTTCTCACAGGCAGAATATTAGAAGCATTACATGCAGGCATTACATCATCTTCACAAAGTCCACAGGCAATTTCCCCACAAAAATTATCTTTATTTTAAAAGAAATTGAAACTAGACAACAGAAAGCAACAAAGTTACATACAGTGCTGGACAAAGCCTACCATATACATTTTCCAAGAACACTTGAATCAGATTCTGATATATGTTCTTCTAAAAGGTAAAAATATCACATCATTATTAACAAAAAAAAAAATTAAATGTCAACAATCTTAATCAGCTTATATTTTGCATTGTTTGGATGGCAGTAGATTGGTAACTTGCCTTTTTCTACTCACTTTTAACTCTAAAAGGAGAAAGTGGACAAAAAATTCCCAAGTCAGAAGGCCCTAAAGGCCACCGTGCCTGTTTTAAAGGCTACAAACACAAGCTTGGAGGAAAGACCAAGTTTTGAACAAAAACCCCTAACAACTTTGTATTATTTAACATTTCAGAAAAAAAACTATCAAGAAAGAAAAACAAAAAGAAAAAATAATATATTAAGAGCTTGCCCTCCTTAAGTTATAAAGGAGCTCAGATTTAGACCTTTCTGTAGAGGAAAAGATGAGTGTCTAGGAACAGACAACTCTCATAACTCCAATCCCAAAATGTCTCCAGTACAGCAATTCCTGAAATACAGTGCACAAATCTCCAAGGAAAAAGGTGGGGTTGGATCAAAAAATTATTTTGAGACAGTTTCTTTGAACATGAAAAGGAAAATTATGTATGGTAAACAATGCAGAAATAGTTATTCCCCATGGTGCTGGGATAAGCCATTTCCAAACCAGGAGACAAAGGGTGACACAGAAAACTTCAAGCTAGAGGCAGCACCTCTGAGGGCCTGAACACCACTCGGAACTAATTACCCCAGAACTGATGACACACAGCACTAGGCCACTAAAGTGACCTTTCTTTTCTTCTATATAAAACAGAAGTTATCACTTCCACATAAAGAAGTGAATGTGCATAACTCAAGATGCAGTGAAGGATAGTTATATTGCCTTAAAGAGTTCTGCTAAGTACACTTAGTTTCCAATTTTAGGGAAGAGTCTATTCTAATATAGAAAGCTTCTGCCAAAACTTAGCAACTGCAGAATAACTTTAAAATGCATCCAGTTCTACATCCTTCTGCATATATCTAATCACATCTAATAGACACAAAAAAATTATATGCTTCCTAAACAAACAAAAATATTTATATATTTTGTAAAACAAGTAAAGAGTGTTAGAATAGAATTTTCATACACAAGAGCTGATTTCCAAATGTTCACCCATTTATCAGTGGATAATATTGAGAAACTCATATTAAGTAATGGCAACAAGATGATAATGCATATCAGTGCTGTGTGTTCTGAAAGGTACTCAGTTTTAATTATGAATTACTACCATCTATCATACCTCATTCTATGCAAGATACCTCACCAGCTACCAATCCATAAACAATAATGTTTCACATACTTCATAGAGTAGCTTAAAACACATCATGGTATGAAATAATTTGTATTACATAGTAATTTAATCCCTGGCCACAGGGTTAATGTTGGACAAAGTCTGGAAGCTTTTCCAATTTGAATTACATACATTAACTTTGTCACACGCCACAGCACTAATGCATGTATTACATCAGACATGCTCTAATTTAAAATCAAAACACAAAAGTTGTTGCAAAAAATACATGTCACCAATGTGGAACACATTCAAGATTGTATAAAAAGTACTGAACTGATATCCCAAAACAGGTATATTTAAGCAGTACATAAGGAAAGATTAGTTTTAATATGAAACAGTCATTTAAGTCACATACAACATGATAAGAAGAATGACTTCCTTTTTTTAAAAATGTTACACCAATACTTTTACTGACAGGCAATGTTTATTTATAAAATGAGAGGGATATATTTAATGCAGATGTGTTACTGTATTAAGTTGGAATAAAGACAAATGTTAAAAAGGTGCTACATTTTAACACCACTGATTTTGTAAAAATCTCAAACCATATAAGCATTTCACTTGCAAATATCACAGGCCCCAAACTGCAAACACTTTAAAACATTCTTGACTGTGTGCATGCAGTTTCACTGACTTCATTAATTGTCACATGCTTGAAATTAAGCCTGAAAAATGTGATTACAAAACTGGTTCTTAGATTAAAAACTTCAGAGGTCACAAAGTATAAGCTTCTTTGAGCAGCCCCCAAAATTAGATTTTTCTTTTACATAGAGCAAACTTCATTACTTATCTCTAGCTTCTTTCATCTGAAGATCTCAAGTAACAACCAGGCCTCTAAACAACCTTTGGAAGTAAGCATCAGTCCCATCTTCTTTCAGAAGAGACAAGCAGAAACCTGCTAGTTTCAAGTTGTAGAAGGAATGAGTAAAACAGGAAGAAACAGGATTTTTGCTACCTGCCCTCTAGTCTGTATCCAGCACTACCACTTACATGTTTTCTCTCTTAAAATTGGTCACTAGCAAAAAAGTATTAAGGACAGCACAATCCAATTTATACCTGTTTATTTAAGCCTTTTGGGGCGGGGGGAAATTTGGGAGCAATATAAGGCTGCATTTCTGATCATGACCAGAAACCATGTAAAAAGGACACAGGCATTTCCCACAAAAATGTTAAGGTTTGCAAGATTTACAAAATCTTTGCAATATTTTTGGTGTGCAGCACCAGTACAGTCTAAATCACCAGTAATGAAAGAAGCGCATGAGAGTTCAATACAAATTGTTTCATGTATTACAAAAAACCTCACCTATTCTAGCCAACCCTCCCGCCCTCCCTCCCACCCATCATTCTAGAACTAACTTCTAATGCTAATCAGCTGACATTTTCCTAGTACCTCACTAATTAAACATGATTGCTGTTTCTCCTGTGCATACTTGAACGACTACTTAGTCAACACATGCAGAGAAAACCAAAATATAACTGCTCTCTAGATAAAGAGTTCAAGTATGCCAAGAGCACATCAGTAGGGCAAGCATACTGGCTGGATGACTACTGGAGATCCTGGTCAGTCCTCTCTCTAAGATGACTGTGCTAACAAGTGTGGAGTTGGTTGTTCATTTGTTTTTATTTGATATCATTGACATTTGCTAATGCCTTGAACTTACAAGTTAATAAATGACGAAAATTTACTGGGTTACAAACCCAATACAATACCAGTTGAGAAAAGAAAAACAATCTAAAATAAATTGTTAGAATAAGTTTCATAAATACACAATTTAAGGCCTTAAAAAATTATATTCCAGATGACTTTAGGTATTTAAGAACACTATGTTTAAATACTAATGTCCCGACAGCTAATCTAGAAAATAGTTGCCTAACTTCATGTTGGGTTGAGGAAAAGATTAAGAAATACATGGCTATTTTAAATACAATGTCTGATCCAAATGTTAAAACATGAATTAGACTTCAGAGAACAAATGCCCCAACATCTTCTTACAAGAAGCATGGGGTGTGGGAGTGGGAAAGGTAACTATCATCAGTGGAGCTTTGGTTGAATTTTCAATGAGCAGAATTTTGATTTCTCTTACATTACTGTAGGTGTGAACCAGCTCCATTATGTTCACAGTGCTAATTGTTGCAGAGATTAAACTGATTCCTAGAGGAACAAATCTATCTAAAGAAGGTTTGGTTTAATTGCTTCTTCAGGTACCAAAAGCAAATTTGTCATTAGGAGAACTACTGAAGAATAAATCTCTCTAACAGAGGTTGGTGGTGGTTTTAAATCCCAACTCTAACAAAACCAGATTAAGTCTAGTTAATATGCTAAATTAAAGCAACTACGGATGAAAACAAAAGCTCTGGATCTATCTTACAACTTACATCTCCATACAGGAAAATTCTCAAGATATGAAATATGTCACTCACACTCTAGATATTTTCTTTTTCCTGATGAGAGGAATGCAAGAAAAAAAAATGGTGGGGTAATACTGCACTAATACTGCAAAACTTTTCACTTTTAAAATAAAACAAGTTGTGTAGATCTGCACAGTATCTTCCAGGAATGTACACAGTAGAGCCCATTTAAAATCAAGCACAATGCTGAACTATCAAACAGGCCTTACTTTCCCTCATTAGCATGGCTTACCATGAAAACTACCTCCTTATTAGATGACTGAATTCTCTACACACTCCTATAGCACTCATCACAGACCTGAAACATTTATCACATTAAGGAACATGACTAGTACCTGTAAGCTTGACATATTATTTAATTGCTGTTCAAAGACTGTTTCCAGCACAGTGGTACATCTTCCAAGCAGAATCTGTTATCACAGTGCCTCCTTTTATTAATTCAAAACAATATTTCTCTCAAAAGAAACTCTTCCAGTTGCACGCGCAACTTTATCACACTGCGAAGGCTGAACTGTTCAAGGCTAGATGCTTCAAAAAAGAAGGGGAGTTATTTTTGAGATCATGAATAAGATCAAATTACCCTTATTAAAATAGAATTTCTTAGCATCAGACATGAAGCTCTAGTGCCATTCATACTTGTCAATAGGATATCAGGTTTAGCAAAGGAGCTAAACTTCTGATTACTTAGCTCTGATGTGAGCAAAACTCACCTGATATGAGTTATATTTTCTTTCTTCTATATTTTCTTTCTTCACCTTAGTTTGCCTACCCCCTCACTGCAAGACTGGCTGAGGCAGTGGTGGGAATTTAGTTTTAAGACTTTGCTAGCCAAATTATCAAGCAATTCAGAGAGCACACTACATTGCCTTGCCCCCTCCTTCATGCCAAGTGGACTGTGTAAGCTCAGGGTGACTGAGCAGGCTGGAGCTGACAGCCCTAGAAGCTGGGCAGGATTTTCTGTGCACCACTTCATCCACAATTCTCTGGCAGCACTGAGGCAGGAGACTGGAACCATCAGTGAGAAAGAATGAGAGAGAGGTGCATGACTGCACAACCGTGGCAGAGCAAAGACTGCATCCCAAGGTATGTCCTCAAGACAGATGAATTAAGGTTACATGTGCAACCCTAGCACTGGCATTCTCTAGATTTAAAGCAGTGGCCTTCATAAACTCAATGTGTTCTTTTTCCAACTGAATCTTATTTCACGACAATTTCCAAATAATGCAAGGTCTAGAAAGAGCCTTCAGCATGTAATTGCTGAGAAGTCAAGAGATTATTGCCTTTTCAAGGAAACAGAAATGTGTAATAGTTAGCGGGTTTCATTGTGTTACTAAGCATGAATTCATTATTTTTGAATAGCACATTAATGCTTTACTTCAAAAATAGGAAAAAGCACATACAAAATTCTCTGTATTTACCCTAAAATAACAACTATTAGTACTGCACATTCCTCCATGTCATCTCCACTATATTCAAAGAAAGTCTAGCAAGAACATCAATAACATTCACGCCAAAAGAAAAAAACAAAGTAATGAGTACTTGCAAATATAGTACCATTAAAACCAAGAGCTAAATGCTAGTGTTAGTTAACACATTAATATACACTAGCAAATTAGGGCTATTCATACAGGCACATTTTTTCCTTCAGTAATATTGTCAATGCTCATCCTACTTCCGATCAATTGTCAGTTACAGTTTAATCAGAAACAAAAAATATTCCATCCTGTAAAACATTTGCACACATAAAACTAAGAGTACAAAAGCTGAGATGGAAGTTTATGAATGAATACAGATTAGGGGGAAAAAAGATGACAGCAATCAAACACAACTGATTGTCTGCAGAAAGTGAAGTACCCAATTTGTAACCGAATTTTCATAGCAAGTATTTGCTCCACTAGCACCCATTCAGGCTGTCAGCCTTCTGTGTTCAGTGCAGGTGGTCCTGCAGTCTCCCTGGTGCGCATTAACTGCACATCCTTGTCAGCCATGCAAGTGTCACAGCCCCACACTGCCGATGCCTCTGCCGTGAGCAGGCCATAGGCCGACTCTGTCATGCCCGTACAGATCCGGTGGAACCATTTCTGACAAGAGGCCTCACACAGGATGGCATCCTGGTCATCATTGACTTCATGGGTACAAATCCCACACGGGTAGACGGGTTCAGAGGACGAGTGTCCGTGACGACTGGGATGGAGGGGTGTTTTGCTGCTCTTTTCAGAGTTGCATCCTTCAGCAGTACCTCGAGGCTGGCGGGCCTTGCTCTGAGTCCCATTTGAGTGGCCAGCATTGGTGTTCTCAGCACTGCTGGAATGGCTGTTATCCTGATTTACCACGTTGTTTCGAGTAACATTTTTCAGGTCACTGTTACCTTGACTCACAACGTCCTCTGTCCTGTGATGATGCTGATGAGCAGCAGTGTTCTGGCTGGATGCTTTGCTTGCACCTTGACTAAAGTCTTGTTTTTGTGCTGATGATTTTGTCTGGTTGTACGTGTTTGGTGGAGGAACAAAAGAATGGTTTGACTCTAGCTGAGAATTTGGAAAATTTGGATTATTTCCGGGACCAAAGTTAGTTGGCACATCAGGGTGAGGTATCTGACCCGAATGGCCAAAGTTCTCCCCAGGATTTGGTCTGAAATGCTGAGCAGACATATTGACATTTTGATTTATCTGACCACTGCCATAAGGTGGTTGATTCCCAAAACCTGGGTTATCATGTGGACCAAAGCTGAAAGAGTGGGGTCGACTAAAACCCATGCCAACAGGGTTTTGGGGAAGAGGATGTGGTTGGTTTCTGAGGGAGTAAGAACCACCATATGGTGAGGACACTCTGGGCAGCATGTGAGGTGGCATTCTGAAAGTGTTATAGCCTCCAAAGCCAGGATAACCAGGATTACTAAAATATGGATTTCCTGAAGGAAGTGGTTTATAAGACACAGTATTATAGTTGTCATCAAATGGATTTGCAGCTACAAGGTGGTCAGAGCTTGGGTTCGGTGGTGGAGCATATTCAGATGGAGGAGGAAATGACGACCCCTACAAATATTTTAAATACAACACTCGAATTAGTTTTAGTATTTCCCTGCAAGGCAGACCAACCACAAAGGTTCTGGATTGGCAATACAACTGCTGAAAGAACTGTTCAGCTGTTGTGTAAAATTCACCCACTGTACCCTGCCAGGCTGTCTGAAATTTCAGTAGGAGAGGAGCTTGGGCTCCAGATAATGTGGTGATTTATAGTAGCTTCAGTGTTTTTTAAAGTTTGCAGTTGAAAACACTACTTGATATGTGACTTCTATTTCGTAATCTTTTACAAAAGACAAGCAACAATACAGAAGTCCAACTGTCACAAACACATACACAAAATATTTCCAAATGCTGAAGAGCAGATTTGAAGCATTTCCCTAATTTCATTTTGGGTTCCTGTTACTGAATATACATCTCTTAAGACATCTCACTTCCATGAGGATATACAAACCTAATGGCACTATAACCCTAAAAAAAGGCATTTAGAATATAGGAGTCAGCAGACTGATATTTTCTATACTCTGTGGAATATTCTATGCTGTACATTTCTATACCAAACAGAGCATTCAGTGATTGTGGACAGTCTGCAAAGCATAGTCAGTAGGTATGAAACATGAGGATTATGCTCTGGTTACAGAGCATAATCAAGTGTTTAATGGAGCCCAGAGTCTGTTTAAATGTCACCAGTGCAGTCATACAATTGAAATTCATTCTAGACTAGCCTGTAGGGAACACCTGCTGGGTTCACCCTCACACTAACCGTGCTCACAGAAAGCACTTCCTCCTAAGTACTAATAAACTAGGACTGAAAATTTATTTTTTAAAAAAATTGCTGTAGTGCAAATTTTAACCTGGTCAGAAGGAACACAAGCTAATAATCTGCATGTCCTCTAGAGTTATTACCATTCCAGAACACAAGGAAACTCCACCAAGAAAGAGGTGTGAAGCCTTGTAAAGTAACTGAATATTTCTCAGAGCAAGTTTCAGCATGACTACTTTAAAACAAAACAGATCCACATCTCAGTGGACTCTGCATAGGCCTAACAGAAAGTGATTGTTTTACCTACATAAATAAAGGTATTCCCACTGGACAGTATCAAATTAACAGATACTCTCACTCAAAGCTGAATGAACACACAAAGGAAAACTCAGTGCTATAGAGACCCAAATTGCTTAAGATATTTTGTATTGAGGCTTTCTTTTCTGGAAAGAAAAACTGCATAGAAATGTCACATTGCAAGGATTCACTGGAAAGCATATCTATCTGACTTAACTTTTGCTAGAAAATCACCTGAGGGGTATGCCAAGAGCTTGGTGAAAGCATTAACAAACTGTACTGATTCATTAGCCCACAAACCTACAGATACAGAAATGAAAGTAAGGTAAGATGTAGTCTCATGGCAACTACTTACGCTGTACAGATTTCTACCAATAGCTACAAAATCATTAAAAAAAAGTCTTCCTCAAAATCAAATCCCTATGAGAAAAATCCAAGTTGTTGCAGTCTCACTGTGCTCCTCTCTTTGTATGTCTTTGGCAACTTACAGGGATTAAAATAACTTCATTGCAAACTTCAGGAAGGTTTCAACTTCAAAGTAAAACTGAAATACTTGGTATGTAGCTGCTATTGGTGACAAGAAACTGATATTCTGAACAATGAGAGATACTCATACCCGCAAACAAGATTTGAGTGCACTGTGTATTAAGAATTCAATACAAGCAAAGGGAATTTACCTGTGTATTTGCTTTGCGCTTTTTTTTATCAGGGCTTCCAAGCTGAACTCCTGGTCCTCCTAACCCATCCAATCCACTGTCACCACCTACAAGGCATCAATCAGTAAAATAGTACATTAATTTTATTGCAGACTGTATTGTAAGTTTGCCTTTAACTACTATAGCCTCAGATATCTGTTACAAATACTGCATTTGCATTGACTGTGGTGCCTTATATTGCAAGTGCTAAAGGAGCACACATCTGGAGCTAAGCTAACATCCCTCCTACACCTCTGTCTGCTACCACTTTCATGTCCCATTCATGCTCATTCTTATTGAAATGGACATTTCCATTTATTTTATTTTTATCTGTCCCTTGATTCTTAACATCTCCACATCACCAGTTACAAGTATTTCTTGTTTGCATAAATCATAAAACTTTCAAAAGAACTGCAAAAAGCCATGTCTAAGACTCACCTCTTAACTCACATAGACACAGCATCAGTGTAGCAACATGCAACAGATTGTTACAATCCACCACGAAGGAAAAAAAAAACAAACAGTAGTAGATCCATGAACAAAAACCATTGAAAACTTGCCCCCCATGTTGTTTAGACTAATCTCCAGTGCACCAAATCTAAATTTCACTAAATGCAAGACTTGGTCAAACAAACTGAGTAAGGCTATCGTAGCACAAAAAATAAAAAGTAAGGAATGTTTATTTCACTGGTTGCTCAATCAGACTTCACCCTGCGCAGTACCAAGAGATAACTGTACTTCCCCTGGGATTCTCCACCTTTCACAACAGTGGGACAAGTTCTCAAATTTGTATAAATTGTGGCTTTATTTTAAAACCCTAGTTAGAACATAAGTGAAAAATAAATCTAGCAATCTCATTATTATCCCAGCCAGTCTGTCTTCACAGGCTCAAGTGAAATTACCACAATATGGGAATGCAAAGAAAACCCTGAGCTAAAGTATGAGAAGCATTTTCAGGTATCATAGCAACACATGTTAAAGTACTAACATCATTACTTTTTTTCCCAGGCCCATTAGGATAATAGCTTATTTGCTCTTTTATATTAATATATAGTAACAGCACAGAAGTATGCAGGCAATCCAACCAAAAAATTTTACTGTTGTTTGTTTAAAATTGATATTCAGAACACAAGTCAAACTTTATCAAGATGCAAGCATCCAGCTGAACACACAGGTCTTCATTACCAAAGACAACCTGGAGATAACTGTGAATTATCAACAGTATTATGCAAAGCAGCACAAGGTATGACATTACACTGCTCTGTTAGACAAGTGTTCCCAGCAGACAGGTAAACCAGCTTTAGGAATATTCAGCAAGGTAACAAAATCTCTTCTCACAGGGAAGCAGCAGTCCTTGTGTACACAGACCAAAATATCCAAGTTATTTGAAACACTTCTGATCCAAGGAGGCCTGACAAATTTTCACTCCTAGCACATCCTCCATGCCTCCTTTTTTTTTTTTTTTTTTTTTTTGAGGTTTCAGGGAATTTACCAGTCCTACTTCAAGTAAGAATCCAGTTCTGCCTCTGCTTTAATAAGTTCCTTTTGGCTCTAGCTGTCACTGTTAAAGTTTGATTTTCTTTTTCATTACACATAAGGAAAATACATGGATATCCCAGATCAACACCTATCAAATTTTAAGTCTGATTTCAAAGATGTCACAATCATGTGATGTCACAATCAAGTCCTCAAAATAAACTCATGCACATAAGGTGGTCTAAGATACAATCAGAGAAACTAGGGATTATTCTTTTAAAAGAGACCTTTTTGTTCTTGATTTATAATATAAACTCCTGCATATACTTAGTGTGCTATGAAGCATTACCACTACACTACCTGTAGATACTAAATGGCTAAAGCATGAGGTTTGACATGAAGAATGATGGCAAATTTCCCCTAAATTCAACTCTATAAATCAACTTCTTTATAATCTATTTTCTCAAAACTGTTCCTGTCAGCTTCTTCTATCAGCTTCTTCTCCAGCATTTCTATAAGTTTATACTAAATTTAGTGTAAGATTGCACTGTGAACACTAATCCTCACAATTGCATAAATTACACTCCTTTTCACGTGCCTGCACTCTTAAAAAATAATCGACGTTAACCACTGATAGCAAAATATTCCAAATATCCAGATTTCTTTTAATAAATTCAACAACTAGCAGCAGAGACATCAGTAAATTTGTGATCAAGTAGAATACTTAGGGGTCATACACAAGTGTTGGTTTACAGTAGCTGAAGTTAAAACTTCATAAAACTACATATAAATTCCCTCTCTGGGACATCATTCTTCAAAAGCACAAGCATATGAACATTAGAATTCCAGTGACAAGTTCCATCAACTTCTACCTAAATTACTTTCATCAGTGAAGCCATTCATATGCCACAGTTTATAGAAGGGAGTCCTGTGTCTGGAAAGGCAAAAAGCTTTTGTATTTTCAGTTCTCACTGTGTGAGGCCAATGATTTAATTCAGCCCCAAGAATTTATATTCTCCCTGTGGGTTCTATAATGATTTAATTTATACATGAAAGGAAACAGAATGTTAGTCCTAGCATACCTCCAAAAAGTGAATAAGGCTCATTTTCATGAAGCCAAAATAAACTTTCCACAAAGTCACTTTTGGTACCTACCACACAGACTTTCATTAAAGGAAGACCAAACATTTTGGAATGCTGTACTAATGAAAAATTATTAATTGTCTGAGACTAATTTTTTGGGCAAAAATACAATCCTTTGGACTGGGACACCACCTATGTCATGGATCTAAAGATATAAATACATATCTGATAACGATTCCCCTATTAAACTACAGATAAAATTAATTTCAGCCATTCACACTTGGACAAAGGAGAAGAGATAAGCCTTATATTCTCTCTTACTTTGTACATACCTAAGATGGACATTTTCAGTGTTAGGACAATTGCAAGTTGAAGTTTGCTTTACACATAGGGGATTTTGGCTTTGCATGTAATTTATGCCACACTTAACATACTGCAAATACAGTATGGAATATTTTCATATTCACTGACAAATCTCAGTCTAGGTTTTTAGAGGATGGATGCCAGAGTTTTTTTGAAACAGTACTTTATCTCAGTAAGAACATTTTCCCAAGAAACATAAATAGCTGAATAAACTTTTCATTAGAGACAGAAAACTAAAAATTTCAACCTAATTTCAACCAAATTTGGTGAGCCTGTTCTGTGGCCCTGAGACTGTAAACAGTTTTGATACTAGGCTGTAATCGGGTGGAACTTGGTGGGTAACTCTGGCATGTGAAACCATATATGCTTAAATATTTGCAGAATCAGGGCTTGAGAGTGGAGGAGTCTAATGAATCCCAGTCTCCTTTGTAGCACTGCTGTGTGTCTTCATTCTCTCATTTTCAAACTTGCAATCCAGCTGCTACTATAGCAGTTTTAGAAAAGCAAACTGTAAATCAATGACAACATGCACCGTGGAATCCACACCTTTTCCCACTTATCCAACCAGGAAAAAAAGCTTAAAACATGAAGAACAATAGAATTCCAGGGGCAAAACAGGAGGCAAGAAAACAACAAGCACCAAATTGTAAATTTTATAATTTTGCCATGATTTTCACCCAACTCGGTCACCCATCCTGTTGTCTTTGATTATTTCATTCAGAGAGCCATTTCTGTGTCTAAGGACTAAAAGGACACAACTATCACTACGCAGGCTGATGTGCCACTGCCATTAAAGTCAGCTGCACTGCCGAAGTCGGAGGAGACGCTGCATTTCTGCCCTTCTCCCTACTGCTTTGAAAGAAACGCATACCTCAAACCTCATCAGAGCCATACGCCAGTGCTATTAGTAAAGAATAATATTTCGGCTTTTTTTCATTTCCCGAAAAAGGAGAAGAAAAACCCCAACTAGACTCAAGCACAGGAGCCAGGACTGGGGGCAGACGAGCGGACACTCAAGTGTAATTTATGGGCTCTGCATCAGCACGAACTCGGACATGTGGCAGTGCCGCCGTATTCCCTTGCACCAGCAGTATGCTCGCTGCATACTAATGCGCCGCACATCCCCAGACACACAAGAGCCAGGACCGCACACCGCCCTCCCCCGCGGGGCACACCTGCGCGCACCGCGAGCCCCGGCGCTGCTTTTCAAGGCCCGCAGGCTGCGGGAGCCCGCGGGGCCCGGCCGGGCCCCACCGACCAAACTTCGAGCGGCCCCCGCACCGCCGGCCGCGCCGCAGCCGCAGGGAGGGAGCGCGGCGGGGGCGGCCCGGCCCGCGCTGCGCGGAGCCCCGCGGGCAGCGGCGGCGCGGGCGGTGCGCGCATCCCGCGGCTCCGCCGCCGCTCCGCACGGGAGCCAGGCCCCAGCGGCGGCCGCCCCCGGGCCCGGCCCAGCCCTCGCCGTACCTCGGGATCTCTTCAGCGCGATGGGGTCCTTCTCCTGTTCCGCTGACATTACAGACAGCAGCGCATGGCTCCCAGGGCGGCAAGAATCGGGGCTCTTTGATGCTGCTGCCGCCGCCGCCGCCGGCCCGCACCCCGCCCCCTCCGCCCCCGCCTCCTCCGCCGCCGCCCCCGCCCGCCGCTGCCCTCGCCGCCGCCGCCCCAGCAGCGGAGCTACGAGACTTTGCAAAGTTTGGGCGCGGGAGGGCTCCGCTACAGCCCGCGGCGGGGGCCAGGCCGGGCGGGGTCCGGCGAGCGGAGCGCCGCTGCCCGGAGGCCGCCCGGGGGTCCGCGGAGCGCCGAGCCGCGCCGGCCGGGGCCCCCTCAGGCTGCAGGCGCCCGCCTCGCCCGGCCCCCGCCGCCGGGGCTGCCGGGCCCCGCGCAGCGCCCCCGCCGGACGCGGCGCCGCTCAGCGCGCCGAGCCCCCGCTGCCCGCCGGCTGCCGCGGGGCGCTCCGCGGGGCTGCCCCTGCTCCCGCCATGAGCGCGGCGGGACGCTCGGCCCCGGCCGCGCCGCCGCTCCGAACAAAGGCGCCGCGCCCGGGCGGCTCCGCCGGCGCCTCCACCCTCCGCTCGGCCACCGCCGGGACTCGGTCCGGCCGCGGGACAGCCGCGGGGCGGGCCGGGGCCGGCGGTGCCCGTGAGCGCGGGGCACGCGGCAGGAGCGGGGCAGGGGCCGCCTCGGCCGCCGTGCGGGGGGAGTCGCTGGCCGGGACCGCGTCCGGGCCCGTCAGGGGCTCCACGGCGCGGCTCCGGTGCGGCACGTGCCTCACGCCTGCTTCCCGCCTCCGGGTGCCGCTCCCGTTCTCCCAGCCCACGCGGGCCGGTGTCTGAAGGGCCGGAGCAACGCGCTCAGCGGCTCCCGGGCAGGCGGGGGCACCTTCCGCAGAGAGGGGCTCCCCACACCCGGCGCCACCTGCCAGACGCGTCTCTGGCCCGGGGGTACCGCACGAAACCCTGCCGAACCCTTAAAAAACACACGGGACAGATACATCGCTGCCGGTGTTCGTGTAATTTTGTACAAACATTCTGCCTCAGTTTCCCATCTTCTGAAGTGGCTCTGTTTTAGAGGTGTTACATATGCAGTTCTTGATCTAGATCAAATTGTTAATCAACTGCATTAAAAGTGCCATTTGAATAAAGATTTAGTCTCCCTATAAGGATAAAAAATGCCCAGCTGTACAGTAAGGGGTTTGCTCACCTGCCTGACTTTGAAATAGTTGTCAGTGCTATTTCTTTATGTACCTTATTGTTAGATGGATAGTTGATATTTTTCCAGTACTTGAAACACTTTTTCTGAGGGGAAAAGGTTATGTTCATATAAGGTTAAGATATTGGTATGGCTATTACTTAGTTAGACATGCAAAATGCAAGAGTAAAGTGAAGAAAGTAATTCAATTTATGTTGATTTCTGTCCTTCCCTAGACATCATTTTTATTTGTCCACAGTCTCTTACTTTGCAGCGATCCCAGATGCACGTACCTCAAAGTACAGCACACCGCCAGTATTCTCATGGGATGTGCTGCTTGATTCTGTGTAATCTTACTGAAGAGAAGCAGAGCCTGTTATTAGCAAGGTGGGTGTGAGCTTGTCTATATTTGGAGGAAGAAGTGCCTTATTTGTGAGGAGATTTGCATTTTCTGTGAAAGAGCTTGCTGCAGGCCCAGCTGATTCTCCCAGGGCTGCAGGAGCTTTGTGCACGGCTGCCGTGTAATGGCATGTAGACTGTAATTATGGATGCGCAGATTGATGTCACTGAGTCTGTGAGGATTCCTACGGGGACATTGTCTGCATCAGAAATGGGAGCTGGGAATTCAGATTTAACCCAGTGCTCTACTTGCAAAAAATTATGTCTCTTTTGCTGTTCATCCAAATTCAGCTTTTAACTGGCTCAGGTCTTTTGTGAGCAGTCTGTGAGAATCCTGTTGGACTCACTTCTAAACTCTCATTAGAAACAGCTGATGTGGTGTCTGAAAGGAACTAATTCACTGGCTCAGGTGCTTGCTACACCAGCATCCCAAATATTTCCCAAAAATCTACAGAAGTTCTCATTATGACACACAATTCATCACTTGATAAGCCTCACTGCTCATTGGTTGGCCTTAAAATTACTCCAACATTTCTTCCTCTCAAAAGCTGGCATTAATTTAGAAGACTTAGAGGTAGCTAGTTAGCAGCCTTCCAACACCTAAGTGGAAGTTACCAAGAAAAGAGACACAAAGCTCTTCACAGAACAGTGTGACAGAAAAATTAGACCCATAATTTGAAATGAGCTTCCAGTGAGGCAAACCCCAGAACTGCCTGGCCCCAGTTCAGCATTAGACTTGCTTTATGCAAGAGGCTGGACTCAAAGTCAAGACCTCCAAAGTCCTTTTGAACTGTAATGATGCTGTTGTTCTGAAATAATTTTCTTCTGGAAAAAAAGGGACACGTTTAAGGAAGTTTTGAATGCAGTAATTTTAGCTTGTAACAGTATTCCAGCATCAGTAAATTTGATTCCCCCACTTACTATGAGGGAAAAAATACGACAATTCATTTTTCTAAAAGGGCCCTTTTCATGTTAAACAAATTTAAGTGCTAATTCCGCAACCTTGTACGTGTTTCACAGCACCACTGTGATAAACAGGATTGTTTGTCACGGCTGGAGGGAGTTTCCGTCAGGCCTGAGATGAAAATCTGGGTTTGCTGTTCTGCTGGAGTTACACCCCTGCTCCAGACTCATTTATTCTCCTCCTCCACACCTCCCTTTGTTGGTAGTAGAACTGAACACGTGCATGTTTGTAAGTTACACCAAGATGTGCTTTTTATGCTTTTTTAGCCTGGCTGGTTACTACTCTGGGAAAATGTGTTAAGCAGGTCCCTTCTGGCTCTGTCAGATGCAGAGCATCTCTCCGACCTGACTGGGTTGTAGCTGTAGCTGAAACAGTTCAGCATGAGTCACTGAAGCCATTTCAGTGCAAACTGCTCTGCCTGCTGGTGAATGCTGCATCTGTTCTGGTGATGCAAACCAGGCCTCACCAGCACACGTCTGTTTCCTTTCTGCTTTTAATCAGCAAAAATTAGGACTGTCTAAACTTCTGCACTAGCCACTTAGCCACATAATATAAAGTACAAAATACAAACCAGAATCTAATGAATCGTTTATTCATGTTTTAACTTCAGTCTGAAATGAATACAAAACTGTTTGTAGGAAAAAAGTGCAAAATATATTGGCTTATGAATTGATCCATGAAAGAATGTAAGTTTTTATCTGTAGCCCATTACATTAGTTTTCTTCCATGTGATACAAGTCTGAGAATGATCGTGCCTTTGTCTAGTTACATTGCAAATCACTGGCTGATGAAACACATTTTTCTAAGCTTTGCAAGACAAATTATTAGTGAACTGATCAAAAAATGTCTCAGCTGTACAAAGGCCACTCTAGTGTCATATCTATACTGGAACAAAATTTTTAAAGTTCAAAGCAAGCTCTTAGTTATGAAATCTAGTGAGATGAACTGATTTTTTTTGAGTGCACATTTATTTTTTCAGCTTACATCTAAAACATGTATATGCTGAAGTATCTCAGAAAAAGCAGCTTTCATGCACTCAGATACTCTTGCCAACAATGCAAGACTTACAAAGTTAAAACCTACAATTTTCCGTTAGTTTTAAACGATAAAATTTTATATCAAATATATCAAAATTAATTAGTATCTAAATAATTAAAATATAAAGATTATATTGGTTATCTAGGAACTTAAGTTTAAGTATTGTATTTACAGCTATATATACACCAAAGAACAAAAGTTTTGACAAGAAATCCAGTGTGTGTGTATATTAAAAAACCTTGTTTGATCTTCAAGTCACCAAGACAGATAAAACTCTATGATAAGTTTGCCTTGTTAGCTGCAATACAATACCTTTGAGAAAGTGACAAATACATGTGTAAGTAACCTTTGTAGGCTTCTCTGCAAAATGGACTTCTGCCTGCTCAGAGGTGGTCGCCTGTTGAGCAACGAACAGTGAAATGGGGACACTCTGTGGGGAAAGGAAAGTAATGCAATTTCTTGCTCTTTCTGGATCATCATCTTGAATCCTTTGCATTTTCCTGTTTATTGTGGTCTGATGAAAAGAAGGGAAGCATTTAATGCCTGCACTTCATTGCTTACAAAATAAAAAATGAAAAAAAAAAAAAAAACCACAAACATTGTTAGAAAATTCAGCAAAAAAACCACCACTATGAAATCTCTTCTGCCATCCTTGGAAAGGAGATAACAAATCCAACTTCATTCCCTCTTTTGTTTATTGTGCCACTAAAGTAGGGAAGAACACAAGAACAGATAACTAAATATGCCTAAATACACCGTGACCTAGTTACATAGATGCTGCACTCACCCATTATATCTGAGAGGAGCCTCCCTAATCCCCAGGCTAAAATTCACATGAAATCCAGGATTTCAAGAAAAGAATGTAGAATTATTTAAAAGATATGCACTATCTGTCTGCAAACACCAAAATGGATTAAATTACTTGGCATGTATTATGTTTAGTGGGGACAATTCCAAATCAGAAATTTAGAGGCAGAGGTTTTAGGATGCTATACAGCTGCTCCTCTGGGGATCCTGTCATTTTCTTATCTGCAGCTGCAGGGCTGGGCTCTACGTTTTGGCCCAGTTGAGGTACAGAAAAGAAACATCATCACAAACTCTTGAAACCTTGTTGAATGCTAAACCAAACTGCAGAGTGCTCCTATTAAAAGACTGTATCCAGTCATCCCCACTATAAATGGCAACCTCCTCCCTTGGGCTGAGACCCCTGAAGCCCAGGCCGTGGCAGCAGCCAGCACTGCTGGGTGCCAGGGTCCCAGCCCAGCCAGTGCCCAGCATGGAGGTGACCTCTGAGCCTTCCCCAGCACAGGGGAACTCCTGGGGACTGGCTGGGATTGTCAGCTGTGCTACAATGGCTTCTGACACACTGACCTTCTCCACTGATTTTACCCTATCCTGCCTACATCACAGAGGTGGAGAAGCAGTTTATAAAAATGAGAGTGCTTTCCTCTTTAATACAGCCATTTTTCTGTAAAGTGTTTTAAAAGCCAGAATTCTTCCTGTAATGAACTCGAGGTTGTCTTGCTTTTGATTTATCAGAAGAATTTTAATTGAAATACTTAGAAACTCAAGCCTGGGGTTTACTTATTCTTTGAAGCTGGAAATCTCAGTCTCAAGGGATTCATTCTGCCTTGACTGTGGGTTTTGTGTAAAGCAAAGCCAGATTGTTTTATTTGGTAGAGACCGAGCAAGCTGTTACTGACTTTTAAATATTCAGGACCTATTCCAAAGCAGGATGGTTGCTAACATGAATAATTTTAATGGAATTTTTTTATTATTATTATTTTACAGTCTGTGCTGTAAACTATCTTACTTCCAACTTCAGTTGTATAACCTATCGTAAGACAGGCTATGAGCAAGTAGCTCAGTGGGATTGTTTTATGCTATTGTGTCTGTAAACTGCAAAAAGTGAGGAAGCAGAATAGATTGAGGTCTGTCACTCATCCCCTGGTGATAGTTTTCAGCAAAACAGGGGGGTAAATCTCCTCGACCAGCACACCAAACTGCAAATTGTTAAAAGGCTGTAGTGAGCTGCAGTGTATGCAACACTTTTCTTGCTTTCATGTGGTGCAATAGCCTGGCAGCCTAGCCAGAAATCTGCGGCTTTACTCATGAAAATCTTTTTTTCCCAGTGTATTGCTATGCAGATAAAAGGAAATTCAAAACCATTCTATTAACTGGAGCTCTGGGGAGTCCCTATTTTATTTCCAGCTAAAGTAGAATCCAGTGTTTTAGGCAGTGATTTAAAATGTCCCACAGAGTATAATAGGAAACATTATCTTCCATTGCCCATAAAAATTTACTTTCACCCTTCAAACTGTGGATAATTACAGTATCCAGCACCCCCTGAACCCACCTGGAATTTTGGTCAACTTCCAGTGACACTTGAGTTGTCTCTCTAGAGAAACCCTGAGGAACTTGGGCCACTTGCAGCGCTGCCAGAAAACCATCTGAGCTGGTTCTTGCAGGGGCCTCAGAGCCACCAGGACGGGCAGGAGTCTCTCAGAGGTCAGAGCCCAGGCCTCTGCTGGCAGCCAAGGGGGATCCTGGGGACCAGGGATATCCATGAACAACATCCCTGTCACTGAGCACAGCGAGATCCTGAATTATAAGAGCAACATCTCTGGTGGGTTGCACTGGTAGAGCATTTGTATCACTGCACAGTCCAAGATTGACTGTACCCTAGTCATTTGAAATGGTTATATTTTTTAAATGTAATTTATTTACTCTATTTAGGATTTATTCATTTTTTACAAATACTCTTTTAAAATACTTGATCATATTTTCAGCATTGGTCTGATTTTCTCAATTATCTCTCAGTAACTATATTTCAGTGCTCCTATATTTGAACATAAGGAATAAAGACTTTTGGATTAGAGTCAGTTTTATAAATAATCTCCACAGCTGCTGCTCTAAAACTCCCAGGGATAAATGTCATATCAGCTAGGAAGAACTGGGCTATAAGCAGACTCTGCAGGTAGGAACAGCTGTGATTCATAAAGAAGCATGATGAGGCTTTTGGGATTTCCTTTGTCTTCTGAGAATTCAAAAGGAAAGAGACTTCAGGGTTCTACTGCAGAATTGAGGCATCCCAAGTGACCAGCAGGAGACACTGACAAAGCAGAAAAGCTCTGACTCCCAGAGTGTTCACAGTGTGCCCTCTCTTAGGGGCAGCCAGAAGTGGCAGGGCCCATGCTCTTACAGATGGTCAGAATAAGAAGTAAATGTATTCAGGAGCCGTCATTTCCTGGACATGGAAAAAATTTAGCAGACATTTATTTCAAATCTTCAATTCCCATTACTGTGATTTCAAAGCTTTGTGAATACCTGTGAATATCTTTCCTTATCCATTAGGTATATCCAGTGCCAGTAAAGAATTCATATCTCTTAGGGAACAACATAGACAAAAACTGAAGTCAAACTTACCAAGCATTGCAAGATTCCACTTCCACTGATGTTTTGACTTTAGTCTCCCTAGAGACCCTGTAAATGACAGCAGTCATTTCTGTGGTTTCACTTCCAGTAGTTTGCATGGGCACCATTACTCTAAACCCAGCTCTAACCTAACTCTCTGAACTGCCCAGCCAAGCTTTTGTTGCTCTCGGGTGGCAATCAGTGATCAACCTGCTAGAACAGAAACCATTTAATCCCTCCAGAACACAACTTCCACACTAACTGAACTTGATTGACTTCCATCTAGCATGCAGTCCTTTGTAAGAGCAGCAGTTTGCCTCCTGACCAACAGCAGCTGCATTTTCAGTCTTGCCATACATTGAACATGGGGTTCTAGAGGTGTAAATGTGCTGGGCAAACTCAGCAGTGCAGCTTTGTCAGCAGCTTTGCAGGCACTGAGAGCAACTGCACTGAGAACCACGTGTTTCACACCCCATGAAAATAAAGCAGAACAGAGGTGTTCAGCAGAACATGGGTGTTCAGCAGTGGGACACAGAGATTTAGGTAAGAAATAATTCCAGGTACATAAGTGATAAATTAATACATTGTGGGAAAGTTCTATGAAATTCAATTACAAGTTCAGTTTACTGTCTACCTCTTTTTATGACTTCAAGTGCCAACAATACCCTATCTGCTCAGCCTGAAATGAGGTGCTGCAGTTTTTATCTTCCTTGTTTTGAGCCACTCCTCAGAGACACTGAAAATAAAATATCAAGTGATACTTTTACTAAGGAAAACTTTTATTTCAACTGTGCAATCAATCAGTATTTAGACAGCAGTTTCATAAACATTTGGCATTTAAACTTCTATTATTTTTTGGCATGACCTTGGGGTAGTATATAAACAACCCTGGAGGGGAAAAATGAACCAACACACTAGGTAACATTTACTAGAATGCTAGAAAAAGAAAAACAAATCCACATTATTAAACAAAATAGTTTTTAAAAGACATTAAAAAGTTACATTCAAATCAGGGCAAACATTAGCTTCCCTCATGCAATGGAATTCATGGAGCTGATCCCCTGAGACAAATATAAAATTAATACAATTCAGCTCCATCCTCCATTAGCCAGTCAGCCATTGCTGCCCTTAGAAGAAAATGGCACACAGAGTGAAAGGATCCAGACCACCACAATGTCAGATACACACCTGGCTCCTACACTGGCAAGTCATTCACAACTTTAAAAAAAAAAAAAGAAAAAAAAGAAAAAAAAAGAAAAAAAAGAAGCCAAAAAATCAAAAAGCAACATTTGTTTAAATCAGTTTTTCATATACAGTTAGTCTTCACTGAAAACACACCAGGCAGATGCAATGTGAGTATATGCAACCATGAAAAGCTGAAAACTTCTCTTTTTGAAGGAGCCCTATGGAACCAGAGGGCCCAACACAGCAAAGCCTTAAGCATGTTTTTGTATCCCTTTTGAGTCAGTCAGGAGTGGGCTCAGCATAAATCTAGAGGAATTTCAAAGAAATGAACTTGCATTTGAGTCAAACTGAATTTGTGTTCTTTTCTCTGCTAGCAGAAAGTGATGTGGACTTGAAGAGCTGTGGTTTTGAAACACATGTTCCAAAATGCTACCCAGTGTTATTGTAGAAAGGTGCTCAGTATTTCCTGCAGACAGGAATCCCTCTGCTGCAGAGGTTGCCTGCCATTGGCAGAGCTGCAGCAACTGGCAAGTGTGTAACAATTGCCCAAGCTAAGAACCACCACTTTATCCAATTACTAAGTGTAATTCTGCTTTCAATTTTATGAGAATAATGTCAGTTAATTGATTTCTGTGAAATCCCACCAGCAGTACACGTGTGCAGCTCTCTCTGGTTGCCATGAATGGGATTTTGGGCTAAACATGGAGTGCCCTGCAAATCCTACCAATGTTCCCCATGTCAGGAGATGGAATTTCCCTGCATGAACTTCATTAAACGAGCAAAAATTCATAAAATGAACAAAAGCTCAGAGTTTGCTCAGAGTAACATTTTACTGAGAGCCAGCAGTAGATATGCTTGTGTACACCCAGGCTGCAGCAAATGAGAATCATTCAAGTTGACTTGATTTGCAAGGAAAAAGAGGTAAACTGACTTGAAATACTCAGTGTTTACTACAGGCTAATGCTGGATTCATGGAGAGTTCTAAGACTTCTGTCCTTTTAAAATAATAGTACTGTAAAGATTTAAAAAACAAAGAGAAGCTTATTTTGTTTGTCCAGACTATGCAAACTGAGATACAAATTAATTCTCCCATTGGCTTAAAAAGAAACAGGATGAGGACCCTGATTTGAGTAAGACAAACAAGATGAAGCTCATATCAAAATCTTGGGATTAAACCCAGAGAAGGAATGAACTATGAGAATAATTAAAAACAGGCAAAGCAACCTCTTGATACTCTTTTCTGTTAAAAATGTCATCAGTTATCCAAAAAAATGGAGAGCTAATATAGGAAATTCCTGAAAATAGGAAGATTTTTCAGGTTTCTCTTGCAATAGCAGAGCTATTAAAAAGTAACCAAGTGATGTGCCCTGTCCTGCACAGCACACACATTCCCAGTCCTGGCTAACTGCTGAAAGATGGCAGAGCTTTTATTTGTCAAACATGAAGAAAGCACACAAGTGTAGCTGGGGGCAGATGGAGCATTTAGTTTTGACTCCAGGACTTGCTGTGGCATTGAAGGGCAGATTCTTTCTTACAAACACCATCACCATGGTAAGTCAGTTTTGAGGTTTCCTCTGTAAGCTTTGATGCTTTTCAAGTCACATCAATGGTAACATTTTTGCTTTTTTTTAAAAAACACAAGGGTTGCACATACACTTATTGCACCTGCCATGGCCCCTTAGTTCTTACAACACCTAAAATCAATTCACATAGTGTAACACTAAATTCCACATTTATGTTCATCTTCCAGAACATATTTAGCAAAATTCATAATTAAGAAATTATATTTTTTTTCTCCAGGACCCAGTTTCTACAGACATAACCTAGAAGAAAAACCTGGAAAACCTGAAACCAGTCTGCCTGCTGGGTTCTGCCAGCTTTTTCTAGGCAAATGGAATGAACAAAGGGAAAAACTCATTCCCTTAGACAGCCATGGGTATAAACTTTGAAAAAATTATAACCTGTAAGATCATATTTATAATTACATGCATTGGCTTCAAGGCTGTGAAGCATTTAAACTTTTAAATTTTGCATTGTTACAATTATGAAGGATTGATTCTGCTATTAAGTTCAATAGAGACATTATCAATTTCTACAATTTTTCTGGATATTCCTTTGCTTACCTTGTTGGTGTTTTCAATAATAAGACAAATTTTCTCTCACAAAATCTTGTGATATTTTAGTACTAGGCCATGAATTTTGAGGAGAGGATTTTTGTTCTGTAGAAATCATGACTATGCCAAAGGGAAGCACATGAATGTAGACTGGGTTCTGGAGAAGCGTTTTATATTTGGTTAACATAAAAATAAAGAAAAAGAATAATTAATGCCTAACTAAACTTGCCTATACGCTGAGGTAACCTTAAATATCTTTGGTTTTCTTTATTTGCTGATAAGAAGTACCTTGATAAAACATTAAGTGATTAATCCAGTTCTGGATGCACTGCTCTCTAATACACTGAGTATTTTCAACTCTTTGGTATTGAACTTCAAGCATCTATATAAGATTGGCAGATTTTATATGAAGTCTGTTTCTCTCAGATTATCTATAGGTTAAACTACAGAATGGGTCCTTGGAAGGAAGAGTTTAGGATTTATAGCATTTACCTGTAACGAGGATTATTAAATTATACCCCATTGCCAGTACTTACAGCAAACAAGTCTTTGGAGAAGCAGTTACCATCTGCATATCAGCTCTTTCTGAATGCAACTAACACAAGAGGCTACTCTGAAAGATGAAGTGTGAAACTTCATGCTACAGTTACACATTCTTACTCTAGTTTTGATTAATTCACACTCTACCTAACTAAAAACAGTACTCTGCTGTACACTACACGTTCTGCCTGACAAGACCGAAAATAAATCTTTGGTGAAAAGTTTTCTTTTTCTTCAGCAAGTAGTAAAAAAACTGTTTAAAAATATTTTTCTTAATACTGTACTGTTCATCAACTACAAGCTGGAGAAAAAAAATTACACTTGGAATTCTTTGGAGATATCTGCTGGCATTTTAAGTTTCTTTAAAGGCTCTTGTAACAACAAGGTAGTTAAAATTGTTCAATACAACTCACCTATGCAATCGGCTACTAAATTCAAGAAGTCCTATTGGTTTTTGTTAGTAACTACTTATACAATAAAATGTATTCAGCTCTTCAAACCTATAGCTTTTTAACTAGTTCAATTCCTTTTGGGTAATATGTGGCTTCCTTCTCCTCTACAGAAAAGTCTTTGGTACAAGATCATTCTCCAAGCATTTGAATTGCCACTGGTGAGTGTGTACTGCGTGCTTCAGGACTGGCAACAGCTCCAGGAAAGAACTCCAGGAACCAGAGCCTGATTCCTCAGCACAATCCAACCACGAGAGTAGGGCTTACCCACAACTTCTGACCACCTACTGACACTGAGGAGCAACACAGGAGGTGACATCAGCCTGGCACACCCGGAGGTGACATCTCAGCCCCAGTAACGTCAGTGGGAGTTCTGACAGACTTAAATAGAGCCAGGAGTTCCTATGGTTGATTTCTCACAACATTATATTTTAAACAATTTTTTTTAAAGTAAAAACATATTCCTAATTTTTTTTTCTTTCTTTCTCTCTTACTTTTTTAAGTAGAACAGGGAAAGAGAAGGAGTGAGAAGAGGACTGGATATAGATACAGGCAAGTTTATAACATTGGATGATTCCAGCCTCCTCCCCGTCTCTCGCTCTCTCCTATTAAAACACAAAATGATACCCTGTCAGTTTGCTCCACGTTTCTGTGAGGCAGCTTAAAAGTAACAAACTGTTCCCTGAGTACAGGAAAAAACAACAACAACAAAATAAAAAAAACCACTAGAATAATTTTTTAAGGAGGTAGTATAAAACAGGAATTGCATGGGTTCGAGGCAGTAGCAGTACTCACCTCTTTCAACAGACTCTTCAACTAAAGCTCTGGCTTTTTTTATCTCTTATGGTAGCCTAATCAGAGTTTTAGATTGGCATATAGGTGAAGTCACTCCCTGAGCTAAAATTCCTGGCTAATAGCACACTAGGTGAAGGCAAGGAGCAGGTTTGCATCCTAACAATTATCAGCACTCAAAGATGAGCAGAAATGAACTATAAACTCATGTAACAGCTTATTTAAAATATCTAAGAAGCATTTAAGGCATCTTTCTGTACTCCAAAGGAACTTTATGAATGCTAAAAAGGAATAAGGCAAATCAGTAATTTCATTATAAGGCAAGGCACTACTGCTAAGAAGTACTGTGATACTGGAATACTCAGTGTTATTATCTATTCCATAACTCTCAGACAAAGCCAAGCTGTTTGAAAATGCTGAGTACTTCTTCATATTGCTATGATTTTTAGCCTTAACTGTGAATAAAGGGGCAATATTTGTCACACTGTGGGGAATCCAGCATGTCCCAGAGCCCCAGGGATACAGCATATATGCTGCCAGCAGCTGCTGGCACAGGTTTCTGAGGAAAGGCACTGTCCTAGGCTTACTGAGGGTCTAAGAAATCAAGAGGTACAGAAGATTTCATGTGGCTGTATATGTGGAAGTCCCAGTTCTCCCAGTTTTTAACATACTCGGTGTCAACCACATGAAATCATACCATTTTATACTCTGAGGTTTCCTTCTTTTTAAAGACAGAGCTTCAGCTAAACAATCTTGTCCACCAACCTATACAACTCCCTGATCACTGAGTACACACACACACACACACACGCTCTCTACACATAACTTGGGGCGGGGAAATGAAAACAAACAACTCCAAAATAAAACAACACTACTAGGAAGTATCATCAGTTCCATAGCTGAGACCAACTAGAACACAAATGAGGTAAAGCAGTCGTCATTCGGAGTTCACCTCTCGGCAAACTGAGGTAGATAGTCAGCAAAAGGGCCAACAGCCTTCCCTTTGCTCCAGTGATGTATTCTTAACCTTCGTCAGAAATCTTCACTCCTTTCACATTTTTTGACCACCGAACATTCAAAATGAGTGAGCTTTAAAAAAAACAACCCAAAACATAGGAAACAAACCCCCCCAACATTCAACAGAACTATGGATCACCCGCTAGGTCAGCCGGGCTTTCCACAACGAAACTTTGGCTCCCTGTTCATTGTCCTTCGAACAGACACAGGCTGGGAACGCGGCCGGGCTCAGGCGGGGAGGCTCTGCCGCGGCCGGGGGGCAGCGGCCGCCGGCCCCGGGGCCTCCGCGCCCTGAGGGCTCCCCGCGCCCTGAGGGCTCCCCGAGTCCCTGCTGCCCAAAGGGCTGCTGCCCGGAGGGGTGGCTCCCGGCACGGAGGACAGGTGGATCTCGTCGTTGGACTCGTGGGAAAACCTGCCGGAGTCGCCGGTCTCGTGGCTCCCCTCGCTGTTGGCCGAGTGCTCGGTGTCGGCCGCCGCAGCGAAGGGCAGCGCGAAGTTGGGCGGCTGGCCCGGGGAGCCGGGGGAGCCGGCCCGGCCCAGCAGCACGGCGGGGCCCGGCTGGTACAGGCACACGAACCTCCTCTGCGGCTGCACAAGAGCACAGAGAAAAGAGCCTCAGAAAAGCTGAGCCATATTTGGAATTTTTATTGCATTTCCTGTCTCATATTCTACCAGAATGCTTCTCTCAGGGCTTTCCTAGAGAAGTTTAAAAATAATCAATCTCAAGTCTTCCTCATACTTTTCTCTTCCTCAGTAGATGAAATAAACCTTCTAAATAAGCATGGCTAATAAAAAATTATTTCACTGGGGAGACAGGAAGAGTATTTTAAAAACACACTTGGTAGAGCTCCCTCCCATCACCTCATAAGCATTACTCCTTAGGCAACAGCAAACATTTTTCATACAGAGGCAGCAGAAATAAACAGCTGTTTGTAGAAATGTGTTCAATATGATTTTACAACATGGATATCAACACTTTCTAATTCTTAAACACACAGGAGCACAATACAAGTTAAAATGCAATGAAGGATGGTTATATGCTCCATAGGTATGAATTTGCATAGTAATGTTCCAGATTTGGTTTAACACTTCAGTTTTAAACTGCTCTTTTTTCTCAGCCAAATAACAAATATGTCCAGACCAACAATTGCAGAAGCAAGACTGTTCTATTCAGGTTCTCAATTTTCTCAGTACTTTGGGTATATCATCTAGTTTCCCTTCTTTGTTTCTCTTCAGCCAAAAAAAAATTTTAGCTGCCAGAGTAAGAAAGGATTCTTTATTTTAATATTATTTTTGTTTGTAAATACATATTTAATTTGTGTTTATATTTATACAGAGTCTCTGCAGAAGTAGTTCATGCAATGCAAAGTACACAGAAGTCTTTCTGCTCACAGATACAAAGGCAAGTAAGCAATCAGTTAACAGCAGAGTTAACAGTGTCTGCCTACTGTAAAGAGTCACAGTGTCCTGACAACAGTATCTGTCAGAAAATAGAATTTCTGTCAGGCTTTAGTATGGTGAGGTAGAACACCATCAGCCTTACACAACTGAAACTATCCAATTAATACTAAGACCACTAAATATGTTTTTCCATAAACAGAAAACTATGTATCTTCCTTTGCAAAGAGGATATTACAGTAAAGATTGTGCACCTCTGCCCATTAGAGCAATTACCTCTTCAGTCTTTGCCTTCTTAGCATCTTGGAAGAACAGCCACCTTTTCTTGCCATTAGTCTTTGTGACAGGCCCATAGCTGTTAATAATCAGATCAGATCCTCCCTACAACAGAGGAAAATGCAGACATTTATTTTAATAAATTTCTAAGAGACTGAAAATATTTTTATATTCCTACCTATTGGTTTCATACTGAAAATGAAGACAAATGAAGCCTCAGTAGTGAGTCACATTTCGTGGTCTGGTACACTTCTGCTCAAGACAAGTCAAGAGCAGACCCACTAAATCTGGCAGCTTTCTGTCCAACCCAAAGCTGCAGTACTGCAGGCACACAGCAAAATATTCCAGCTCCTGCTCTTGCTCTAGCACTTAGAATGAGGCCATTCCTAGGCAGTGTCTCTGCCTCTGCCGGGTCCATTTCCATGTCTCAGCTCTCACACATCTCCTCAGGGAGCAGCTGCACTCAAGTTTGCACTGGGAGCAGAAGAAGCCTGAACACAGTATGTGAAAGGAAGGCCACTGTGGTGGTGTCACACTGGACTCCTGGACTGAAGGTTCTGCACCTCCACTGGTACTTTCGGCCATCTAGGCTAATTTATAATGTGACTGGGTATGAGTTTATAAACTGCAACAATGGCTTACCAGTAAATATAGGGAAAAACAACACTTTTCTGAACACCTGCTTAGTGCCATAATTGACTGGACTGTGCACAGGCACTGACTGAGCCAGGTGCTGACAGGAACTCTCCCTTTTCTCCTGGGACCAGCAGAGGCCACCGAGCAGCTCTGAGTCTGTGGAGCCTTTATCCTTTGATGCTGTGCCAGGGCCACACTCTGCAATCTGCAGAGTACAGTTGAAGACAAGTATACTCAACCAGATCTCCAGCTGAACTTGCAGATAAGCCTTGAAAATTTGAGCCTGGATTGCCAACTTTGTGTTTGTCCCATTAATAAAACAGCCTCCTGGAGGTTCATAGGATATATATTTTACTTTTGATAAGGACTCTGATATTATAACAATGAATTCTAAAGAAAGATTTTTGACCTGGGAGTTAGCAAAACTCACAGTACCTTAGCATCAATGAAGCTGTTTCCCACTATCATTGGCAATAGGGATTCTTCATTCTCTGCAATTCCTTCAATATTCTTCTCCACCTCATTAGGACTGGCTAATGAGATGCTGGTATGTGACAGCTGGTCAGTGCTTTGCTGCACAGGCTTAGGAGCAGATGCTTTCCTACACAATGTTAAGGAGGAATAAAATTGACCCACAGGAATACAAGAAAAAAAATCAAGGATAAACTTCAAAGCTATTATTAATCAAGTAATCCTGGTATATTCTTGGCATTTACATTTTGTTATATGATACTCCTAACTCACACGGAATTTAAATGTTATTGCTTGTGATAAAAATAACATCTGCTTCCAGTTAATCATACACAGTAGGCTACAAGCTTATGTGCAGACAGGAATTGTCATGATTAGTAATATTACTTGGAGGAAGTAACCACTAATGACATTAAGACCTTTCTACCATACTACACAGAGACTATCTCCCAATTCATATTTTCTCCTGCATGTAAGCTAAAAAGCCCTTGTTACTGAAAAACACTTTCAGTGAGTTTTTAAATTTATTATTTCAAGTGACTTATATTTGTTCTGATCCCAAAGTTTTGGGCAGAGTCACTGGGCCAGTTTATAACCTTTAGCAGCTGATGACAGACACAGATGGTGACTTGCACCACTGCAGAGAAACTGCATCATGGATCTGCTTTAAAAGCTGCATCATGGTACTCCTTTATGTCAGAGTTCCTCCTGTCCAGCAGCACCAGGGGGTTAATGCCTTGCCAGCCAGGTGTGGGCAGGCTGGAGGGTTCAGCAGGAGGAGCAGATGATGAACAGCAGCATGCTTATCTGACCCAAAACAGGGGCTCAGCTGCAAACATGCCTCACACTGAGTTGTCAAAGCACCACCACTGACTCACTCTGTGGGCTCTTCCTCCTTTTCACTGGAGAGGGGGCTCAGGCAGAGTAGCAAGAGCCAACAAAGTGCTTTGTTTACAACACTGGTAGAAACAGGTGAAGAGACAGAGTACTTCAGAGAACTTAGCTCAGACTTTGAGAACAAAAACATACCTGGCTTTACTGCGATAAATTAAGATCAGGATGCAGATAAGGATGCAGGTCAAGGCTATGCAAACCCCAACAACAATGCCAGTCATTGATTTTTGGTCCAGATGGTAATAGTCAGAATAAGCTGTATCAAAAAGGAACACAGAAAGGCTCAGTAAGTAAGAAGAGTTAACCCCTGCTCCCTGTCAGGAAATTAATAGGGTTACAGTTACAACCACAGAGACAAATGCTTCCTTCTAATGAGATTTCCAGGCCTTCTCTGTCATACATTTTTATACTTTTGAAAATAAAACTTGTAGACCAGAGGAGTGTCTGGTCAGTGCAGTCCTGGGAGGGGAGGAAGAGGACAGACCCAGTGCTGCTGGTATCTCAAGCCAGATAAGGGACTAAAAGGAAATGCCTTAGAAGACTGGCTGCAAAGTTACTGATGTAAAATTCAAACCAGTTAGGTATTCTCATTTCTGAGCAAGAGAATTAGACCAGTTCTGAGTTGAACTGAGATAAAAATTCCAAAATTGTTTCATTTAGAAGAAAATGCTACGCTGTTAGGACTGCCTCACATAAAACAGAATGGTTTACCCAGAAAGTGGTCACAGCTAAAACAAACAGGGATCTTTTCTCCCCAGTACTTGTGACAGAGTAATCAAAACACTGCTCCTGACCTGTGGAATCTCCAGAATCCAAGCGTTTAGGTCTCTGGTTAGACTCTGATGTCTCCTTTGGCAGGACAGCAAATTCCACTGCATTTGAGAAGGGTCCTTCTCCTACTTCATTGGAGGCAGCTATTTTAACCAAGTAGATGTTTCCTGCTACAAGGTTTTCCAGCAAAGCCATGGTCATGGCTCCTAGGAAAAGATAGACAAACAGTTCCAGTTTGACAAAATTTTGGGGAAAGACTCAGATTTAGACATTGGGACCTACACTTTTTCCCAATAGCACCTTTAAAACTTGCTTGAGGATTGTGATCACTTTGATACATTCTACCCTGCATGTACAAGCTACAGAATGAACAATGGACTTGCCTTCTCATCCCTGGTTTCCTTTCTCTGCATTCTATTTGAACATAGGACACTGTGAAGTGCCAGTATAGTTCAGAACCAAGATCCAAGTATTGGCTGTGGCACACAGCACACCAACCCTAAATCTAGCACAGCTGCATTTCAGTGTGACAGCCTTTATGTTGTGATCACGTGTGAGGAGATGCACCCAGCATTAACCAGACTCTCAGGCAGATAAACCAGAACATTAAACCTCTCTCACATGTGCCTCTCCTCCACCTACTGTACCATGAGCGAAAATTGGCATAACAAAAGAATCCCGGTTCAGTTCATCAAATTTCAAGTCTAGTTAAATGAACAGGAAGCTCTGCAGAGTACCTTATACCATTATTTTAAAATAAAATTAAACCCTATTTAGACTTGTGTAGGCTTCCTTGATTACTGTGCATCTAAGCTGTGCTGCTAAGAATATTACAGAAAATGTCTTTTTCGTACGCTAGGGATTCATTTCTTAAAGTCCCTGAAGGCAGGAAAAAAGATTAAGAACACAAATAGGATTCACTAGCATTGTCCTTAGACAGGCAAAACTCCTATCAAAGTCAATGAGAGCTTTGCCTGCTCAGGGACTGCAACTACTGCTTAGAATTCCAATTCATTTCTAAAATGCCTGTGTTTCTTGGTACCACAGAAATACGCTGCTTTTATTTCCCTACAGTGGCAGTTACAGCACTAAATCTATCTCTTTGCTTTCATATAGTTAATTTACTTTCTCAAACTGAAGTAAAAAAATTTTAATCAGTTTGAGAAGTCAAAATGTATAGTATCATGGGAGCCTATAAAATATAAGGTTGTTTTGTTGACAGAAAAGATTATACATTTGGCAAAAAGGAAGCTACTTCAAAAGCCTCTTTCAGTTCTTCCACAAAAAAAACCCATTAGCTGAAAGCATTTGAAGTAAAATGTGAGGTATCTGTAACCAAAGGAGCTGTAATATTTAGCACCAGCAAGGGTGAGAGGTCACATTTCAATATCACAGGCTCCTTGCCACCAGCTCCTTTCCAATCTGCTGCATTGCTAAGGCAAGTGAGCACTTGGTACTGATTTACTGCACACCAAGTGTGCAGGGGCTGTAACTTCTGATCCACTTGAAGAGAGCGAGGGAAGAAGGGGGAGGTGGCTGGAACATAACTCACATCATGAATCAGCACCAAAATGCAGTTATATTTTCTGGTTTTGCCAGGCCTAACACAAACTCAGTCAAATTAGGGGGTGGGTTGGGAGAAAATTTCCTACATAAACTAAAGCCCATGCTAGGACTTTTATAAGTGACAGGGTTGGTTTGTGGTTGTTTGGTTTGGTGTTTTCTTTAATTTTTTTTTATTTGAGGGGATTTCTCTGGAGGTATGAGAATGGAATGGAGTCAAGATTTCACAAATCTTCTGCAGAAAAGTTTAGCATCAAGACAAAACAATGCTATTTATTGCATAGGGTTAACTGATCTAATCAGAATAAATGCATTAAAAAATCCAAACCCTGCTTCTACCTAAAATTACCTTTGAAAGGACTGTCACATGGTATGTGCCCAATTTTATCTCTACATGCTAATTTCCTTTTACAGACGTTTTCATCTATACTTTAACTAAGACCATAACAGATTGTCCCAGTTTGTCAAGATGCCTGAATTCCACACCATGCCTCAAACCCCAATATATCTGTCAAAATGCAAAATTTGTGGCTCTAACATTGATGGACACAGTAATACACTGAGATTTATAGCTCTCCATTTGCTCATTGCCTCCAACACTTTCAGTATGGGAACACATGAAAATGTTTACTGTTATTGCCATCCTGCCATCCCAAATCTCTGGTGAAATACTATCAGAGATGCTGTTCAGTTTCACAGGCATGACTGAGCTGAACAATGCATCTGAAAGCAATTCAGCCACTTTGCTGCATGCAGCAAATACAGTGTATCATCAACAGAATGACAAGATTTAGTCTTCAAGTATCAGCTCTCTGTGAATTTATATGTGCTGGGGTTTTTATTGAGTAAAAAATAGAAGTAAATTTGTCCTTTAATATAACAATATCACTGTTTCTTCCAACAATTTAGTTGGACAACTTTATTTAAATTACTGTTTCACTGAACAATTTTAATAGTGAAAACCTGTGGGCTCAAGCTTCCCCTGTAGTTAGACCTGACTGATATTTCAGACTAGTTATCTTTCACCAATTTAGTTCAATAGTCCTTTTCCTGTTACTCTTCACAGCTGCCCATTTTCTTTGAGGCCAGCCTGACAAACTCCTTTGTGCTGCAGCAGACAAAGTGGCACTGCCACCTTTCAGAGGGGCTGCTGGTCCCTTGCCCTCTCTTCAGCAGCAGCAGGAAGAACGGCAGCTCTGAACTACAACATCTCACTCTCCATGATGGTGAATGAATTATCCTCTGTGAGGGCATACTCATTACGTTTTTAGAATTATCTCCACAGATGATTTACAGCCTCACTCTCTGCTGACAGCTAAGTTTCCAGCCAGGTAACAAAAGAGAACAACAAAACAGTAACTCTTCCAGGGCAATCCTCTGAAATAGGCTACTCAAGCATATGACTTTACTCTGTAACACTGAGTTTTCCTCGCTGGTTTAAGACATTATTAGAACATTATTTATTCTGAACTACCTCTGTCTATTTTGACTATCAATAGAACAATAAATGCCTATTACTTTTTTCTGGCAACAGTAGAAATCCGTTCTTGATTCAGCTCTTCAAATGCCAGTATTATTCAGAAAAGTGCCTACAAAAATTTATACTATCTCCACATTTAATCACAGAGATGTGACTGCAGTTCACATCAGCATACCCAAGGTACTGTGAGATTAGCTGGGGCTCAGCAGTAGAATAGAGCCACAGAGTTAAATTGAATTTGCAGAGTGATTTACTGGAAGTTGGAGAAAGTTCATTAAGCAAACTGAGCTAACTGGATTGGCAGTGATCGACAGAAACATATAAACTCACACAGCCACATTTAAACATCTCAGAGACTTCAGATTTGAAAGAGTGCATTTACAAAATGAAACCATCACAATCGTGGTTACAACAAAACTGAGATTGATGTAATTGGATTTACAAGACATTTTGGTTTACATGCACACACTGAGCTCCAAAGCAACACAAGAGAGCCCCTTCTCCCCCCACCTTCTGAATATGAACTTGTTTAATACATCTTCCCATGGCAATAATTCCAAACGAATTGGAACTTTCATGTGAACATTTATATGAATTTATTTCATAATTCATAGTAGTAGTGGAGTCCAAGGTTGCTGAAAGTAACAAAGCATCTTGTAAGTAGCATCAATGTTTATCCAATTCACAGATTCATTATTTTAGTTTACCTTCTCTGTGCAACACTTGCCATTCCCCAGCAATCCAAGACTTCCTGGATGCATAGAGGATAGTGTACCGTGTGACAACTGTGTCAGGACCATCAGGTGGCTTCCAGGAAACCAAAGCAGTATTATCCTCTATCAAAGTCACCTTCACTCCTACTGGAGGGCCAGATGGTGCTGTGAGAACAGTAACACAATGCTATTAGGCTAACCCAATTTACATGCAATTAAATTGCTCAGAAAGGAACTGATGTGCAGTCCTAATGGCCACTGCTACATCCCAGACACCACACTGAAACAAGCACACACTGCTCCTCAGAGACACTCTCCTGTTACCTCTGAGCCTGACAATAGCTTAGATTCTGTAAAAGCAAGTTTTGTATTTTTCCCTCATCTCCAGAAAGAAACAGTTACTGACAACCTCCCACTTCATTATCCTGTGAACAAATACCTCCCAAACATTGCTTTGGTGAGAACATGGAACTGCAGCTGTGGATTTTCCCCTACCAAGCTGACAGTAAATCGAACCAGCAGCTAAGGCAGTAGATATGTAATATTCTTACAGTTTCCAAAACTTCTGGGGTTTAAAATATGTTTTCATAAATGCCTATGAATCAGCAACACCTCTTCAATATATACATATTTTAAGGTTTTTATTCAAGTTATTTCTAGTCAGTTGCTGCTAGTAGTGAAAGCATCACACTTTATACAAAAATCAATGCTGATTTAGGGTGGATTTTGAAAAATAATTTCACAGTTCCAAAGCAGGGATTTCCCTGCTAGCATTTTTCTATCTCTCACCATGAAGAGCACTATCTGTGTCTCAGAGAAAAAGATTTCCCTCTCCTACAGCCTAAAATTAATTAGCACTTTTTCAGGCCATTTGGTTTACAAAATGTTCTTTTTAGAACCATAGGGTCCCTCTCCAGGTTCCTTACCTTCAGGGAGGGTAGTGTGGTAGACTACAGGACTCCAAGGACTGGAGAGCTGGTCCACATGCAGTCGAACTGCAAATTCATACATGGTTTTTGGCTCAAGACCTTGAACTAACATGTGAGTCTCTGACCTGGACAGATGAAGAAATAAAATGTATTAAACAGCAGCAGTTAACTTGAAGATCTCATGTCTCAGTCACATGAGGAGATTCCCACTGTCAATTCCACACAGGACAACCCAGTCCAAGTCCAGACACGTGGCACACCTGTGCTGCCTACCTGGACATGGAAATGCAATTGCACCAGCCCTGGAGCTCTCTGGACGATGCTGTATCTGCTGTCAATTGATGTGAGCTCAAGTTTTTTTAAATGTTGTTTGAACAGCTGATGCACAAACAGTATTATTGGGATCACCAGCAGGTATCCCAAATTCAGCTCTTTCCACACTTGTCCATAGGACACTGTGCTTCAAGCTGGAGTAACAAACTGCAACCAGCATCACAACTGACAAGGCACGTGGATCTGCTTCCCAGTTCACACACAGAGGCTATATGGGCAACATTCCTTCCACTTACAGCCTCCCCACCTCATGTTTAGGGGATGAATATGAATGCTCCTCATGATCTGGTAGCAATATTTAGTAATATATTAATTGCAGAATTGATTCTATTAATTATAATACTGCAGTTTACAATTTGATCACATAGTCAATTGTAGACATTTCAATTTACTTGATTCTGGGGCAGAGGGAAATCTTTCATATATGCCAGGGTTAATTCTGGATGATAATACCACATCAAGATTAAATCTCAATTTAAAATGGTCTTACTCTACAGATATTGCTTTATTAAATCTCATTTTGTATTTTCATCTTCTGTACTGCAGGGGCAGTAACCAGTACTTGCAATAGCCTCATCCTATCACAAAGAGCAGCACTCATTGCTATGCTCCACATTGCACACTAAGAACTTTACATGGTGATTATACTGTGTCTAATCATTAAGCTGGGAGTTATACAGCAGCAGATGTGTTCTTGGAAGAGAAATCCATGAATATAAGGATGGAAACTATTTATCCTTTAAGACAGAATTTTTCTTATTTAGAGGCTTGAGTAAACTTTAGTTCTGAGGGAGCTACACACATGGATTCCCTCACCAGCCCCATGACCCTGAGCACAGAGCAAAGTGTTCTGCTCCCACACCACCTGGACAGAGGCTGAACAGCAGCCCAAGGCAGGCTCCCTTCCCTGTTCAGCCATGCTGTGCTTCACACATTGCTTCTCTGCAGAGCAAGCAATCCTACTCAGCTTTCCCCTGGCAGGGCGCCACACACTCAGGAACCTGGCATTCCCACAATGAAATGCTCAACCCCTCAAAAATTCTCATTTTCGGTCTTAAAATCAGACACTAGACTAAGTCCCATCTTTGCCCAGACTACCTATAAAATAGGTATGGTCATTTGTATAGTTGAAAAAGAGCTTAGAATTAAATTCAACCTAGACAGCTAAAAAGACATTAAACAATCAAAGAGCTAGCCCAATGACCCAACACAAGGATCACTGGGAGAGAACGATGAATCGATCTTAAAAAACCTCTACCAGTCAATGGGCAAAACACACAGTCTGAGGGAAATAAAAGTTGTTCCTAGTGAAAGAAAATTAGAAGAGAGCAGGAAGAGTAGGAAGTGAGTGGGAAGGACGTGGAACTGGCAATGCAAGAGTCCCCCCAGCTGCACTCACGTCTGCAGGTAGAGAACCAGGGAGGCATTCTGCAGCCCCACGGGGTTGCAGCGCACGGTGTAGTTGATGAGCTGGGCAGAGGTGAAGGCAGGCTTGCCCCAGTGCAGGTAGATGGATGAGGAGGTGTTGGCTTTGGCATAGAGGTGGTGAGGAGGCGGCGGCGGCGGCACCATGCGGTCACGGACAGCTTTTCAAACAAAACAGAGCAGGAGTTAACAACAGCACTGTGTGCAGATGCTGGCTTCATGAACAGGTCTGAACCCACAGTTCAGATACAAATATTCCCTGACCCAGCACTACCTGGTATCCAGACCCAGGAATCTGGTTAAAGCTATTAGAGACCCCTCCTAACCCAATACATGTCCTATATCATTTGTTTATTCAAAAATGAAGTCAAAACTATCAGCAGAGACAAGAAAAAGAGATAAATCTCTCATAAGATACAGATACATAATGTTAGATGATGCAGATAGTTCAGCAAGGAAGGAAATGTGCTTGGGCTGTCTTCTTTCTTCAGCTATGTTTCATGAACACAGGACTCTGTCTCAGTTGCAGGATGACTAAGACAATATTTGTCACTGATATGATCTCTCTTGTTCGCTGTTTTACACAGAATGAATTTATTATTTAAAAGTTAAAAACACAGAGCTGCTGGGACCCTGAAATACCCCAGCTCTCAATAAATTCATCATGCATCTACAACACTTACAGACACATCCTGGAGTGCTAACTGTTTGATCAGCCTGATAACCTTCTTCCATATTGTTATATGCCAGCAGCCTTACGTGATACTTTCTTCTAGGATCTGCAGAAAGAGTAAAGGAATAATTAAGCTCAAGCAAAAAAAAAAAAAAAAAAAAAAAAAAAAAAAAAAAAAAAAAAAAGGTATTTGGACTTCTACAGATAATGAGGCAAATTGATGCTCCTGAAAGTTTGTTTCAAAACTTGTTTGCTACGAGCAGTGGACTGATGGACAGGCTGGATGCCTGGAAGCCTGTCTTTCTCTCCAGCCCTTCAAATTTCCCCAGTTCTTTGCTCAGAAACAGTCAGTTATCTCCCAGTCTCACTTCCAATAGCCTAAAGCAAAGGTTTGTAACAGAATCAATTGGAGTAGGACAAATACCACATTTCTATTTGTAACAAAGGCACACCTTCACAGCTACAGAGCTAGGTTTAATTGTACATTCAGCATGTTGTTTTCAGACCTTTAATAAAGATTTGTTAAAACAAACAGCAGGAGGTACAGAGACCAACTTTTGTTTCTGGACACACAATTTGCAAGGAAGCAGGGCAGTCAAAGCAATGGCAAGACAGCACCCAGCAAAGAAATGGGAAATGTTTTGGTTCTGAAGGCTCTGAAGAAGATAAACAGTGAAACAACAGGCATTGTTAATAATGCTTTGACTAGGAGATTCTGCCTCCATATGTTTTCTTGAGAGCTGGTTCTGGCAGTCCTAGAGGGTCATCATTCCAAGCTGGAAGGATCTCCCCATTCCCTTTCTCTGCCCACACCTTTGGGTGGCCGCATCTCAGTTTGCTGCTTTTGTTCTGTTGATGACATGCTGGCCTTGATCCAAGTGAAAAATTGCTGCAGAGGAATGAGGGAAAGGCCCTGGAGCTCTCTAAGTGGTGATGGGATGGGGCACCCACAGGAGGAGTGCAGGTACCAGGGATGCTGCTCTGCTTCCTGCAGCTACTCCCCTGCAACTGCATTTGCAACCAGCCCCTTGCACACAACAATGATTTGCAGGGGGGCAGCATTTGCTGCCAATTCATGTGAGCTAAACTTCACCCCAGTACTAATGCAGGCACTGGGATATTCTCATTTTCTGATGACATGAACCTATTTCTTTTAATTAAGATTTTCAGAAGTTTCAGATGTTATGTAACTTTGTTGATCTTGCTCATGTCTTTTTTCCTTGCTCTAAGATACCATAATATTCCTTTCTCAAAATAAACTCTTTCCTTTCTCCTTTCAGCTGAGGTTTGATGTGGCCTCTCATGAAATAAACAGGAACACAAAGTCCTGACATTTCTCAACCAGGAACAGGACTGTTGTTTCCATCAGATCGTTGGCTCCCTCTGCAGTCACTGCACCAGCAACACCATCTGAACAAAATGGTTGGATTCTTCTGTAAAGGCGGCAGAGTAAATTCCTAGTAACGCCCTTTATAAAATCTTTCAGTATTATTTTTCAATAGATACTTTTTGTGCTGTAGTTACCCATACCAGGTGTAAATGAGATATCACCAGGTAGAGTTAACATCTCTATGTATTTTATGGTTTTTTTGAAAGGTCATTTTACCAAAAGCCAAATATAGGTGCAAAAGCAAAAGGGCTCCTGTATTTGGATTATTATATTTGAAGTATTTCTTTGATGTGTTTAACCTTGATGGTAGAATAGGCAAGAAGAGGCCATTCCCATGTTTTGAAGACTTTAACATCACAAGCAGACAATGTAAATAATAAAATGTAGAAGAAAATAAAGAAAAAAAACCATGGTTTTTTAAACTAGAGTAAAATTCTGATTTGCTTTGAAGGTTTTTTCCACTTTACAATAGCACTTTTACAACAGATGACATCAGTTGTTCCTAGGCAACAAATTACAAATCAGAAAAAAAGGAGATGGATACAAACACACAGAATAATCTTAAGCATGTGATAAAAGAAAATATGGAATTCTAATATTGAAAATTCATAAAACTAGTAAGATGTCATATGTAAAAAATAGCAATATTTTTTAAAAAATAGTCAAAATGCAAGGTGAATTTAAGAACACTAGGCCCAACCAAAAGGTTAAATGATAAAAATTTTTCAAGAGTCCCAAGTGATTTGAATACACCAAAATCACGGGTGCCTTGCTGAGGAATATTACAGCATGCATGTCACAAAAGCAAAAACACCTTCCCAGGTCTCAGCCTGCGGCAGGAACACACACATTAGGGCACAACCAGGGATTCAAAACAGAGCCAGAATTTAAATCAGAGATCACCAGGACACCTTTAACGCCTCGCTGGGACCACGCTCCGGAGGCTGCTGTTAACAAATGCCCTGTGCCAGCCGTGCTCAGCACAGCCCGGGATGGGCAGAGCCCGGGACTGGGACAGAGCCCGGGGATGGGGCAGAGCCCGGGGATGGGGCAGAGCCCGGGGATGGGCAGAGCCCGGGACTGGGACAGAGCCCCGGGATGGGGCAGAGCCCGGGGATGGGGCAGAGCCCGGGGATGGGGCAGAGCCCGGAGCAGAGCCCGGGGATGGGGCAGAGCCCCGGGATGGGCAGAGCCCGGGGATGGGGCAGAGCCCGGGGATGGGGCAGAGCCCGGGGATGGGGCAGAGCCCGGGGATGGGGCAGAGCCCGGGACTGGGGCAGAGCCCGGGGCCGGGCAGGGCTGAGCTCCCCGGAGCCGCCCGGAGCCCTCCGGCCGCGGCTCCTGCCCCGCCGCCCGCTGCCCCCGCGCATTTCCGCAGGACACAGCCTGACAGGCACGGCCATCCATCCATCATCCTGCCCAGCACCTTCAAAAACTCCCTGCCCTTTGAAAGTGCTCACCCAGAACTGATCATCTTCGCTGTGAAATGAGGGATAGCCGAGCTCTAGTGCCCTGCTGAGCTGAATGAGGAGCCTGTGAGGTCTGTTTATCCTCACCACATTTTTTTTTAACTGAATTCCTCATTAACACTTGATTGAGGAGAAAAGGAAGAATAATGGGATGTGGAAGAAAGGGAAAAAAAATCTAACTCCCACAAAAAAATTTTCAAATGTCTTTGAAAAAAGCACATTTTTAAATTCTTACTTTATGTATCCTTAACACTTTACATGTAGAAGAAACACAATCTTGAATGCTATTCTTCTTACTCCTGTATAACACAAAAAGTTTCAAGCAGAATTATCTTTATATGGAAAAACCTTTTTAAAAGTGAAATCTCCCAACTAGTCCACACCATCTGAAAAACAGGGTTATTTCCACTTCATATCATGGTTTAATTGATAGCAGGACCATTTCAAGCCAAAAGCAATGTCAGAATTTTTAAGTTGTCATGCATTAGGGTCGGTTAAACCCTAATGGTTAAACCCATCTGCTGATTTCTAGAACTGAAATAGCATGTGATGACGGAGGAGTATGTGATGCACTGGCCTAGGAATGCCCAATGCTACAGTCACCTAAAAGAATTAAAGGCAGTGTACTGAGCAGCAATAGAAACTGATGTGAAACTTACAGAGTACACACATAAAGGAAAGATCAGATCCAAACACCACCAAGATGCAGATCCACGTTGATAGTTTTCACCATGTACCAAACACAGTAACCAAAGCTTTGCCAAAGCCCTGCCTCAGTTCCAGCACTTATTTGCTCATTATTTGTTTTATGAGGTGGTGGGAAATATCTTTCATCTGAAGTAGCCTTCATTTGGAATATTTTTTACAATTTTACATTTCATTTTCAGGCTGATGATATGATTTATTCCTCAGTGGCAATCCCAACACACACCTGGCACAAACACTTTCATCTCACACTTCATCAGCTGGATCAAACACTCAAAGCCAGGCACATCCGTAGAGAGAAAACAAACTTCAGGGGCTTTATCTTTAACCAGCACAGGTATCTTGAGTAGTTTACACATAAATGACATAAATCATTGATAAAAGACTGGGGATAGCATGGCCACCTGGGGACTGACAGTCTCCAATCCAGTGTGTACCATCCGTGCACAGGAGGCTTGGAGGAAACAGCCCTGCTCCTAACAGACCCAGGAGGAACACGTCCCTCCACAGAAAATCCCAGCTCTTCAGGAGCAAAGCAGGTGCACTGATTTACTCAGCCTGCTCAACATAAATTCAGCTTGAGTAAAAAAAAACACACATCAAGATTTCCTCCTTGCATTTTCAAAATTTCTCTAAATAACTGGTAACACTGAATTGTTTCAATTAATTCTCTTGCAATTGTCAGCATTTGTGTAGAGGTTGAAGTCTTGTTCCCACTCCTAAGGTGATCAGGAACAATTCAGCCAATTTACCAACTGGCAGAATTTTTTAATGTTAATTTGTTTCTTTTAAATATCATTTGGGGGTTTTTATGCTGTTGGAATTAGATTGTGTTAAAATTGTCACAGCACCTAGAGGTCTTTAATAGGCATTTTTTATTGTTATTACTTAAATCAGCTGGTGGAAAGGATAAAAAATGTACACTGTACAACTCAGGGGGTTGGCATTGATGCTGACAGTAACACACTAAAGCCAATTCATAAATTTTATTACAAGAGTGTCTCTGGATCACACAGAGATTGACTTAAAAGACATCACAGAGGGGATGTGATAGGTTGGAGTAGCTTCACACAGTTCAAGGGATCTGCTGCACACACTTTTTTGTGTAACAAAAACTATCGGCATTAGGAACACATGAATAACACTTCCATCAGAGGCACAAATCTTGCTTCTGGTAACAATATTCCTATAAAATAAAAGTAGGAAGAAGTATCTTATGTCTTCTGTCTATACCTTCTTTTGATTAGCTTGAAATATCCAAATAGATACTGTCCCAAAAATCACTGGTTTGCAATTTATGTTGGATCAGCCTCATCTTCCCATGGCAGTTGTTGTAGGTAGGGCAGTGCTCCCTGGTGATATTCCTCTGGACCCCCATATCCTGTCATTCACTCTCCCATACAAATTTGCAGTGAGTCCTGCAGAACCAGCCATGGTAGGTCTTTCAGCAGAGAGACACATGGGGGAGCCTTGCCTTCATTTTGTGAGTCTACGAATGGGTTCTACACCTCAGAGTCAAACTAGAGCAAAGTTAAGTACTGCAAGTATGAGCAAAAAAAAAAATAAGTTGAACTATAATTTAAAACATGGATTGTAACTTGGAAAAGCTTTAAACACTGCAGTAGCTGAATTTCAGTAAGAATTCAGATGACAATGATTTATTGGTGTATTTTACTGCCTTACTCCATCTCTGATATATAATCTTAGAGATTATATTCAGTTTGTCAGAAAGCAGACAGGAAGGTCATAGCAGATACAGATTCTTTAAAAAATTCTACAGTGCACTCAGATGTTCCAACCTGGTTTGGTGACAACTCATTTCATTTCCCAGCATGGAGGGAAAACCACAGCTATTTATCTGTCTGGATGTGAGAAACAGAGAAACTGCAAAAATATCACAAAGAATTGAGACTTGACTGATTAGCAGGTCTGTTGCTCTACACTTCATTGGAACATGTACATTTTATTGCACCAGCTTGAAATTATTCAGTATTTACTCCTGCCATCAGCCTTGCTCCTATGTAAATCTTCCATCTCTCTTTCAGGAAGGGGAAAACTTGCAACTGCAAAACAGCTGCCAGTCAGAAGTATTCATATTCAGATACTCCCATTTTATTTCCCAACACTTAAGATTTTAGTATATTCAAACCATGTCTATTTGTTGGTTAAACATATATTCAACATTCAGAGCCTAGTTTTCAAAGCCTGGGATAGTAGAAATGGTGCAGTAAATATGTACACAGTGGTAGGCAGAGGCAACTCGAGGTTCTCTGCTTTGAAGCCATTCCCAAGTGACAAAGGTGGCATGGGGAGGGAAGGCTCACTCCATCTGGCAGAGCTACAGCTCACGGCAGCCAGGTGGTGTCCTCATGCACTTCCACTGGACACAGCTGGGAAAACGGGAGGCACCCAAGATTAAATGCCTGTGTTTGCACTTAAACCACTAAAAAGAAGAAACGTGCTTCTAATCACTTTGCAGCTGGGGAAGCACTTTATAATGCAGCCACCTCGTTCTTAAATTACCAAGATTGCACAGACTAAACTTTTAGAAAAAGTTACTGAGAAAAATAAAGTAACTTCCACATTCACAGGAAAAAAGCCCTCCATTTTCAATATTGTAATACATTTTTAAAACTTTCTAAGACTAAAGCAGCATGACACTAACAACACAGTCAATGAAAAATCCTAATCAATGTATAGTTCCATCCTCCCTTCTCAAAAGAATACAGAGAAATACAAATGTCCTGATTGCATATTAACACTGTCTTCAAACCAGTTTATCCCATTCAGATTTTGATAATTTGTATTCATATGATTCTTCTGTCCTAGGTAAATTTACAGTATTAAAGATAAGTATAAAACCTGTAACAGCAAGTTTTTTATAGATTGCACACACGAGGCACACTCTGGGTTACTGCTCATTCAGCTGAAGCTTATACTGAATATAAAATCAGGAGTCCTAAACCACAAGTGCTAAAAAGTGTTTGCTGACATCAACACAGCCAAAATTTTGGCTTTTTGGCAAATGCTTCAGAGAAAGCATCTGTTTACAGGCTACTTAGCCAAGGTTACAAGAGAGTGTAATATTGCAGCCCCTAAAAGCCCTGTCATTGTTTCTTTCAGCTGCTGCATGTTTGTGAAGCTCTGAAGGCCTTGAAAGGAGCCAGAGCAGAGCCAACAGGTCAGGGCTAGATAAAATTAAGAAAGAATCCGAGGTCAGACCATGAAAGAACTTTTTTTTTTTTTCCACCCCTCCAGAACAGTGAGTCCACCTCCAGCAGCCTTTCATTCAATCCTGATAAGAAGAGACAGCACCCCACAATCTGGATTTTAGACATTTTAAGTCCTCTTTGCAGGGAGGAAAAGATAGGGAAGATGAAAGAAAATGGACATTTTACTATCATTTACTGTTGGAACACACTTTCGTGCCTGTTTTGAACATCCTTGTTCTCAGAAACTTAAAAGGAAAATATTGATAGAAATTAAATTACTGGGGGCTCTTGTTTATAAAATAATTGGTACAGCACTAAATTTCTAGAGAAAAAAAAAGGCTTGGTGTCTTGATGTTTTAAGCTGAGTTCAGTGACTAAAAACCTAGAAACAACTTCTTAAACTACAGCCAGTATGGCAATTCTAACAGTTAGGGAAGGAGATAAGAAAATATTTCAACTTTATTCTAGCTTGCACACAAAATTTAAAATAATATTTTTTTCCTTTCAGTTGCAAGTATCAAACCCACAGCAGACTGAAAAAATAGTTGTTCTAAGCACGAAACTTCAGTGTCCAAATGTCCATTTTTAATTTAATCTTTTGTGCTGCTGGATTTTTTTGTGTAACCTACAGGTCCATTGTTGGGTAGTGGTCTGGCTGGAGAGCTCATTGGTCTGGCTTGCCAGGGTGACTGTGCTGCCCCCAAGCCCATCCCCTGAACACAATAAAGTGCAGATAATTATTCAAAGAAGAGGCCAGCAGCATGGGCTGCTCTGACATGGGGTCACGGCCTTTGACACCGAATCTGGGGCGAGCCAAAGTCTGCTCCAAGCAACAGAGGTCCAGGGGAATTATTAAGGGGGAAGGGTGGGAAAGGAAGAGCACTGAGAAATACTATCCTTAAAAATGTACTTTTGAAGCAAAGTAATGTAAATACAGCAGAAACTTATTAGGAAAATAAGCAAATACATTTTGAATGTAGCAGAGGAAAAGGACAGAGAGAAGCGCATCAAGGCAAACAGAAACAGAGCTGGGAGGCAGGAGGATGACACAGACTCGGGTCTGTTCTTCTCCAAAGCAGGTATTCCCTCTGAGATCTTCAGTACTGGATTTTATTTCACTTTTCTAAAAAATGCTCTTTTACCTTATTTATACATATCATTAAACAATTAAACACAGTTAAGCAACCATGTTCTGTTCCAGTTTTTAAAAACTTGTTGGAGCTGTGGACATGCAATTTCTAAGCATTATTACTAGCTTCAAATAATATTTAATTTCTTTTAAGTTAATTGGAATTGCAATTGGTTGCACAATTTGAACTGATCAAATTTTAAATAACAACCTTTTAATATCACATTAAAATAGTTTGCGTAGTTACAAATTACCAATATTGTATATGCCGTGACTTCTTTTTCAATTTAAAGGTAGCTTTAAACATTTAGATAGAACAAAGACTGTCTGTAATACTCATGTTTTCCTTTGCAAACCAAATAACTGAAGTAGAAACTAAGCAATTTGTTCTTTGTACGACATTGTAAAAGTTTATTTTGGTAGAAACTGGAACATATGACACATGTGAATTGATCCAGCTAAACAGTCTGGCTTTCCAGGGCTTTGGATGGCTCTCGCTTATTTGTCTAAATCTGAAAAGGGTCTGTATCCCTTTTGTAGCTTGGTGCTATCCCTCAGAGGGCCCCAGGACAAACAACACCTCACACCCCCTTGCAGTAAAAACATCACCTCTCCTCTGCCCACCACCAGCAATAGCAGCTCCACACAGAACTGCTGGGGGAGGGCTGGCAGGGCAGGCTGAGCTCCCAGCACTCAGCCTCTGGGCCCACAGAAATAAGAACTATCTAAAGCCCTCTAATATTTTTAAAATAAGTGAAGCAAATCTCAAGGATTTTAAATTTTCTCTATTTCCTCACGGGTGTAGGACATTCCCACCATGCCTGTAAGGTCTGCCATCAGTCCCCCTGTTTCTGCTGCATTTCAGGGAACTGTTCAATTGCACAAGCAAAAAGCTCTCTTCCAGTATTATTCTAACAATGCTCTCTAAACCAGCAGACATCCTTATGTTAACTAGCCTGGCTCACCGTTTTCAAAGTGAGCCCTCAAAAGCTAACTTGAAAGCAATACCAGAGGCCTGGACAAACACCTAATTTTGATCTTTTGTGCTCTTCTTTTCTTCTAAGAGACCTTTTCTTTTGTTGCTGCCCAGTGGAAAGCACATAGCTCATTGGTGCTGCTTTGAAAGATGAGAGCACTGCCCCTGAGTCCACCCCTCCGAGCACAATCACTTTAATGGAATTATGTAGAGAGGCCATCTCTGCAAGAAGAAAGGGAGGGTGAGGGGGGAGGGAGAGTGTCCGAAGGAGCCAGCAGAGCTGTAATTACCCAGTTACTAACACACACATGTCCACTGAGAATTCATGCAGTGATCCAAACAGGATGTGCCACCCCACACAACAGGTTCCCTTACACACAGCAGTGAGCCCTGCACAAGTGACGGAACACTGGCAGTGAATAAAATATCACTACAGTGGCTCAGGAAAAGGGGAAAGAAACACCCCACACAGAAATGCTGCTACAAAACAGGAGCATGCTCTAAAAGGTCTTTTCTGTAAGATGCAAGAGGCTGCTGAAAAGATGATCTCCAAATAGAGACCGACATTTCTGGGTTGCAGATAGAAAGAATGTTCAGACAATTTGCCTGGCCTTCATGCTAAGAGGAATGCTTCCAGAATATACACCTAAACACAATTCAATAAGCCCTTTACCAAATTTGTTTTAACATTTGTTTAGTTACCAAGATCTATCATACATATGCACTGGCTGCCTGACATCCAGCATCACCTTACAAACAACACATTTGCACACAATGACAAAGGCAATCTGTTCACAGCCCCCAAACTTTCCCCTGGAGCTATGATATAAATTTTCTTTCAGAACCAACATTTTCTGCTGGTCTGTCATGGACTCCCCGTGCCATTTTGACCCTTTTGTGCAGCAAAATGAAAACACTATCTATCATTACTTGCACCACAGTGACTTTGTAGGAGGTGCACGGTTTCATTGCAAAAACATCTGTGGTCTGGTGACTCAGATCTCAAGCTTTAAGATCTGTGCTGTTGCAAGCATGACTGCAAGATGCATAAGTTTCAGGCAGGGCAACTAAAAATCTGTCTGGCTCTTTCTCCTTCAGAGGGTAACAAAGAATTGCACTAAAACACATTTCACTTGTTAGGTGTCAAACAAGTCCATTGTGACAGGAAAACAAACAAGATACATGCGAGGGGAAACCACCACTGTATTTTTCTTAAGCAAATTTTGGCTGCATGGGCTCTATCCAGCTGCATCTACAATTAGGGCCCCACCTTCAGCAGGATGTTCTGTTATTGCAGGTGTCACAGGCCCTGCGCTGCTCACACAGGGCTCCCTCCACTGCAGGGACACCAGGCAGCCAAGGGACCCTGCAGGACACACGGACACCACCTGCACTCACAGGCTTGGGGGCATGCACGGCTGTGTGGCACTGAACTGTCAGCATGCAGACTGTCTGCAGATGTAAATAAAGCAGCCTCTCAGGGAAGCTCAAAAGCTGGCACTCATTGGTTAAATACAGGAGAAAGGGAGCAAACTAACCTAGACAGCTGACAGATTTTATAGTGAAATTCCTAAACTGGCCCATTTGTCATGAGCTGCCAGCTAGACTGATACATTTACTGCTAATATTACAACACTCATACTTAATTTGGTGAAGTTAAATCCAGATGCATTTAAAAAACCCCACAATTACAAAAGGGGCGGCATTGCGCCTTCTCTTCTACACTATTTTTAATACAAATTATTCATTGAAAATCCATCATATAATGCTAAATATTTTCCAATTACACATTAGGAAAGCACGAGGCAGGGAAGACAGCTAACAGTACTTGTAAAGAGTTCATCCCAATTGCCTTAGCTCAGCACGTAATTCCACCTGAAGTGTGATGGCCTGAGGACACAGGGCTCTGTTTCCTCAGCTGTGAAATGCATTGCAGCATCTCTCCCATACATGAACATGTCTGTTACTTTTCCCTCCCTGTCTTCTTAGAGGTCTCATTCCCTTCACTGGCTCTGACTGGTTGCCTATCTTTGACATTTAGGAAGGGTATTCATTTTAATTGCATTTAGATTATGCTGAACCATCTCCCTAATGGTTTGGCACAGCAGTATTATTTTTACCCTTTACATTTTCATACAGCATATCCCAAACTTCTAAAACATGCCCTAAAGAAAATTTGCAGTTGTAATGACAATAGAAATATCCAAGACCCTATAACATCCTTGGCTCTAATATTCACCACTGTTACATCCAATGGCACAATGACAGAAGCTATTCATAATGAGTTTTGTGCTATGAATTTGCACAGAAACATTTATTAAAAGAACACAGTAAGTGACAGCTTGTCAGCAGGCAATGAAGCCTGATATACTACATGCTTACACTCATTTTTAAGTGCTTTCAGTATGCTGAAAATACCCATCTAGAAGGCCAGGACAACCTGCTTCTCTGTAAAAATTATAATAACTTTTCATCTCCACATTGATTTCTCCCAAAACAGTATTTCAATGACATCTTGTGTTTATCTCCTTCCAGGCCAAGACTCTGCTCTTCTAAGATAATTTATCAGGAGGATTACTCAGTCTATATTAGTGGCAGCAGCTGTGCAAGTTAATGATGTTGTTGCCTTTAGTTAAATATATGTTAATGGTTTATTTGAAGACTATTTAATTAAGACCAAGATTCTGAAACACCAACTCTTGAAAGTACCACAGACAAATCTTGCAGGTGGTGTAAAAGAGGCCAACATGTGCAATCTGAATTTGGGCCTAATATTCTCAGGAGCTCAAATCCTTTACTCAGTGAACTGTGGCCTGAGTACCCTTCTACAAAGATGCTGAATGTCCACACAAAGAAGCATCTAAAGAAGAAGAGCAGCCTAAAAGATTTCAGGCTTCCTCAAACTTCTGAAAATCTTTCACTCTTCTGGCTGACAACACAGCTTCTACTATTTATTTTACACTTCATGGTATTTCATAAAGACAAAAGTGTATCTTTCCCCACATGGAAATGGGTTACAACATAACATGTTTTTAATATAGATAGTATTTACTACAGGTAAAAACTATTGCATTTTAAAGGATAACAATAACAACGTAGGAAAGAAAGTATACCTCTGCAGAAAATGCAGCAGATTTAAATTACAGTGTCCTTTTCTTCTAGGAAGTTTTTTTATCTGTAAAGTATTTTCCACAATTATATACAGGGGAATTGGTTCTGGTTTAAATTTTTCCTTCAAAATGTTTAACTTTTCTTTTTCATACACAAAATCACTTTTCATAGGAAGCAATGCTACTGTTGTCCAGATGTTTGACTACAGACAAGTTACAATGTAAATCTTCTGCCTTACCTACTGTATTATTTAATAGCTTTGTGAAGGACAAGCATTTAATACCTGTCAAGCATTGTATTAACAAACTGAAAGGTACAGAGCAAACAAGTAGGATACAATTAATAATGAAAGTTATTTTTGTTAACTTTTCTAATGCATTCAAGATTTAAATTCAACCTATATCAATATCTTGATTGAAAAAAGGAGAAGAACATTATCTTGATGTAATCCCTCTGCATATGAAGTTTATACAACACTTAGGAAGTGGAAAGCAGTCTGACTGATTGATTGCTTAAGTAAAATAAACACACAGCTACTTAACTCTTAGCTAGCTATCTCCCTCTGTACAATTGAAAGGGTTTCCCATCATCAATTCAGTTTTACAAATGCTCTGTTGAGCCTGCAGTTTGATGAGCATTTTAAAGCAGCATTAGCTGTGCTGCTGCTGAAAGAAGCCAGCCTGCTCCCCTCACCCTTCAGCACTCCCTGCTGCCACTGCCTTCCTCTGCCACTTCCCACCCACCCCTGTGCCCCGACACAAGTGTCACCAGCGTGCAAGCACAGAGAGCAGCAGCACGGATTCACAGAGCACACAAGAAATGTGGGGTGTTTTCTTCCAAAAGTGCCACCTTTTGCTACCTTACTGTGCTCTGAGTTGCACCTGGATGAATTCTGAGAGCTGAAGAACATCCCAAGGCAGCAGAGGGAGCCCTGGCAGCTGCTCAGGACTCAGCACAGCCACCACGAGTCTGCTTTGTTTTATCAGCCTGGTGAAACTGTGACCCTCAAACCTACCCAAAAAACTCCACTGATCCCAGAGCTATGAGTTTATTAACAAAAGACATTTCCCTCAAGGGGGAGCTGTTATCTAATAGACTGAATGCAAAGCTGGAAAGCTGGACACTCTCAGCTCAGTTCTGTCACTGACTGCAGGGATATCATTGTCACACTCAGCTTAAACCATCAGTACCTGAGCAGTCCATGAAAATGCCCCTTCTCTTCCTTGTGTTCCAGGTACCCAGTGTGTACTATGGGACACTGAACACTCACTCACCTGTGAAACTCATGGAATGCTTACAAACTGCTGGAAGAATACAGCACGTACTCTTAGCACAGACAGATGAACATGCATAATTAGAAAAGTGGAAATAAGAATAACTGCCTGAGGTGGATGCTGCAGGCAGAGCTGCCCTGCACAGGGACACAAGGGACAGCACAGGCTCTGAGGTGCCACTGGCAGACTCCTCCAGGCTCCTGCAAGGGGGAAGATGACCCTTGAGAGACAGATCTTCCAACAGGGAGGCTCAAGGGAAAGAGGGAGGTGTAGGCACTGCTGGGTCAGCTGGAGTGCCCTGCTCTCCTGCCTGCACTCTGAATCACACCGAGCAGCTCACTTTTCTGTCCTGCAACTTGACTGTGCTTGGTGCTTTTCTCCAGGTATTTGACTGGCTTAGAACCAAGATCTGGCTGTCAGTTCTGGAGGAGAGGGATGAACATCCCTGCCTGACAGTGACATCAAACACAGCCCATGTGTGCCAGCCTGCTCTGCCTGGATAGCACACAGACTTTAAACATACACAGACTTCATACACCCAAGCCACCTCTGAGAAAAGTTTTCCAGCACGAACAACTGGGAGTGCTACAGATAGACTTCTAAGGCAAGTTATTGTCACCACGGCAACACAGGCTGATGGGAAACTATGAGAGATTAAATAAAGGCAGGTGAGAAGCTGTAAGAAGGCAGCCAAGACATGAAGAGAGAAAAAAGCCAAATTGGGCCACTAGAAATTATCATGGAAATAACAATGAATACAAAGTACTAACACAGTGAGAGGTATGCTTGTGATGGACAAGTGCTGGGCTAGACTAAGACAAAGGGGATCAAAAAGATATCCTGTTTTTCTCCCAGCAATGTCTATATACACATGCAAATACAGACACACACACTGAGCTGGGCAGCAGGATGTGAGCACAGCCCTCCCTGCACCTCGAATATACAAGGGACAAGTTGGTAATGGACTAAAGGCACAGTAGTGCAATATCTACTCATTTGTCTCTCTCTTCTCCCACATCATCCTACCTACCACCCTAAAACATCTCCAGTTCAACTACCTTTAAAAAAATCCACATTTTCAAGGTGTATTTGCATACAGGATTCTGTATACTCCTCCTTTGTCTGAGTACACAAAAGTGTCAGTTGTACAAAGACCCCCAGCATGCACAACTGGATGCCACCAGAGGCAGAAAACTCAAATCTTTCACAGACCTACCAATGAGGACCAGAATGATTTCCCTGTCCTGGTTTCTACAAGCACGTGCTGTGGTTTTGTTTGGAATGACAACCAGCTCGAACAGGGGTACAATATTCGAGTATGATAAAGGAAAAAAAAACCGCTGTGAAAGTGAGCATAAATGTTGAAATACACTTTTTATGCAAATTTTATTTATACTAAACCTATTTCCTAGATTAGAAACAAAAAAAACCAAAAAAACCCCCAAACAAACAAAACAACAACAACAAAACAAACCCAAAGCAATAACAAAAAACAAAACAAACAAAAAAGACAACAAAAGGGAAAAAAACCCAAACCAACAAAACAAACAAAAAAACTTAAAACCCCATGTTTGGAAAAGATGTTTTACAGCAAGAGGGGCTTCTTCCAACACAAGATTGTTTTTTTTCCCCACTTCCTGCATCCCCCCCTTCATTTGCCACAGAAGTGTGACTTCAGGAAGCCTGGAAAAAACAAACATACACTTTTTCACAATTGCATCTTTTCCCAAAATTTAAAAAAATGCTTCTGTTAGCAATAATGCCTTCATGGCAAATATGTAACCAAGGTGTTACTCAAGACTCAAGCTACCAGAAGTCATATTAGCTCAGCTTTAAAAGTGTGTTTGCTTATCACTAACACAGAAATTACAAAGATTCCCTATTCTTACCTTTCCCATACAACTACAACTGGTAACATGACCCCGAAAAAAAGCTTCACGATTAATTAAATTAACATTTGGATCACAACATCTGGATTGTTGTTTAACAACGGAAGAAAATAATAAATAAAAAAGGAAAAAAAAATAAGAAATGTAACTAGCCCTGTACAGCAAATGTTTTCTTCTGTCCACTCTGAAGTCTCTTTCATGTGCTAATGGTGGCATTTTTTTAAACTCTTCCCCTTTGACTTACTCAGACCTTTAAGGACCTCACACATCTAATGGTTCCTCACATTCACCAAGAACAATCAAGAGAGGTCTGGGGGTTGACATGCAGTATGATTAATGGACAATGTTGATTTAATTTCCTATAACAGGAGTTTTCTCTAAGCTTTCTCCAAGGAGCAGTTTCTTTGCAATCCAGGACTTAAGTATTTTACTAATGAAGTCCAATAAATAGCAAATTAAATAATGCTGTCTCCCAGAGACAAATCCTCTCATTCCAGGAAAAAAAAGGAGGGGGAAAAAACCACCCACCATATTTAAAGTTCTGTTTAAATCTAAAAAGGATTGTACAGCAGGAATGTAAATAGCAGTTCAGATTTCTGGGGTTCTTTTGTTTGGTTTATTTTGTTGTTTTGTTTAAGAAACTTTATCACTTATCTGGCCATTCCTGCTATCATTATCTGCTTGCTCATTTTTAGCTTTAAACAGGGGGTATACATTTAACTTAATTTCCAGTTTCAAGAAATGAAGTCTTTATTTAGTGGTCACTTTTACTTTATAGCTATCAAAACATACTTATTCATTGTAATACTTAAAAACATTTGGAGATTCTGGATTTAAAGTTATTTACTACTTTCTTATTGTAAGGAGTGATCAATATGTCCTTTCAGGAAGCAAATTTTAACCTTCAGCTCCAGCAAATGAACAATGCAACACTATTTGCATGCATCCTAACTGTTACTCAATCAACATGACACAATCTCCCAGCTGAATTCCCACACAGGTTTAGCTCTAAATGGTGGAATTCCTACCCCAGACCGCAGAGCAGCAGAGAGCATTTCCTGCAAGATTCTAATCGCTTTCCCACCACGGAGAAGTTTACCTTTGAATACCCTGAAGACAACACATTTTGCTTCACTACAGGCTAGCAAGCTATTTCCAGACTGCAAAAAAATCTTCTCCTCCTACTTTGAAGCACCCTTGATTCCAGTTCTTTGAGTTGTTACACAATTAATCTGATCCCCTGAGAAAAACGTGTGTCCAACTCAGTTATGGGGACAGTTGATAAAGAGGCAAAAGTCTCAAAAATAGGCAAAACCCCCCATGCTGCTGGATGGGCCTATGGAACATAATCTCTCCTGCTGCCTCAGCAAACATCTTTTTGTAAAGCCCATATTTTTACATTATTGCCTTTAACACTGCTACGAGGCATTGTCCCAAACAATGACACTTCCCCATCCTGACAGCTCACAGTACCTCTTTAGAGCAGGGCTTAACTTGTCTTAGCACTCCTGATTTTGATTTTTAAGTACAGTACACTCAATGCTTATTCTGCACTGAGGATCTACTCCCTTGCCATGTCCTTTCCCTTTAAAGGGCCACTAGCTTGGGAAGCTGAAAGTCAAGGCATGTTTAAATGAGGGTATCAGGGCTATTTTCCCAGATAATCCAGTTCAAACTGGACCAGAGCATGTTCCAGAAGGTTACATAAAAATATTTTGGACATAAAAATCCTTTCAAAACACAATCTACCTGTTCATGAAAGATCTTAACTAAGAGAGAAAGAATGCATCTTTCTGACCCAAGATTAAGTGCTTATCATGCTGACAAATTAATGTATTTCCACAAGTTTTAGAGCCATTCCATGACTATGTTGTTAAGTAAAAGAAAGCACAGTGATTCCTCTTCATAAGGGTCTGTCATACATAACATTTTAATCAACACCAAAACAAGTTATGCTGCTAATGCAGATGTTGCAAGTGTCAGTATTCCAGTGCCTACTGCAGTTGATTACTGACTAAATTGGTAACCTAGAGAGGTTTGATGATGTAATTTAAAATTGGCAAAGACATAAAAAATTAATTAAAGCTTTCCACTAGAAATGAACTGTATGAAAATAACATTTACTTTCAAAAAAAAACCCCAAAAAAACACGGGCAGAAGTAACTGTGATGTTGTTTAAAAAAACATAAATCCAACTTCTTTAATAGAGGTAAATTTAAATTCTGACAAAAAACATAGAGGACAAAACAATCTTTTTAAGAACAAACATTTAAGTGAAAATATGCAATAATGATACAAATCTGCAATACTGCACAATGCAGAACAAATAATGGCAGAACTACACAGGAAGGAAGGCATTACAGTTTTTTACAGATGTGTCACTTGAACTGCACAGAAGGCATGCAGCATTAGCAGCTGACAGTTAACTGGCTACTCCCCAGCAAATCCGCTCAGAACAAGCTGATATTTATCTGGGATTCCCACTCAGTGCTTGAATAAAGCTTTGCCCAAGACACAGCTGATGTAATGGAAGCCAGGCCAACAAGCTCCAACAAGGGGCCACAGACTTCAACATCAGCTTCAGTTTTGCCCAATAAGAATTCAATTTACACCCCTGATGAATCAATTTTTCACCTAAGCAGAGCAGTGCAGTATTCTCCTCCCCAAGGAGGGCATGAAGCCAGTGGGTGAGTCTGGAAGCAATGTCTGCTCACCTCGTGTCAGGTGTTTGCACTGAGCAGCCTCCTGCTATTCCTTCCCCCAGTACAGACCAACAAGAACACCAGCACCAATGCCACACAGCACAGAGATCTGATGCCTTCCCTGCCTCTGCCACTCAGTCTGCTCTTCCACAAGCATGGATGGTAAATCTGAGCCTAAAGGGAGCTCTCTGCTACAAACAGCCCTGGAGAAATTACTGGCACTGCCATACACTGCAAACAAAGCATGATGCAGCAGTTTGTAAATCACAACAAAACACAAAACCCAGTTTGATCTCTCTGTGTGCATTTACAGCCTGTAAAATGCAATATGGTTCTTATATAAGAGAGGTAAAAGCTTATAAAGAAGCATTTGCTTTGATATCTTACAGCTAAAAAAGTCACAGGGTAATAAAGGTCCCTCCATTCTCTCTTCTAATCTATAATCTAACTTTCAAAACCTGAAAGGAAAAAAAAAAACCAGGAAAAAACGATATGCAGATATGCCATGTCTGCATTTGGAAGACATACTCATTTAGAGTGGTGACAGGTCTGTCTTTCATGACTGTGGAGCAAGGAATGTGTGTCTCTTGTTTATTGAGGTGCCACAGAAGCACTACCACAGCAGGACTAGGCAAAGCTCGGGCTTGTTCACTACAAATATACATAATCTGCCATGGCTGGGGAAGAGAAAGGGGTCACAGTGAGCTGATTTTAAACATGCCCAGTTTACTTCCAGGGCTTTTGGTTTTATTCCTGTGCAATTTGACCAATTCCTCCTCCCCTCTCAGCAAATCCCTTATGTTTTAGCTGATAAGTAGTAGTAGCAAGGCTGTTACACACAATCAGGAGAATTGACAGATAAGAGGTTTAGTTTAAGGATGTAATCAGCAGGAGTAAACACTAGACTGACCCAGCTGTAAACAGTGGAAATAAATGATAATATTTGTCCTGGTCACCTACTGAGCTATTACACACTTTCCACTATGTAACAATGTAAATATAGCGACCACAGTATATACAGCAGGCAGTGCAATCATCTGGCTTTCCAAGCAAGAAAACTGAGCTTTTAGTTGATCTTTTTTAAGAATTAAAGCAATTTCTGATTATTTTTTAATAGGACTGTCTTTTTCCTCAAATCAGCGTTTTACTAACTGTGGATGTCTGATATAATGTAAAATACCTCAAGCAGAAAAAAGCACATCTGTTATACTAAATTATATTTTCTTTAATGCCATTTGAGAACAGTTAACAATGAAAAAAAAAAAAGAGTATTTGTCAAGAGAAACCTGTGTTTCTTTCACATCACTTCATATAATTGTAGGAATGTCTGGCTCCTTGAATTTGTATGGGAATTCCAAACTAAATTTCCACAGAAACGTATAAACAAAAAGCAATATCAGCTCCCATATACACAATTTTCAGTATTCCAGAACAGTAAAATACAAGCAATGTGAGACTACATTTTGACACCAACAAAACATGGGATAAAACTGAAATTATAGCCCCAGCTTTCAGAAATGACTGCATTAACACATGAAATGCACTTAGTGTTCCTTCTCAATACTTAAACATTTGCAGCTCCTAAGAAAGATAGCATCAACACTGTCAGAGATGCCATTAAGTTTTTTAAACTTATATTTTCCAGCAGATTCATTTGCAATATAGTGCAAATGAAACTGCTGTGTGCTATCTCACCACCCTATCAACTGCTTTATGAAACTTTAAAGCACTTTAACAGGATCATTACAAGAGAAGCTTGGGTGATGTGCAGCAGGCAGCTTAATTGGAGGAATTCTTTGCAGTGACTCTTCTTACACACCCTTATTCAATTTCTATAGACTGTTGAATGACCTTGTCATCTTTGCTGCCCCGGACTAAAGCTTAGCTACAGTCACGGCTGTAACACAATATAAATAGATCCCATGGAAATTAAACAACTGAAGGCTGAGTCTCTGGGGGAATTCTATGTGTAGTAGGTCGCTGGCTAATTCTTCAGCAGAAGCTCCCTTTGCAAAGAGGAGTGCCATGCAGGGTCACAAAATGTGCCTTTGTGTCATGCAGACTTGGACAAATTCTTCACTTGGAAATATTGTCCAAGTCAAGGAACACTGGGACATGCACTTTGCCTTACTTCTCCTCTCTGTAACTGGGAAGTGGCAGAACACAGAAGAGCTTTCAGACAGGGAAGCTTTTCTGATTAAGACCAAACTTTTTGGAGTACATCACACACATGAGTCTGACAGAATCTAATTTTTTTTTTTGCAAAAGTACTAGATTGGGGCAGGGAAAAATGCCAATGGGTAATGTAAAACCAGGGTAAGAGGAGAAGTACCAGGGCTATTATGCACCTCATGTTAAAGTGTTCAGATGACCCCATCAGCACAGGAGAAGCTTTCCCAGAGAGAAAGCTTGCACTGCAGTGTCTCCAAGCCTCTCAGGAATCATCAACCAATTTATTAGTTGATTGGTTCATTTTATAACACACTCCATACTCTCCATTCCAGGCCCTGCAGAGGCAGCAAAGCTCCCAGCACAGGACACTGCACCCAGGCTGTCCTGGGGAGGGAACTCTCAGGGAAAGGCCAAGGAGCTCTGGGCTCCCAGGCTCAAGGCATTCTCACCAAAGCAAACAGACTCGTTTTTCCATCCCCTAAGGTGTCTGTGGGAGTCGTGCTACTCTGATATCATCATGCAGCAAAAAACAAAAGAGCACCTACAGAACATGTGCACATCTCTGCCAGCACCTCCTGGCCTCAGGGTTTTGGGTGCATTTACTGGGACCCTACATCTGCCTTGTCACCAAAGTGCAACTTCCTGACACCCTCCTGTAACTGCCAGCACCAGGGTGGTACAGCTCCCACACAGCAGCCAGGGAAGAATGAATTAGCAGGGTGAACTCTTGCTTTCCTCCCTCCCTCCAAGTATAGAAGGCTTAGAGGCTAAAGGCACACAATCACCAGTGGCATTCATTTAATTAATTACCAGCATGATAAGAACTGAACAATGAAGTCCAGCGATTAAGATTTCTGAGCAGATTGAAAAACAGTTCTCGTGTCACAGCATCAGAACTGATCAGGCTTTCCTGAGTTTGTTATCCAAGAAGCTGAATTTGGTTGTATCCTCTCAGATAAGCTTCAGATGGGTTCTTCTGAGTCACTGCCATCCTTATACAGGCTCCCCTTTCCTACCAGTGATACAGCTGCAAACCCCGTGAGCTCTGACAAACTCCACTCAGTCCAGCAGTGACACCAATTTCATGGAGGCACAGATGCACATGGTGTCAGTACTCTTTGAAAATAATAATCTGAACACACTCGAAGCGGGAGCTGAGCTTCTCTGGACACTGTCTGTGTTTGTTTTAACTTTCAAGTTTTTCCAATCCCTCTCCTGTTGCACAGCCAGAAGGTTCCCTAACAAACTCTTCCACCAGCAAAATTCACTTCAACTTCTGAACACACATCCTGAATGATTACCTGGTACCAGCAGACTTATCAAGCCTCACAATGAAAGACTTGCTGTGAGGGAAAAATTTCTAGACCAGGAGGAATTAAAAATAGAGGCAAAAATCCATGGTATGCACCCAAGGGTCTGCTCCTGTGGCATATTCAAGTAATAATGGAATTTTACACTGGACTAGGAAATGGCCTGCTCTTGAAAAATAAATGCAAAGACCTTTAACACAAACAAATGTCTATGTGAAACTGTGGATATTTATTTTGAGAATAAATGATCAGATCATTTATTCTGTTTACATGGTGACTATCATGTAAATAATCCAGTTTAAAAACACACAGAAGTAACCGAGTAGACCTACACTGGAGAAAGAGAGGTCACGTCTCAGAACACAAGGTAGGAACCAACAAGAGACTAAAAATATGCAGCATAATATTCATATTGCTACATTCTATGTTTAATAATTGAAATCTATTTCACACTAGCATGGCTGATTCTGCTTTATCTATTGTAATTATACTTCCATCAAGAGTCCTCCTGTAGACATTTGCAATCATTTACAGTAGCTATACCAAAGCTACCAACAACCAGGCAATCAACAGTGCTTGTAATAACAATGTTCTCTCTGGTTAGAGACAATCATGAACTCTCATGTTGTGATGCACTCTAACTGCCACAGGTAAGTGAAATGTCTTCTTTAATACACATATCTTGCACAACTGGCATTTGTACCAACATCTGCAGAAGTTCCACGGACAGATGTATTGCCAAGCTCTAAATGTCACTAGAAGTCTATCTGCAGTTTATTAACTATGCAAAGGAACAGGGAATGTAGGGCAGCTGTAGGTCAAGACAAAGACACGAAGAGGGAGTGTTTGGAAGTCATATAAATTCTGTGGCAACAGATAATGCATGAAAAACTGCTCCTTCTTTGCACTGGGAAGCACCTAGGACTGTGGGCATGTTCTTTCAAAGTAGGAATAACCTTTCCTTTTGACCACATTATCCAACATACATCATACCAAAGGTCTTAACACACACCTTTCCCCTTCAAGTTTCACACTTGCAGTGTTCTCATTCCTGTAGCTCATAATGAAGACATTTATTTTAAAGACTCTGTCAATAAATCAGTAGTTTAGTGTCCTCAGGAGAGGCAAATGGATGACAGAACATCAGTCCTCAAAGCTTCTGTCCAGTTCATGAAAAATCAGTTTACCATAGACACAAACCCCAGTATGTTGGCTTGCCTTGTTACACCTCAAATTGTACCAGGTAGGACCACTTCCTAATAACTAATAGTTTAAATTTTTAAATGCATAAATAAATTAGATTATTCATAAGAAATAAAAAAATGAACAAATCACCTTCTTAATGAGTGGATGCGGCTACAGTCTTTGCGGATTTATATATTGCACACAATTCTACCTGCTATAATCACCACGAGTGCAGCTGCCAGAGGCAGAAGATTGGTTTTGTACTGTTTTCTAAGAAATAATTTGGCATGCTCAAGTATTTCAAGCAGGCAGTTTGGCAAAGGGCAATCAGAGCAGTCAGACAGGCATTATCACTACGAGAAGTCTCTGTGAGCTTTCCAAGCTGCAGTGTAAGTAATCATCTTAGCAGTGGAAAATCATGACCTAATCAATTTTCCTAAGCTGAGTCTTTTGTAGCTGTAGTGATGAATGCCTTTTACTGTAAATGCTATAAAGAAAAAAAAAAAGAAACCAGCAAAAATTAGGAAAATTCATATCTGATATACACTTCAAATAACTCAATACATCCCATTTAAAAAAACCAAAAACAACAACTACTCCTGAGAGAAACCAGCCTGCAGCAGCACAAATTATGTAGATATGAAAAATATAAATTACAGCAATCAGAGTATACGGAATGCATCATGTTTTGGTCACCATATTTAGATACTGAGAATTATGATAAAGAATAAACACTCAACACATCATATGCACCATGACTGAATGCTTAACTCAAGCACATGAATTCTTCCTCCTTGCAATTTTCTTGCAATTCAGTCAACTGTGACCATGTGACATGTGAAAGTTGTAATTTCCCAACTCACTTTTCTTTCATTTTCCCATCTGTCTACATGCTTACTAGGAAGAAAATCCAACAAAACCACACAGATAATATATATTTTAATATAATTCTGTAAAATAGTATTGTCATCTGAGGAGTATTAGTGTACTGCGAAAATCCATATAGTGTAGATCATAATGTTAATAAGTTTGCACATGTTTGAAATTACAGCTTTTTACTGCATAATAAGAAAAAGATTTATGCACTTCTGTCCTAGGACACACAGACACCACATCCTTTCTGTGCTCTCAGAAGTGCTCTTTTGTCGCACAGCTCTGTTAAACAGTCAGCCACTGCCAGATGCTCTGGCTAGAAATGGTCACAGATGGTCAGTTGTCCAGTTAACAGACCAGAATACTCCTCTCGAATCTCCCCTAAAATTGTATCTCAACTGTATGCAGCAGATTTCCAGAGCATGGTCAGGAAGGCATTTGACCTACTTAGGACCTCAGGTCAACTTTGATAACTTAGTCAAGATCAACTCTCCACAATACCGCCAAGTAAACCATCTCAACACATTTCAAACAGCAAGTGGCAAGTCCTATATTACCTTTGCTGATTAGGTGATAAATTGCATCTTTTGATGAAAGAAACTCTCAGTTCTGCATGTAAACAAAGTACCTTCTACCTGGGGATGATCCCAACACATCTGTACTAATACACATTGTAAGAGCTACTGGAGGAAAGAGCAAGTGACCAGTGCAAGGACTCCAGTGGTACTCAGCAAGCTCTGTGCTCAGTCCTGCAAATATTTACCAGTGCTCCTTAAAAATATTAACAGGATTGTAACATGCACAAGAGCTACTTGCTTCTATGTTGAACAAGCAGTGCTTGTCATGCAGTATATCTGTGACAAAGACTATGAGTAAGACAGCAATAGGCTAAAAATAGCAGAGAAAAATCTTTGGTCTTTTGCATTAACCTTTCACTCTTCCTAGATCAGGCATAAACACCAAAAATATTTAAAACCTGCATATTTAAGTGAATATTAAAAAGACACGTCATTTACTAGCAGCATTTACTAAGTAAGTTCTGTATCTCGTGATAACAGTTGGGTGTCCTTCCAACTTATACAAGATTTACAAGATCTGGTTATCTAAGTGTTGTGCAATACATATTTTGTGAGAGGATGATTCCCGCAGCAGGTTAACTCAAGATTGCAAAGCCTATTGCTGGGAAAATAGGTGGCCAAACCTAATTCTGTTGCCTTACAGGTGCAGTGATTTAAGCTCTCTAAGGTGTCACTGTCTTCCAAAAGAGCTGAGAAGTATTTTGTACACTCACCCAAACCACTGACAGTATATTCCAGGTCACTGGCATCCAGCAGAATGGGTCCATTCTCCTGCTGCCCCTCTTCCTTGTAGTAGAGCTTGTAGCCCTGGACAGCTGCAGTGTCCTCAGCGTCCTGCTGCCACTGCACTGCAATGGTTGTGCAGTTCATGGGCTCCAAACGCAGCTCGGGAGACTTCGGCGCTGGGGTTGAGAAATACAGAAAATGTCTTGTATTCTAGAAAAGGCTATTTTTTAGGTAACAATCTAGATGTCCGTCAGTCCAAACTTCACTCCAGACTTTGATTCTAACTCATCTGTGTAGTCAGGTAATTATTTCTTTCTTATGATGTCTGGCTCCCCATAACCTAAATCTAACAACTTAATTTAGAATACAACAGGATAGAAGCAGCTTTTAATTCTGCATCTTAATAAATAAATAAATTTATGAGGTAGTTATTTTTAAGCAAAAATGAAAACATTTCAAATATAATTACAAAGTTACTTCCTGTTTTAAAATGAGCCAGAGTAAATATGATTAACAATACCATCACACTTCATCAAGCATTAATAATTCACTTTAGTAATCAAAACTCAATTAAATCCAAAGCAGAAGGATGTGGACTACAGCTAAGGAATAAAGTTAAAAATTCAAATCTGAATAGTTTTCAAGCTATTTCTGTGAATCTGTTCTTCTGTGTGACATTACTAAATAATAATAAAATCCGAAGCTCAATTATAACAAATTAGACTTCAAATATCAATTTGCATATTCAAAATATATATGCGTTTTTACTAATACAGACACACATGGAACAACTCAGATCCTTAATTAGAACATTACACTGCTAATGTGCAGCATGTTCCAGTTTGCAGAAATGTATTTTACACTGAACAAAATGGCAGGGAAAATCTAGTTCATGCATGTGAGCTGCTCAGACGCTTTAGCTTCCAGCCTCATTTTCCTCTGTCTGATGCAATTGGAATTAAGAAGAAAATTTACAAACCCAACAACCCCGGAATCCCTCGCTGCTGAATGCCCAGCACGCCAAGTTACCTCTGACACTGGTCGCTTTGGGGGTGCGGTGCGAGGTCCACAGGGACGCCTCTCCCCAGCCCACCCTGGTGGCAGCCGTGATGCGCACCAGGTAGAGGCTGTCGGGCCTGAGCCCCTCGAGCAGGTGCTCGGCGGCCGTGCCCGGCAGCTCCAGCACCTGCACCTTGCTCTCGGTGCTCAGGCGGAAGGACACGCGGTACAGCACCACCCGGCCCCGCCGCAACTTGGCAGGAATGGGCAGCCACGAGATGAGAATATCCGTAGGGCTCCTGCTCGTCAAGCTGATTTCAGGAGCTCTCAAGGGAACTAGAAAGGCAAAGACAAAGCTTTTGAGCTCAGAGAAAAAGACAGAAAATTCTTGTCTGATACCTCAGCCCACAATGAGATGTCGGTAATGTAAGACTAAATAATCCAACAAGTTCCGTAGATTCTTCTTTAAGGAGAATTTGACACTTCTCACACTTCTCACCTGCTGCATGCAGAACAGCCTAAGCAAGCTTTTTTCCTGTAAGGCTCTCAACATTTTCTTCTCTTCTTGCTGCCAGCAGTAATCAAAGGCAATCAGCACCTGGCTGGTCTGACACACTGCCTGCCAAGGTTAGATGCAGCAGCTCCAACCGAGGGCCCAGACAGCAACCTGCACTCCAACACTTGGTGCATGTTTTCTTCCACTTACCATGTAATGAGGGTTCTGATAAAAAGACTGGCAGACAACCAGAAATGGCAGTGTTCCATGCTGCCAAAGCTTAACCCTGTCAGAATTTATTAATCAGAGCTAATGATCTACACTGAACAGTGTGTTGTCGCCATGATGTTCAGATTAATTAAATCATTGCACAGAAATAAGTCAGCAGGGTCTTTTACTAAATTCTGATTATACTAAAAAGGCACATAGACACAAAAAACCCCAAAACAAAACAACAGGTTAATTTTTTTTTTTAATCCTAAAAATATTTGTTGGTAGCCTAAATCCTATGCTGCTGTCAAATTCTCATCATGAAAGGAGTTCTTAAAGATCTAGAATAGTTATTGACATGATTTAATGAAAAGTCTTTCAGCATAGAAAGAGACTCTGTAATACACATTGTTGCTCTGTCAGAATGTTATTTTATTCTCATTCCTTTCATGAGCTGCTGTCTTGCACTGTGGTATCCAGAGGTCTCCTTGGTACCAACAGAAATTCAAGACCCTCAGGAACTGCTACCACTGAACTGCACAGCTTGACTCAGTGCAGATAAGAACATTCACCAAAATAACTTCTTACCATCTTCAAGGGTGTGCTGAGTCACATGGTCTGACATCTGACTGGCTCCCAAAGGCATGTAGGCTACAATATAGAAGGTGTAGTTGCTGGCTGGCTCCAAGTCATCAATGATGTAATGGGTTGTATCATTTCCAATCACCACTTGGTACTCTTCATTATTTAAACCTGGTATAGAACAAGGGTTAGACAAACAAAAATTGCTGAAAATCCTCAAACATCACAATATCTTGGCTTTAAGATCTTATGAAGTTAATTTCATGTTCTTCCCCAGACTGCCTCTATTTTTTCAACCCTGTTCAGCAAAAGCTCTTTTATGCACAGGAGTAACTGTGTCTTGCTGTAGTATAGGTTGTGGTGTTTCAGGATTTTCCTCAATAAGGGATGCTGAATGCAACTCTAAACCCTATTTAGCATTAGTCACAACAAACTGTGCTCACTGTACAGTAACACAAGGGACAAGCTCTAATAGCCTTATCATTCATACCCAGCTTCTAAATCTATTTGTTTAGAGTCAGGGGTTTTTTTTCCAAACCTATTTACAGAGCCTTTCTATAGCAGACTGTGAGGAATGTGAGGGCTCCATTCCATCAAAAACAAAACAAACACCCTCCTGCCCCCCAAAAGAAACAAACAAAAAGAATTTATTCAGCAGAAGGGTCTCATTTTAGCCCTGCAACTGCTATTACATTTGATTGACAAGTTTTTTATTTTAATTTGGAGAAAGGCCAATAAGAACAGACCAGAATAATCTTCAAAAATGTTTGGCTCCTTAGCAAGTTGTTAAAAAAGAAAAAAAAAAAAAGAAAGAAAAAAAATTGTCAGCAATTCACACTAAAATATGCATAGTGATGATGCAGCAGTCCTTGTCTTTGTTGGGCTTTATTCCTACAGAGGAAGGCTATAAAGTGGACCAAGTGTGGTGAAAGCTGCTGTGTTAAGGAACAATTCACACCAAGTGCATGTCAACTTAATCAAAACTCTGTAAGAGCCAGCTCCTCCTCTTCACAACTGATTTTATAAACAAAACGAAAGGCAAATTCCACCATTAAGTTTTCCCACATTTATGAATTAACTTGATAGCATTTTAATTAGACAAGATTACGAGCATCTCACAACAGACTAGTTAATGACTTGTTAATTAGGAATTGCAAGGCACGATTTCTGACCTGCTAAACAAGATCCTTGAGCTCAAATTAAAAGGACTTGTTCTCTCATTGAATGGATTGCTGGGCCTCATGCAGAGGCCCTAATGAAACAGCCATAATAGAGAACAAGGCTTGCCTTCCACCACAATCAGTGTCCCCTTTGTGCCTTTTCTAAATCACTAACAAGGAATTAACACACTCCAACATGCACGCTCATCAGACCCTTATTCTTCTTGCTACTATGACCCCAATTTGAATGTAAAATATTCTGCTAAAAGAAACAAAAAACAAACACACAAAACCCACACCTGTTAGTTTTTTCAACTAGCTTGATTAAAACACTAACTTTTTTTTTTATATAGGGAAGAGAACCCGAACTTGTTTTTACAGTGAAGCATCAGAATATGTGAGTTGAGAAATGTAACAATAAGTGATGGCATCTTTTGTATTCAAAGCACCTACCACATCGTGATGTCTATTAAAAAAACGTTTAAAACTGCATACAATTCATGCATTATCCAGTTTTGCTTTCTGTTTAAAGTTTATGGAATCATAAACATCAGTACATCTTAGGAGACTTGGCTAGCACTGCTTTCCTTTGGCAATACTATGTTCTTTCCTCACACTTGCAAAGGAGCTTCCTAACTAAAATAAGAGAGTAATATGTCCATAACTTTTTTGTTTATACATTTATGTTCATAAGAAGCTTCAAGCAAAGATAAAACCTAGTCAGGTCAGATGTATCTGAGAAAATTTTTAACCTTCATTATGGTCAGAAACAGAGTGTGAGGGTAGCATGGGGAAAGACAAGCTGAAAGGAATAATGAAAGCAATACATTAATACATAATATTTACTTTAACAGATAATTATCTAGAATTCTTAGAGAGTAAATAAGATGTTGACAATGTCAACAGTGTATGTTAGAACTGACCTGGTACAGTGTGAATCTCACCAAAATATTGTCCTTAATATTTAATTTTCATTTCTTTAAATGCAGTTGTTTCTAAATTTACATTAGAGATATGGTTGATGTAATAATTTTTCCCAAAGGCATTTTCTAGACTTTGAATAATGCCTCTAACATGAGAGCAAGATCCTCAGAAAGGTTTACAGACTACCACTCTATCACTTAGAAAGTTATTATTTTTACAGAAGTGCAGTCCACTAGCCCTTGAAGTTCAACATTTTTCTATAAAATAAGACAAAAGCAATGTCTAACGTCTGATGCAAATTTCTGATACTGTGCAATCATGTTACAAAATTTAAAATGCAAGCAGATCACCTACATTTTGAATCCCACCACTGTAATTACTCCTCTTTACACAGCCCTCTCTACTCTCCCTGTGTGGATTGTTTCACTAATGTGAAAGGATGCACAACAACATTACATTAAATAAAATAAATAACATAAGACAGGAAAGGTGAAAACATGGATATTTGGGAAAGTATGTTCAAATAAATCAGAGGTTTCTGTTTGGGTGCTTGCTTGTGTTTGAAGTTTGTTTTGTTTTTTACACCAAGACAAGCTATAATCTCATTTCACAAAATATAACCTTTGGATAAGCAAGCAAATAAGGCAGGGACCGCAAAATTGTTTTGCGGAAAACATACAGAAGACACCTCCTTTCACTACCGTGCAAAATTATTTCCTGCACAAACTTCCCTAAGGACAGTTTCCCAGTTTTCTTTGAAGTTATCTGGTCTCTGCTCTCCACAATTACCCAGATAAATTATCCAGTGTGACTTTATTCATATTAGCTCTAAGAGGGGATTGTGAGCACAATACCTCAGTGATTGAAAGAGTAGGGGGTAATTTCCCACACCTCTTGTTCTCATTATCTTTTAAAACTCTTTCCTTCCTTCCTTCCTTCAGACAAAATTCTCCTGTGTCCCGAAATATCCCACTTGCAAAAGCAAATGTGGCTATTCCTGCATCAGCTTTAGAGTAATTAAGCTGTCCTTCCTGTCCTCTGCTTAGCAGATGGCAGGCTGGTATTCCACACAGAGCTGAGCATCTGCAGTCCTGCCCTTGAATAAACCACTTACTGAATAGCAACAGAAACAGAAATCACTCTGAGAAAACAGGGCTGCAATGCACCTCACTTGAAGCCATGCACCTAACAATTTTTCAAGTCATTAAGCCATCATCTCCTGCTTTTGAAAAATGGCTGTTTTCTACCACCTTAAATTACCTTAATGCAAAGCAATTACATAATACTAAGGGTTTTTAAAATGTCTAGTTACTAAGTAATTTTTGTTCCAACTATCCATTCCATTCTATACAGGAACTTTTATACCATTTTGGAGACTGGGATAAGCCACTCATGGCCATCCAGCCTTTGCATAGACTTTTCTCATTACAGGAGACCAAGGGGTGAGAGAAGAGTAGATTTTACCATTTGGCCAATTTTCCCTTTAAGAGAAGGTAGTGAAGACAGAGTATCAACTATATTACTCCAAAATATATCAAAGCCAGTAAAGTCACAAGAATCTGGGGATCTAGACAAAAGAGCAGTCTGTGGTGAGAAGTTCAGCTCTGTAAGCCTCCAGGACAATGCTGTACGCTCTATTCTTCCCTGCCATGCACACACTGAAGAGGAAAGGCAGAAATTCCTGCCGAGGACAGAGGGAAATCCAGAGAGCACTATGGAGGCCCCAGGTTCCAAGGTCCTGTCCTGCAGAATCTGCTCACTGGAGCCATCAGACACAGGTAAGAACACTCAGTCCCAAAATGAGATTATGGGGGAAAAACATTTCCCCCCCTGTTGATTACAGTATGTATTTATATGCTGGAATGCTCTGATGCAGCACAGAATATGAACCACTCAAATCTGACAGTCTTTGCAAGGACATACAAGTTCTTGTCACACTGAAATCTTAGATGGCATTGAAATCAAAGTGCTTACCTTCTGCCTTCATGTAATGCACAGAGTATGCAATCACTTTGTCTGAATTGTAGAGCGGCCTCTCCCAGGCCAGCAGGATTGCTGAGCTGGACATGGTTTCAGCGTGGACGTTGTAAGGGGCACTGGGCCTGTCCTCGGACATAACCACAGTCAGCCTGGCCCTGGAGAGAATGGAGCCCTGGCTGTTCTCAGCCATGCACTGGTAAATGGCGTCGTCTTCAGGAATGATCTGGTTAATCACCAATTTACTGCATCCAAAAGGAAGAAAAAGGTGGAAAAGAAGGTCACATCTTGGATAAACTTAGCTTCACGTAAGTGAAACAAGTTATGTTTGCCTCTGCTTCCTAAGTTTAGTGTAATTGATTTACATGCCACAAATTTTTCTATTACAAATGGATGTTCAGCAGTGAAATTCAGCACCTTGAAGCATTCTGCAAAACCTGCCATGTTTCTGTTTGTGCCTGCAAAGCCAGGCACAGTAAAAACAAAACATCTATTCCCTCCTGCTAAAGCAGACCCTTTAACCAACTCTTTAATATAAACTGCTCACTCAACAGAAGTAGTAGCAAGATTCTGCTACTCTGTAAATCTAAAGCAACTCTGTGGTGAAACTCTTCAGTTCAGTCCTGCCCACCCTCCCTGCCAGGTAAGGCACTTACCATATAAGCTTTACTGATTTTAGGCATTGATTAATGTGCACCCATCACTACATTTAATGGCCCATTTCAGGTTGACTTGAGTTCTATCTTGATTTTCTATAGCTACTTACTGTAGTGTCATCTTTTGGCAGCACATCACTAGCACAGCTCTCCTACAGCAATTGCAATCTTACCTGTTGTACATTTTTATTCTACCGTTGGAGTGTATTCTCCTTCCATTTTTCAACCATGAAATTTTGGGGGCAGGATTTCCTTCTGCTTGACAAGCAAAACGAGCAGTACCAGCTCTAGGCCTTGTTAAGCTTTCTGGCCATTCCACAAATGAAGGTGGAGCTACAGATAAGTTACAAGAGGAAAAAATAGTTTAAAAATCAAGCCTCTACAAATGCAAAGACAGTCATAACAATAATAATAATTACTTTTCCAAATAGAAACCTCTCTCCTCAAGCCACTCAAACACACATATACACAAGCAGAAAGCACATTCCTTGTACACAAAGCACAATTGTTTAGACACCCTATCTGCACAGATAGTATTTTCGTTTGGGCATTTATGAATACAAACAAATCAAACTCCAGAATATGACATACTGTTCTCTCATAGATACATGTGACATATTTCTACTGGGTTACAGGGTCCTTTTCCATGTTGAAAGCCTGTCTTCCCAGAGCAAACATTGCACCTGGGTATTCCAGGTGCCAGCTCACAACTCAAATCTTCAGCATCTGACACTTCTCATCTAAGTCAACAGACGGAAGAACGCAGCCACAGTTCTGTGACCTGCTCCATCTCTGCAGTCTCCCTACAGCCCTTGGCACAGGGTGTTGGAGATAAAAAGACAGCCCAGCACCCAGCAGAGCCCAGAAGGACAGACAGAGGCTGTCCAAGCCCTGCAAGGGAAGCAGCTCACCCAGCACCGTGAGAGTTGCCATGGCCACGGTGAAGTTGCGCGTGCCGGGAATGGTGGCCCGGCAGGCGTAGACCCCGGCGTGCTGCACCTTCACGTCAGAGATCATCAGGTTCCCGTTGCCAAGGACCCGCGTGTTGAACACGTCAATGGACTTGTGGTCTGTGAGAGAGCAGCAGAGCTGAGTTACAAGGCTGTTCATCTAAATTATTTAACTAAATTGGGTTGTCAGTGCAGTGAGGTTAGAGTATAAAAGTAAAAAAAATGCAAAGGAAATCACAGCTGAGCCTTCAGAGGTTTCCATTTTGCATTTACTTTGCTCTTCACTAGCTACCTGACCATTCAGATGGTTGGGCCTCATCACTTCTTAAGTGGTTTAGATCTGGAATTCACCACCTCAGTTGAAGTCAGCCTCCCATCTGCCTAGCACTATGATCCAGTTCATCACTACCAACATCCACATCATCTTTACAAACAGTGATCAACCACCTCCTGAATTACACTGCAGATAAAACTAACACATTTGCTTACCATGCATTTTCTCCTATTTTCACAGCAAATGCTCTATGACTATAATGTGAATGTTTTTCCTACTTGTTTGTCTGTAAGAGCCACTGAATAAACAAGGAAAGACACATTTATTTCTTACACGTTGAGAAACAGAAACGAAGGAAAATTTTTCATGGTTTGCTTCTACACATACAGTCCTGACTTCCACATTTAGGTACATGTTGGAATGAAAAGAGAAAGTAGTTTTCATGAACAATATGTGATGCACTGCTCAATGTTATTATTCTTACTGCATTCCCTCTTCTCTCCTTCCAGGCTGACTGTCCTGGGTTTGTCTATTCATAGTCCAAATGGCCCATTAGCACAAGGTGCAAACCACATTCTCACAGGGCTTCTAAGAAGAGTAGAAGGAACTCTTGCAGATCTGTTTCAGGGATGCAGCCATCCCAGCCTGCCCTCACCACCAGCTCTACTCCAGTCACCACCCTGCCTGTCCCTGTGCCCACCCTGTGCCCGGGGCAGTGCACACTGAAGCAGGGAGTCCAAAGCTTCGGAAAACCTCGGGGCTTTTTGACAGCAGTACTGAAGCACAGAACTGAAAGTATTTCACTCATTCTACCTTAACCTACTAATCGTTCCCTACTGCACAAAGCCTCAGAACAGAAACCTAATTGCTCAAATCCCTTCTTTCCAGTTTTACTTCCTCTCCACAGGCTGAAGGTCGCATGTTGTAATTTTAAGACCTACCTAACCGGCTCCATGAGATGATTGGCTTTGGATTCCCTGTGGCTACACACTCCAGTATGACAGTTTGATGAAGAGATGCTGTAATGTTTTGAGGACCAGCTATTATAGATGGCTTGTGAAAAGGCTTCAAGTCTGAGGCTTTGCAGAGATAAAAAAAAAGTGATAAAAAGTGAGCACAGACGAATAAAAAGCTCAAATAAAACAGATTTTTTTAGGGACGTTGAGAGTTACATTTACACCAAAGCTGTATTTCAGTAAGTGGGGAAACTTGCATTGAGCAATATTTTAGCGAAAGATAAAAGCAAAATTATTTGGACAAATGGTTCACCTACAGCTTTTCAAAGCTCTTAAGTGTTTTTGCTGTACTGTAAGAAAAAGAAGATGGTGCCACTGGTGGTAAATACCTGGAATAACACTCAGCACTGCCTCGGTGCTCTTACGTCTGTTGGCTGCAGTTGTGGCAACACATCGGTAATTCCCAGCATCCTTCTGCTCAACACCATAGATCTGAAGCACTCCTGTAGGCAGAGCAGTTATCCTGCCACAGAAACCAAAAATAAGAAATGTAGACAAACATTCAGCCAGTGAACACAGTCATAGAATTAACTCCTTGATTTACAAACAGCCATTGCTACACTGACCCCAAACAGCAGGCTGGAGACTCAAAAACATTCCCAATACATGACTCACCTTCCTGCCTTTCTGAACTACAGGCAAAATTCCCCTCAGCACCACAATGAGAGCAGAGGAATTTACTTTCAACAAGCAGGTCTTTCTCACCCTCAGAATCAACCACCCCAGCCTTCTTTAGCCTGCTACTACATTCATACTGTTCAGGTTGGATGATTTTTTACAGCAGTTTCTGATATATGGGCATAACTGGTGTACAGTTCCCAGAAACCCACCTGGGGTTTCAACTTTTAGTTTCTCTTTTTTTCTTCTTTTGCATGTGGGGTATCGTAGACATTTTCAAATGGAGTTACAGGTCAAAAAGCACAGGAGTCAATTCAATGAACACAAACTGGACATGGAAAAGAATCTAGCAGAGAGCAGACTGCATTCTTCAAGTTCATCAGTTCTTGAGAAGACCTGCTTGCATAGAATTTTCCTGGTATGCAGTGTTTTAACTCCGTTTTCTGTATATATAAATCTATATTGTTCCTCTAAAGAAAAACAAGTTCAGCATCAATTCTTCAGTGAAAGCCATCCCGCTAGATCAAGCCACTCCCAGAGCCAAAGTTCACCCATTCCATTCCCCACTGCAATGCCTGCTCCTGAGGATGACTTGCATACAAAATTCATCAATAGGAATTCAAAGATCAGTGATTGCTGTGCAGATAACAGTGGGTGACTCTGGTCTGCACACATAACATCTATTTAAAATTCATTAGCAACATACCTATGACCAGCTATTTCAAGAGTTGACATGGAAGCTTTTTATTGTAATGGCATTGCAAGTATTCAGATGTTCTTGTAGCAAGATCAGAATGATAGCAAAGAATAAAATACATTCTAAAAAGTGTAACCCTACATACCTGTCCATGACTAAGGGTAAAGTTGTTCTGTTCACTTCCCATGTCACAGTGGCAGGAGGGTTTGCTGTTATTTTACAGGCGAATCGAGCTACTCCACCTTCTTGGACTTCAGCTGAAAGTGGCTGGACTTCAAATGCAGAAATGGCTAAAAACAAGAGAACATCAATATTAAGGGACTAAAGTGAGAAAAAATTCCTGGTTAAATTAAACTAGTTCATAGATCAACTTGTAAAAATACCCAGAAATACTTCACATTGCCCTTTTATTTCTGTATGCAAAGAAAAATGGATTTAACTGCTTTGTCAACTTAGCTCAATAGCCTGTTTTCACTGGTTGAAGGTTTGCTTAAAAAAACTTTGCTTTAACCTAATTCAGTAAAAAAATGTTTCAATGAAAATAAATATGACACGCTCAAATAGCATTAAGCACACAAATTGACAGGCATGCAGCTGGAAACCATATCAATTATTAGACTAACAAAGTTCAAGTCAATTTAACTAGTTTGGGACAGCCTTAAAAAATTTGACTGCAATAGGCAATTTCCAAAACAACTTTTGGCTCCTGACTCACTTTAATAAAACAAAGCATTTGCAGAGTTGTAAATGTTCATGTGTGGTAAGAAAAAGAAATCAAAATTAAAAAAAAAGATCTCAAAATAAGTTTAAGCAGGTGAGAACACTTTTATCCCAACAGTCTGAGCAGTCACCAAGCTAACAACTGATGCACAGAGCATCAATGTCATTTTGAGCATCTGCAGCTTGAGGAGTTCACAATATTGAGCCAACTGAAGCAGCAGATCAATAGATACTCTGCAGCTAATAGCTAAGAAATTGATCAGTTGTTGGATTTCCTTGCTCAAAAATAAGGGAAAGTAATAAAAAACCTGCTAATTAATTGCTTATTTACTGCTACTTACAGAACAACTAACAGAACAATTCTTCATAAGCAACTCCTTTTGGATAACTCAACACACATAATTTCACAGGTTTCTACCTCCTGTAACTGCAGAGGGAACAATCTCTGTAAACCTAATGGCACTTTTTTGTTGTTTTTTAAAAAATCAGATTCCAATTAAATTTCTACTCCTGTATAAATGATACAGAAGCATGGTTGCAATAGATAAACCAACAGTAGAAAGTAACCCGTCTCTTAATATTCAAGTTTTGTGTTTAAATAACTTCTCTATTTTACTTGCTTATTAATGGAAAAGGTTTTTCGTACTACTGACCCCAAGACATCCTCAAAAATGCCATGGGGGATACAGACAGCACTGATGCACACCAGGCATTCTACTAGCCCCATCATTTTAATGGTACAGCACAGCGTTGAGAGATGAACATTGGGGTGTGAAGGAAACATGAACTCACCTGGCTTCTTCCCCCCCTCCACGCACAAATTAACTCCTAGCACAGGCCTAACCACACAGCTGAAAGATTCCTATTACACGCCTATTTCACTTTCCAGGTGTGAATAAATGCCCTTTTTTTTTTTTTGCATTGCATTCCTGTAGCTGCATCAGCACTGCAGGAATGAGTGTTCTAATCACACCAGCAAAGTGCTGCAGCTTCATGAACAGACCTCCCAAAGACTGTGGATAACAAAAGCACAGACCCACCTTGTACAGCAAAACCACCTGAAAGCAGCTGGAGCCACATGCTGCAAACACTGTGGCCACTGTAAGCGAGGTCTGGCACTGGAATGTGGCTCAGCCCCCTGGACACAGGGAGCAGAGATGCCCCTGGTACCCCTTGTTCTGCTCCTTCACTTTTTAGCAGTACCAGGTTCAATCAAGAACACATAAAGACCCCCACAACATGCATAAAGATGTTACAACAGAACTCTCACATTTAAAGCCTGTTGGAGAGACACAAAAGCAGTTCTTAACATGTTTTCTTTTGATTGCAAAGGAATCATCAGAAGTAAAAAAGACTTATTTACAAAAGCTCACTTCACAAAATAGATTCAGTACAAGGCAAATAACCTACACATAGAGCAGGTTGTTCCCATATCTCTAAACTTTCTGGATTTGCTTTGTGATGGATTTGATGCCATCCAGCTCTCCTGTAGTGTTCCACCACAAAGTAGAGAGGTGAGGGAAGTGAAGAAGAAACTGGAATAAAAGGAATCCAAGCTTCGCAAGAAGTGTTACTTCCTTCCCTTCTTCTTCATTCTAATTTCTCCCTACACAAATGTATGTTCAACTGGATTCAGAATAATATTTCCCTAGTGCCATTCTTAACAGATTTTCTTTCTTAAAAAATACAATGCTTTACATTCTTCATTTATTCACTGAAAGTATGATGCAGCCAAGTAGGCAAGTCTGCTCACATTTCAAAATAGAATCTCTAGGAATGTAATAAAGGCATAAATGATATGAACAATCCAAACCAATGCAATGTGAGTTTCAGAACCATTCTGTAGCACAGCTGCACCACAGCCAGTGGCATGAAAAAGGATCATTGCAACAAGGCAGAAAGGTAATCATACAGGCTTACTGAAGCAAAGCTCCTTCACAGCTTTAAGTTTCATCTACATTGGAACTGTAAATTACCTAGAATTTTCTTATATTGGTACACTTACTTACAGAGACACAGTGAGACAAATGAAACACAATACAGGTTTTCATTTATGTATATAAAAATAATTATTTACTTCCATGCACTCAGTGCATTACAGCTGTAGATTAAAGACAGAAGTGACACTGTCCAGAACTACAAAACAAACTGAGGGCAATTAATTTCACAGACCACAAAATGCCATCACAATAGCAGGCAAGAACAGGCTCAGCTACACTGTATAGAAAGTCCAGTGCAAGTTGTTAATAGAAGCTGATATGTAAAGAACATTTTTCCACCTGAGCAGGATGTATTTCCCCTGAAAATTCATCTTTAAAGACAGCAAAATTCACAACTATAAAGAACTACACAAAATCTTCAAAAAAACTTGTTATGTTACTAAATGGAATTTTTAGAAAGAAAAAATCCCCGCTTACCTCTTATCTAAGTTCATACACTGTTTATCAGTTTAGCTCAATGCTTGCTCCCTCTGTGTCTTTCTTTACATACACCTCTGGTTTCTTCTTAATTCTGACTTTATTTGTTCCAGTAAAATCTGTTTTTACAAGTCTATTGCTGTCTCATGAAATCTGACCTCTTTGTAACAGGCTTGTTTTCCTGGCAAGCACTGATTCCAACTCAGAACCCCAAGAACAAGTCATTAAAGCCGTGCTGTTAAGAGGCCAGAGCTCTATAAAATGGATAAGAAACAAAGTCTCAAGAGACATACCCTGCTCCCAAAAACAACCCTGCAACGCAATAAATGTAAGTGCCTTTTTATTTGAGTTTCCCCCTCTCTTCTCCAGTCTATTTAATCATTTTGTTCCCAGATTTATAGCCAAAAGAAAATGATTAATGCTACTCTGAGAAGCTGATGCTCTCACCCTTTTTAACTTGCAAGATACCAAACGCTGCTTAAAGAAGCAGAAGACAATAACTAGAAACTGCATTTACTTGTATAAATTACTGAAATTTATGTGATAGGTTTTTGTACAGTTACTTCTGAGAATGAAGATCTTTACTGGGCAGAACTGTGTGATTTATGCCACCAATGTTATCTATGCAGAGAGAAATCAGACCTCAGCTCAGGTATGAGTTCCTTCATTTACCATCGAGGCAAATATCCACAGGTTCAAAACCCAAAAGATGCTTTCTGTGACATGCTGATGAAGTATTAGACAACTGCTGCTGATGCACATGGATTGAATACATTAAGGTATGAAGAAGTCAAACTTAAGAAGCTCATGCCTCACACCTTTTGTTTGTTTGTATGCAGCATCAGTCCTTCACTGACTTTAATTATGAAAAGGAAAAGACCAAAGCAAATCAAGCAATCAAGCAAAGAAGAACAACACACACCCACTTCATTCCCTCCTGAAATGAAGTCCTGAAGTTTGCAACACAAATCCAGTGACCTGTTCCCTTACACACTGCACTTCCTGCTTACACACTTCATGCCATTATGAATTCATTTTCTGAATGAATTTTCCTAAGAGGCAAAAGAAATTCCAACAAGCTACATGTTGATTACTGTTTTAGTACAGCTGACCCTAGCCCAAGACTGGACTACAACTGTGAAATAAAAAACCTGTAAGAATGAAAGATAAACCCAGAACTGAAACAGTAGCACAGTTCTCAACTAACCAGAATACACCAAATACTGAGACACTGCAGCACACAATGATGATGCTTCAGTCTTTCTCTAGAGATACTGGTCACTCAGAGAGATGAATTCCTCAGGTGGAAAGAACAAAAGTGCATAATGCCATTTGTACAAGGCATCTGTTAATGCTATTGAGAATTTCACAACAGCCCTAACTCTTCAAGTGAAGCCAAGAATCTTCCCATTTTTTTAAACTCTCTGGTGAAGAGATTTCATTTGAGAAAAATAAACTTGTATGTTAAAGATAAGCTATGGCTTTTTCCAAAGAAATACATTTCAGGGAAGCACATGACAACTCTTGTCTTGATCTAGTTTTTGTGATGCACTCTCTCTGAAACAGGGTTGAAAAATCCAACAAATATGCATGTGTATTATATTTTAACACCAAAGCCAATTTGCACATATTTTCTTGGAGTTTTTGCAGTTTCTCTGTTCTTGTAGGAATGAGGCTTTAAAGAGATTATGAAAGGCATTCTGCCATGTCTCTTGGCTACACAGACACACATTTCCAATGATTTGCTGCTCAAATGACACACTTTGGTCTGGATCTGGAATAAACTTTATATGAGTATACACTGACAGATCCAGACACTTGGCAAGACTGCAGACACACAGCCCTTCTCCTCGTTTCTGAACAAGCATGTGGAATACACAGAGCTGGGGCTGTCATCAAGGGATACAATGGGTGAATCTTCCCTGAGGTTCCCAAGAGAACTAGTAAAAAAATAAGTTTTTTGAGTCCAAGTTCTGCTTATTACATACAGTTCAGAGGTGAATGTCACACAAATTCAGCAATATGGGTAAATATTTTCATAACTGTAAGTGAAAAGGGATTACTGTGAAAGGGCATCCTGTATGCTCTACCAAAAGCAGAGTGGTTTCTTACACTGACCCTTAGAAATTTAATCAAGTGTTGTTTGACCTAGAATTACTATATTTAAAATGTGAGGCATAAAAGTAACAGATTTCAGGAGAAAAAGAACCTGACCTGTAAGGAAAGTTCAAAAGTGCTGGGATCTGATTAGCTCTGGGAAAGGAATCTCAAGAGAGGAGAGATAGTCTTACTGATTAATGAGAGTCATTGCTCCCTGTTTTCCCTAATACTTCTTTGTATATTTGGAAGACCAGAAAAAGCAAGAAGAGGTTTTAGCTCCAGCATGGGAAGTTCAGGTGAGGTTGCTGAATGGAAATGTATTGGCAGGGAGCAGGCAAACAAGGGAGGCAACTGCATCTGCAAAGACTTTATCTCACTCATTGTCTGCACATCTCCCTCCTCTAATGGCCATTATTTAAGGCAAACAACTGAGCTGAGATGGAACTGAGCTCCATCTGTAAGAGGAAGTGATACCATCCAGAACACATTTGGCCCTTTCAGGCACAAAGGAAAAGTGTCAGTTCATTCTGACTGTTATAAAACACTGTAATTCAAACAGCATACTGGTAATGGCATTCTTATAAATTATTGGTGATTTAACCCTTCTGATAAAATTTGAAGTGTGGCTTTTTCACTAAAGTTACTGTTATTTTTCATTTCTGCCAATTGGTTGGAAAAATAAGCTTAACTAAAATACACTTTTTCTATAACCTTCCATTTTAAAGAGATATTCTGAAATTGCATGGTTTTGTACTACTATTGACTAAAACTTTGGTTTAATATACTTAGTTTTAATTAAAAACCAAACCATGCTGAAAGCCTAATACTTAAACTTAATTGGAACAAAATTAGTTGCTTTAAAAAAAAAAATCAGAGGCAGCACTAAATAAATAAATAATCAATCAGATAAATCATACAGGCTGCTGACATCACTGCCCACATGTTAAAAACTCAATGAAAATTCTGGAGAATGCTCTATGAGGTGCTTAACTTATTACATGAGAATTTTCAAACTGTATTTGTATTTCTCTGTATTAATAATCCCTGGCAGTAAATGCTATCACATATTGCTATGTTAATGAGTTGTGCTAGCCTAAGAAAAAGCAACTGATAGTAATTAAACAACAACTGTTCTGTCCTCCCCAGAATCTAAAACCAGGGAGGGGACCATGGTGCTCATGAGCCTTTTCTCAGATATAACTTAAGGCTCTCAGGGTGGTTGTTCTCACTTGCATGCTGAGAAACACCTGTAGGAGGGAAAAAGGGGAGGAGAATAATGACCCATCCTGTTCCAACCCCTGTAGCTGCAGGAGAGGAGAGAATGCAGAATGCTGCACGTTATCCTTATCTAATGCACAGGGAAGTCCTGATTACAGGTGGAATCTCCAACACCAGGACCCACAGATTTTAATGTCCTTGAAGTAACCCAGGCCCCACCATACCTTCAGTGCCTTTCCAACTCCAACTGCCTTTCTTTACACTTCAAACAAGCTTTTCCAGACAATTTCACTTCCAAAGGTAGCATACATTTTAAAGGATTAATGAACCAGTTCACCAGTTTTTAAATCCATACGTGTGTGTGTGTGTGTAGCATAACTGCAATAGTTAGAAAAACCAGAGTCTTGAAGCTCTCACTTCACCTCACTGATATCTTGGGAAAAGCTTTGCTAGAATGGCACCTTGTACCCTCTAATCCTGAATTAAACTAAATCCTTTTAATGCACAACAAGGAGATTGCTGCTATTAATCCCTGGATTTTAATGAGGTACTAACACTAAACGGTTAGACATGACTTTAAAATCAGTATGCACTCAAATTGCCTGGAAATGTGGCTAAAGTGTGTTCATTTTACCTTTCCGGGTTGCTTCCCAACTTCCTATTTTAGCTTTAATTCTTGCCTTTCCTTTGTTCTTTGAAGCTGCTTACTACAAACTCAGAAAGAAGGCAGGACAGACAGACCCAAGACAATATGACAGAAACACATTGGTTTGCCATGACTATGACACATAATTTCTCAATATGAAAAACAAAATAACTTTCCTGGGAAATCCAGAGGTTACACAGAAAAAGTGTGGAAGGAAATGATGATATTATGCAACAGAAGAGAAATATTTGAAGGAAGCAAGAAAAATAAGAGAGAGACCAAATCAAAAAGCAGCCTTGAATTACTGATATCAAATCTGAGGAAGAAAATCCTTCCCTTTAGTATGAAAACTGTAGCAGCAGTTTTAAGGATGATGGTTCAGAATTGCATTGAAAAAGGAGTCCAGACTCAAACTATTACCTCACAATTAAATAATAGGGAGGTTAAATGAAATGAGACTGAAACTGCCACATTGATTTGACACTATCAATAATTGATATGGGAAACCTAATGATCTCTCTATCTCACAACTGTTTTAACCATTTGCCATTTAGAATCTCCTAGCAGGCATTTTAACATTTTAGAGAAGTTGGACCAGAATTACTGCTGGTACAGAACACAATGATATTCTACAGCAATCATTCTGATGCTTTGGAAAATCCTGCAGAGTGGGAAATTACAGAACTGCATTTTTATGAGCTGCTAGCTTAGCACTGCAATTTGGATTCCTGAAAACACAAACCTAAACAATAATAATAATACTTTTAAAAAATTTTAAAAAGTCCAAATATTGAAAGAAGCTAACAAGATTAGAAACACCATTTCTACAGCATGAAAGACACAAGCACAGAATATGAGCCACGTTTGGTCAGGAAAACTGACATTCTGAAAATTGACATTCCCTTTAGACAAAACTGATCCTTCACACCATGTGCTCCTCACGTTTCAGTTCACAGAACAGTACTGCTGCATCTAAGACGCAAATTTTTCTGAAGCATTAACCTGCAAAACCCTTTCAAAATCACATTCTGAGTTTTGGAGGGACCAGAAAATGCTCTGCACATAGGGGTAACTAAGGAAAGCTTTCACTGATAAATACCAAGAAGATCCCAGATGAGGTGATGAGTGACGATTTGAGCCATCTGTCCTTTCTGCTACTCTCCACTCATTACTTCTGCTCTGGACAAACCTCCAAAGCCCTGACTGCTCAGCTAAAAGCTGAACTCCTTTGCACAGCTTACTGCATTTTGCCTCCAACATAGTGCCAGACAATTTGGGAAACTGCTCTGCTGAAACTTATGGTCACCTTGCAAAGACAATTACTCCAAGCCAATCACATACTTACTTCCACACTAAACTGAGCAGTGAGAGAGAAATGCAACAAAGAAAGTAATGGAAAAGGTAAGAAACAAAGGTTTGTTCTCATTTTTCCATTCCTCCCTCATATTCTTGCCTGCTTGCACAGGTATCTAAGAAGTGCAATGACTAGAGTCAGTGAATTCCAAACTAAGATGCAGATCACGAGGAATTACTCTCCAATCTCTGACAAGGGTGGAAAGAAATCATTAGCCTCCTATACAAAACCCTACTTATATAAAATACAAAGCAAAACTGCTTCTTTGTGCATTAAAGCCTTCGTACAGCAATGTTCACTGTCTCTGTTTAAAAAAGCAAAAATTTAAAATTGTCTATTCACAAACTACCCACTACTCTTCTGGTACTGAAGAATGCTATAATCTAAAGGCAATGAAATGGAGAAGCAAAGAGGTCAACAGCCTGAGCACCCTCGAACAAAAGTTCCCTTGGAGATGTCAGCTGCAATCTCATTTGTTTCCTCACACACTTTCAGGTCCCCCTGCTCCTTTCTTTAAAGCTCCTAATTCAGTGGCTGACAAATGATCATTTTAAAAATCCCTGTACAGGAATAACCAAGTCTGAATTTGTCACTGAAGATCATTCAGCTCTCCATCGTTTGGGCTGGGACTAGATTCTATAAAAGTGCTTATGGCTACACATAGGCAGTTTGCACCACCAGCTTCTCAAAGTTGGGACCAGTCTGAAGTTTCATATGAAGTATTTTCTCCTCCTGAAATCCTGGAAGTCAACTGGGCTATTCTGGGCCAGGTTTTTAGGGAAATGTAGTCATTTATCCTTTCTTTGCTCCACTATATCCTTATTCCTTCATTTCTCAGAAAGTGGGAAAATATATTGTCTTCTCCACTGTCCCAGTTTCATGATATCTACATACAGAACAGAAGTTTTGTGAGCAACTTTCTGATCAATTCCAGTGCAGAAAGTCAAGAGGCCTCAAGTGGATGCATCTTGAAGACAGTTCACAGGAAAGAAGGAAAACCTTGACAAGTTAAGAAGAAATACCTCAATGCATCACAATACATCAGGAATCTCTCTGATACTGATCAATTTTTTCAAGGCTAAAAGCAATAATTTATTCTCAGGATATATTGTACTTTAAGAAAGATACTCTTTTCTGTTGCTAAACAGACAGCACTAAAATTTGGAAAGTGTTAACCTTAGCAACAGAAAGAGTTCATAATCAGCATGTCCACTCAGTATGTTATGGGAAAAAAAAAATCTTAAAACAGTTGAAGAAAACTGGCTCCTCAGAAGTGGATAATCACTCATCAAGAAGATCTCTTCAATGCAAAAACACACATGCAGGAACAGAAAGGCACAATTTGACAAGGTGACTATTAGAATGTATTGTTCCCTGCTCACTTCTTCAAACCACTGGAACAGCCACAGAGCTTGTTATCCATGCCATATTAACATAATTGTGACAATAAATGGGATCCTGGGCAGCAGCAATGTGCCAGAGAAAATAACAGGAGGCTCCTCACTGACACACTTATTTTACAGTTTGTTCTCCTGCCCATCAGCTGCTCTTAGAGCCACACTGAGATGAGAATCCAATATTGCAATGCAAGGGCATGCATCAGAATTCTCAACCTGTGAGGGAAGAAAGTACAGGGTAATACACCCAGGTCTTGCTGTTTTACCTTGATAGAAGCAGCTACCAATATTGCAAAAATGTCACCATTTCTGCAGCTATGTGCAAGTACTCACATGAGTACACATATTGCCTTACTACACCTGAATCACTTAATAAGAGGCAAAAAATGTACCACTACCACCCTTCCCAACAAAAGCAGACAAACATATCACCTCAGGAGTTATCACTAGCACTGTTTTAAAGGAATTAAAAGCTTGAGGCTTTGAAAAATGTGGCTCTATATATTCAACAGTTTATTGATGGTGTGACTGACATTCCTTACCAAACCATGTAAACAAGCATGAGAGATTTGATCTTTTCACTTCTGAAGGCATCCCAGCTGGGGTTTTCCCTTCTCAGTCTATCTATCATCCAGGCAACAGTGTGTGGCCCCAGAAGGCACAATAAATGCTAATGCACTTATCAAGGAATCCCCTTCTGCTCTTCTGCAGACAAGAAGCATAGGAAATAGGAGAGAAAAGGCACACAGTAAGCCACATTAACCAGCTTCAAAGCTGCTCTACTTGTGTGGCTGCATGCATTCAGGAGAAAGAACACACCACTTTCTCCCTGCAAGGACTGATTTCCTTCAGCAGTTTGCCCAGTGATTGCCTTCTAGTATCTATACTTAATCCCACAGATGCCTTTCTTTGGAGTTGCTGCCATTCTGTGAAGAATTAGTTCTGCTTAATAGCCCAACTGTTGCATGGGGAACATCCAGCAGTTTTGCACTTTACAACACGAAGACAAGGATCAGAACACAAGCAGGATTTTGCAACAAAAGACATGTCCCTTCACAACTAACCTAATCTGGCATCCAAAAAGAAAAACCAAAAAAACCCCACAAGACCAAACAAAACCAAAATAAACCCACACAAGTCAAAATAGAACATGAAAGATTTAAAGATTGACTACTATGATTCTAAAGTTCCTCAAATAACAAGAAAAATTTAATAAACACTCAGTGCAACACACAAAAGACAATTTCAGCACTTTGCAACAAAAATCTGCAGCACTGGAAGCATAAATCTGCCCCATTCTGACCAATGAATTTCACTGCAGATGCCAGCAGAAGGGTAAGACCTCCATTTATTGGTCTTGTATCACTATAAATAAATAAATGTTACTCCTGGCTAAAATAAAACTAGACCCTAAGCAGAATGCAAAACCCACTCTTCACCTCACCCTGCCTAGCTCATCAATCAGAGGAAGCACCAGAGAGCACATCCCAGGCCAGGAGAGGGGCCCCACACATTCCTGTGCTGCACCACCCACCCTGCGCCTCCGCTCACATCTGGGGGAAGGCAGAGGAAGGGGTTCCATTTCATACAGTGGCAAACTGACACCATCCCCATATGAATGAGTGTAAGTTGATATGGTGGTGCTGTTAAGTCTCCAGACTGTCAGAAATGCTATTCCTGAGAGATAGGAGCACTCTCCATTTTTTGCTTACAGCGTTTCGGAATCAGCATCCCAGGATGAAAGACCATTTCAATGCAAAACGCTGAGCAGGGGTGTTGGGAATTCAAGCCCTTCAGCCCCCTCTCCAAATGTCAACATTTCCTCATTCCCACGGGGAAGGAAAGAAGAAATGCCTCTACTCTCAAGGGCCAAATGCCTGCAGCTCATTTCCCTGTCACCAAATGCCCCACTACTGCATTACACAGCCCAGAGATCTCACCCAAGAACAATCTTTCAGGGTAGTAACTAACAGTTAAAATCTGAACGTCCTAAACTTTGAGAGCAGCAGGGAGAAAATCAGAAACAAATGTCACACACAAAAAAAACCAAAAACAAAACAAGCAACAAAAGACACTGTCAGTACTACCTATTTATTGAAGCTACTTAAATCTTCAAATTAAATGTTTACCTGAAAAATTCTACAGGTACAGGAGGGGGAAGTGTTTACAACTCTTGCAATTTTCACATTAATCAAATGTGAAAAATCAGAAGTGCAGCTTGCAGAAAAAATTATTTTGCCTTCAATGTCTTTAGAGGAAATCACCTTGCTATGGGTATTGACTGCTTGGGGGGGACACAATTGTTGGACTCTCAGATTTCCAGTTTGCTCAGTCATAGCACAACCAAACAGCCATGTTCTGCTAAGTAGGTAATACATCTAGTTATTAGATTACTTATATTTTCCAATACAAAATGACAACCCATTTTTCCTTTCCATGATTTTGAAAAGCGCATTGTCTCTAACTTAAGGCCATGAACCAAAGCCACCAGGGAAGCACTGAGGGAAGTGTCATCAGGCGCCCAGAGAAGCTGGTGTCCCCACCTCAGACATCCTACTCCAGCCTGGAACAAGCAGTCCCAAGCAAGGGGACTGCTCCCTGGGAAAAGCAGGAGAGGAATAGCACTAGGCCTCCATGAAAGGAGGCTGCCTATTCAACAGGTGTTTTACTTATCCCAGATTTCTGACACATATGTAGAGGTGTGTAACAGAGAAGCGTTAGCAAGGTTAGATTATCTCTGACTTCCATCTTCCCCTGTGCTCTTAAGGTAGTTAAGCCATTCGTTTACCTTGACAAATACAAAATTCTCCCTTTTCCCCCAAAAAAAGATGGAGAGAAAAAGATACATCAAGCTTCACTGTGTTTTCTTCTAAATTATGCACTTGTTCTTCCATCAGTAGAAGTACCTTGGCCTGGAGCCAATCAGAAATCCCCCATAATACGTTCAATAAGCCAAATCAAAACAATACATAGCTTATGAGAGTGGGGAAAAGAAACTTGAAGGTCGTATTTCATCTGCTGCAGCTCATGGTGCTCATTCAAAGGGAGGCAGAAGGTTAACTGGCAGGATCTGCTCGCTAATGCCTGTTATTTCCAGTGGAAGGAGCCAAGCAACGACACACTTTGCTCAGCACTTCACCAAGAGGAGCAGCAAGGAAATCCTAATGCTAAGGAAACACAACCCAGCTGGAGGGCAGATGGAAAGAGGAGCTGGGAACACACCAAAGCTGAAACACACCTCCCTAGCACAACTCAAAGTTGGTTTTTTGGACACATTAGTTGTAGAACTGAAAACATGATTCAAGTTTCATAATGCATGGAAACACCTTCCTATTTTTACAAAAAAGAGCAGCCTAAACTAGCAGATGGAAACAGCTCCCCTGAGCATTCAGAAAATGCTAAGTTTTTACAACAAATTATTGTTTCGGGTGGAAACAGACACTAGATGATAAATACAAGGTTCTACCCTCAGCTTTACCATCGTTTGTGTTGTTCTAGAGGAAAGTAATTTATTTGTTTGAGCCTGCTGAATTTATTCTCACTTTTCTCTTCATCCAAAACAGAGATAACACATTAATCTTTTATTACTTGATGCTTTCCTGGATTGCTCAAAACCATACATGAGAGGTAGTGAGGAACATTAATACTCACATAACACACACATTAAATCTAAGAGTGGGATTAATAGTAATTAATATTCTTAACTCTGTCCAATCAACCAACCACAAAAATCTACAGATTTTTTTTGGCAGAAACACAGTGGGGTGGACAAATCACAGAAAGGACAGGGGGAAACAACAAAAAACAAACAAAACAAAACAACCCTATTGCACTGATGGAATTGAAATTATCTGTCCTTCTACATGAGCTCAACACTACACTGATAAACAAAATCTCTCTTTGATTGAAGGCCGAATTAAAACGGAGCAATGCAGGAACTCTTCTGACCCAAAAGTAATCCACTCAATCATATAATGCATCCCCTTCCTTTAAGTAAAATGAATAGCCCTCCATAGAACCTTTTTCTTCCTTGACAAGTCCTTGACAGAAGAATGTGAATCTGGACAGTTAAATGAATCAATCACCAGCTGCTAGTCTAGGGCCAAGATGGTGAGCCGAGGGGCCTGCCAGAGTTCACTGACCACTGGGCAAAGCAGGACAAAGGCTCTGCCTCTATGAATAGTCTACTCCTGGGATCCAAAGGTCACTTAGCTGCCTTGGAAACGGTCCCCTTTGGTTATTTAAAGTTCTCAGGCTATTCTGCCACAGATATTATTGTTTCAGGTGGCCACCATCTTTCTCCATCACAAGTTTGTGAAAGGCCAGGCAACCATTATTTAGATAAACGGAAGACAATGGTGAACGCAGCAGCAACTAAATAGTGAGGAAAGGAACAATTAAAATAAATAAAAATAATGCTTTAAACTTCCCCATAACTCCAGCTTTTGAACAGGCCTGTGAAAAACATCCTCAGAGAAAAAAGGTGCCAGCACCCAAAGGTACAGATCCCAAAGAGGATCTAGATGTACACATTGCATCAAAGGCAATGTGTACATCTAGATGTACAAATGAATACTCCACTGCCTTTGAGATTCTTTACATAAATGTATCAGGAAAAGCAACAAAATGAGGAAAAAAAGAAAGAACAAACAAACAAGTACTGGAGCTTTTCTCTTGTCATGACTGCAGGGCTGTATTTCCAAAAAACTGCCCTATGGCTCTACATAAGACCTGTAGTCTAGGCTATGTGGGGGAGTAAATATTTGAGAGAAGGGACAGAGCAGATGAAAGAGGAGGTGAAACCCACAGGGGCCAACTCCTCCACAGCACTGGAGCCCACAGTCCTGCCTGGCACCTCAAAAAAAGCTCTTCTCTGCACCAGCAATACACCTGATTTCATCTGAGTCAGATGACAAAGTAAATTTTGTACTGACAAACACCAGAGAGTGCATAAATGAGTATACATATGTATATATATAAAAATATTAACTGAGGACTAGTATTGTTAAGTTAAAGTTATTGCTGAATACATGCTCAGATAACAGCCCACGTTCTGGTTGAATCAGAAAGTTCTGACAAACTTACTTGTTTAAAAAGTTGTCACAAGACACTCTGTTACAAACCTTTTTTCATTGCATCCTGCCCATATAAAGCTCTAGTACTTTCAAGCATATTTATTTCATTTTTTTATTGCATACATCATTAGATACATGAAGCTAATCCCTAAACTTTCCCACTCAGACATTCAATTCATGTGTATATACACACATTCATCTCTTACATGTGTGTATATACACATGATGAAAATTTCCCAAATGCTCAGAAATTGGGAAACTGAAGAAAATACTCTGTTTATGTAACTGATTTGCTCTGTTTATATACATGCTTTAGGAAACAATACAAGTGCACAATCACACTTCCCCCACTATTCACAGCACCAAATGAATGGTGCTCACATACTGAGCATCTATTCAATATTTTGTTTTCTCCTCTCTGTTCAGTGTGTGGCCTCATTCCTTGTTTATTACACGTGTTAAACACTGCCCTCAACAGAGTTACCAGCTTCCTTCTGGCCTTCCTGCAGGGCTCTGCACTACAGTTCTTCACAAATGTCACTGCACCCACTTTCACAACACCTCGAGATTATGTTCTATTATTATTTCAATTCTACTGTTGGGTATGGACAAACATTTGGATGGGGGACTGAAATATTCACTAAATTTAGACATGCAAGACACAACACTGATCCATCACAGTGCTCCATGTGTTGCAGTCATGGACAGCTCCCACAGCTTGCTGCAGCTCCACCTGACCAGAGCTCAGAACATCGTATCAAACATTGAGGCCATAAGAAATATGCAATCAAATATTTCTCATGAAAAACTGGGACTAGTGGACTCGTGTCACATATTGCAGAAGCTTCTGGCTGGAGCAGAAATGCATTTCTAACACTCTAATGATCCCCAGACTAGTGATGCCTCAGGCATCACTAGGAGATTATTCTTTGTCTTTCTGAAGTTCCCAAGGGAAGTCCAGGCCTCCTGGGTCCTGCAAGATCAGCTGCTCTGATGGGCACACCCTCTTGGTCTGCCTTTGCCAGATCCCTCTTCCACTCTGGACTTGTACCCACGGCAATCTGCCAAGCCCAGGTCCCCTCTCTCCTCCTCAGCACTCGCCTCTTCCCACCAATCCCCTTCCTGACCTCTAGACACATGAGACCACTCACACCTCCACCTCACCCCCTTCCCCTGCCAAACTTCCTCTCCAGGTAATTAGAGCATTGTTTTCAGCCTTCCATGCCAGCTGGTTTCTCCAGGCAGTGTTAGATCACACTTCAGCTCCTCATTAATGCAGAACAGGAAAAAAAAGCAGGTCTGCATCTGTCCAGCACTGCTTAGAGGGAAAGCCCAGCTCGGTGTTCACAAGCCACAGGCTCAGCACAAACGTCACCTCTTGTCTTCAGCTAATCAAGCTGAGTAAAGATGTGTGAACGTACGCCAAAATAAAAAAAAGTTCGAGATTTTTCCTAAGAACTTTCAGGACAACCAATTCTAGTCATAGCAACAACAAAAACAACTTCCAGATGCAAAGACCCCAACAAGTTCCATGTCTCCATTCCCTAAGGAGACACTTCCATGCTGTCCTAGTGAAAAAAAAAAAAATAAAGAGAAAAGTTTCATCTTCAATTTGCTCTAGGGAACAGGATAAACAGTCCTCATGAAATATACTGTACTAGAAAAATTAAAAACCAGAAACGAATATTGACATGACAAATTTCTATTGAAAAAGTTAACATGTCAGAAAATGAACAACTACAGTTCTACAATATAAATACTTGGTAAATTTAAGATCAGGGTGTCAATAGCCCACTTAGAACAAGACCATTTGTACACATACACACACAAATATCAGAGCAGAAGGAAAGTCTACCACTGATTTTTATTTTTAAGAAACATGATTAAAAGCATCAAAAGGTTTCATCTCTATTATGCAAAAATAAAGTCTGGCAAATTATTCTTTCTTAGGGCAGACAGTGGGGTTACTTTTTATGCCTTCTTAGAAAACCATGGGGTATTTTTCCCATTGATAGAACTCTAGGCTGTGCTGTTCCTTCAGAAACATCCTTGCTAAGAGGACCACAGCCAGACCACATTAACAATTCTAACTTATATTGCCTTATCTGGCACAAATATTTCAATTATTTTACATCAACACCTTGTGAGACTACCTTCACACTGCTATTTCTTGAGATGGTCAGAGCTCATCTACCAGTCAGTAGCTGCCAAAAAGAGAAGACAAGCTCTTCCCAGACAGACCCAAAGCCCCGCTCACTACTCCTGCCTACTCACCTCTAACAAACTAGTGCACTGATTAAACTTAACTTTGTGTTTCACTGCAGTTTCTTTTTTTTTAATAACTTCATGTTTGCATCATGAGTGGACTTCCATACCTAGTACACACAAAAACCCCCACAGGCTACTTACTACTAATGAAGGCCATTAAAGAAAATATCAGCATTATAAACATTCATCTAAACACAAAACACAGATTTTGAACGTGCTTCATTCTCTCAGTAGGATCTACTTCCAGGATCTCCTCTGGTGCACAAAGTACACACAACTCTAAAGGGAAAGAAATACTGTTTCGAAACTATAGCTAATAAAATCCTTCATAAAAAATATTTATTCTGTTCTAAAAAGGAACTATTTTCACTAAAATCTCTGACCATAAAGGAGCCTAATCTACTACCATGTGCTCCATAATGATACCTATTTGAAGATTAGATATGTTGCCTTTCATGTATAGAGTTTCCTGCAGCTATTTTATGATAGCTAATATAGTTCCTTCAGTATGTACAGTTTTTTTATTATTATTGTGTATTTATCTTAAATAAATCCATGCAAAACCAGTAATTATATTGAGGGGGGAAGGGAGGATAAAGCCCTGTTTAGATTTCAGGGATTCACCATCTGAAAGCTTTTATTCTTCCACAGTGAAGGAAAGTTATGACCTTTGACATGTGGCCATGGTGCCAAAGAAACTGCTCATAAATGTGTGTCAGTAAAGAAGCAGAAATCAATAAATTCATTTAATCCAGTGAACTATTATGTAGTGAGACACAATATATTTTCAAGAGCCAACTGCTCTACTCTTTCGCTCAAAAGACAAAAATTTTATGTAATGGATTTTTTGCATATTCAATTTTTTGATGGTATCTTAGAGCCTTTAATAAATATTTTGGTCAGTTACAGCACAATTTGTGAGTCCACTCATTTCTGTTCGAAAGATCCCTGATACAGCTGGATTCAGGTAGCACAACAGGAGCACTAGAAGGGGGGCAGATATCCTATTAACTACCTCCACCACTGCCAGAGACAGCTATCCCACAGGAATCACACACTGGCAGGTGCTAAAAGTGGGCATTTTTTTCCACACTGGGTGCTCAAGAGCAGAAAAAAAAAAAAGAAATATTGTTCATCATTCCAAACAAAGGAATTTCAAAAGACCACATAAAGCAGGATCATAAAGGCTTTCAGCAATGCACTTGGTCACCTACCAAACACTGTTAAGAATCAGCAGTAAAGCAACACTGGGTAAAGATTATGACCATTAAAAACAAGTTCTAACTGCCACGTGCTGGGAATGGCACAAAGCTCCCATCAGTGCTACCAAGAATTCCACAGTTAATTTCTTGTACACTGTGGGATAAAACTGAGCTGCCTTCCTGGCCCAGACTGGCTGAACTAATAAAAGCAGGATCCACTTTCAACCTCTATTGAAGATCAATGATAAATCTGCTTGCAAACTGCGGGCTACAGGGGTGTTTGCATAAATAAGCATTAAAAGCAAGAGGGGAAAAAAGAGCTGGTCATATGCTCACTTAGGCTTTAGGAGAGGCGGTGGGGGAAGGAAGTTTCAGCCTTGTAATTTGGGACATGCTAGGTACAAAGTTTCTCCTCAGGCAAAATGACAGAGTCGTGCCAGAACTCCCAGAGAATATTTCCAGTTAACATCAATTTACCGGATGTCACAGACAAGTTTAATGAACAAAATGATAAATGGCTGTCAATGGCTTCATAAAGTCAACGAATTCTCATTACAAAGAACATACATAATGCACAGCTCTGCCTGAGGCACATGGTACAGTTATTAGAGGTTTACTAGAGATCTTGATGTGGACGGTGAAATGGTAATTTAATAATTTACCCTAGTTAATTTGCTGATAAGTCATCTAAGCAATTTATTAATATGTTCAAGATTGTACAAGCAGGAGTAAGCATTTAAAATTCTTCTGCATGTTCAAAGACTTGAATTTTAAGGTTTCTTTGAAAAGATAACGGGTTATTTGAAAAATTCCAGTTGTAACAAGTTGTAAAGCAAAAAGCAATACTGTGTAACACTGACCTGATTTTATTGTACATCATTGCAAGGGCTATTAAAACAGCTTTTTCTTAATCAAAATTATTGCCTTATTTTAAGTGACAGGCAGACCACCTGAGACAAGATATTATACTTCTGTAGAATCATTTTTACCTCATCTAAATTTGGGGTCAAAACTGACCTCAAAGTATCTTATGACACTTCCCTCCTCTGCCACAGCTGTGAAAATAAGCTCCACTGGAAAACTGCACCTCCTTCCAGGCATCAGACAGGAACAAGGAAGGAGGGTCAGCAGAAGCTGTTTTGCAGATCCAAAGCAATGATGTAGCACATACATGACAACTCATAAAAGAAAAGGAAAAAAATCAAAAACTAACTAAATGCAGAAAAATCAGCCTGCACGTGACAAGAGAAAGAAGAAAGAGTGGGAACATGGGAGAGAACACAAATGATGAGAAAATTTTCAATGTTAGAACAGATCAGCAAATCAATGAAAAGCTTTGCTATTTGATGTTTTCCTCTCCTTTTTAAGGTGTACAGAAAGTGTCTTGATACAGTTTAAAAGGCAGATGAACCCACTTTGTACCATATGGTGATATGGACATGCTGATACATAACTGTTATGAGGGAGAAGACAGCATTGCTACTGCACATGCTGCAAAGGCTGAGATGTAACCTGGTTTTCTAAACTTATTTTAACCTGTTTGGACTTTAATCTGAAATGGCTCAAAGTAGAGCCTCGGGAATGATGAAGGTTTTACACAAGAAATTCTGGTCTACTGCAATGAGAACAAACAATGTAATCAATCAATGTGATCAGGATTATTATCTGAAGACAATAAAAATGCCAGTGAGTGGCAATGTTTTGAGATAAAACCCATCCAACCAGCCCCCTGATATCAGCTGGTACATAGGAAGTTTTCTTCCTAAGATTCTGTAGATGGAAAAATAGATCAAAGACCCTCTGTGCAGCTGGCTTCATGCTTTTCACAACACATTTCTGCCACCATTCTGAACAACAACCATCTTACTTCTCACTGTCCAGGAGAATTGTACCAGGACTCTGATGGCAGACACTGCTTTCAAACACTGCTTGGAGTTTTTCTCCATGACTGGAGGTGTCATTTGCTTAGCAATATTCTGCCATTAAAAAAATTGGTAAAATACAAGTAGCTGTGAGGTCTTGAGAGGAAGAGAGTTGATATTTTTTGTGTTCCAGGAGTAATTCCTTTCCTCAGAGCATTGCCCACATACAGAAACAATGTTATAAAAAAACTTTCAATAATTTACGAGAATAAGGGTGTATTCTCACCACTTTAACCAGAAGAGGAAGTCAGTTAAAACAGGTATAAATGCAAGAATCCTGACTACAGAAGGTTAAACAATTCTTTGCTGACCTTCTCCCTCCCCAGTAACCCTGCCAGAGATGGAGAAGTAGTGTCTTGGTACATTGCAACTTTTGCCTCAAATTATTAAATTCTGACAAAAGGTTTGGATATAAAACTTGTTATAAAAGACATAGGAATGCTGACAGCAAGTTCATTTTCAATATTTCATTTCTCACATTGCATTCTACTGCTCTGACATCCAGTAAACAAGCAGCTACTTACTGAATATTATTGCTAAAAATGTTCAGGCTGGAATCAAACTTGCTCAAGCTTAGCTACTAAATAAGTTCTCATCAGCCAAAGTCAGGAGACCACATCTGGAGTTTTAAAAGTTTAGTGCAATACTGGCACAGAAAGACTCAGGAACTCTGAAATGTTTACCCCATAAAATACAAAGATTACACATTCTGTCATTGTTGGGTTTTGATAATAAGAATCTAAGTGAACTTCAGGAGCAGACCTGTCTGCCTCTGGGAAAATGATACCAAGATTCTATTTCCCTATGCTGCAGATGCTCTGATATGTCAGAAACCTTTACCAGAACTACAAGAGATGGGCACTTGAGAAACAAGCACTTTGAACAGGGCCTTGAGATGTTAACTGTGTTATCCAGATGCAACTTAGTTAATTTTGTCTTTGATGTCTTATGTTGTTAAAATTAAAAAAAAAAATTCCACTCACCTAAGACCAAATTTGATTTCTTAAAAAAGAAAAAAAACAACAAAACCAATAGAATTATTATTGAGAGTTATGAAACAAAGTAAAAGCAGCAGAAAAAAAAAATCTGTCTAGTAATGCTTATTTATATTTTCCTCTAATAAATTAGGAAGGCCATCTCCCTCCAAAGTTTTTACATACAGAAAAAAACAGAGGAGGACTTGACAATAATTCCATACACTAAGGCAAAAGCAAACTGTCCATGCTCAGGTGGATTAACAGACATCTATTCCCTAAGTCTGCTGTTTATGTCTTTAAAAAGTAATCATTTAATCCATACAACCAAAAATTGTTTCCACTACAGATGCAGGTTTTGGAAGGCTGCCAGATGGATTTCTAACTCCCTACACAAATGATCTAGAGCAATTTTTTTTCCACCTCTAATTCAATTGCTGAGACAATCAACTTTAAAATGTAGACACTGCTTAAAATGCTGCTGCTTAAAAGCTACCTAGAGGTTGACCTTAGTAACTAATGTTGACCATACAACCCACACTTACTCAACAAAATGTGGAGTCTTGACATTGTTGATTACTTTTTCACTTAGGTGGTGATTACCAGTTATAAAGACTGGAAGTAATCAATCCCAATTTAACAGCTGGGCCTATTGATGAAACAAAAACAAAAAAAATGCAAAACTAAATAAAGATTATATTCACAATTTTGGAGATAAAGTGTGGAAAAAATACAAAATGCTGAGGAAAACAAACAAATACTAAGCACAAGTTTGTCCAACAATGAGCATGAACATATTTCTGTAGGAAAACGCTTAGTAACTTTTAAATTCTTCCTCCAAGATTCTCTTTTGTCATTGTCTTAAATTGTTCTGCACACCATCAATAGCCACAGCTGTTAAATTGTGAAGACGTGACAACAAGTCTCTAGGCAAACAACTGCTCCGAGTGAGATCCTTTTCTTTAGGATAATCAGAGCTGGCTGACAAAAGGGGGCCTTACTGAATGCCCTTTCAACAATTTCTACACCAAGAAATGCAGAGAAAAAGGGAGGGGGAAGAAAGGGAGCAGTGGGGGGGAGCATCACACTGCAGGAACAGAACAGCATCTTTTGCTGCCATACATTGCTTTGCAAGTAGGAAAGGAATCTCCACAGGTTTGTGCACACAGCACACACAGCTCACACCAGGTGAGGAGTGAGTGCTTTTGGCCACAGCTCTGAACAGCATCTAGCACAGCACCGTGTTTTCCTTCAGCCTTTCCTTCAGGTTTTATTAGCTACAGAGTGTACTGCCAAAAAGATTGAGCATTCTTTTAACAAAGAAGCTAGTAAAAACTTTATACATTGTAAAGTTACCCTGATAAAAACTGGTAAATAAACCCTAACAGCTTTGGTCTGACTAGCTAGGAAGAAAAGCAAGGGCATGGAAGGCCTCAGTCTGGCATTAGGCTTGACACAAATTTGAAACCGAGGTGTTGAGGAAACCCATAAAAAGCACACCTCTCAAGTGACATGGTAGTGGAAACAAACACTGTTCATGTGCACTAAGCGAAGTTTTATACCTTTTTTTTTATCTTGGTAACAATATAAAAGCCCATTCCTCATTCTGTGGAAGAGCTCTTAAAAGTGCAGCAAATCATTGCTGAAAAAGGAGGGAAAGCCCTGGTACCAACAACGAAAAAAGTAACTAATGGTTATGTCTTAAAAGGATGCTGATAATTGTCTTCTGTCAAGGTGCTGCAGGACTTCAGGTCAAAAGACGCCTGGGGAGTTGTAGAGGAAAATACTCCAATAAAATGGGTTAACAAGATAGTACTTCCCACTTTTCTTATTTCTTCAGGATATCTCAGTTAAAGAACAAAAATCTTACTGTTCTTGCTATCAACTGCCATTGCTGACTAAGACATTGGAACCTCATCCTCCTGCCTAAAAACACTGGAATTTAAATGCACTTATAGTCAGCCGTGTGCACTCTCAGCTTAGAAACAAATTTTCCTCTCAGGATATTCAATCAACTAATCAAAGCAACAGCAGTAGGGCAGCACTTGTCAAAACCCAGACCACCAGGTTCCTCGAGCTGTCTGTAACCACACCAGCTCTACAGCACTAAGACTTTGCTCTCTTTCAATACAATATATTGCCTACAGCTGCCATCTGCCATTTCACTTCCACCTCAGTCCAAAACCACTTCTGCTCCCTAACACCACCTCTCTTTCTCACAATTTGTACCTCTCTCCTGCTATTTAAAATAATTAAACATAACTTTGAGTTCTATATGCACTTGGAAGACACCTGAAATGACAGATTCCATGGAAAGCGAAAACTGTATTGATAGGCCACAGCTATTAATCCTGTTATTTGAAGGCAAGATGAAGATTATTTTTTAAAAAATCAGTAGCAGAGGGGCAAAGTTTTGCCTACAGATTTCACAAAGGCCATAGTTTGATGAGTGTAAGTTTCATTAACCTTCCCCTGTCCCCACTAAGTCTTCCCACCTCCACTTCAGTCCTCTCAGTTACACCAGTGCAGTCACTGAGTGGCTCCAAGACAAACCATATCGGGGAACTCATCTGGGTTAAACACCATCTTTTGGTTTAATTCTATTATTTTAACCCAGACCAGTTCCCTGTTCAGTTAGCTACACGTGCAGCTGTGCCCACACAAGGAACAGCACAATGCCAAAGTGGGAACAAACGGCTGGAACTGCTAAGGAAACATGATTGTCACAGAGGCTCAGCAGCATGCACTCTTCAGTGCAAATATTTAAAAGCAGAGCAAAAGATGCTGTTAGGCTATAAAAACATAAATATGGCCAAAAATTGGCAGGACAGTGGGACCTGAAGTCACATCAGTGCCTCAGCAGGCAAGCAAAGCTATGAACTTCCCTCCAAGTACAGCCTGCTCTGTGTGAAGGGCCCAGCATCCCTCAAGCTGCAGAGCAGGGGGCACACACAGCTCCCCTCCAGGACCATGTTCCCAGAAACCTTCTGCTTGTATCACCTTTCACTCTTGTCAAATGTAGAAACCCGTACAAGAAGAATTAGGCTTACATTTCTTCTAATTCACAAACATTAAAATCAATTCAACAAGTTACAAAAGGAGAAAGGGTTATCCAGGAGTGCTGTTTATATAGCACCATCTCAAGACGTCAATTTCTACTTTTTGTGAAAAGGACATAAACAGTGAGTGACCTATCCCATCACTGCACAATGCCCATGCTACCAGCTTCAGAACATGATCTACCTTCTCCATTTCTCCTGAATAATATTTTATTGGAAGTCTAGCTCTATTTTTAGACAGAATCTTAGTTAACTGTGGTTGAATAATCTAAATTTTTAAATGTAGGAAAACAATCTCAGCTTGTTTACTTTTTACTGATTCAAAGTTGTAGCAAAAGGACTTTCCCTGAAATCTACATTCCCTTTATATTCTGTTTAAAGAGATCTCTCTCAGTAGCAGTGGCAAAAGTCGAATTTTGAGTAAGTCATGCTCTTAAGTAGTACCAATTTCCCCTCACAAAGAAGCAGACAGGACCTCCTCCTCTGCCCCCACATCAATCAGCCGGCTTTGGAAGTAGCTACAAGCAAGTACTGAAACTAATATTTAGTTTTACCTAAGCACTACCTCAGCACCAGAGTTTCCTTTTAAAAAAGTAGGGGGATCTCACAAAAAAAAAAAAGCCCTAAATTAGTCAAATTCTTTTGTGCATGGATGAACAACAGGAAAGCAAAGCCTTGGGGCCTCTGGGGAGGAACCCTGTCCCTGCAGACCTACTCTGATGTGCTCGGGAGATAAGGCTCCATAGTGACACTTAAGGAAAGGCCTGCTCACATTTGAATTTCTGCATTCCTCAAGAACAATTCATGGCAATCACTAACTTTGCAGAGGAGCTACATGAAAGCTTTGGCCAATGAATGAGGGTCATCTGCTCTTTATCACAAGGGTAAACCTCATCCTGGCCAGTTTCTAACCTTTTAACCCTGTGAATTCTTAATTTGCACATGAATAATGGAATTCTTGCTAAGAGTGCAACCTTCAGCTTCCAGTTTCTAACTTTAGAAACCAAGACCTGATCTCCTTGTGTGTTCACATCTTAAACTCTTGGACAGATTAAAGTTTTTGATTTCCAAATGCAACACTAAACATTACAATTCTGAAGCAAAAGATAAGCTTATTGGCAAAACCTCTGACCAGGCAAAGTAAAAGAACATCCTCACACCCTGCTGCTACCAGTAACTGAAGAGAGCATTTGCTTTTTTCCTCCAAAGAAAGAATGCCCATTTAATGCCTATTCTCCACCTGTTTAATATGTATAGTTCCTTCTGTACCCTGACCACAAGGTAATTTGCCTTTGCAGCAACCGACAACTTCTTCTAAAAAGAAAAATTGTAAGGCTACAAAATCCCCCACAAGACTTTCATTTATTTCACTTTAAATGTCTGCAAAGTTCAATCAGTTCATGAGAGCAGGCAGAAACACTGAAAATGAGAGAGAAACTAATTTTGCACGTGTTTTATGGGCTCCAAATTATCACAATACAAATTATTGCCCAATTTCACAGCTTTACAGTAAAGCTGACGTTCTGAAACGGGTCAGATTGGTGCATGACTAAAGAGAAGAGACTGCTACAGAGGATAACTTCATGTTTGGCCACTAGTTAACCACTTAATCACTAAGTCAACAACACCTACTGTGATCATTATGGATCCGCTATCTCTTCCAGTTTTCTCCAACAGCCATAGAAAGCCTTTCAAGTATTCAAACAAGAAAAAGAAACCTTTTGTCACAGTCTTACAGAGAAGGGGAGGGAGGAAAAAAAAAGGGCTGCAAAACAAGAATCTCACTCCACAGCCTGCAATCTATTGGCTCACAAGAACTTCTTGGTGAAAATCAGCAGAATTAAACCACCTTTCTGACAAAATAATGTGCATGTGAGAAACAAATATTTACAGAAGTCCAGTATTGTCTGAATAAAATCAAACACTACAATTGCATTACCAAGCTATTCTATATAATGCTCTCTACTATTCCAGAAGTTCTCTGGTATAAAGCTTAGAGCTCATTCTGCAATGTCTCCAATTTAATGTGGCCCTGAATTTTCCATCCTACCCACAAAATCCTTCAGCCACTGCTTAGCTTTATGTTGGTTAACAACAACAAAAAAATCCTGATCTCTTTAGGAGGGTTTTCTTGTCTAATTTTTTAATCATGTTGAGACTCTGAAACTTAGTGAGATTAAATGTTAAAAATTGTAATACTTCATTTTTTACCATTTTACCAAAAGCACCCACAAATTACTTAGTCTCTCAATCCTGTGCATGAGCAAGTCATAAAGTAGTACGTAGGCAGGTTTTTGAAATTGAGACTTCAGAGTTTCACACTCTTACAGCACGTGAAAACTCAGCACTCACTTGGAGCCACCTGCTCCCAGGATGGTTTAGAACCACCCAGTGCTCTGGCTCACTGAACAAGGCTTTTCACACCTTCCTGGGGGTCTCGTGGACAGAATCAGGTTGTACTTCGAATCAGGTCAGTAGCACACATAAAAAAACTAACAAATGTTAACATTCACACATTTTCTAATGTAATCAAATATACCAATTTCATTAGTTAGTTTCAGATTGAATTTAGTAAAACTTGCAACTTAGAATTAATGTCAGGTTTTCACTGAGGTACCAGCACTAGTTTTATTCAACTTGCTACTAAGAACAGGGTCGAAGAGGTCATAGGAAGTCTTTTCCTATTAGATTAAGTTCATCAGTTAAGTCCCATTATAGAGGGAACATGAGAAGACTACATAAACTGTGTACTCTCTGTGTTATACTTTCTTTGAAATGAAAGTTTTCTTTACTTTGCCAAAATTTACTTTTCTTTGAAAAGTGCATTCCCATTTACTTTTGGGAAGCAAAGGGAGATCATATTATAGAACAGTCTAGTGGCAAAGCTCTGCTCTGCCATGGAAAAAGGCACAGCATTCCATCCCTCACACACATCTCTTGCTCAATGTTTAAAGATGATAGGAAAATGGAGGGCAACAAACACCCGGGGTCAGTCTGTTAAAGCCATAAAGGCACTTAGACACAACTATTTCCTTCACCATTCACCTCCCAGCAGTAGGGAGTCACTCCAGAAATGCACCTCTCCCTTCCCAGTGGAAGGAAAAAACCACCTAACAGGCTCCTATGGGAGGTGCCAGAGGAAGCAAAAGGGAGAGCACCCACATCTGCTTGGCTGAACACAAGTCAGAAAAGCAAGACCTTACAGTTGCCCAGAAAACTTTTCCCCTCTTTCTTCTCCCAGAGATAAACATCTACATTAATCATTCCACCCTGCCCCAAGATGGCACAACACAACGTCAAGCTACTGAACAAGGAATTTTTTTTTTTAATCAGATCTGTAGATAACCCTTGTAAGGCTGCTAGAACAGCACTTGGGAAACAAGAGCCAGGACTTCTGTAGCCAGCATGACTCTGCATCACAACCTGCTCCAGAGACTGGTGACACACATCAGCCACCCACACAAGGCACCACTGCCCAAGAGGTCTCACAGGTGCCTGTGCCACTTCTGCCACACCAGGGACTGAAAAAGGGACCACCATAAGTTTTTTTCCATAGTATTTATATGTTTAAAAAGAAATATAAAGGTTCTATAGAATTACTCTATAATTTTGCATTTTAACTTTTCAGGTACACAAAGCGATAGGTTGTGGTGTGCTGTTCAGGGATTTGCTGTCACAAACTCAGGAGCACGTTAATAAACAAGAGCTGGGACTTACTTGCTAGTGTGAGGTGACTTTTCTGACTGAGAATGGCCCCATGTTTGTTCAGAGCTAAGCACTGGTAAAATCCTTCATCAGACAGTTCTCCCTTCTTTCCTTCTACCTCACTGATATACAACGAGCCATTGGATAAAGTGTAGATCCGTTCATTTTCAGACACTTTGCCTCCATTTTTCAGCCATGTAATAGTTATAGGAGCTTCACCACGGGCTTGGCAGTCTAAAACCACCGGATCCTTCCTTGACACAGTAACGTCCTGAGGCTCTTTCACAAAAAACAGTTCACTAAAGCACCACAGTCCTAAGAGAGAAGGAAAAAAAAAAAGGGAAAAAAAAGTTTTTTTGCCTGTAAGGACAGCCATGTAAGCAGAGAGATGCAAGCTACCGAGCGCGCTGCGAGCCACCCGCGGCACGAGGTGAAGCCATCGCTCCCGCACACGCTCCGAGCGCTCCCAACTCCGGCAACTCTGCGGAAACTTGGTACTGACTCCACGCGGCGGGAAGCCCCCAGGCTGTAAGAAGCCAAGGAGCAGAGAAGCAGCGCCTTCCACACCGAGCCGGGCACGGCAGGGCACGGGCCGGGGGCGCGGGGACCGCGGGGCCGCAGGGCGCGGGCAGCGCAGCGCCCACACAGGTGCGGCCGCTCCGCCCGGCCCGCCCGCTAATTTTACAAGCCTGCCAAAGCAGCCGGAGCGGAGCGCGTCGTAAAAAGGCTGATTTTACAAGGAATCGTTAGCGAAAACCTCTCACCAGAGCGCGGAGGGGCCGCGCACCGCCCGCGCCCCTCACGCCCCCCCCGCCCCGTCGCGGTGCGAACAAAGCGCGGAGCCGCCGCCGGTTCCCGCTCCCTCCGCGCCGGTCCCGCCGGTCCCCGATAAATAAAGCCACGTGCGGCGGCCGGACAATGGGGCGCGGGCCGGCCGGACTCACCTGGCAGCGGGAGCAGCAGCAGCAGCAGCAGCAGCAGCAGCGGCCGGCGGCGGAGCGGCGCCATTCAGCGGGACGCGGCTGGCATGCCCCGCCGGCCGCCCCACACACCGGTCAGCGGGCGAGGGGAGGAGACTGCGGACGGACGGAGCGGCCCCGGCGCGCCCGTCCCGGCCCTACTCTCCGCATCTCGTCTCCATTGGCCTTTGGGGAGAAGAGGGGCGAGGGGCAGGGCCGGCCGGAGGAGGGAGGGAGGGCCGGGCTGGCCGGGGCGGGCCGCGGGGCGGGGGTCGCGGCGGACAATGCGGCGGGGCCGGCCGCGCACGAGGGGCCGCGCCGCCATCTGGGCCGAGCGCGGCCCCTCCCGGGCGGCACCGGGACCCGACGGCAGCGCCGCCGAGCCCCGAGCCGGGCAGGCTCTGCCGGCTGTGGTACTTGAGCCTTCCAGCCGCGGCTGGAGCTGCCGGCCATGCCTGCCCCCGGGACACCGCGCGGCTCACCGGCGTGGCGAGCATCGGCAACACGTGCGGTACCCAGGGGCTGTGCCGGAGCTCCCCGCCCAGAGCACCGAAGCAGTGCTGAGCCGGCAAGTCCCCAGTGCTGAGCGCTGGACCCTGCACTGCCCGGCGCAGGTGCTGAGCTGCCCAGGTGTGCCAGAGCATCCTCACACCCAGATTAAAACCGGCCTTCCCACACATGACTTGAGGATGGACCTTGATCAGAAATAAAAGGCCAGTTTTGTTAGTGATTCTCACTGAGCACATCCCACAGCACCAATAAAACCACTTCCAGCAGGCCACATGGGACAGCGCTGTGCTGTCGAGGATGAGCTGCTGCCCTTTACTTACATCCTCAGAAAACAGCCTTAAGTTTACCTCTGCCTCGAACTAGCTTGCAAAAATGCAACCTAAACAGAACACATGGCTTCAGAATTTATGCTATCAGCACCCTCTGGATTATGTGTATGGGAGATAGCATCAGATGCTGCCACTATCATTTAAGCTTTCAGTTCCATCCCTGATTTTACTCCATGCTTGCAGCCAGCAATTTCTAGTCCCTTTTTTTGTCTGTTCAGATTTCTAGTTTCTAAAGTTACCGTGTAGGAAGGCATCTTCTTACTCAGCAGATTTGCCCTATGTTTGCATTCATTGTGAGAGCTGCTGACTTCAGTGACAGGCAAGTTTTTACTGCTTTTTGTTCCTGCAAAGCTCACAGAGCTGAGAGCTGGCAGCCAAACCAGTCCATTCTGCTGCATCATCACCAGGACTGGCTACAGCCTGAATCAGTGACTCCTCTGAAAGTCTTCAGGAGAAAATCAGAACTACTGAAATGTGATGTAAGCCATAGGTTGATCTACATCACCTTCCTCACTTGTCAAAAATACATAAGCAGAGTTTTCAGGGAAGACAATTAGGAAATATTTGCTTTACATGCAAATCACTTACCCAAAAAGTATCCAGACAGTTTCACTTTGCAGAGCAGAACTGCACATGCACTGCTTTGGTGTCCAAATAGGACCAAATGCAGAAACAGGATCCACTTGACCAAATATTTTTCAATTTTCCTCGGTGTTTTAATTTAACTAATCAGAAAAGTGTGAACTATGAAAAAAAAAATCACAAGCAGTTTTGTTTATTTTATTTTTGACCATTAAGGACTAAACATTTATTCTTTCTTGTGCTAAACACAAAACTTTCATCTGCAGCTCATGCTAAACTCTGGTTCATCAGTGTGACCTGCATTTGAGATTTACTAGAGGAGCTCAGCACACCTACAAGAAAAACCCAGTAGAGAATGCAATGTCCAGTAACATTTCCATGCCAGATGCCTCAGTCAGTTGGTGAGGTGGCTGGAGCTGTCCCTGGGAGATGTAAGGTCATTTCCCTGCAGACCTTGGCACTGTTTCCTGCAGGCATGAGTAGGTGGCTGAGCTGTACTGCCCAGCACTGGACACTATCCCACCTGTCCCAGGGGAATACCTCCTTGCCCAATTCACTAGCCCTTTTTGAAGGAGGAGTTGGTCTGAGCTGAGCAGGAGACAAAAGAAAAGCCAGTAGAGAGAGAGCAAGTTGTAGTCCTGTCCTACTTGCGGGCTGGTTTGCCTTGTCTGTGTCATCTGTGCTCACTGCTGTGTTCTGCTGTGATGAGCAAAGTGCTTTACCATCTCCCTGAACTACACTGTGCCAGCAGGAGATTTTGACTCATGAGATCAAATGCAGTATTTGTCTTAAATGGCTTAACAAAGCAAGTGCTTCCCTCTGGAACGCTCCTGTGTCTGGGCAGCTACAAACATCAATATTTTCATTTTCACATTTCTGTTTAACAAAATCAGTAATGCAATTCCTACTAGAAGTAAGCAGTTCAATATCTAGATGAGTATAAACTCTCCCTCTTTAATTTGTCAGGATTCATTGTTTTAACACATTTCCCAGTAATTAATTGGGTAAGAGATAGAGCAGACTTGTGATAACATATCTAAATTCGTACAGAACTGATAAGCTCACCGAACCACAGTATAAAGGCACTCCCAGTTGTAACTTTATCAAATACACTGTATTTGTACATATGCAGCCAGTGAACAAAATTATCTACTTGGCCAACCACTTCAGAAGCACCATCTTGAGAAAGACAGAAAGGCAGTCCAGGAGCACAAGATCTTGAAGCCAACGTAAACAAAGCCATTCCTATTTGCTGCACCTCAGCAATTTTTCTTCTGTCACCAACACAGATTTTTTTGCTTGACTCGAGCTGCATTTTTAGTTATCCAAACTTCCCCAGTTTTTGAAACTCTTTTTTATGTAAGAACTCTCTTTGAAGTGCTATCAACAGCTGGAACAACAGCATGCTGTTGAGGTTGCTGTTGTAAATAACCTGAGTTACTTCATGCTGCATTTCAGCCTCAGCCCTGGCCAGACTGATCTATATGCTTCCTGGAAAGAAAGATTTTAAAAATCAGATTGACTTGAACAGATCTGACTCAATGTTTTGCTCCATGGGCAGCTGGCAATACAGCCAGGAGTGCTAAACTGAGCTAGGGCTATAAAATCCATAATTTCGGTACTATTATGAACCAAAGACCAGGATTCTCCAAACATGAATGAAATCTCATGATTGTGGTGCTTATATGCTTTGTCTAAAATGTTCCCAACATCTCTAGAAAGCAAACTGGTAGCCAGGAGCCTTCCCTGGGATGGAATGTAGCAGCCTCAGGAAAAGGAGGAAAAGGAAAGAAGCTGGAAATTCACTATCTGGACCTTCCCAATGTGAACTCTGTATTTATGAGATCACTGCAAACCCAGGATGGAGAATGCAGTTCTTTCCACATTACAATATTATTTTTCTGATGTTAGAACATTTACACTTCCTTCAGCTTAAATCAGACTAAACCAGCTGTTTAGTCTGTGGTCAGTTTTGCTCTGAGCATTTCACCCCTATCTGAGAAAATGAATAGCATCATGCTAGCTCTTTCATCTCTGTGGTCTGGAAAAAGCTGTCACAGCAGCATGGATGGAGCTGGGTTCCCACATGCTGCTGCATCCCACCTGATCTAACAAGCTCAGAAATGGGAAAGGGGTTTTGCCCACATGATCTTTTCTCTTGTTTTGGATTCATATGGCTGTGCTCTAACACCACAATGTCATGGAACAGAAAAGGAGGGGAACGAGCACCTCTGGGTGGGAAATGAGAGGTGGGGAGAGAGTTATTTACAGCAGTTTAAAGTGTCCCCACTGGAATATGTGCAATCACGATCCTCAATTTGCTGTAGCCCATAAGATTTGGAAGTGGGGTCCCAGAGCCCAAATCCATTTTTAAACGGACATATAATCATTATCTGGTCCCCCACAGGCTCGGCCCTTCCCAGCTACCAGTGCCAGGTCCCAGCTCATCCTCCAGCTCTGCTGGTAGGAGCTGCTGGGTGTCACTGCTAGTGTGGAGAAGCTGGAGCTGCAGGCACCACAGGCTCCTGCAGCACAGGCAGCTCAGCGTGGCTGTGGCAGTGCAGGAGCCCAGGGCAGGCTGGGAGCAGTGGTAATTGCCAGAAACCCATTAATTGCAGGGGAATTACTGCAATTTGCACCAGCCAGCTCTGCCTTCAGAGTCCCCAAAGCCCAGCTAAGGGGCTGCCACGACGCTGCACTCCTGGCAGGGTGTCATTAACTCTTCTTCTCAGGGTAGCCCCTTTTGTCCTTTCAGCTCTTGCTCCGAGTGTTTTTGATCTGGTGTCACTGTAAGCATGTTTAGACACTTTCTTGTTTCTCATGCCAAACTCCTGGCCCAATTACAACTGTATTCCCAGATTTCAAGTATGTTACACTAAGTCTATTAAGACCCACCATAAAAACGTTTACTTTTGGCACATTTGGTCACTTAGTAGATTCCTGTTTCATTCTAAAACTGTGTACAGTTACCATCTCCATTACCTTCTCAGCAGAGAGTCAGTCCTTCCATGAGCAGATGGGCAAGGACACTTTGGGCTGAGCCCTTGGGATGCTAATGAACTTTCTCTCCAGGCAGACTTCATGTATAGCAAAAGCACACCTTGACAAAGGGATTTTAACATAGTTCTCATCTCATCATAAAACAACTCCAAAGTGAAAGCAATGATTTTATTTGCTATATTAGCATTTTTTCCCCTTCCAGGAACCTTCACTGGCCCAAATCAGTGGTGTACCTTTGCCAGATTATTTCACAGTGCCCCAGAGGCAGCCTCCAGATGTTTACCCCTACCCTTGAAGGCTCATCACACTAGAATGAAGAGGAACCCTGCCATGAATTTCAGCAGGAGATGGATTGTCATCCATCATGGCATCCCATAATCTTCTCCCCTGCTGCCGGAGGTAACCACAGGCAGTTTGGAAGAGCAACCTCACAGGGATCTGGCAAAGTGCATTCCCTTGCTCTCCCATGCCCATTTTCTGCTACTGGAAGGTGTGAAAAATACCTAAATATTTTTGGTCAGTGAATCTGCTGTTTCCTAGATACAAGGCACCAGATCTTGTTGGTACTTTTAACAAACCACAGAGCTACAGAGAAAGGGACATACCTGATCCTGGATGCACTCTTGCCCTCACATACAGTGTAAAGACTTTATAGTTTGGATTTATTGCCGTTCCAAGCTCTCTCTTCTGGCCTTCATGCTACAGCTGATGCTCCTGTGCTTCCGTGAATTTCTCTGAAGACATAACCTGCC